>NC_035445.2:139330957-140530957 GCF_002127325.2 Helianthus annuus
AACTTATGGCCCAAACTAAAACCCAAACCGCCACCCTCACCCCATAACTTACGACCCACTTGTAAGCCCAAACCGCCCCAAACACCCTATTTCTTTTATTACGTGCGTGTGGACCCTTTAAACTCCTAACCCTAAATCGATTTTCAAGCTTTTACCTCCTCTGCTCCTCTTTGGTCAACGTATATCAAGGATCAAAGGCATCATCTTCTTCGGTTTTCAAGCTTTAACCGAACCCTACCCCTCTAGGTATCACACCTTGCTCTTGTCTATAGTTTTAAGCATACATATGTGATTCTTGGTTACTACTATTGTGAATCCTTGGCTGTGTTTCTGCATAAATCAATGTCCTTGGTGCTTTATGATTTTACTCGCAGGGGCGGACCTACCTACGATGGTGGGTGGGCGGTCGCACCCCTTGAAAAAAAGGTTTTTAGTGCTAATTTTCGTCGAAAATCCCAACCGCACGCCTTGGATTTTTTCAACCGCACCCCTTGAAAATTTTCAACCGCCTTCCTTAGAAAAAAAATATTATGAATTTATAAAAAAAAATTAAACACTGATTATTATGAATATATAAGTATATAACACAATTTGTATAATTATTCTTTAACCACTTATTTACTTTACTTAACCTAATCTACAATCTAATTTTATAACCCAACTACCTAAGCCCAAACCCAACCCAACCCAAAGATTTATCATTTTTATTGATTGTCTTTTGTTGTTTTATCTGGTGATTATGAGAAAATATAAATGTATAAGGGTTTGATCTTTATATGTTTTTTGATCTTTTTTTAGTTGTTCTAGACTTGTATTTAATGATTTTGTTGTTTTATTTTAAGCTTTGTTTGTTTAAATGATTACTAATCAACACTTAAAACTAGGGCTTGAATATTTGAAAATTAAAATTGAAAATTATGGACTATAGTAATGTATTGGTTGAACATGTTTGTTTATTTTGTTTAAGTGTTTAGTGTTGTTTTATAAACTTACAGAGCAAATTTATATGTGATAAGAACCATGTGTAATGAAGTTATGGCGCGATTTCTCAAGAGAAAAAGAGTTCGACTACTTTTTTTTGCCGGATTCTTCTAGTTAATGATTAGGAGAAATAGAAGTAGGTAGCATTTGAACTTTGATGGTTGTTTGTTGTTAATTTACTTACATATGAAGGCTTTTTATATTGTTTAATGTTTTACTTGAAACTTTGTTTGTTAATGTGATAGGAAGTTAGAAAATAGGGTTTGGTTGTTTGAAAATTGAAATTGACCCAACCTGACCCGATCTGATTCGGCCTGCAAAACTTTGTTTGTTTATGTTTTCTGGTTTTACATGACTCGACCCGACCCGATCCAACCCGTTATGAACCGAATTTTTTTATAGCTAGGGGCCTAAAATCTTAAAATTTTTTCTGCACACCCAGGAAAAGATTCCTGGGTCCGCCACTGGTTACTCGCAATCTAGGGTTGTTAAAATTCATGTTTGGTTGATGATTAAACACATATGTGTTTGGGTAGTTATTAGGGTTTTGATTCTTGAAGCTTTAGTGATAAATAAATATGAGTTTGATGATAACCTGTTGTAAGTGGTGTATAAGTGTCGTTGTTGTTCGCTAAACATGGTAATGGAACCAATAGAACTCGCGATAGGAAGTAAAAGCTGGAAAACAGAAAGCTGTTTGGCGTTTACAGCCAACTTCTGTTGGCTGTAAACGGGTCATAATATAATGAAAACTGTGTTTTCTTGAGTCTATAACGTGCTATTTTGAAATACGTTTCTAATGGCGCTGGAATCATGATTGCAATTTTAAATAAATTATTTAGTTTCAGCAATTAAAGCTGCGTTTTTCTGCAGATTTTACGTGTTATGTTTTAAGGCATAACTTGATAAATACTTAGAGTTAGACCATGAAATTTATACTGTAGATGGTCTTAAGTTCCATGCAAACCTCCAATCGAAATTTCGTCAATCGGATAACCGAGGAATTTTAAATGAATTTTTCCGTGAGCTGCAGTCAAAAATTGACGAATCTGATTGCAACTTAGTAAATGTTTTTTTATAAATTTTTGGTAAAGAGTTAGACTCTAAAAGTTTAACACAAGACCAACCCTTCCGAGGGATACGTCACATAAAAAGATCTAATTTTTTCAATCTCGTAAGTGCGGTAAATGGACACCCCAAAACAGCTTATTTTCAGTGAATTGAGTTATGCATGCTTGTAAGTTTATAAAGTATCGAATCTGCTATTTTGTTACTCGTACACACGCTTAATGATTGTATAAATGGTGTATCGCGTGCCGTAGTGTATATTACGAACATGTGCCTAAAAACTACTCGGTAACATAGTTGTGACAACTTGTATGCATGCTAATTGTTAGATGCGTGTAAGATTTGCGTAAATTACATAAACGACCCCTAATGTTCTTGGTAACCATAATAGGACGTGGTTGACCATATTAGCTCGCATAACTTAATCTACCGAGCTAATCTAAGGTGAGTTCACACTTTTACTAAAAACATGTATTCCCAGTGGTTGGGAACCTCACTTTCCCTGGTTTGGGATTGCCTAGTATTTCTGGTTTTGGAATACTGTTAACTTCACTTTCCCTGGTCTGGGATTGCCTAGTATTCCTGGTTTAGAATATCGTTAAATGCTGGTTATTCTGCATGTCTTTAGCGGACTAAACGAACTCTAGCTGAAAGTCCTCACGCATTATACCGATTAATCGTTGGGGCCTGGTGAACGGGATATTAGTTGATAGCGCTATTAGGTTTGACAAACCTCAAACCGTGCCTGGGAGGACGGGCGTGAACTCTTATGCCTTGGCAACTGGTCAATGATGATAGACATTGACCCGGGGCACAAACAATTTAAACAGTCAAAGTTTCAGTACCACACAGTTTTGTACCTTAAATAGGGGGTAGCTCCCCATGACATGTTTTATAAACTGAGTAATTTAACTACCTATGTTTTTGAAAACAACACTGAAAAACCGTGAACTCGCCAACTTTATGTTGACAAACTATTGCATATTTTACACGTCGTTAGGTACAACGCGGGAGCTTGCATTGGAGGAGTGTCGTTGTTGCAAAGAACCATTTGTTTGGTTCTTATTAAACAATTATGGTTTTTAAACAATTGTTTGAAATTTAAACTTTATGCTTCCGCTGATACTTAGACTTTGTTTTGGACTTTTGAATACGTAATCACCGATTGTATTGATGGTGATGGGTTTTATTTATTTTAATTAATTGTTCAATATGATTGGTGGCATGATCCTGGTTAGTCAAACGTCTCGCTGTAATCCTCCGCATATGGAAATTGAGGGTGTGACATCTTCCTTATAATCTTCCACCTAAACTTTGTCCAAAGGATACTTAAATGGCATCTATGACTATATTTGACCAAGCTTAAGTATGGTGAAAATTATTCCAAGTGTTTTAGTGATATTTAATTTATATAAGTTGCATGTTGTTTGAAGTTCATACTTATCAAGGTGATGTATGATGTAGGATATGTTATACTTGCATTATATTGCCCAAGCAATGCTAACTAGTTTGTAAGTTTTGTCTTGTTAGTGTTCGGATATATGAATGAGATTACCAAATTATCTCATTAGCTGTATACTTTAATTGAATTTTTTGGTGGATCAACTGAACTTGGTTTAAGAATTATTAAGATTGATCGACATTCAAATGTCGGTGGCACCACCACCATCCATGTTAGTGTAGGTCGCCTGAATCCCCCACCTCCCCTGCTCGCCCTACCCATCCTCCCCTTTAGTCGTTACCATGATGACGCCCCACCTCTAAGTTAATGCCCTTCCATGCCCCGTTAACACCATCGGCAAGGGCTGATGCCTAACGCCCCTAGTGCTGCAAAAAGGGGGCCACGTTGGCCATGATTTGACCGTTGGCGCCGGTGGGCTCACGCCCATAGCGACCGACCTAATGGACAAGCACCCCTCCATTTCTCTCCTTCATATTCTTAAGATCGGATTGTTGTAACTAACAACACTTTTAATTACAACTCGTGGCGCTTTTTATAACTAGTTAAAAAGCATTATAAACTCGTCTCTTTCGATACCAAATGTATTTTTCAATAAGTAAAACTTTGAAAATAACCATCTTTAATACATTTTAAACCCCACCGAACGAGTTTTTACCACTATAGTTATCTTTAAATTCCCTTTAAAGTAAGGTATTTACTCTTATTTTTGTTTATTTATCATTGCGTATGTGCTTTGAGTATATTTACATTACTAGGTTAGAAACTTATGTATTACACGAGTTGAATAAAAAATATTAAATAATTACTAATGAAGATTTAAGAATTATAATGTATTTACAAAAATAAGAGGTATAATACGAATGATTATAATAAGAGAAACAAAGAAAAAAATATTGAACTCATCATATATGATATAATCAGGTATTTATTTATTAGGTATGTTATAAATATGTTATAAAATGAGTAAATTTCGTAATTCGTATAATTCAAATACATGTTTCTAACAATACATGAAATCCACACAAAAGAATTTTACATGTAACGTCATAGAGATATAAACTTATGTAATGTCTATAATAATTGTAAATACATTCCGAAAAATCTTAAACATGGTCAATATTAAAAAGAAAATGAGAGAAAGTTTAAAGGTAAAAAGAAGTTACCGTGAAAGTATGCATGATTGCGGTTGTTAAGTGGTTGGGCCCAATAACATCATAAACGCATGCTGCCCATACGAATAATTCAAACACCGTCCGATTGATATGATGCCACGTGATTACCCCCACCTTCCTCGGTGCTTTTCCAAGTCACCCACCCTCTAGATTTGGTTGGGGGGTATATCGATAGTAGTATTTCTTCCAACTCCATATTTGTTTGGATATACGTATAAGACATGTTCTATCCCTATGCATAAAGGACATGTATCAATTATAAAAACTAAGTTAAGGTAAGATCGTGTTTAGTAGCGAAGATTAGATTTTTACTATTGAAGTATGTATAGGAGTAATGATGTTTGCACACAAAATATATTTACATATACCATGTTCAAATGTTCTACGTGGCTGCAAACGAACTAAATTTTCAGCGAAAAATTCATGAACCGTTGGACGGTAAGTTCGTTTGGGTCTGTTTGTTTGATAAATCAAGGAACGTGTTTAATTAAATGAACGAACATGAACAGATGTCGCGTCCGTTCATTAACGTTCGTAACATTCGGTAACATGTTCGTTTTTGTTTATCTGTTAGTGTTCGATTTCAAGTTTGTTTTGGGTGGAATAAATGGAGACTTCAAGTTTAAGATAAAACTTTTTGAGACACTATTTTGTGTTACTTATATTTATAAGAATTATGTCAAGTATTTAAGTATGTTTGGATAATTAGGTTGATATATTTTGGGTGGATCTACTTAGTGTCTTTGATGTCGATCATATTTGAAATTTAATATATGTTCATTTGTGTTTATTTATGCTCATTAACGTTCGTTTGTGTTTGTTTGTGTTCGTGAACGCCCATTTGTGTTCGTGAACGCCCATTTGTGTTCGTGTGCGTTCATGAACGTTCGTTTGTTTTCGGTACTCAAAATTAGCAAACGAACACGAACAAGTTCATTTCCTTAACGAACGAACACGGACATAAAATCTCATTGGTGAACTGTTCATGAACACATGTATATCCTAAACAAACAAACATGAATAAGGTCTTGTTCGTGTTCGTTCGGTTCTGTTGCAGCCCTACCTACGTGAATGAGAAGCGATGAAAATTCTACGCCGTAACTTGAACATATGTAATTGTAGTTAATCATGTGAAAAAACCCACATCAAGATGCAGATTCAAAATAAATACGTTATTTCCTCTCTATTAATTTACAAAAAGTTTTTGTGAGTTGAATGTACTATTTAGTTTTCTATAAGTCACCATAGCTTTGAGTCCAATTAGCTAAAGCACATTTCATTTCAGTCTACTTTTACCAAGTTTTGGTTTGCTAGCAAGAGTTACAATTTAATTTTTAACAATTTTCATCCATATAGTTTATGTGTTTTACACCTTTATCACAAACATTTTTCATTTTTACTCTAACACTTTTTCATTATCAACTTTGGTCTCGTATACTTATCATCTTTTACAAAGTTTTCGTTTTATGTTTCAATCTAAACTTTACGAGTTGACACACTGCAACGAGCGTGTGTGACTCAAAGTTTTTACGTTATTTTGTTTTGCGATTTAAAGGCCCTGTCGCAATATGCGGGTACTAAGTCCACTTAGTTACTTTTTTTATGATTTACGTTTCAGTCTATTTTTTGCAAGTTAAGATGCTGCAATATGTGTGTGTGGTTCAACATTTTTATGTCTACTTTTGGTTTAGTTTAACAGTTCCGCTACAAAGCACAAGTGTTAAATGCTAGTTTTATTCGAAAGGTAAAATAATATAGAAAACCCATAAGAAAACAAAGAAAATCCCAAAGCTTGGAACATTTATTATATTAAAAAATATCACTAGTTATATAATTGCATTTACTTTGAATTAGGAAAAGCAAAACTAGAAAAATATATTAACAAAAGAGTAAACTATTGTTTTGGCCCCTTGGTTTAGCTAATTTAACATTTCAACTCAAAAAGAAATCATTTAACATATCAGACTTCAAGTCTGCGTTTTATAACAGTTTTAGCCCCTCACACTAACTTTGTTACTTTTTTGTAGTTAAGTGTAAGGGTAATTTGGTTATTATATGCCTTAGGGGCTGTTTTTGATAATTACAGATTTCTTTTAATATTTAAGAGATTATTAATGCAATTATTTATGTTTTTTTTATTATTTTGTTATTTTCACGATTATTATTTAACAAAATACGTTTTAAATATACAAATATATATGTATTTTTATTAATCGTTTATTTCTATAAAAGTCGTTTGAAAAAATAATTTGTTAGTTTACATTTTATTTAAACCATCTATTGTTTTTAAAATTGTTCCGTTTTAACTTTTAAACCATTTGTTTTTTAAAAGCGTTCTTTTTAAAGTCGTTTGTCTTTCAAAGTTTTTTTAAACACTTTATTTTATATCATTCTTTTTAATATCATTTATTATTAAACATTTCTAAATTGGTCACTTTTTTAAGTCGTTCATTTTTTTAATTTTTCAAAACGACGTGTATAAAAAACAAAAGAAATGTAAGATTTGAAAAAAAAGAAACATTCTAATAAAAAGTTTGCAAAAGATTGTTCTTTTTTCAAACTTTTTTTAGAATGCTTTATTTCTTTTTCAAATATTCCATTACTTTAACTGTTTGTTTATTCAAAATTCGTTAGTTTTTTAACCTTTCCTTTATTAAATTCGTATGTCTTTTTGGTTCCTTAATCCTTACACTTGTTAACTTTTTTTTCAGCTTTTGCTTTTTTATAAACAAAAATTTTTAATCTTCGTTTTTTAAACCATTCGTTCATTTAAAATCAATCGTTTTTAAATTCCTTCGATTTTTTAAATCGTTCATTTTCTAAAGTTCTTTTTCCCTAACAGCTATAAGTAACTAAATACAAAGTTAAAAAATGAACGATTTCAAAAACGGTTCTAAAAGGAACGGTTTAAAGAAACACTTTTAAAAATTAACGACTTAAAATAACGAATTGTTTAAAAAAGTTAAAAAAATGATTTAGAAAAATGAATCGTTTAAAAAAACTTTAAAAGACAAACAATTTAAAAAACGATTTTAATAAACAAGCGGTTTAAAAATGAATAATTTTATAAATGATAGACGGTTTAAAAAAAGGATATATAACAAATTATTTTAAAAACGACGTTTATAAAAACAAACGCTTAATGAAAACACATATTTATTTGTATATATAAAACATATTTTGTAAAATAATAATCGTTAAAATAACGAAATAAAAAAAACATGAGTAATTGCATTAATAATCTGTAAAATATTAAAAGAATTTTGTAATTATCAAAAACAGCCCCTAAGGTATATAATTACCTAATTACCCTTACAAACACTTAACTGTTTAAAAAGTAACAAAGTTAATGTCATGGGCTAAAACCGTTATAAAATGCAATCTCAAAGTATGATACGTTAAAAGATTTCTTTTGGGGCTGAAATAATTAAACTGTTTAAACAACAGGCAGGGGCGGACCCACATGGTGTGGGTCGGGATCCCGGGACCCCAATCTTTTCTAAAAGTTAGTAGAGACGGTATTGTAAATTTTCCAAAGACCCCATAAAAATAATAAGATGGACCTCATAATAACAAAGCTAAATTGGTTCAATGGTAAATACGTTGTATTTAATTTGCACGGTCACAGGTTCGACTCTCTTTACATTGTTTTTAGAGTTTTTTTTTCCAAAAAAACACAATATTGGGTATGTTTGGCAAAAGTAGCTGGTGGCTGGTAGCTGGTGGCTGGAAGCTGTAGCTGGTAGCTAGTAGCTGGTAGCTAGTAGCTGGTAGCTAGTAGCTGTAGCTTTTTAGATATATTTGGTGTTTGGTAGAGCAACTGGAGCTTTTAATAAAATGTATAAAATTACCAAAATGGACATAACTAAAAATTTAGAAAGTTAGTGCATTAAAAAATTCCTTATTTTTAGAGGTTAAAATAGTCAGTTTTTCCTAAAAGCTTGTAGCTCCTTCTAAACGCTACTAGTAGTAGCGTTCAACCAAAAGCTTCAAGCTCCTAACCTAAAAGCTTAAAGCTCCTTCAACCAAACAAGACTTTTTATTGAGTAAGAGCTTTTTCTTAAAAACTTAAAGCTAGAAGCTCCTAAAAGCTCCATGCCAAACATACCCAATAGCAAAACACCTCTGCCTTAACAACTTTGTTCCTTCCATTCGCAGAATCACATCTAATTTTTATTTGAATACTTATAACCTTTTTTTTAGATTTATAAGTTTTGTTGAATATATAAATTTCATATTTGAATATTGAAAAGAAAGTCTTAGGGCTAGTTATGCTAGTAGTATTGAATTTTAGGGCTAATTATGCAAGGATTGTTGAATTTTTCTAACTATATAAGAATTCTAGAGCCAGAGTATCGTTTTTTAAAAGATCTAAATCCGCAGGGAACAACTTTAAAAGTCTGTATTTTTTATATGGGTTAATTACTGTTTTAGTCCTTGTGATTTGTCAAAAATCACTAATTCAGTCCATTAGTTTAAAAAATGTGATTTCAGTCATGTGGTTTCACTTTCGTAACAATTTCAGTCCACCTCGTAACCATTTTAGTCCCTGTACTAACATAATAAATGGATTGAAATGGTTACGAAAGTGAAACCACAAGGACTGAAATCACAATTTTTAAAACTAATGGACTGAAATAGTGATTTTTGACAAACTACATGGACGAAAATAGTAATTAACTCTTTTTAATATTGAATGACATTGTATTTTATTGAGTGTTATACATTTTTGTCATGATATTGTATTTTATTATGTTCCTCGCCCTACACGTCCAACAACCCAAAAATCATAATGTACGGTTGTGAAAAAAATTTACATCGAAAAATTGGACACAATTAGAAAAAAATTCTGGGTCCGCAACTGACTACAGGGGCCAAAATAGTAATTTACTCATAACAAAAATACAACCGATAAAAATCTAATATTAATAAAAGAGTCCACTTAATGCCACATGGCATCTAATTCTAATAAAACACTCTCAATAATGCCACATGGCATTTTCTCCATCAATTCATTAATATTAATGATATTATTAATTAATTAATAACTAATTCTAATTTATAATTAAAATTTATAAGTTATCTATAATTTTAAAACCTTTGATTTTATTACTTCTTAAAATGGATAAGCATAATCCACATGACATTTTCTCCATCAATACATTAATATTAATGATATTATTAATTAATATCTAATTCTAATATTTGATTTATAATATATAAATTATCTATAATTTTAAAACCTATGATTTTATTATTTCTTAAAATGCATAAGCATATGGTTTAGTTTAAGTTATCTGTTTTGTGTAAATTAAGTTTGAGAAAAAATAATTGCTATTATCTAAGAAACATGGTGTTACGCTATTAAAATGTTATTTTTTATAGTGTTACGTTATTAAAAATGTTATTTTTTGTAGTGTTACGTTATTAAAAATGTTATTTTTTAATTATATGCATCAATATTTTATATCAACACCACAAAAAATATGTAAAATAATAACACTCGGATTTGACTTTATATATTAGAAATAATATAGTGAAGTGATTATTTCAACTAAATATTTTGTGATGAATTTATCTATTAATTCAAAAAAAATTAATTAATTAATAATACTATTAATGAATTGAAAGAGAGAATATTATATTACATTAACTGAAATTTTTTTATTAGAATTAGATTTACCATTACCCATCATAATCCATCTTCATCACCACCTTTTCAGATGTATCGTATCATAACATAATATAGAAATTTAATTGTTATATGATTATATATTTTATGTATATCTAATTATAATTACTAAAGTAACAAATAAATATAAAGTATTTCCTTAAACGCGTCATTTATAGTGAGTAATTATATTGTCTTTAACTTGGTATGGATAGTTTATGTTAGGGTAATATGTATTTATATCAAAACTTATTTTTAACACGTGCATTATCAAGAATAATTCAAATTTTGTAATTATTCTATTCTTCGAATACAATCAATCTTATCATTCAACCCGTAAAAAACACGGAACTATAAACTAGTATATTAATAAAAAGGACAACCAATCAAAAAAATTATAATGGTCAACTAAAATAGATACTATTTACAAAAACAAAGAGGCTCTTAACTCGGTTGATTAGAGCTTCCGTTTTAAAACACAGTGACCAAGGCTCTATCCCATGATCAACATCATTTCTCGTTAAAAAAAAAACCCATTTGATCCGGCATCCTAATTGAATATAACTTAAAACTAAAACCGTAAAAAAAATGGATGCCACTTGACATCCCACTATGTGAATAAGCCTATCTACTTAAGTTTGGCTAAAAAACTTGAAACGAGTCGAGCTAAACTAGAGCTAAAAAAACTTTTTTTGTAAATGAGTCTGAGCTTCACTTATCAAGTTCAAGCAGGCCTGCGAGCCTACGAGTCTATTATTTATATTATTTTGTTTAATATATGAATAATTTTATTTAATTTATATGTAAGTAACAACAGAGTAAGTAAAACAGATATTATTTATATAATTGTGATAAAATAGTTATATCTAAATTTATAAAGATAAAAATTATATATTTTTTTATAAACCAATATACCCAAATTAAACCAAAGTATCCAAAATGTAGGGGTCGTAATTTAAACCAAATACCTACATTTCACTTAATATTGGTTGTAATAAAAATTAAATTTATATTTAAAACTAAAACCACAATCTTTCATTAATTTAAATAAATTCATAGAAACATAAAACAATTAAAATAAAACATCATCTTTCTATACTAATAAACAAAAATCTTTTTTTTGACACGTGTCACTTTCTGGTGCTTTCTCACTTTATTTTTCTATTTATCTCTCATATTAAAAGGAATGAAAATATCCCTCTCGGTCTATGACACCTAAATGGAAGAAAAATTCGGACCAAACCCTTATTTATCTTAACCTTAGGTTAATTTACTTCGCCGAAAGGGAGCAAAATTGGTCGAACCCTTAATTCTTATTAGTTTTTATTTTCTTTTTGTTAGGTTTAAGTCTGACGAGAATAATATTCTACCACTAGCAATTCATTTATTTTCAAGCCGACCCATTTACTATCTATTATTTGATTGACTAATCCTTTATATTGGAATGGTTGAAGAGTCAAATGGTTTGGCAATTCCTCAGAAGGGGATGAATCGAGAGAATTTTGAATTAGAGCTCTAGATTTTTGTTCATCCCTCGCCGCAATAGTATCTCGGGGTTTGCAGCGATAACTTGGTATATCTACTATACGACCATTGACTAAAATATGTCTATGGGTAACTAATAATTGTTTTATGTTTCTATGAATTTATTTAAATCTTTCTATACTAATAAACAAAAATCTTTTTTTGACACGTGATGTGTGAAATATGTGTTAATTAAATTCAACAAGTTTTAAAAATTGGAAAAACCCGTAAACCACACACTACCGGCAAGTGTACCGATCGTAAGTAGTAAAACAAGTAAGTCCGAGTATCGAACTGTGGACACAATCTAGCGACTCTTGATACTGAACCTCTATCGAGCCCTAGCCTAATAAATTGGTTTTGTTTTGAGAAAAATATTTTTAAACTAAAAAAACAATTAAAATAAATAGACGACCAAACAGCAGCAAACGCAAACAACTAGAGACTGGACTAGAACTCAAGTATGAGAAAAATAGGTTACCTAGGCAAGAATCCCTAGATTCATGAATAAAATCCTAACCTTGGTTCTGAATGAAGACTCTGCCTAACCCGATAAATCCCCGGAAGGTAAACCGAACCCGACAGTATGACAAGTGATGAATACTAAAATGGACTGACTCGAGTTATCGACCACCAGGTCCCACAACTATCAGGTATAAAGTAATTTATTTACTAAAACCCTCAAATTATGAAGCAGAAATAACTAAGAACACCGAGACCCTAGGAAACTCTAGACGCGAATAAACAGATGAACCCGAGTTATCGGCCACCCAAACTGCCAAACAACGCCTAGCTAATAACCTAGCAATTCTAGATTAGATTTCTCACCTCTAGAAAAGATTGCACGTTTTAATTAATTGGTTTTAATAATTATTAAACTTGAATTAGATTTCTCACTTTCAAGGTCTAGATCGAAAGATTACAACCTAGACTGACTCCCGGCTCTAAAGTATATTTCTAAGTATCTAGAGCAATGGAACCAACAAATAAATTATCAAACCAATCAAAACCAACACACAAATATTTAGAATCGGGTTCAAAAATTATAACATGCAAATCATCACATTCATTTAAAACCAAAAATTATTCAATTAAACAATCATCTAGTTCATCAACTCTAGGCAACCATAAAAAATCTAGCCACTCATAGTAAATAAAAACGCATAAACAATGTTCAATATAGCCGGATACATCATGTGTAATAATCAAAAGAACAAAGTTTAGTGTTTAAATCTAACCGGGTCGCGAACTAAACAATCTCCCTTTTTCTCCTTCTCTTTTTTTCTTCTTTTCTTGCTGCCGTGCGTATGCTCTCTGCCTCCTGCGGTCAGAATTCCTTATGCTTCTGTCGTCTAATGTGGTTATCTCCTCTCAAAACAAAAAGAACAATATATATATATTTGTTGCTGCCGTAGGTCAACAACAATATGGCCGCTTCCTCTTTTATTTTCTTTTTCCCCAAGGATCATAAATTGAGTCCAATGCATATTCTTACTTTAGTCGATTACTAAAATTGACGTGGGCCTGGAGTAGCGACGAAATAAGAGCCCAAATCAAATGAAAATTAGCGGTCAACTTGTTTTTCTTTCGGTCAACACCCAAACCAAATTCACAATTCACTCACGTGAATTCCTTTACTTTTCTCATCACTTTAGGGAATTAATTTCACTTTCACACAATGTGCACTTTTAATCCCTCATCTTTTATGACTTATTTTTAAAGCAACTTTCCTTTAATTGTAATTTGGCCCTCCAACTTTAATAATATAGAGATAAGTGAACTCGGCCCAATCATAAAAAATAGCGGCAAATTTTCTTCGGTCACTGGCGGTCTACTCTACCCAACTGACTGGTTATTTTATTCTTATTCGTTTCCGCTCCATTTGCATCAGGAACTGTAATAATAATAAATAATAAAATATATGCCTAAATATTATAAAAATGACTCTAAACTATCAAAATAATATACAAAATACACAAGGAAAATAAGATGCGTTTGCAACACATCAAACATCCCAACACTTAACCTTTTGCTTGTCCCTAGCAAAATCCCAAGCACCATGTGCAACTTAAACACTTAACAATAACGCAAGTCTCGAACAAATTATAACGCGAACTACGAAATCATCAAACACAGCGGTTTCACAAGACTTACAACGTTCAAAAGGTTGACGAATCATAATATTTAAATGAAAACGGGCCTACCTAATCAAGTTTTTCTTACCTTTAAGCAATGCATTGTCAACACCCCTCACAATTTCACTCAACCCTCGGCTAATATATATAATATTTCGAGTGAACTCTCAAAATCAAACTTTGAAGCATACTATCATAAGCTTGTACGTCAATCAGATCTCCACCTATTTATTAAAATTTCGACACGGATCAAGAGGGCTTTAACGGGTAGGTAAGGGCTAAAGGTAGGGTTTTTTTTTCTTTTTTTTTTTTTTTTTGGGAATAAGTGGCTAAACACATAATCACACGATAAACCGGATAAGCACGAAACAAATACTAACATATTGGTCATTTTGACCTACAACTTTATTCTATTTTTTTTCATCTTTTTCTTTTTTTTCTTTTTCACATTTTGTTTTTTTTTTCATTTCAAGCTAAAGATAACAATAACATAACACGATCCGGCTATCAAATTAACAATGGGTAACAAACGAATGGTTTCAGGCTCAAAGTGGTGTCGAAAGGTAATGGCGAAACGGGCCAAACACAAAGGCTACACAAATAGGGTGATCCTAATGCCTCTATCACATCCATGCCAAATACTAACCGAAGGTCTCAAACTGTATCAAAATGCACAAGTTCTAAAGTAATGCAACAAGTAGGTAAACACACATGAAACGAAAATAGTGATCATATATATGAAACATGTAAAGGCTCAAATCTCACTATCATGTGGAAAATATGGCTACCGATATCGACAATGCACAACTAATTAACTCTCCGGATCCATCCACTATCCTAGGCATCCCAAAACCTTTTACTCCCAAAAACCGATTCAGTCAACCTACTATCCCGCAACTTAAAGAAACATGCGCTCTCGACTCGTAAATTCGACAATTAAACCGCTTTCGACCGACGTTTTGAAAAGGTTTTTTGTTTTCTACGCGCTAAAGGACCGGGACTCGCAACAAACTCACTTTTTTTTCAGTTTTTTGATTTTTTGATTTTTTTTTTGATTTTTTTTTTTGACTCAAGTCTAGCTAAAAAGACGTAGTCTCCCATCCCCACACTTAAAGTTTACATTGTCCCCAATGTAGGATGAAAGACAACTAAAAATAAATAAGAAATAAAACCTAAAATAATATACAAGAAAAAAAAGATAACGAGTTGGAAAGGACTTAGCTGGTTAGGATAAAAATCAGTGCCAGCTGTGCGCATCTTCAATCCGAACCCGTACACGACCGTATAGCATTTCTTCGCGATCGGCTTTGACTCTGACTAGTACACTTGGTAAATTCCTTGAAATTGGTGTACAGCTCCGAAATCACCCGAATGGAGATTGAGTACGGGTGGTACATATTCAAACCTGCATAAACAAAAACAAGAAAAAAAAAACAAGCAGTACCGACTCAAGACTGACTCAAACAGACTAACTAAGACTCAAAATAAAATAAAACAAATACGAAACACTACAAAAAAATGTACAATTCTACAACAAGTTATCATAACTCACGGGGGATCATAAAGATCAAACTCACCCCTAAACCTCTCACTAGGGCCTCTAAAACAATCACTCATATCGAAACCCTTCTTTCTCCAAAAGTCGCCATCAAACCAACTCGATTTATGCTCGCTCATGGGGAATTTATACCTCGAGTTACACACTAAAATACCATCCCCACACTTAGTTTCCTTCACACCTCCCGAACTAAACTCTCCCCGTTCATCTTCCTCTACCGAACTCCAAGAACTATCCTTAAACTCAACCTCACCTCCTACTACTTCCACCTTTTCCTTAAACCTAACATGCTTCTCCTTCTTCCTATCACTCTCCATTATAACATCTCCAATTCCCTTTAACTCTTGCCTAATTACCGAGGGCGTCCCTACCTTCTCGGCATTCTTTCCATTAACATGGAATGTAACCGTGTCATCAGTGACACCAAGAGTTATCTTACCGCCATGAACATCTATTATAGCTTTCGCGGTAGAAAGGAATGGACGACCCAAGATGAGTGAAACACAAGAGTGTCCACTAGGATCCTCGCCCATGTCTAGAACATCAAAATCAGTGGGAAACACAAACTTACCTACTTTCACTAGCACGTTTTCAACTATACCTCTAGGAAATTTCACTGAACGATCGGCGAGTTGAACATTCATGTAGGTCGGGGTAGGCTCTCCTAGCTTAAGCTTCTTAAACACAGAATATGGCATCACATTTATACTAGCTCCTAGGTCGGCCAAAGCAGTCCTAAACTCATAACCCTCTATCTCACAAGGAATGGTGAAACTTCCTGGATCTGGCATCTTTGTGGGAAGTTTGTTTAAGATCACTGCAGAACATTCTTCGCTCAATGTAATAACAGAAAGATCCTCAATTTTCTTCTTATTGAGCAGGAGTCCTTTGAGAAACTTGGAAAATTTAGGCATTTTAGCCAAAGCCTCAAGGAAGGGGATGTCTACGTGGAGCTTTTTGATCATCTCCAAAAACCCATTATACTGAGCAATTTGCTTCTTATTCAAAAGTCTCATAGGGTATGGAGGAACGGGCTCATACACTTCAACCGGTTCTTCTACTTTCTCCTCCTCTGGTTCAACCACCCTCTCAACTACCTTTTTCGGTTCTACCTCTTTCTCAACAACCCTCTCAGGTTCTATCGCCTTTTCTATCTCAAACCCCTCATCAACAAATCCTGTGCTCCTACCACTACGTGTGAACACGGCATGTAACTGGGCATTAGGGTTAAGCTGGGTGGTGCTAGGGAATGAACCTGCGGGCCTCTCAGTCATCCTACTAGCCATCTCTCCTAGGGTCCTCTCTAGACTCTGTATGGTGGACCCTTTGATTCCTAAACATCAACTCAAACTCCTGGTTTTTCTTCATCTGCTCCTGATGTCTAGCCTCACCCTGCATCACTATCGACTCTAGGAGTTTATTCATCCTACTCTGGCTCTCCTCATTCCTCTTTAAAAACTCACTCAGCTCAGACTTAGGCTCTCCACTACTCTGTCCATCAACAGGGGTCTGAAATAGACTCTGGCGGGGCTGGAGTCTAGGGGGATTCCCGCCTCGCCAGTTCGAGGTTTGGCGTGGCTGCCATCCAGAGTTGTAACCCTGGCCTCGCCCCTGGTTCTGGATAAAACTCAACTCCTCCTCAGATCCTACAGGGCAATCTATCGTCTCATGCCCACCTCTACACACCTCACACTTAGAACTAATCTTAACCTGAATGTCCTTGACCATCTTTGTCAAGGATTCGACCTGGGCGGCTAAGGCTACACTAGAATCTACTGTATGAATACCTTTAGGGGCAACAGTAATGCCCCCAAAACCTGGCTCGGTGTAAGT
The DNA here is from genome assembly GCF_002127325.2 of Helianthus annuus. NCBI lineage: Eukaryota > Viridiplantae > Streptophyta > Magnoliopsida > Asterales > Asteraceae > Helianthus > Helianthus annuus. The sequence continues at coordinate 139,348,362 of NC_035445.2, forward strand.
ACTAGTGGCTAGATCCTCCATCATCTCAAGACACTCAGCAGCTGTCTTGGTCTTCATCATGTTGCCTCCTGCTGTGGAATCAAGCAGTCTCTTAGTCGCTTCAGAAACTCCATTATAGAATTTCTCCACGACTCTCCACTCCTCAAGGCCATGGTGCGGACACTTGTTCAGCAGCGCCTTAAACCTATCCCAAGTCTCGTAGAAAGACTCCCCAGGCTGCTCAGTGAATGCGTAGATGAGATTTCTAAGACGAGCGGTTTTCGCAGGTGGGAAGTATTTTTGAAGGAATTTGGACTGAAGATCATTCCAAGTGGTGATTGCTCCCTGTGGGAGGGAGTCCAACCAGATAGCAGCCTGATCAGTGAGTGAGAATGGAAACAAACGAAGATGAATGGCCTCCTCAGTGACGCCCGTAAGGCGGAAAGTACTACAGACCCTACCGAATCTAGTCAGATGAGCATGTGGGTCCTCGTCTCGTAAACCATGGAACTGGACTGAATGGGTAATGGTGTTGATCAAGGTGGGTGGGATGGTCCAGTTATTCGCCTCTACAGCAGGAAGTGTGATGCTCGAGCGAACGGTGGTGGGAGCTACACTAATGTGATCAGCAACAGTCCTACGATCACCCATAACTACTTCGGGTTCTAAATTGAATTCTACTTTTGGAACCTTAAACTTAAGCTGACGTAGGCGACGGTGGAATTCGGATTCGGGCTCAGAGAATGGTGAAGTATCAGGTGGGCCCGAGGAATGTGTGTGCATATACTGAAAAGCAAGTAGAATGGCACGAATCACAAACAAGCAAGCTAAACAATTAGGCACACAGAACTAACAAGTATCCTAAGAAAGCAAACAACTTTTTTTTAATTTTTATTTTTTAACTAAGAAATAAAACAAACAACTAATCTAAGAAAGCAGTAAAATGGCTAAATCCCCGACTCGGGTCGTCCTCAAAAGCGCACTGTGTCCCCGGCAACGGCGCCAAAAACTTGATGTCTGAAATATGTGTTAATTAAATTCAACAAGTTTTAAAAATTGGAAAAACCCGTAAACCACACACTACCGGCAAGTGTACCGGTCGTAAGTAGTAAAACAAGTAAGTCCGAGTATCGAACTGTGGACACAATCTAGCGACTCTTGATACTGAACCTCTATCGAGCCCTAGTCTAATAAATTGGTTTTGTTTTGAGAAAAATATTTTTAAACTAAAAAAAACAATTAAAATAAATAGACGACCAAACAGCAGCAAACGCAAACAACTAGAGACTGGACTAGAACTCAAGTATGAGAAAAATAGGTTACCTAGGCAAGAATCCCTAGATTCATGAATAAAATCCTAACCTTGGTTCTGAATGAAGACTCTGCCTAACCCGATAAATCCCCGGAAGGTAAACCGAACCTGACAGTATGACAAGTGATGAAGTACTAAAATGGACTGACTCGAGTTATCGACCACCAAGTCCCACAACTATCAGGTATAAAGTAATTTATTTACTAAAACCCTCAAATTATGAAGCAGAAATAACTAAGAACACCGAGACCCTAGGAAACTCTAGATGCGAATAAACAGATGAACCCGAGTTATCGGCCACCCAAACTACCAAACAACGCCTAGCTAATAACCTAGCAATTCTAGATTAGATTTCTCACCTCTAGAAAAGATTGCACGTTTTAATTAATTGGTTTTAATAATTATTAAACTTGAATTAGATTTCTCACTTTCAAGGTCTAGATCGAAAGATTACAACCTAGACTGACTCCCGGCTCTAAAGTATATTTCTAAGTATCTAGAGCAATGGAACCAACAAATAAATTATCAAACCAATCAAAACCAACACACAAATATTTAGAATCGGGTTCAAAAATTATAACATGCAAATCATCACATTCATTTAAAACCAAAAATTATTCAATTAAACAATCATCTAGTTCATCAACTCTAGGCAACCATAAAAAATCTAGCCACTCATAGTAAATAAAAACGCATAAACAATGTTCAATATAGCCGGATACATCATGTGTAATAATCAAAAGAACAAAGTTTAGTGTTTAAATCTAACCAGGTCGCGAACTAAACAATCTCCCTTTTTCTCCTTCTCTTTTTTTCTTCTTTTCTTGCTGCCGTGCGTATGCTCTCTGCCTCCTGCGGTCAGAATTCCTTATGCTTCTGTCGTCTAATGTGGTTATCTCCTCTCAAAACAAAAAGAACAATATATATATTTGTTGCTGCCGTAGGTCAACAACAATATGGCCGCTTCCTCTTTTATTTTCTTTTTCCCCAAGTATCATAAATTGAGTCCAATGCATATTCTTACTTTAGTCGATTACTAAAATTGACGTGGGCCTGGAGTAGCGACGAAATAAGAGCCCAAATCAAATGAAAATTAGCGGTCAACTTGTTTTTCTTTCGGTCAACACCCAAACCAAATTCACAATTCACTCACGTGAATTCCTTTACTTTTCTCATCACTTTAGGGAATTAATTTCACTTTCACACAATGTGCACTTTTAATCCCTCATCTTTTATGACTTATTTTTAAAGCAACTTTCGTTTAATTGTAATTTGGCCCTCCAACTTTAATAATATAGAGATAAGTGAACTCGGCTCAATCATAAAAAATAGCGGCAAATTTTCTTCGGTCACTGGCGGTCTACTCTACCCAACTGACTGGTTATTTCATTCTTATTCGTTTCCGCTCCATTTACATCAGGAACTGTAATAATAATAAATAATAAAATATATGCCTAAATATTATAAAAATGACTCTAAACTATCAAAATAATATACAAAATACACAAGGAAAATAAGATGCGTTTGCAACACATCAACACATGTCACTTTCTGGTGCTTTCTTACTTTATTTTTCTATTTATCTCTCATATTAAATAATAATAATTAAAAAAAATACTAAATAAGAATAAATATTTAGATAAGGATAAACGTTTGTTTTTATTACGAGCATATTTAATAATAATAATAATAATAATAATAATAAATAATAATAATAAATAATAATAATAATAATAATTATAATTTTAATCAGAAAGTTAGATAAGAATATAAATGTTAATTTTTTTATAATCATAGTAAATAATAATAATAGTAGTAATAATAATAATAATTTTAAACAAAAAAATTAATTAAGAATAAATGTTTGTTTTTCTATAGATAATTATAAACAAAAATTTAAATAAGCATAAACGTTTGTTTTTATTATGAGAAGATATATATACTTTGGAGTTCGGTGATTGAAATTATGGTAAATTAAAAATCAAATGTTCCCGTTTGATATATACTTAATAATTGTATTATTGTTTTTTTCACTAGAATTAAATTATTATTTCTAGGTCGGACATATGCTTCTATCAAATTGTAAGTGTTTTTAGACGCACCGGTATAATGGTAGGCATATGCTTCTAAATTATAAACTTTAAACCCATCATTTTTAGATATAAAGAACATCACTATAATTGTAAACTTTAAACCCATCATTTGTCAGACATTGCATCAACATGTATAAAGAACACCATTTTTAAATATAACAAATTCTATACTTCATTCAATGAGAATTTATTTCTCGATTTTACGATATAATTCATAAAAATGATAAAATATATAAAACGTGGGGATTGATCTCCACCTTTTTTGTACTGTAAACTGTCTTAAATACAAATTCAAGACGGGTGTTTTATGAATGAAATAAACAAATAAACATGAAGGTGCATAAAACTAACTAAAATAATTGTATCTCATAATTTGATAATTTGAATGTATCATAAAAACGAGATTCAACCCCATGTAAATATGTAATACATGTATTTTTAACCTAATAATAAATAAAAAGCGAAGTAAAATGTTATAATAAGTAAATTGTACATCAAAGTTCATTTTTAAAAGATAAATCTTGGCGACTGTATGTGTTAACATATGACATTATATTTTATACAACACGTGCAATATCCGAGTTTTTTTAAGATATATATTTTTTATAATTTATTATATAAAATTAAATTTATGTAAAATAAAAAAAACAAGGTAAAGTGTTATAATAATTAAATAGTACATCAATGTTCATTTTCAGCACATGCAATATACGAGTATTTTTAAAGATATATATTTTTATTAGAGTAAACTTCCGTTTTGCTCCCTGTGGTTTAGTCACTTTAACGGTTTTGCCCCAAACCTTTAAAAATAGACATTTTACTCCCTGATCTATGAAGTCCTTCATGATTTTACTCCCCGCCCTAAACGTCATCTATTTTAAACGTTAAAGCCTATCACGTGCAAAACACCTGATGGGCAATTATGTCTTTTCCTAACCCATATTAATGAATTACCTTTTAAAACCCTAACGTTTAAAATGGATGACGTTTAGGGGTGGGAAGTAAAATCATGAAGGGCTTCATAGATCAGGGAGTAAAATGGCTATTTTTAAAGGTTTGGGCAAAACCGTGAAAGTGACCAAACCACAGGGAGCAAAATGGAAGTTTATATAAAATTATATTTATGCAACCCGTGTAATACACGGGGTTCTAACATAGTATTCATTAAAATAATTTAAATGTTAAATTTAACTATTCTTCGTCCGAATCCGAGTTGTTTAGAATTGCATTGTGTTCCACAAGATCATTTAAAGTTTGTATTTGAATCCCGCAACTTCGAAGTTATATTATCGTCAATAATCGCATCGATCGGAGGATCCATTATGTACATCGCTGATATCCAATCCACATCATCTTTTAAGATCATATCATACAATATAATGCACACATTAATCACATTCATTATCTTCCCGTGCTTTTGAGCCTGAAGCCGGCCATTGAATTATACCTCATTTAGATTTTAAAATACCGAAAGATCGTTCCACATCTTTTCTTATTGACTCTTGCACTTTCTCGAACTTTATTTCCTTAGGTTCGATTAGATATGAGAAGGCTTTCACAAACGTAGACTAAGTAGGGTAAATACCATCAACAAGATAGTAGTTACGTTTATGTTGTTGCTTGTTGACATGAAATGGACACCTTAGCGTGGTTCCAATAAACATCTTGTTAATGAATAGTGGACATTGTTGGAGAATATTAATGTCATTGTTTGAACAAGCAGATCCATAATATGCATGCTAAATCCAATAATCGTTTAATGCCACTGTTTCGAGCATTATCGTTTGGCTATTTGTGACACCTATTTGGTATTGGTTTCACAAACTTGGCCAACACATTCTTCAAACACAATGTGTACAATCGAGGCTACCGAGCATCCCTATAAGGCCATATCTATCTTCTTGTGCATTGTACAGAAGTGCAATGTCGTGGCTAGTTGATGCACATAAAAACTATTTGCCGTATAAAATAATAACTGCATTATAAAAATATTCTAAGCTTTCTATAGAGGTCGTAGCAGACATAGCTAAATATTTGTCGTATTCGTCAAAAACATTACAAGTTCCTAGTTGTTTAATCGCCGATGTGCATTTCTGCAATGCCATGAAACTCTTTTTCGTCCTCTCGTCTATCCATTTTGAAACTATTCAAAATTGGAGTTTAAATCCGCAATAATTTTGAAAAGTAATTCCATAGACATCTCAAATCTCGCTTGAAACATATCTTCATCGTATTTTGGGCCAGCTATAGACGAAAGAATCTTCCATTTAAACCTCATTAGTCTTTTCACGATCACATGCACAATTCTTTTTATAGTGTGCCATGTCTTCAACTTCGATTGCTGAGCCCACTAGAATCAAATGGCTCGTACTCAGCCGAAGATGATAGTGGAGGCATAGTACTAGCAGACCCGACTATTGGGCTGGCCAAGCTGGGCAGGCGACCAAAGCCAATTTTGAAGGGCCCGATAGAATTTTGTAGGTTATATATTATAGGTATACATAAAAGACCCACAAATACTGATTATAGATGATCCCTGTTGATGGCCAGTTTATAGAAACCCAAGCACAAATTAAAAGGCCCAAATGATGAATTTTTAAAACCCAATAAAATAAAATAGAGTAAACAGCCAAAATTGTCTCTAAGGTTTGGTCACTTTTGCCACTTTAGTTAAAAACTAAAACCCATGGCCGGCTTTAAAGGTGGGCGGGAAGGACCACCGGCCAGGGCCCGATATTTCGAAGGACACATTATTTTTTAAAAAACTCCTATATGTATATGTAAAAATAAATAAATTAATAGGGCATACCCATTACAAACACCAATATAGGCTCACTTACAAAGCTATTTTTATGGTTTAGATTAGTTACTAGCCCATTGCCATTAGGTTTAGACCTTTAGAGAGCCCAATACCCAATTTCGTTAAGGCCTAAGGGCACGTTTTTTCGAGCTCGAACAGGGTACATGAATTCTCAGGGTCGGCCTTGCTAAAACCTTTTGAATCTGGGTCTCTATGGTTTCAATTTTGTTGTCATTTTCATCCAAAAACAAAATATGGTCAGATTTTTCAGTTAACATCCAGTTTTTTTGTCTTTTTCCTCCCTTTTAATGAAGGGGCAAAATGGTCAAATTTTTTTAATTTGTTATAATAAAACGTTAAAAGACTATTTTGCCCTTCATTAAAAGGGAGGAAAAAAAGCTAGATGTTAACTGAAAAATCTAACCAGATTTTGATTTTAGATGAAAATGGCAACAAAATTGAAACCACAAGGACCCAAATTCAAAAGGTTTAAATTTTGGACTAAATTGACAAAAGTGACCAAACCTCAGTGACCATTTTGATAGTTTACTCAATAAAATATTATACCCTGTGCGTGGGGCGTACTTCGTGGAGCTAAAAAAAAAAAAAAAAAAACCTACGATCGTATTATCCATATTATCCTAATATCGTAGCATCATCAAATGACATGTCAATTTCATCATCGGATCATCATTCATAATTCATTCATTCAAACAACTTTAAAGAATCTTTAAGGGTTTTAGCCTTGAGGTATGAAATTGTGAAATCGATTAATAGAATATAAAGTTTTGATTTTTAGATTTAGAATTAGTCAATTAGATGAAACCTTAAATCTTTGATGTTCAGATTTACTGATTTAGAATTAAATAAAACTTTGAATCTTTGATGTTTGAATGGGTGAATCTTTGAGATTTTGATGTTAGTTAACATTTAGAATTAAATGAAAGTTTGAATCTTTGATATTCAGATTTAGAATTAGATGAAACTTACATGTTATAACTTTGATTTTTTTTCTAGAAATTATGTCTCCTATTCTTAAATACAAATGCCTATCCGGTCGTCAAAAAATGTAAAGAGAAGAAGCTAGAGGAAGAAAAACAAAGGCTGACAAAGGGCGCATACTCAAGTTTTTTCTCAAAACTACCTCAAAATTCTAGTTCTAATCTTGATCGAGAGCTTTGCTTCCAAAAACTCTAGGAGAGCCTCACAATTTGCTTAAGTAAGTTAATTCAATCATTTTGCTACATTAGTATTATTTTGTTTATTTTATAACAATTAATCAATCATCGTCGTATCATGGTTTTTGGATATATAAAATGATAAGTTTATATTATAGAAAGTGGACCCAATTCTTTTGTTTCGCAGGAGGCTCAATTTTTTTTTTTTTTTTTATCATTCTCAGGGACTGCATTGAGTAATATGTTTATTGTGTTGAGTAGAAGAAGAAATATGAGTAAAAGAATTGGTAAAAAATTGACAGAAAATTGGTTAATTTTTGTTATATATAATTAGTTTTTTTATGTTAAATGGTAAAAAAACAGCTACATTAATATTTTAATTTTAAAAAAATTAAAATTCATAATTTAAATAAAAGCATTAAATGAATTAAAAAAACATTACATTAATTAAAAAATACCAAATTGAAAAACAAAAACTAGTCTTCGTCGCCTTCATCGTCATTCGCATCTAGGTACGGAAAATCTAGAGATGCAAGGTCTTCCACAAGATCAAATCGTAGTAAAAAATGCGTATTTTCGTCTCGAATCTCCCTAAGGGCATCTTCGTTAAATGTTAAATGCTGGCTCAACCGGTTGATCCCTAATGTGTACCAGGGATATCGCTCTTCCCTCGTCCTTTAAAATCATCTTGTGCAATATCATGCACGCATACACAATTCCCCTAATCTTCCCTACAGTCGTTGACCTTAACGGCCTCCTGAGTGTACCCCGTTTTCCCTTTAGTGCACCAAAAGAACGCTCCACATCTTTTCTTGCAGACTCTTGCACCTTTGTTAACCTTTTTTTTTCTTTTGGGTCGGTCGGATAACGAAATACATTCACGAACGTCGACCAAGCAGGGTAGATCTCATCGGTAAGATAGTAACCACGTTTGTAAAATTGATCATTTACGTAGAATGAACTATTAGGCGCAGTCCCATTCCTCACATAGTCAAATATTGGAGATTGATGAAGAACGTTAACATCGTTGTTCGATCCTAGGGGACCACAAAATGCAAGCCAATACCACAAGTCTTGGGATGCATCCGCTTCAAGCATCACAGTTGGGTATTGGTGATCGCCCCTCATATTGGCCATGCAACTTCGTAGGGCACATTCTCGAAACAAAATGTGTACAATCAATGTTTCCAAGCATACCAGGAAAATGATGTTTCTCACCGTGAACCTCGTAAAAACGCACAACATCATGGCTTATCGGTCTGGATAAGAACTCGTCTCCATATATATTGATTATTGCGTTACAAAAGTATTGCAGACATTCACACGAAACCTGTTCAGACATACATAAATACTCATCGTACTCGTCAGGAGGATTACCTGTGGTGAGCTGTTTAATTGCAGAAGTGAACTTTTGTAACGCCGTAAAACGTTTTTTGTTTCTGGCGTCATATCCCTCTTGAAACTATACGTACTTTTCTTCAAAATCACATACAATTCTCAAAAATAAATGTCTCGACATACGAAACCTTTGTTTAAAAATTACCTCATTGAACTTGGGATCGTTGACGAAATAATCTTTAAGTAACGTTTCTTGACCTATTTCACGAGCTCTTACCACATATCTTCTACGAGAGGTTGCTGTATCTTGCTCCGCGATTCGCATTATCATATCTGACATTAATTGTAAGTTACTATCCTACGAGATTACATCCTTGATGTCATTGTCTTGTGGAATGATAACTCCAAAATTGTCGAGTTCGTCACCCATGGATTGTTTTAAAAAGGGTTATTGGATTTTAAAAATTCTAAGTTTCACCTTATGACCGATAATAATCCCAACTTTAAAAATGTTGGAAATTTAGTGAAAATGAGTTTTTCACTAAATATTTTGGACATCAATAATATTTATATCTGTGTTGTATAAATAATTATTTATGAGTTTGTTTTCAAACTATGTCCCAATAGAGCTTACATGAATGAGATATCGAAGCTTGAAGTTGTATGTTTAGAACAAACAAAAATGAGAAAAATGGATTGAGATTTGTCACCTTGTCCCATAGGTGGGATGACAAAACATAAAGTGGTTTATAAGGAGGAGCACTCCTTGTATATTGTTTTCTTAAAGGCAAAAACTAGTGGGATCCTAAAGGGTGCGGCGCACCTTTCCTCGCACGTATGCGCGCATGATGTTGGCTACAGGCTCAACGTGGTGCACTTTGAACTTTGCACACCGCCATTGTATTTTTGCCCATGAGCGCGTGGTCAGATACATGGCGGGTCCGCTTATGGCGCACCCTTGGGTGGCGTAGGCGGATGCCATGACATGTCGAAGCGGCGCGAGCTCCTTAGGCGCATGGCGCACGTCATTGGCTAGGGCGGAGAGTGCAGGTGGCGCACGAGTATGGATGACGCATGACCAGGTGGCGTCCTGGTATGCGCAGTAGCATCCGTGTGGCGCGCGACTCCATATGGCGTGGCATGAGATCCTTGAAGCGTGGCGCGCGAACTGGCGGATCAGTTCTAGCGCATGCGCAGGTTTGCAACAGTAATAGAATAGCTGGGTGGACCTAGTCAAACTAGTTGTCTCAAACCGTTTAATGCGTGTCATGATGAATATGACCGTGTTTTGACTAACCACTTAAGTCAATTTAGTTAGAGATTAAAGTCATATTCATTATCTTCTTTATTACAAGATTAATGTTATAGTTATGACAAGATTAATGTCTATTTTTATTACTAGTTATAGTGAGATTAAAACTATGGGTGTATATATATGAACTTGATGGTTCATACTAGACACACAAGAAAATAGGCATTCTCTTTAGTCTCGATGTTTCATTGAGAGGAGTACTCTCAAATTTACACAACTTCATCTTGTTCCAAATTTTATAAACACCAAATTATGCTCGGTGCAATCTTGGGCGTGAGTGTCATCTCCGGCAGTACAACTACTGCTTTGGTTGTTGTATCCTGGAAACAGACCGTCTGAAAGGAGGCGCAGAATCTGTTTTAAGGGCTCGTGTCAAACACGATCCTCAACCAAAACTGTCAACTACAGTTTGTTCATTCTTGCAGCGGAGGTTCGTACAAGACGGTGCTGTTGAAGTTCTTCCAAAGACGCTGGCATGAATCAAGACTGGTACAATTATATTGTATTTTATATTCGTTTTATTTTTGTAATATATTTTATAAAAAGTGAACAAAATTCCTACAATCTTAAAACAGACTTTCGTGAAGATTGTTGCTATAATCTTAAATTCCTTCTCTACGAGGATTTAGGTTCACGAAAGTTAAAATTTTAATTGAGATTTTGCTAAAATCTTATAAATTGTTTGGGAAATATTTATTTAGTACAATGAGTTGGATTAATTTTGATGATTGGAGTACAATCTTTAAACCAAATACCGTGTTATAAAACCGTACAATTTGATTCATGTTTTAGAATGGGTTTTGTTCGTGTTTAGAGAACACGAATTATATACAAAAAATTAATATGTATTTCGAATGGTTGGAATACTAATTTTTCTAATGAGCGAATTAGAAATTGGTAATTTTTGTAAACCCATATAATGTGTATGAACGATGGAAATTCTCTAAGGAGAATGTTAGATGTAATTTGGTAAAATAATACTGGTTTTAAATGTCTTGAAACATATATATTTTCTAATGAGTGTATTAGAAAGTAATTATTTTGTAAAATTACAAGTTTTCAAAACATTTATGTATTCTAACAAGCGTGTTAGAATTAATTATTTTGTATAATAATAACTTTTAAAACATCTATATGTTCTAACGAGCGTGTTAGGAACAATGTTTTAAAGACGGTTGGATGTTCTAACGAGCGTGTTAGAAACAATAGTTTAATATGTTTAGATTTTCTAACGAGCGTGTTAGAAAAGATTATTTTATCCAAATAATTACCAACAAGCGTGTTAGAAACAATTATTTTGGATAATAAGAAATCTTGAAACGGTTTCGTCTAAACTTTTGAATTTCTAACAAGCAAGTTAGAAACGGTTTTTTACATAAATGTCAAAACGGTTTCGTATTTGTTTATTTCTAACGAGCGTATTAGAAATAGTTTATACTTTTTTATATAAACTTCAAAACAAATTCTGTAATCGTTTAGTTCTAACGAGCGTGTTAGAAACCTTTTAACGATTTGCAATCGTTAATTTCTAACGAGCGGGTTAGAACGACGTTAACTGTGATAAACTATTTAACATGATTTGTATTCGTTTTATATATTTTCTAACGAGCGTGTTAGAAAAGGTTTGTGTTTATTTCTAACGAGCGTGTTAGAAAACGTTCATTTAAATAGACCAAAAGTGAATATATATATATATATAATATTCATTTTATTTCTAACGAGCGCGCTAGAAACAGTTTACTTTATAAAAACTGAATATTTTGAATGTTTGTTAAACTTTCAGATTCAAATTAGCATATTAGAATTGATTATCATACAAACCACTCATTTTAACGATTGGTAATCGTTATTATCTAACAGCGGTTAGAAATGGTTTGAATATGATAAACCAATTATTAAAACGATGTGTATTCGTTTTATTTTCAAACGAGCGATTTTGAAAGTGTTTTGTTTAATAAACTATTATAAGGTTTATTGTCTTGATTTGTAATCAAAACATAAATATATAGTTTAATATTGAAACACTTGAAAAAACGAGAAATGTTTTGAACATATAAAACATGCCTTTGCGAATTATAAGTGATTCGATACTTCCACGAGAAGTATAACGTCTTGAACCATATGATAGTCTCAGAAAGACTATTTAGTGGAAAACAACTCGATGTTGTTATAGATATAATAAGTTGCTCAACTACTTGTGAGTAGTTAATTGTAAACAACTTTATATTTGGACAACTTGTGATTATTCAAGTTTAAAGTTTATTGAGGGAGTACCTCAAAACATCACACGAAACGATATAATTGAGTTTATTTCGATCGAAAGTGTTGAAGATAATAACACTTTGGGATTTGATGTTTAGATATCATTGGTGTATCCGTTATTATGTATGTTCACCTTTATTTTATTTAGAATGGTGGACTTCCGTTTGGGTTTATTTTACATAAACAAATGGATTAAAATATAATAAAAGATAAATATTTATTTTTGGACTACTAATAATTTGTCAAAAGGATACAAATTTTGATACAAAGTGTAAAAAGTAATTTACACAATCACAACGAGCGGGTTGTGATCATGACTTATGTAATAAGTCATAAATCAAACATCAAACGTATAAGGACTTCGTGAGAAACGTGGTGAATGGTTTGAGATGAAATGCACGAAAACGAGACATGTCATCTAATGTTGAGAGCATCAACATGGAAATGCATATGTAAGTTTTCGAAGAATATAACATATGAAAGAAATATTTGTTATTATTGTAAATGATTTAAATAAATTTAGCAAATTTATTAAGGGAAATTTACAATAGTGATGGACTTATAGATGTTTCTACCACCATCAATGTTGTTTAAACTATGTGGAGAGTTGGTCCTCAATTTGGGAGAGTATCCTAATACATGGTTTAAACGAAACAACAATGTAAATGTACATATCACTATAGGCATATGTGAATGCCTTGTTGAGAGTCAATCTAATTGACTATATCTCAAGACTCGAGTGATTTTATACAAAGATCTTTCATCAAAGTGACTTGGATTAAGACTTATGTTTAAGTCCTTAGGAATTAAATGGTGAAGCCTTGGAGATAAAAAGGCAAACGAGTTATGATCCTAATGGGTGGAGTTAACTATGGTTTTGAGACCTTCCTAAAACCGATGATTTTGGAATGGTGAAATAAAGTTTCATTATTGTGTCTAAACTAAGAAACGAATGTTCGAAGGAGATAGTGCGTTATCTCTTAACGCTGTGAAGAATCGGAATGATGCATTTTCCGTTCACATGCTAGAGTATTGTGGTCTAAAGCATGCTAGACTAATACTTGTTAATTTAAATGCTCGACGGAGATTAAATTAACTTTAAACATTCAAAATATGTGATGACATAATAACGAATTTTGTGCTAAAATAAAACTATAAATAACTTCATTTTAGTCCAAAGGGATAACTTGGGAGGACCGAATAAATATCATTGATAATGATTCTATCTGGTTTCATATGTGAAGAACTCATATAGCTCAGAAGCTCTTATGAGCAATAGTAATCTGAGTAGAATAATATAATTGGATGATTGCATTGACAAAAAGATATGGATATTTTTATCCTAGCATGCGGGTCTAAAAAGTATTCAAGAGTAATATTACTCAAACTTAATTAAAATGCAAGCAATGTGGGGGGAGAAACCATTTAAGAGACAAACCCTTGAGGGTATGTAGAAATGGTAGTTGATAAGTTTTCTCAAACCCGAAAAGAAAGGGAGAACCTTTCATCACCCCCATTAGGATGCTATCCAATTACACTTAAATGTGGGGGTGACTTGCATTTGAATGTGGAAGGTTTGGCAATAAGGATTTTAGCAATCCTAATATATATTGCAAACACATGACCAAGTGGAGTACACAATGGTTATATGGAGTCAATTGAGTAGATTGGACTCGAATGTCAATTGGTTAGATTCAAAATCTAGTAAGACGTCAATTATGACATACCAAAGGCATGATGGAAACGTGTCTAGCCATGAATTGGGTTTCATGTCATTCTAAAGACAAGGTACATAACTAGATCCAGGTTGAGATCACGAGTTATAAGTCTTACGAATCAACTAAAAGGCAAAATTGACTAGTAGGTCAAGAACACGTTAGGACAACTGATCTAAACTGAAAATTATTGTTGTTGACTTAACGAAGTCAAAGATAATTTTGGATCCAACAACCAGCGAGTTGATAACAGATCAAGTTGTGGGATTAGATTAAAGCCATGGAAAAGGGACATGAGGGAAACCTAACCTATTTGACTAGAGATCCCAAGATCTAGGTTCAATAGGACAACTTAATCATGAACCGAATGGTAGTCACTGTGGGGGCAAAGCTAATATATATGTTTATATATGAGCTAGTATATATATTTATATATCCCCTAAACTATAAAAGGGTGTTTAAATACATCCTAGTCCATTCCTATAATATTCAGTGACATTGTTATGAGGTTAAGCATAATATGTGGTTTAATGATTTGTGTAAATCATAGTAAACCATAATGCTTTTAATAATTTAAAGGGAAATCACCTATGTTGGAGAGAAGCGTGGTCACTTCGAATGGAATTAGGGCATAATTCCTAGAGCTCCCGCAGAACCAGGAAAGTGCTCCATAACCATTATTGGAGACAAAAAATGAGGAGATGGCCTGGCTAGGGAAAGTATTGTGTAAATGTATATTGTCGTTTACACAAATGGGGGGTGGTTCAAGGACATCACGTCTACAAAACCCTAGTAGGCTAAGTATGCTTCATAAAGGAAGGTTCAGAGGCTACACCTACCTATCCTGTAATACTCGACTATTGAGTTTTCATCAGGAATTTTGTGTTTTTAATCGATCTCTATTCATGTGGGGGATTGCTGGAAATTTAGTGAAAGTGAGGTTTTCACTAAATATTTTGGACATCAATAATATTTATATATGTGTTGTATAAATAATTATTTATGGGTTTGTGTTCAAACTATGTCCAAATAGAGCTAAGATGAATGAGATATCGAAGCCTGAAGTTGTATGTTTTGAACAAATAAAAATGGATTGAGATTTGTCACCTTGTCCCATAGGTGGGATGACAAATCTTAAAGTGGTTTATAAGGAGGAGCACTCCTTGTATTATGTTTTCTTAAACGCAAAAACTAATGGGATCCTAAAAGGTTCAGCGCACCTTTCCTCGCACGTATGCGCGCATGACGTGGGCTACAAGCCTAATGTGGTGCACTTTGAACCTTTCACACCGCCATTGTATTTTTGCCCATGAACGCGTGGTCAGATACATGGCGGATCCGCTTATGGCGCACCCTTGGGTGGCGTAGGCGGATGCCATGACATGTCGATGCGACGCGAGCTCCTTAGGCGCATGGCGCACGTCATTGGCTAAGGCGGAGAGTGCAGGTGGCACACGAGTATGGATGGCGTATGACCAGGTGGTGTCCTGGTATGCGCAGTGGCTTCCGTGTGGCGCGCGACTCCATATGGCGTGGCATGATATCCTTGAAGCGTGGCGCGCGGACTGGTGGATCAGTTCTAGCGCGCGCATGTTTGCAACAATAATAGAAGAGCTGGTTGGACCTAGTGAAACTAGTTGTCTCAAACCGTTTAATGCGTGTCATGATGAATATGACCGTTTTTTGACTAACCACTTAAGTCCATTTAATTAGAGATTAAAGTCATATTCATTATCTTGTTTATTACAAATTAATGTTATAGTTATGACAAGATTAATGTCTATTTTTATTACTAGTTTTAATGAGATTAAAACTATGGGTGTATATATATGAACTTGATGGTTCATACTAGACACACAAGAAAATAGGCATTCTCTTTAGTCTCGATATTTCATTGAGAGGAGTGATCGGATTGTTGCGCTCCGGTCAAAGATAAGATTTATAAGCCCAAATTAGCCTTAACTATGTGTTAGTGGTAGTAAGGGGTCGAACCACGAAGAGTATGTGGTTTGTGTGTGGATTCGATTGAATTATAACAAATGTCACTATTTATGAAGCTTGCTAGAATGATTTTGTGTTTTCGTTTAATTGAGAGATATGATTTTAAACTAAATGAATTGATGAGAATGATTAACAACTACTGATTAACAATTGCAAGAAAAATGGTTACTAGAACAATAATAATAAAAAGGAATCACGCCCGGTTCCGGTAATTGTTAACCTATGGTTTCTACAAGTTTTAGATTCAACTTAAATGCATTTGATTAGCGGATTTAGTGTACCGTGACTTAGGTGCTAATAACTATCAACGTCCCGAAGAACGAACAAGAATACACTTTTTAATCAACACAAGTAAATCCTAACCACGACAATGCACAATTACATATCACCATTTCGCAAAGTCATAACTTTTAACATCGTTCGACAATTTATGAATTCGTAACAAATGTAATACTATTATCAAAGGTTTCAAAAATCAAACACAAATTGTCACTAAGTTGAAACAAGAACAAATCGAAACCCTAAAATTAACAACTACCTACGTCGGAGTGAAACCGAGATGATTAGCCGCTCATGGTTGATGAAGCTTGATCACCAGAAGTTTGGAACATGAATGAATTCATCTTGAAGCTTGATGGATGAAGGAATGATGGATGATTAAGGGTTGTGTATGATGATGGTAAGAATGATGGTGAATTGGATGAACTAGGGTTTTGATGATGGGTTGTAGGATGGATGATGATTCAAGGTTCATGATGATGAATCCGGGTTGTGGAGATTGAAGATAGATGGATTAGAGATGGAATGATAGTGTGTATTGGCTCCAAGATTATTATTCAAACTCTAGGGAAGTGTAACCCCCGTCTTCAATGCCTCCTAGCCAATGAAAATCGAGTTTCATACCTCAAATCACAAAGAATCGCGTTTCAAGAATCAGTTACCCGTCACCGACGGGCTGTCAAAACTGTGAAATCGGCCGGCGGGCTAATTAACTGGATATGCATGCTCTTGGCCGACGAGAGTTTCTAGTGGGCGTCGCCGACGGCTTGGGACCCGTCGGCGACGGGCTCTCCAGCATGCTTTCCTGATTTCTTCGTTTTGTGCTTCCGTTTGATCCGTAATGCGTTCCGGTGCTCCGGTTTTCGACCCGGTGACTCGTAAAGCTCCCAAAAAGCTCCTTAAACTTCGTTAAACCTGCGTAAACACAAATCTTATTAAAAGTAGGCTATTCAAGATTGAAACTTATGTAAAAACACAAAGTTACGCAATAACGAACACCGGTTTTCAACCACGTATCACACCCCCACACTTGTCTTTTGCTTGCCCTCAAGCAAATCTGTTTTTCACTTTCACGTGGGTCGAACAACGAATACACATCCCATTCCCGAGATAAAGGCTAAGGTCTATTGTCATACAAAAGTTCACATTCTTTACAATTTCCACATATTTACCGGTAAAGTGAATAATCACATATTATAATGGTTATCCAAGATTAACCCGCCCGTAAAACTAACAAGTCATGCATATCCCTCACAATGTTCTCTCCACTCGGCTTATAATTTGGCTAATGTGTATAATGTATTAGCACTTCAGTCAATTAATTGCTCAAAACCGGTTAGAACACGTACCCGCATAGGCTTGCAACTCAATCATTCTCCACCACCGATCACGAATACTAAGCACAAGTCAAAAGGTCTTTGAAAGGTTGTAACGGGGCTAGGCTAAGGGTAGGGAATAGGATATTTTAAAGTGGCTAAGGTGATGAAAATTCGATCTTTATTACAACGCAACTATCCTAAACTCAAGTAAGCTTTAAACATCAACTCCAAGGCAATGATTTTCGTCTTTTATTCAATAACTAGAAACACATATTTTTGGATTTTTCTCAATGGTTTTTCATTCTTTTTCGCAACATTTTCTGATTTTTTTTAACAACTATACAACTTAAACTCCTATAATCGAATTTTCATCACACGGGTTTAAAAAGAAAAGGTTTATGTTTATGGGCTAAATGGGTTGTCAAACGAACGGTTTAGGCTCAAAGTTGGCTACTAGGGGATAATTTTTGGGTAAGGATATAAAAATGGTGTAAAAGGAAAATGTTTGCCTAATGCCTTAATCATTCTCGTGCTTGTATTGGGTCTATGGTCTCGAACGTATCAAAAGTTGCAAGTTCTACAATACGCGACTAATGGTCCACTCAAATAAAGAAACATGTAAATGCAAATCTATGATATACAAGTGGCTCAAACCTCACGTATAAGGGTATGATATGTGATATGCATGATGTACTAGTTTCTTAGGCGGATTATTCCCAAATAACCACCCGCTAAATACCCATCATGCTATTAATTTGAACTTGACCATGACAAAAGACCAAATGGGTTGTGCCATCCCTCGTTGACTTGGTTACTTGTGCTTTTAAGATCGCTTTTGAAACAAGAAATTTTTGAAAAATTTTTGAAATTTTTCCCCCATCCCCACACTTGAGGTAAACATTGTCCCCATTGTGTAGTGTTTAAATGAACGGGTCAAAATCGAAAATTTTTACTACTCCCCCATCCCCACACTTGAGGTCAACATTGTCCTCAATGTGCAAGAACTAGAGTTTTAAAACGCACAAGGGATGTGACACGGCTAACCTCCCAAAATTTCACCCCGGAAATAAAATACAAAATACAATCCACTTATTCCTAACTAAGAATCAAAGTAAAAAGAAGCACATGCACCTAATTTTTGTCGCTTGATACTCATATCTCCTTTGTCTCTTCATAAAAACGGTTGTCCCGCGAACATATTGTACCTACAAATTCTAACCCTTGTGTAGAAGCATGCTTCTCACAACCATCAAAATTTGTTAGTTACCTAGTTCTACCCTTTTTATGAAACACATTACCAAGCCATGCGTTATTTCACTTTGATTTATGTGGAAAATAATTTACAACAACAACAAGCCTAACTCACTTTCGTAGGAATCACGGTTGCATTTAGCGTATGCAACAAGCCCTTTTAAACCCCCCAATAGCTTGGGAGGACGAGTAGGTCTCGTGAGGGTTATATAGGGAACACACCCACAACGTTTATTTAACTAGGCAGAAATTAAATAAAACCGACAAAGAAATAAAAAAAACAAAGTATACAACAACAACAACACAAAACATACCATACCTCTGCCGCTGATATCGCTCGTTTGGATCAACTGGCGGGTTCGGCTGGTATTGATAACCAGTGAGGGCCTCAAACATCTCCCTATAGTTATCGAGGGGACTCTGCTCCCCTTGAGGCGGCGGTTGGTACGGAATCGGGATAAAACTAGACCCTACCGCTTCGGGCCAATGAGGAGTCGGGTCGGATGGGCCTTGTGGGTGGGAAGGTCGGGGTAATTTGTCCATCCCGAGTGCTCGACATATGGGAGGCTGGCTTGATAGTCTCTTTGATGTCGCTCCTGATCGTGGAGCACCTTGGCATTATTAACAGCCATTTGTTGAGAGACATACAAGGCACTCCAACCGCGTCGGTTCAATTCTCTTTCTTCATTTTGACGCGTTGCCTCTGCTTCTTCCCACGCCCGTCTTCGGGCTGCCTCATCCTCTTGCATCTTCAATTCGCCAACTGTTCCATGGGTGACCTCTGCATTGCTTGGAACAGTTGTTGCTCCTCCACAAACTTATTCATTCTCTCCCGATGGGCTTCTTGAGCTGCCCAATACTCCTGCATTGAGGGTCCCTGGGACTCCTCCCAAGCTTCCCTCCTTCGGTTATACTCCCGGCCTTCACCTATAAACGCAGAGACATTGTCATATATCTCTTGCTGTCCCTGATCAAAATTTTTGTAGGAGGGCACCCGTCTCATGGTCACAAACCTCGCCACATCTGCATTAATTTCTCTATGCGGCCTCATGTATCTTTGTCCGGATCTTTGTGGACCAGAAGGTGCAGCTTCCTCCTCTTCATCACCCATTTCTTCATCTTCTTCCGATTCTGGTGGTGCCCCTGAAGTAAGAAACTCATACTTGTTACCCAACCTTTGATTATTTTCGCACTTTTGCACTTGTTTAAGAGATTATCTTAGTTATTGTAGTAGGCCCCTCTTTTGAAGGCGACGTTACCCTCAACCCAGTAGTTTGAGTCAGCAAGGATACAATCCTAAAGGGTTGGATTATTTGAAGATAATGAATTAAGTTATTAATGCAAATTATGGTAGGCCCCGCTTTTGGCGGTGACGTTACCCTCGGCTAAGTAGTCTGAGTCAGCAGGGATACAGTCCTAAATAGCCGGGTTATAGTATTAATAGTAGTTAACTTATGAGGGGGTCAAAGAGTTTGGATCCCCGCCATCCAATACCTATGGGCATTGAAGGAGATCCTACTAAATTTGACCCAGGTCCCTTGCAGGACCTCTAAACGCTGAACAAGGGCAAGACCCTTACCAAACCGTTCCCTTAACCCCCGACCAGGTAGCCAACATACCTCCATATAGACCGTGGAGATATGAATGGTGAAAATCTTTTATTTTATATAGACAGTAAAATAATGCCAAGACACCACGGACAAACGATAAGGAAAGATCACCTTCAACATAAGCAACTAGTTATTAAAGTCATTAATACAAAACCAAATAAAAAGTGCAAAAGATTAAAAATAAAAAGTATTATACTAAACACTTGTCTTCACCAAGTGATGTAAGAGACTTAGGCAAACATGGCCTTGATTGTCAAGAACTCTTACTATCAATCTTGGATCCCGAGACGACTCACACACTCTACGATGGACAATGGATGATGGTGGTGGATGATGGTGTTATGGTGGTGGTGGGTGGTGGATGAAGTGTGAGAGAGGTGGTGTGCCAAGGGATGAGTTGAAATGAAGCCAAGCACTCCTATTTATAGGCTGAACAGAAGCCTGGGCACGGCCCCGTGTCCGCTGGACACGGCCCCGTGCCCGTCTGACACTCTCTCTCTTCATTAATTGTAATTCGCAATTACAATAAATGCACCTGCAGCACTCTGACCACGCCCCCGTGTCCGCTGGGCACGGCCCCGTGGTGGGCAATAGAAGCTTCTACCACTTTGTCTTTTGTGCCAGGGCTGACCATCCTGGACACTGCCCCGTGCTCGCTGAGCACGGCCCCGTGTTGAGCTGGACACGCCCCGTGTCCGCTGGACACAGCCCCGTGTTCATCTGGGCACAGCCCCATGCTCAGCTGGGCACAGCCCCATGCTCAGCTTTCTTCTTGTTTTTGCTTTGGGAGATGCTGTCGAGGAGTCGGGCATGCCACGTTTCTTCCTTTTCTTTGTATTTATGTTGGATTTAGCTGCATTTTTGCTTCTTTTGTTCATTTAAGCTCTTTTAACCCTGAAAATACAAAAGGAAGACAAAAGCACACTTTTTCCAACATTAGTACTTAAAAAGGGTTAGTTTTATGCCTCATTTGATGTAATTTATATGTTGCATTTTACTCACATCAAATACCTCCACACTTGAATCTTTGCTTGTCCTCAAGCAAAACTCTTTAATATGTGGCTTACACTCCCAAATGGAATGGGTAGAAGAGAAGGTTTTGGGCTTGTCTTGAGTGTCGGGAATCCAAGATCTTTATTGGGTTTTATTTTTATACTATTTACAATCCTATTCGTTATGATTTATTTAGAACGTTTCATAAGATAAATTACTTATTTGGGCATAGCATGCCTTTTTAAAATTCCATTTATATACAAGTTCACATACCTCACGGGAGACATCACTCACACTCGGCTGAAGGTGTATTTTTTTAGTGAATCACTCGAGAGCGGCATGGAACTTATTTCTACCATAAGCTTGCCAAGCAATCAATCCTCCTCCTTTTTAACTTTATACCTTTGTAAATATCAAGAGGACTTTTTGGGTGAAGGGTTAGGCTTGGGCTAAAGGTGGGTGGTTGGGTTAGTGGTTAGTAAAAGGGCGAAAAGCGTAAAAAGCGTCGGTTTTCGTAAGACTTTTTTTTTGACTTTTTATTTTAATGAAGCAATTTTTCAAACAAAGTTCTTTTTTATAACCTTGTTAGTTTATTTCTTTTGGCTTCATTATTATCATCATTTTTCTCTCTTTTTTTTTTTTTTTTTGATAAGGAAGTCATAAGAAAAACCGCGCTTTGTTACTAAAATAAAGGGTTTAAAATGAAAAAGGGGTTTTGGTGGGAAAAAAGGGTGTTTGTTTTGGGTTAAGAAATGAAAAGGTATAGGCTCAAAGGGGTTAACTAGGGGGATTTTGGGTAGGTGGTATAAAAAAAAAAGAAAAATAATGGTGTAGAAATAAAAAGGGGTTAGTCCTAATGCCTCCATCATTTACTTACTCGGGTTTAAGTTGGTAAGGACCGGGAATGTATCGTCATGGCAAGTTCTAGAGTCGTAAGAAACCAAGCGGCTATTCACACAAGAAACGAAAAATGAGCATTTACTTTAAAGATATGTATTTGTATGCTCAATAAAGGCTCAAAACTCACTTTTGTGGGAATGGGTTTTTAATGTGATCAAGTATATATAATCAAATTTTAATTAGACTTGTCATGCCTTTTCATAATTTTCTTATGTTGGTTGTTTTTATCACGACGCTATCGGTTGTAAATTTGTAAAAATATAACCTTTTTAGAACTTGTTATTCCCAAATTAAACCAAGACAATTAAAAAAAACGAAAAAAAAAATTTTGAAAAAAATTTGGGGTGATTAGCGGTTCCAATAGAGTTTTGTGTAAGGCTTGTTATTAGGACTTGCAAAATTCAAGGTTTTAGCACCCCCCCACACTTAAATTACACATTGTCCTCAATGTGTCCCAAATAAGTTTTTTCGGTTTATTACAATATGTAAAAGTGGGTTAAAAACAAGATTTTATGGTACTGGGCAGCTGAACACGGGGTGGTGTTGGCTGAGCACGGCCCAGTGTCCAGACTGCCAGTACCAAAAGTAAACAGAAGGCTGGGCACGGGGGCGTGTTCAGTGAGCACGGCCCCGTGTCCAGGTACCTGAATTGGGCATTTCTGCAGATTTTTGGGCACGGGGGCGTGTTGGGTTGAGCACGACCCCGTGCTGAACTTGCTGTAATGAAGAAAAATTGTCGAGAGGCTCTGTTTTTGTACATGGGGTGTTGGTTCAAGCTTCCCTTAGTATCCTTCACCATCCCGAGTGTGTTTTATTCCTGCAAATTAAAACTAAACTAGAAAGCATAAAAGTTAAACTAATCTAAAACTAAGGATAGTTCCGCGGAATGCCTCCGTGGTGCGCCACGTTTATAAGGGTCCTTGGCTAGACCCACCTTATCAGGTGGTTCTAGCTCATCTTCAATTAGGGGATCGCCATTGCCAAATGAATATTTCATTGAACGCTCAAGATCTATGCTCCTTTTGAATACCCCTAACTGAAGAGGTAGATTGTTGAACTTCCGGTTTTTCAAAGCTTCATGAGTTTTTACAAAAGGTCGTCCCAACACTAGAGGAGCGTCATCGAGGATGACAAAGTCGGTTGGGATTACCATTTGATTTGTTTGAACCAAGACATCCTCCACTACACCGATTGATTTTATTACTTTCCGATCGGATAGAAAAATGGGTATTTGAAGTGGAGCAAAATCACTAATACTTAACTTTTCAAAAATGTAGTTAGGCATTATGTTAACACAAAGATCTTTATCAATGGTGATATTACTAATAAATGAGTTTTGAAAGAAACATGGAACCGGTGTAATGTTAATTTCAAAAGGATCTTCTTTTATTAGCGAGGTTTGATCATTAGTTAACTTAACACTTACCATTTCTTTGATTTTAGCACTAGTGTTTTGTTGGGATTGAACCCTAACAGAGGAACAGATAATGTAAAGCCAAAACCGGATCCCATCAGTGGACTCCTAATAAGCAGCAGTTTACTCTAATCTCTCCCCTTGACAGTGGTTATCTAACAGCTGATAAATGTTAAGTGCTGCTCAAATACAACAACTAATAAACCAAACTCTGATGATTACCTAACAACTGCTGAAGACAAACTCTGTTGCTCTATCTACTGCTGTTTCCTAAGTGCTGCTGAAGATTCAAGCACTGCCCTCTCAAAGACTGATCACCTTTGAAGAAAGCACTGAAGACTCAACATCTGTGCTAAGGCTACAACAGTGGAACGTGAAGCAGTAGTTTTCCTTATGTTTTGTATGTTAGTGAATATCAGATGTTACATAACAGTAGTTTGTATAGGACAGTATTTGTAGTTTGTTAGGTCGTTAGATGTCACTATCATGGTGACGTCAGCTGAAGTATATCAGTAGTTTGGTTCGCCTATAAGTATGACAGTACTCTGTACTGTTACACTTGATCGTTTTGAGTGAGTTCTTCTCCTCAATTCATCCTTTCATCTTGTGCAACCAACGCTGGTGTATCAGGCTGAGGGGGAGTTTAGATTGTAAGCTTTTACTGTAATCATTTGCTTTGTATTTCAATCATTTGACTCAATGAAAAGCAATTGTTTATCAATCTATACTTTCCGTTGTTTGTGTTTACTTTGTTTGCAACTCATTTCCGCTGCACTTATTAGATTTATGCAAACAAACACGAATCATGACAGCCTCAGATCCTAACAATTGGTATCAGAGCCTGGACAGTCAAATTCGATCTAACAATCAATTTGACATAACAGTTCAGCTCAAAATTCATTGATACTAAGGTTGATTGTATTCAGTTGAAAAACAGAGAAACGAGAAATCATGTTCAAAATGATGAATCTAATACTCTGTAAAACAACCAAGATGTCATATGACACACAAACTTCATATAACAAGTGATATCATGCATAGAACACCTATAGTGCTCAGATCTGAAAATATGTCTGATAACTATGGTATAATCTATTTAGTTTACAAATTGATTTCAATTGTTTCTATGAAGGTTGTGATGTTTTTATCTTGACTGCTTCTAAAGTGTTTGCCTCATGTTAACAAAAATCTATGTTCGAATGATAACATTAGTGTTTTTGTTAGCATAAAAAGAGGGAAATTAAAACTTTAGCTATTTAGATCTTATGTATTGAAAAACAGGTTGAGGTTTCTCTAAAAGGACCAAAATCAACTATGTTAAGAATACATTAAGAAAACCAGCAGTTAAAATATCCAGATCATGAGTAATGTGGAATTTGGCATAAGCAAGTGCAAAAATGTCCAAATCTCTCAAAACGTTGCTGAAAATGATTTCGGATTGAGTATTCTTTCCTTGAAAACCTTCTAGTAAAAAGTTTCAATACTTTTCTATGGAAAGGGCAAAAAGGGAAAGAAGAAAAATTACAAAAACTCAAAAGTGTGTTTATCTCAAAACTTTTGAATTCAAAAGAAAATAGTATAAACCCAAAACACTTAAGAGTCCACCGGTTAATCCTACAAAAGGAAAACCAAAAATAGATCTGCATTTTTGGTCAAACATTTGTCATCAATCATCCATGCACAATCATTGTTTCAGGGAAGTTCAGGTAACAAAAGTATCTCCAGATAAAGAGGAATAGGCCAAATTTTTCAGAAATTATTCACATGGTAATAAGGTTCACAAAGAACTTTCAAAACCCCTGTGAACTGGCTCCTCATGGTAACAATCAACTGACAAGGAAATGGTACCAAACAGTGGTTACAGGACTTTGGTTCAAACCACTGACCATTGTCCTAAGCTTGAGAATGAAGTGATTTTGACCTTATTCAAAGTTATTTTAACTCTTGAGACACACCAGATCTAATTGACTTTATTTTCAGAAAACTTTTACTCTTTTTTTTTATTAAGTTTTCTCAGAATAAAACAGGATATATTATTCTTTATTTTTTTTTGAATGATATATTTTGTACTCTTACTTGTTTTTGATAGCAAAAGTTCAAACACCTGTCAGGATGTAGACCCTTATTTTTTTTGGTGATACTTTCCTTGAAAATAGATCAAAAGGAAATGGTGCAAGTGTCAAGGTCATGTCAAACTCAAGTTTGTTTTAACACTGATCAAAGATTGGTTGCTAACAGACCTTAAAATACTTGGATGCTCATGTTCTAATGACACAAAATGAGTAGCCATAGTAAAAAGGTTTCCATCATATGGGGTACTAAACCACTGTCAGGAATCTATAAAAGTGTTCAAAACTTGAAATAGATAAACATGTGGTAACACCTTGAATGCTGAAACAAGTAAATTTGTTGCATTAAAAATCCCTGTAAACCCTGCTGTTATGATTAATTCTGATAAACTTGCATTTAAAATGTGTTTGTCAAGTATTTGGCTCTGCAGGTGACCCACATTCATCATCAACAGATCTTGGACATGATACCAAAATCGTTTCCATCATCAGAGCAGCAGATGTACAAAACAACTGTTAAAGCTCATCCACTGATGTACAAATAGTGTTTGATCTAAGTTGCTTTCTAATTCTCTACCACTACTTCACCAAACCATTGTTGATAAATATTCATCAAAAGTGGATAAAAAAAAATCTTCAGTGTGCCAAACCCCTCCTTCAAATCCTTTCACATCCATTTTAAGCTACTGCTGGATCATCAAAGTCACCAGCAGTGGTTAGCTCAGATGATTCACATCTGCAGCTCCACCTGTTAAAACATCAATCCTTCTTAAAACTCAACCATTTCACCATTCTCTTGGCAACATCAATGAAAAGGATTCTTTTAAAAAGGCTATCCTAAAACATGTGTCTTCTTGCTGACTCTCTACCACTCCATCAACAAGTCAAAGTGCAATAAAGCATTGAAAAACAGAAAGTTGGGTAGTTGTCTCCTAAGAAGAGCTTCAGCAGTTCAGTGACAACAAGCTTGAAAAACTTGTGCCACAGCCAAAGGATGAGAATCCTTAGGCAAATAGTGGGTCCTCAAAGAACATTGCATATGCTAGGAGCATGTTTGTCAAGATTTATCGTACTCAAACAAGTACAGACACCAAGAGTGTGAAAAGACTACATCAGGGGGATATCAATTCCTAGGCAATAAGCTTAGTATTTTGACTGTACACATGCAGCAGATGTTTCCACAACACTGATTGAAGAATATTATGATGCTGTTGTTGTTGCTGAAAAGTCCAACTGTTTGTAACGTCAAAATATGTTATTGGATTTTGATATAAATTGCTCAAAAGACTTCTTTTATGCAGGGATGTCAAGTAGCTGAAATATATCATCAAAAATCCAGTATCTCATTCATCCATCATCACTGGACATCAGACACCACTGTGTGGGGGATTGCTATGAAGAAGGTTTGATTTCTTTGCATCATGTCCATCCTAAAGATCAGTTGGCAAATGTACAAACCTAAGAATTTGATACATCTACCTTTGAAAACTTCATCTCTAGGATTGGAATGCTAAACATGGATCAAAGCAAGCATTCTTGTGTTTCATGTGTAAATCGCATCAAAATGTTTTCAGAAAATCAAAATAAAACCTTAAAAATAGTTTAAAATTGAATTTTTCAATAAATCCTCAAAGTCTGTTTCCAAAACACAAGCAGAGGTTCCTGAGCAGACTTTAGCAGCTACCACTACTCCTCAGGCACCTGCTGGTGAGCCCACTGCTCAAGGTGATCATAGCAGCAAAACAACTGTTGTGAAACCCACACCTAAACCCACCAAAACAAAAAGAAAATTCAAAAGCCCCCCCAAACCTACAATAAAGGCAACTCTGGAAGATGAGATCCCAGAGCAACTGCCAGTGACAACACAAAAGTCACTAGAAACCACTGCTGCTACTTCCTCACAGCAGATGGTCGAAAGATCTCAACCCATGCCTCAAACTCCTCCTGTTTCTTCTCAAAAAGAACAGGTTGTAAGAACAGGGACACCAAATTATGATGCTCTGGAATCACTTGATTTCATCATCCACAGTCCACTGCCCGGGGCAAATTCACTTTCAACTCCCATCATCATTTCACAAATACCACCATCAATAGTAACCTTGTTGCATGCTTTGGATATAACTCAGACATAAATCAGTTCCTCTCAAACACCTATCACTGAGAGTACACTCCAACAATTGACTGAGTCTGATGCTTATACCTCTGCTATCCCAGCAACAACTGAGGAGGTTATACCCCTTGAGTTATAAGTAACTCTTGGTGGTAATTCAAGTGAAGCAGCTACTACAAGTGCTGAACCCACTGGTTTGCATTTGGACAGTAGTTTCATCAATAAGACTTCCTTGAAGGCAATTTCTTCACTGGGAACTCGTGTGTATCCAGTCTTCACTGGTTCACTAAAAGGTGTTTCTCATTATGAAGAAAGAAGTCCCCATTACCAAGAAAAAGGGGCATCAGTGGTTAATGTTTGGAGTACACTCCCTACCTCAACTACTGATAAAACCACGGCTAGTGGGAAATCAGATGATCTCATTAATTTGGGTGATGGTTTAAAGTACCTAGAATTGACGGAACATGTCGAAAAACTGGATACTTCTGTTGCAGAGATCAAAGAAACGCCGCAACAGTTGTTAACAGTACAAATGGTGCAACCCACTGCTGTTCCAACTCAAGCACTTGCTCCACCACAAGCACCTGCGGCAAATGAGTTATGGATTTTATTTCAAACCCTGCACATATCTTCGAAAGAGTTGATGATGCCAAAAAGGGGGAGAAAATGACTCTGAGGAAAATCTCTCAGTAACTTCTGCTGAAACATCTGTCAAAGAAAAGGAAAAGGGAGGTGATGAAACCCTGAAAATTCAAGGAGATGATGAAGATACACAAATGAGGATCGTTCAAGTCAAATTAATTCAGCTGGTCCTAAAACCACTGCTGATGTTAAAAGGGTAAGGGATGCGAGCAGAGCTTTGGTTGAGAAAAAGATAGTTCTGCAAAAAGGAAAAGAAGAGGTTGGTACTTCATTAAAGAAGAGTCCTGTTAGAAAAACAAGGCAATCAACCACCACAGCTTCTAAAACTAAGCCAGTTACTACTTCAACCACAACTTCCGTTCTCACAAAATCACTTACTCCTCCACCATTAACAACATCTGTCACCCAAACAACTGCCACCAATACCACATCAACACACACCACAACCACTGCCACCCCCACTAAATCAACCACTGCCATCCTTTATCAAAAAGGGAAACAAAGCAGATAGATGCTGAAATACCAAAAGAAGACCAAGCTTCAGAGAATATATCATAAAGATGGTTCTTCAGACACTTAGAGCAGAACTACAAGAAACAACAAAATCTCAAATTACTGCTCAAAGTTGTCACTACTAGGCCTCAATCTCAAAGTTCATCAGATAACAAAGCTCTCCCAAGAAACCCATTGAGTTCAAAAATACTAAAGTGGATGTCTGATCAAAAGACCCACGTATTGACTTTGCTCAGATTCAATGGTGAAGTGAAGCATATATCAAGGAATCAGGCACTAGGCCTAAGTGCTGAAGATCTACAGGATCTCCTTGAGCTTACACTGTGCAGGGATGAGGATGATACAAGTTCCAAGGATTTTGAGAAAGAATTTAAAAGAAAAGCAATGGAACTTCTGATGAAAAATAAAGGTCCTGAATAAGGAAGGGTTTTGGCATTATCTGTTCCAGGGGGAGATTGTTGGGATTGAACCCTAACAGAGGAACAGATAATGTAAAGCCAAAATCGGATCCCATCAGTGGACTCCTAATAAGCAGCAGTTTACTCTAATCTCTCCCCTTGACAGTGGTTATCTAACAGCTGATAAATGTTAAGTGCTGCTCAAATACAACAACTGATAAACCAAACTCTGATGATTACCTAACAACTGCTGAAGACAAACTCTGTTGCTCTATCTACTGCTGTTTCCTAAGTGCTGCTGAAGATTCAAGCACTGCCCTCTCAAAGACTGATCACCTTTGAAGAAAACACTGAAGACTCAACATCTGTGCTAAGGGTACAACAGTGGAACGTGAAGCAGTAGTTTTCCTTATGTTTTGTATGTTAGTGAATATCAGATGTTACATAACAGTAGTTTGTATAGGACAGTATTTGTAGTTTGTTAGGTCGTTAGATGTCACTATCATGGTGACGTCAGCTGAAGTATATCAGTAGTTTGGTTTGCCTATAAGTATGACAGTACTCTGTACTGTTACACTTGATCGTTTTGAGTGAGTTCTTCTCCTCAATTCATCCTTTCATCTTGTGCAACCAACGCTGGTGTATCAGGCTGAGGGGGAGTTTAGATTGTAAGCTTTTACTGTAATCATTTGCTTTGTATTTCAATCATTTGACTCAATGAAAAGCAATTGTTTATCAATCTATACTTTCTGTTGTTTGTGTTTACTTTGTTTGCAACTCATTTCCGCTGCACTTATTAGATTTATGCAAACAAACACGAATCATGACAGCCTCAGATCCTAACATGTTTAGTTCTTTTAAAAACTTGGCATGAGGGGTTACTAAACAATGATTTTCGAAAGTAGGTGACAAGAGATTAATTTCTTCAAAATTAGACTCTTCTTGTAATTTAAAGTTATCGGACTCACCTTTTTCGTTGTTTAACTCATGTGTCGGTTTTTCACTTTCTTGTTCTTCCATTTTTACATTTTCAACTATCTCTACGTTATTATTACAATTTAATTCTTCTCTTGCGCGGGACTCCTCTTCCCTTGCGCGAGATTCTTTCATGTAACGTTCGATAGTTTTAATGTGTTCTAATATCCTATTGGTCACTTCGGTGAGAGAAAAAGAATTTGGATCCTCAAAGCTTGAATCCGGTTGTTCGATCCTTGGTTCCTCATAGTACTCATATGAAGTAGATGGTTCACACCATTGTTCTTCATTGTAAGTATATGATGGATAAGGGTCAAAACTTTGTTCTTCATAATATTCATATGAGGTGGGTTGTTCACGCCATGGTTCCTCATAATAAGAGTATGAAGGTGGTGGCTCATATCTTGAATCTTCAAAGTATGAGTATGAAGGCTCATACCTTGGTTCATCAAAATATGAGTATGAGGGAGGAGGTTCATACCTTTGGTCTTCATAGGTTGTGTATGAAGTTGATGGCTCGTACCTGGGCTCCTCATAATAGTTGTATGAATTGGATGGTTGATATGAGTTACTATATTGAACCGAGCGTGTGTTACGACAATTAGTGCAATAATTACCCCTATAATCATCCTCCTCATAGGTGTAGTTGTAACCTCCTGAGTATTGATCCATAAGAATCACTCAGCAGACCACAACTGAGTCTCGGGACCAGAAAACAAAAACAAAGATGGAAACAGAAGCTGGACACGGCCCCGTGTTGGGTGAACACGGCCCCGTGTTCAGGGTCTGTATCTGGGCGTTTTTATTAAAGTTACTGGTCACGTTGAGCACGGGGGCGTGTTCAGTGAGCACGGCCCCGTGTTCAGACTCTGTATCTGGGTATCTAACTAAAAAATATGCAGCACGGGGGCGTGTTCAGCGAGCACGACCCCGTGTTCAGGCTACTGTAAATGCAAACTAAACTAAAATGCAGAAAAATGTGCGCGCGTTTTAAAAAGGTTTTGAAAAACTGATTAGGCCGTCGATTTTAAGCTTTCTTAAAATCCTTGTGTCCCCGGCAACGGCGCCAAAAACTTGATGTGTGTCGGTGTGCATATATTAAGCCCTTTTTACACCTTTAGCCAAGTTTTAAATTTATAAAACACGATATTCACTAACACTAAACACACATATGGGCAAGTGCACCCATCGTGGACGTAGTATAGTGTTGGTAAGATACCGAGGTCGTCCAAGGACACAAGAGCTTTTAATACCGGTTTATCCTCAACGTCTAATCAAATCAAAAAGTTAGAAAAATGTTTTTTAAACTAAGAAAGTAAAAACTAACTAAATGCTGAAAAATAAAATAAAAACAGATAGACAAGATGAATCACTTGGATCCGACTCGTGTATTAGTATAACCTTTGATTATTTTCGCACTTTTGCACTTGTTTAGGAGATTATCTTAGTTATTGTAGTAGGCCCCTCTTTTGAAGGCGACGTTACCCTCAACCCAGTAGTTTGAGTCAGCAAGGATACAATCCTAAAGGGTTGGATTATTGGAAGATAATGAATTAAGTTATTAATGCAAATTATGGTAGGCCCCGCTTTTGGCGGTGATGTTACCCTCGGCTAAGTAGTCTGAGTCAGCAGGGATACAGTCCTAAATAGCCGGGTTATAGTATTAATAGTAGTTAACTTACGAGGGGGTCAAAGAGTTTGGATCCCCGCCATTCAATACCTATGGGCATTGAAGGAGATCCTACTAAATTTGACCCAGGTCCCTTGCAAGACCTCTAAACGCTGAACAAGGGCAAGACCCTTACCAAACCGTTCCCTTAACCCCCGACCAGGTAGCCAACATACCTCCATATAGACCGTGGAGATATGAATGGTGAAAATCTTTTATTTTATATAGACAGTAAAATAATGCCAAGACACCACGGACAAACGATAAGGAAATATCACCTTCAACATAAGCAACTAGTTATTAAAGTCATTAATACAAAACCAAATAAAAAGTGCAAAAGATTAAAAATAAAAAGTATTATACTAAACACTTGTCTTCACCAAGTGATGTAAGGGACTTAGGCAAACATGGCCTTGATTGTCAAGAACTCTTACTATCAATCTTGGATCCCGAGACGACTCACACACTCTACGATGGACAATGGATGATGGTGGTGGATGATGGTGTTATGGTGGTGGTGGGTGGTGGATGAAGTGTGAGAGAGGTGGTGTGCTAAGGGATGAGTTGAAATGAAGCCAAGCACTCCTATTTATAGGCTGAACAGAAGCCTGGGCACGGCCCCGTGTCCGCTGGACACGGCCCCGTGCCCGTCGGACACTCTCTCTCTTCATTAATTGTAATTCGCAATTACAATAAATGCACCTGCAGCACTCTGACCACGCCCCCGTGTCCGCTGGGCACGACCCCGTGGTGGGCAATAGAAGCTTCTACCACTTTGTCTTTTGTGCCAGGGCTGACCATCCTGGACACTGCCCCGTGCTCGCTGAGCACTGCCCCGTGTTGAACTGGACACGCCCCGTGTCCGCTGGACACAACCCCGTGTTCAGCTGGGCACAGCCCCATGCTCAGCTGGGGACAACCCCATGCTCAGCTTTCTTCTTGTTTTTGCTTTGGGAGATGCTGTCGAGGAGTCGGGCATGCCACGTTTCTTCCTTTTCTTTGTATTTATGTTGGATTTAGCTGCATTTTTGCTTCTTTTGTTCATTTAAGCTCTTTTAACCCTGAAAATACAAAAGGAAGACAAAAGCACACTTTTTCCAACATTAGTACTTAAAAAGGGTTAGTTTTATGCCTCATTTGATGTAATTTATATGTTGCATTTTACTCACATCAAAAAGACCTAACACCTTTAACATTCGTGGGATACGGTAAAGTAGATATAACTTGTACTTTAGCACGATCAACCTCTATCCCACGACTTGACACCACGTGCCCCAACACTATTCCCTCTTGAACCATAAAATGGCTCTTTTCCCAACTTAAGACCAAACTAGTTTCGACACACCTTTTTAACACTTTATCTAGTTGGTCCAAACAAGCCTCAAGAGATGACTGAAAAATTGAGAAATCATCCATGAAGATTTCCAAAGACTTCCCCACCATATCTGAAAAGATACTCATCATACACCTTTGGAAGGTGGCAGGGGCGTTACATAATCCAAACAGCATTCGCCTAAATGAGAAGGTGCCGTAGGGACAACTAAACGTGGTCTTTGCTTGGTCTTCCGGATGGATGACAATTTGGTTATAACCAGAATAGCCATCTAAGAAGCAATAAAATTTTTGCCCCGATAATTTCTCAACTATTTGGTCAATGAATGGTAAAGGAAAATGATCTTTGGAAGTTGCGGTATTCAACTTCCTATAATCAATGCAAATTCGCCACCCGGTTACCGGCCGAGTGGCTACCTCTTCACCTGCGTCATTTTTGACGACTTGTATACCCGCTTTCTTGGGAACCGTCTGTGTTGGGCTCACCCATTGGCTATCCAAAATTGGGTAAATGATACCCACATCGAGCCATTTCAGCACTTCTTTCTTCACCACCTCCCGCATATTCGGATTTTATCTCCGTTGTGCATCTCGAATGGGAGTCACATTCTCTTCCATGATGATTTTGTGCATCACCACCGAGGGACTAATACCCTTCAAGTCCGCAATGGTCCACCCGATAGCGGCTCTATGGGTGACCAATACCTTCATCAACTTCTCTTCTTGCTCCCCGGTAAGATTAGATGCAATAATTACCGGGAGCGTGCTACCTTCACCCACATAAGCATATTTAAGATGCTTGGGTAGCACCTTCAACTCTAACACTGGAGGTTCTTCCAATGACGGCTTCAACTTTATGTCGATGCTTTCTGGAAGACTTTCCACTTGATGTGTCCAAGTGGGCCTTCATTCCTTTGCCGTCATAACCTCCAAACTCTTCACTTCCTCGTCTATGCTTCTTTCCAACTCCACCTGTGACCTGTCAAACATATAACAATCCTCCATTGTGTTTTCCCCATACACGACTGTGTCGCAAAGAGGTATACACGTGTCAACAATGTCTGCCATATAGCATTCATCATTAACTGGAGGGTTCATAAGTCCGGAAAAAACATGCAACCGCAACCTTCAGTTTCCAAATGTCATGTCAACCGTTCTTGTTCTGCAGTCAATTTGAGCATTTGCAGTTGCTAAGAACGGTCGACCCAAAATCACTGTAGGTTGTTTGGTTGGGTCCTTGGCCACATAATCAAGTACTAGAAAGTCCACCGGATAGTAAAAATCCTCGATTTTCACTATCACATCCGAAACAACTCCACGGGGTAGTTTGGGTGTCAAATCGGCCAACACCACGGTGGTGTTTGACGATTGAAGTGGACCAAACTCGTATTGGTTATACAAACTACCCGGTAGAATGCTCACGCTAGCACCAAGATCTAGAAGTGCCCGGTTGATTTTAAAATCGCCTACTTGAATTGAAATGATAGGCGCACCCGGATCTTGGAGCTTAGGTGGAAGTGCACCCGAAAGAATCGAACTCACATTTTCGGTTAAATCTAATTTTTTTGGAAATTTGTGAGTGCGTTTTTTGGTACACAAATCTTTCAAGTACTTAGCATAAGACGGTACTTGTTTGATTGCATCCAAAAGAGGTAAGTTGATTTTGACTTGTTTGAAAATTTCCAACAACTCTTCTTGTTGCGGACCTCTTTTGGTTACAACCTTCTTTATGGGTCCCTTCAATGCTTCGGGATAAGGAGCGGTATTAGCCTCCACACCCTTTTCCTTAGCCTTGGGGACGGGGATGGTCACAACGGGAGTATCATTGTTCTTTTTCAAGTCATTTTTATTTCGACCCGTTTGACCATCCTCATGCTCATCATCACTAGCATCTTCCACCACCCCTTCAACAAACCGGGGTGATGGTGTTTTGACACCATTATCGACGACTCGACGACTACGTAAAATAATTCTATTAATTGGTACCTCACGTGTGTTCCTTGAGCTTGACCCTTGATGCTTAGGGTTCACCGTTGTGTCACTTGGAAGCTTCCCCATGCTTCCCCTTATTTGAGCCATTTCCTCTGCGAGTTGGCCCACTTGCTTTGCCAGTACCTCATGTGCTTTATCCCGAATCTCGTTTGTCTTCTTTATCTCCTTAATATCATTGTGAGATTCTTTTATATTGTTTTGAGATTCTTTTGCATATTCAACAAAGCATCCATTTTGGCACTCAAGTCATCGCCACCGGTTTGATTGTTCGACCCGCTTCCATTACCGCCTTGATTGTTGTATTTCCTTTGGTAACCACCTTGGTAATTATTGTCCCTACCTTGGTACCCTTGGTTGTAATCTCGTTGATAACCTCCTTGGTTACCACCTTGACGGTTTTGATATGATGACCCGCTTTGACCTCCTTGATTACCCGATTGGAAATTCGGGTTCATTTGATTTGAAGCATTACCATATCGGAAATTAGGGTGATTTCTCAAACCCGGATGATAAGTGTTGGAGTTCATGTCATATTGCTTCCTATCTCCATACACTTGGTTGACTTCCTCTGTGTAGTCACTCGGCCCCGTTGGACATTGTTCTGCTCTATGTCCAATATCACCACAATCTTCACATACCTCGAATTGAACCGCATTTACTTCCTTTTTCTTCATTCGAGCCATTTCCCGTTCTAGGGTGGAAATCCGATCTTTAGAGTCGAGATCGGGAAGTGACCGGGAAATGGGATGCTTCTTAGCTCGATCGGCCGATTCTTTCTCTTTCGAACGTTTACTCATCCGTTCCAAGAATTCCCAATCATCATCTTCATGGTTGCTTAGAAGGGTCCCATTGCTCGTTGATTCAAGTCGGTTCCATGTGTTGTCATATAGACCCCGTACAAAGCATTTGACCAACTCCCACTTCTCAATTTGATGATGTGGGCATCTCCGCATCATTTCTTTAAATCTTGTAAAGGCTTCATGCAACAGTTCGCCCGATAATTGGCGAAAAGACCTAATTTCATTACGAGCATCGTCAGTCTTTGCCATAGAATAGTATTCATCTAGAAAGGCTTGTTGCATTTCTCCCCGTGTGCGGATGCTATTGGCCGGGAGTGTAAGGAACCATTGCTTCGCTTTGTCTTTCAATGAGAATTGGAACAAGCGAAGTTTAACCTCCTCTAAGGCAAAGTTGTGCCCCCCGATAGTGTTGCAAACCGAAGAAAATTCCGCCAAATGTGTATACGGCTCATCGTTGGACCTTCCATTGAAATGAGGAAGTATGTTGATGTAATGTGGTTTACAATCAAATATCCTTCGCTCACAAATGATTGGTGAATCGTTTTCGGTGACAATCGGCCTGAAACGGTCATTCACTCCCCGTGGAGGTTGTTGACGACGATAAGGACCGTTAACTTCTTGATCATCCATTCTCCGGTTATCCCTTCTATCATCTCTTCTCTCATTCCTTCTTTCATCTCGTCTCTCATCCCTTCTCTCACCCCTTACTTGATTCCTACCTTGGTTACCTCTTTGATTGCCACCCCCCACAAAACGAGGAATCCGATTAGGGTTGCCATTATTATTGTTATTGTAATACCCGTCATTTCGATTCCTTTGGTTGTTATTTCGTGGTTGGTGATTATTCTCGTAACCACCATTCCTTCTATTCCCATGACCATAATCATCCTCCCCAACGTAGTTGGCATTTTGATAGCCAAACTCTTCATCTTCATACCCTCTTACATGGTAGCCATTACCCTGATTGATGTATCCCCAATCTTCATCATCGTCCACTCGATCATCATAATAACCCCCATCATCCGAGTTTTCTGTATGAATGCTTACATGTTCCAGCGATTGATAACCGGGAACACTATAAGGTTCATCATTGGGGATTGCATTTCTCAAGTCGTCGATATTGAAAAATGGGTCTTCATCCGCGGGATTGCCGCGATCTCGATTACCTCTACGATCGGAGTTGACATTCCGATCATCAAGGTTGATGGGTAAAGACGCTTGTCGATGAAGGGTTTGTTGTTGGGGTGTTCGTTGGGTGTTATTGGGATTTTGATTTCTAAAAGGTGGTGTGGGTGGTCTAGCGTTGACGTTACCACCCGGTTGCTCTTGAGGTATAGGTTGGGCGTTTTGGGCGGGATGAAAGTTTCCTCGGGATTGAAAATGATTTGGATTGAGGTTTTGGTTGGAGTTGAAGTTTTGATTGGAGTTGTGGTTCGCCATTGAATCGGTTTCAATGGTCGGTGTGAGTGGTGGTGTTTGGTTGGTTTGATTAGAAGCAAGTGTTGCTTCCAATCGGCTTGCTAAATTCCTTCTTGCTACCCTTTCGATTTCCGGTTCATAGACTAAAGGTGAAGTCCTCCCGGAGTTTCGCGTATGCATGCACTACCTGTAACCTGCACAAGTAACACACCCCGCGTAACAAGGAAAAAGACAAAGTACAATAAAAGAGTTTATGCAACTTAAACAGTTAATCACACGAATTCAAACAATATCCAAACACAAAGCGCACGCACTCCCTGGAAACAGCGCCAAAATTTGATCGGAGTGTCGCGCTCCGGTCAAACATAAGATTTATAAGCCCAAATTACCCTTAACTATGTGTTAGTGGTAGTAAGGGGTCGAACCACGAAGAGTATGTGGTTTGTGTGTGGATTTGATTGAATTATAACAAATGTCACTATTTATGAAGCTTGCTAGAATGATTTTGTGTTTTGTTTAATTGAGAGATATGATTTTAAACTAAATGAATTGATGAGAATGATTAACAACTATTGATTAACAATTGCAAGAAAAATGGTTACTAGAACAATAATAATAAAAAGGAATCACGCCCGGTTTCGGTATAATAAGAAAAATGGTTACTATAACAAATGTCACTATTTATGAAGCTTGCTAGAATGATTTGGTGTTTTCGTTTAATTGAGAGAGATTTTAAACTAAATGAATTGACGAGAATGATTAACAACTACTGATTAACAATTGCAAGAAAAATGGTTACTAGAACAATAATAATAAAAAGGAATCACGCCCGGTTTCGGTAATTGTTAACCTAGGGTTTCTACAAGTTTTAGATTCAACTCAAATGCATTTGATTAGCGGATTTAGTGTACCGTGACTTAGGTCCTAATAACTATCAATGTCCCAAAGAACGGACAAGAATACACTTTTTAATCAACACAAGTAAATCCTAACCACGACAATGCACAATTACATATCACCATTTCGCAAAGTTATAGCTTTTAACATTGTTCGACAATTTATGAATTCGTAACAAATGTAATACTATTATCAAAGGTTTCAAAAATCAAACACAAACTGTCACTAAGTTGAAACAAGAACAAATCGAAACCCTAAAATTAACAACTACCTACGCCGGAGTGAAACCGAGATGATTAGCCGCTCATGGTTGATGAAGCTTGATCACCAGAAGTTTGGAACATGAATGAATTCATCTTGAAGCTTGATGGATGAAGGAATGATGGATGATTAAGGGTTGTGTATGATGATGGTAAGAATGATGGTGAATTGGATGAACTAGGGTTTTGATGATGGGTTGTAGGATGGATGATGATTCAAGGTTCTTGATGATGAATCCGGGTTGTGGAGATTGAAGATAGATGGATTAGAGATGGAATGATAGTGTGTATTGGCTCCAAGCTGATTATTCAAACTCTAGGGAAGTGTAACCCCCGTCTTCAATGCCTCCTAGCCAATGAAAATCGAGTTTCATACCTCAAATCACAAAGAATCGCGTTTCAAGAATCAGTTACCCGTCGCCAACGGGCATGACACCATCGCCGACGGGCTGTCAAAACTGTGAAATCGGCCGACGGGCTAATTAACTGGATACGCATGCTCTTGGCCGACGAGAGTTTCTAGTGGGCGTCGCCGACGGCTTGGGGCCTGTCGGCGACGGGCTCTCCAGCATGCTTTCCTGATTTCTTCGTTTTGTGCTTCCGTTTGATCCGTAATGCGTTCCGGTGCTCCGGTTTTCGACCCGGTGACTCGTAAAGCTCCCAAAAAGCTCCTTAAACTTCGTTAAACCTGCGTAAACACAAATCTTATTAAAAGTAGGCTATTCAAGATTGAAACTTATCTAAAAACACAAAGTTACGCAATAACGAACACCGGTTTTCAACCACGTATCAAGGAGTACTCTCAAATTTACACAACTTCATCTTGTTCCAAATTTTATAAACACTAAATTATGCTCGATGCAATCTTGGGCGTGAGTGTCATCTCCGGTAGTACAACTACTGCTTTCGTTATTGTATCCTGGAAACAGACCGTCTAAAACGACAGTTTGTTCATTCTTGCAGCGGAGGTTCGTACAAGACGGTGCGGTTGAAGTTCTTCCAAAGTCGCTGGCTTGAATCAAGATTGGTACAATTATATTGTATTCTATATTCGCTTTTTTAGTTTTTGTAACCGGTATTGTACTAATCGAATTTCCCACAAATAAGGAGAGTCTCGTTATTATATATTTTGTAATATAGTTTATAAAAAGTGAACCTAATTCCTATAAAAAAAATTCCCTCTAATGATCCTAACTTGTAAGAATTTGGTCTCCATCAATCATTTTCTAACATATAAGAATTGGATCTTCTCAATAGATTCAAGTGCACCTGTAGCCTCCTTTATAGATACAAGTGCACTGCAGTTAGAAAAGGATCAATGGGGTCCAAATTCATACAAGTTGGAATCGTTGGAGGGAAATTTTAAAGTTGAGATTATTATCGGTCAATAGGTGAAACTTAGGATTATTAAAATCCAATAACCCTTTTAAAAAGTAGAGTGTGTGAAATATAATTTAAAGAGGTGAATGTTTTGTAAAATGGAGAGTTGTGGTTTAGAATATATATATATATATATATATACACACACTTATAAATCAAAATGTTGTACACTTGGCATT
This sequence comes from Helianthus annuus, assembly GCF_002127325.2. Taxonomy (NCBI): domain Eukaryota; kingdom Viridiplantae; phylum Streptophyta; class Magnoliopsida; order Asterales; family Asteraceae; genus Helianthus; species Helianthus annuus. The sequence continues at coordinate 139,388,753 of NC_035445.2, forward strand.
GTTTTAGCCCTTGCATTTTTATTTTTCTCTTAAAAATTACATCTACTGCTGCCACATAGGATATTTTTACAGGTGTCATGTTTTGAAACTTCATACGCATCTCTCCTCATTCTAATTAGGTTTTTTTTACGAGTCGAACAAAATCCTCCCAAACGGCGAACCTTCTCCTACCTTCATCTCCTACCTTCAGCAGATTTTGTGCGCCGGTATGAAGTATACCCATCCAACCACAGATAATACATATTACAAAGAATGATATACAGTCGCAGATTTGACCATCGAAGATTCCATGGTTCGTCTCGTGACCCGATCCAAACGCAGATCTGTAGGTGTTAACAGATCGGATCCGATTTGTGGTTCGTTTAAATTGAAGACAATCTTGGGGTTCGTCTCGTGACACCATCGAAGATTCCATGGTATCCGATTTGAACTAGGGGTTAACAGCTCTCATTCAACCATATTCTTGGTTCGTATCAACAAATTTCAGTAGCATCTCTGTTTTGCAGGTTACCATCAGTTGATTTTTTTTTAATTTATATTTCAAAATTTTGTGTTTAACCATCAATTGCTGAATTTACTAAGTTTGTTTTCGTTTAACATGTGTTTCTTTGGCTGAACTGAACAAAATTGGGCCGGAATCCGCTGTATTGAAAGTATCCACAACCCTGGCTTGATAAAATGTATGTGTGAGATTTGCAAAATATAATGAGAGGATGAAGTTTCTGCAAGATTTTGTTCCAGTATGTAATTAGGTGCAAGATAAAGTTTCAATTTTTGTTATTTTTGTTCTACGCATGAAGTAAAAACTGAAGCGTTTGGACTTTAGGGTTGTAATTTGAGTTGGGTTTTTAATTTTACAGGTCACTGGAAAAAGCTGTCATGCTTGATGAGATTATAAACTATGTACAGTTATCGGAGAGGCAAGTTGAGGTAATTAAGATTGCAATGACTACTAATAAAAGCCAGGGACAATCATTATCTCGAGTTGGGTTGTTTCTAAAAGATCCGGTTTTCACGCATGGACAATTGTATGTGGCGTTATCAAGAGTTAAAAGCAGAGATAGAGTTAAACTGCTTTTATTAGATGAAGATGGTCGTGTCACGAATAAAACAACAAATGTTGTATACAAAGAAGTGTTTAGAGATTTATGAATTATTATTGCATTTCTTCTATTTGTAAGTATTAATTTTAATTATAAGTCTGTATTCTTCTAATCAATATGTCATAGTTTTATTCAAAATGTCTATTAACATAATAGATTATATCAGCCCGTGTATCACACGGGTAACTAACCTACTATATATATAAAAGGAAAAAAGGGTTGTTTTTTTAATTAAAAAGCCTCCAACGGTAACATTAACGTTAAAAAACCTTCGGCTTCAATGACCCGCTCCCCCTACCTGGAAATGGGTACGCGAGCTTCACGGGGCGGTGTAGCCGATTGGGTACCATACCCAGAGACGCCTACTTGCAACCACACCGTCTCCCCTTAGCATTTTTCATTTTGGGTTCACAACGCTTTCCGGTTGATTTGCGGCGATGTTGCCGATAAACCAGAACCATCCGATTGGGCAACCCGAAGGTGCTCCATACAACATGAACATTTTGTGTCATTGTTTTCTAGTTTCTGCCATAATTCATACAAGAGTTTTACAGTTTATTATGACTAGCAATGGATGCACCGATAGTTGAAAACCATTTTTTAATATTTATGCTTGTATTAATCTTTGATCATGGGTTCAAGACATGTTAATTCAAAAATACTGGCCTATGAACTTGGAGACATGTAACAAAGGTATTTTCAAAGGTGTTCGAATATATAAACTCGATTATATTATATATATTATGTATATTATGTAAACATAACTCTATTATATCTATGTATATGTGTGTGTATCGATTATGTATGGGGACTGATGTGCGTGAAGTGTGTTATATTTTAGGTATGTATTTTAAGCCCTTTTACACTTTTTAGCCAAGTTTTAAATTTATAAAACACGATATTTACTAACACTAAACACACATATGGGCAAGTGCACCCATGGTAGACGTAGTATAGTGTTGGTAAGATACCGAGGTCGTCCAAGGACACAAGAGCTTTTAGTACCGGTTTATCGTCAACGTCTAATCAAATCAAAATGTTAGAAAAAGGTTTTTAAACTAAGAAAATAAAACTAACTAAAATGCTGAAAATAAAATAAAAATAAAAACAGATAGACAAGATGAATCACTTGGATCCAACTCGTGTGTAGTGTAACCTTTGATTATTTTCGCACTTTTGCACTTGTTTAAGAGATAATCCTAGTTATTGTAGTAGGCCCCTCTTTCGAAGGTGACGTTACCCTCAACCCAGTAGTTTGAGTCAGCAAGGATACAATTCTAAAGGGTCGGATTATTGAAAGATAATTAATTAAGTTATTAATGCATAATGTGGTAGGCCCCTCTTTTGAAGGCGACGTTACCCTCAGCTAAGTAGTCTGAGTCAGCAGGGATACAGTCCTAAGTAGCTGGGTTAAAGTTTTAATAGTAGTTTGGACCCCCGCCATCCAATACCTTTGGGTATTGAAGAAGGTCCTGCTAAATTTGACCCAGGTCCTTTGCAGGATCTATACACTGAACAATGGCAAGACTCTTTCCAAACCGTTTCCTTAACCCCCGACCAGGTAGCCAACATACCTCCATATAGACCGTGGAGATATGAATGGTGAAAATCTTTTATTTTATATAGACAGTAAAATAATGCCAAGACACCACGGACAAACGATAAGGAAGAATCACCTTCAACATAAGAAACTAGTAATTAAAGTCATTAATACAAAACCAATTAAAAAGTGCAAAAGATTAAAAATAAAAAGTATTACACTAAACACTTGTCTTCACCAAGTGATGTAAGAGACTTAGGCAAACATGGCCATTGATTGTCAAGAACTCTTACGATCAATCTTGGATCCCGAGACGACTCACACACTCTGTGATGGACAATGGATGATGGTGGTGGATGATGGTGTTATGGTGGTGGTGGGTGGTGGGTGGTGGGTGAAGTGTGAGAGAGGTGGTGTGCCAAGGGATGAGTTGCAAGAGCTCCAAACACTCCTATTTATAGGCTGAACAGAAGCTCGGGCACGGCCCCGTGTCCGCTGGGCACGGCCCCGTGTCCATCTGACCCTCTCTCTTCATTAATTGTAATTCGCAATTACAATAAATGCGCCTGCAGGAAGTTGACCACGCCCCCGTGTCCGCTGGGCACGGCCCCGTGGTGGGCAGTAGAAGCTTCTATAGGTTTGTCTTTTCTGCTGCTACTTGGGCACGGCCACGTGCTCGCTGAGCATGGGGCGTGTTCAGTCATCTGTTTTCTTTGTTTTGCTTGGGAAGATGCTGCCGGGGGGTCGGGCAAGCCACTTTTGTTCCTTTTCTTGTATTTATGTTAGGTTTTGTTGTCTTTTTGCTTCTTTTGTTAATTTGAGCTCATTTAATCCTGAAAATACAAAAGGAAGACAAAAGCACACTTTTTCCAACATTAGTACTAAAAAAGGGTTAGTTTTATGCCACAATTGATGTAATTTATATGTTGCATTTTGTGCACATCAAATACCCCCACACTTGAATCTTTGCTTGTCCTCAAGCAAAACTCTTTATAATGTGGCTTTATTCACTCCCAAATAGAATGGGTAGAAGAGAAGGTTTTTGGGCTTGTCATAGAGTGTCGGGATTTCCAAGATTCTTTATTTAGGTTTTATTTTTATTTATTTACAATTCTATTCGTCATGATTTATTAAAAACGTTTCTTAAGATAAATTACTTATTAGGGCATAACATACCTCTTTAAAATTCCATTTATATACAAGTTTACATACCTCACGGGGAATCACTCAACACTCGGCCGAAGGTGTATTTTTAGTGAATCACTCGAGAGCGGCATGGAACTTACTCCTACCATAAGCGTGCCAAGCAATCAATCCTCCTCCTTTTTAACTATATACCTTTGTAAATATCAAGAGGACTTTTTGGGTGAAGGGTTAGGCTTGGGCTAAAGGTGAGTGGTTAGGTTAGTGGTTAGTAAAAAGGGCGAAAGGCGTAACAAACGTCGGTTTTTGAAAGACTTTTTGTTTTTCACATTTTTATTTTATTTTGATGAACCGTTCAAACAAAGTTATTTTTGATGAACTTGTTTGTTTGGTTTCATCAAAATATATAAGAATTTTTTTTTCAACAAGTCATAAGAAAACCGAACGTTGTTACTAAAAGAAAAGGGTTAAAAATAAAAAGGTTTAGGTGGGTAAAAAGGGTGATTGTTTTGGGTTAAGAAATGAAAAGGTTTAGGCTCAAAGGGGTTGACTAGGGGGATTTTGGGTAGGTGGTAAAAAAAATGAAAAATAATGGTGTAGAAAGAAAAAGGGTTAGTCCTAATGCCTCCATCATTTACTTACTCGGGTTTAAGTTGATAAGGACCGGGAATGTATTGTTGTGGCAAGTTCTAGAGTCGTACGAACCAAGCGGCTATTCACACAAGAAACAAAAAATGAGCATTTAATGTAAAGATATATATTTGTATGCTCGTTAAAGGCTCAAAACTCACTTTTGTGGGAAAGGGTTATTATGTGATCAAGTATATATAATCAAATTTTAACTAAGTTTGTCATGCCTTTTCATAATTTTCTTATGTTGGTTCTTTTTATCACGACGCTATCGGTTGTAAACTTGTAAAAATATAACCTTGTTAGAACTTGAATTCCCAACTTAAACTTAGACAAGTTAAAAAAAAGGAAAATTTTTGGAAAAAATTTGGGGTGATTAGCGGTTCCAATAGAGTTTTGTGTAAGGCTTGTTATTAGGACTTGCAAAATTCAAGGTTTTAGCATCCCCCCTACACTTAAATTACACATTGTCCTCAATGTGTCCCAAAAATAAGTTTTTAGGTTGATTGAATGTGTAAAATGGTGTTAAAAGCAAAATTTTATGTTACTGGCATCCTAAACACGGCCCCGTGGTGACCGGGCACGGCCCCGTGTTCAGGTGCCAGCGACAAAAATTAAAGAAAAGAAACAGAAGCATGGACACGGGGGCGTGTTCAGCGAACACGGCCCGTGTCCAGTTACCTGAACTGGGCGATCTTCTGCAGAGTGTGCAGCACGGGGCCGTGTTAGGCCGGCACGGCCCGTGCTGAGCTTACTGTAATGAAGAAATTGTCGTGGGATGGCCCTGTTTTCGTGCATGGGGCGATGTTTCTCGTTTCCCTTGTTATCCTTCACCATCCCGAGTGTGTTTTATTTCTGCAAATTAAAATTAAACTAAAAGATTAAACTAAGCTAAGGATAGGTCCGCGGAATGCCTCCGTGGTGCGCCACATTTATAAGGGTCCTTGGCTAGACCCAAAGTGAGGTTATATGTTTTCCGAGCAGGATGTCTTGCATCCCATGTTGCACCGTCGGAGAGCCTCATCCAAACTCGAATCAATAACCTTCATGTAATTTACCGGGTCATCGTCCTCTATTCTCTTCCCAACCCCAAACTTCACTTCCTTATCCCCATACTTCAAAGTGAGTGTTCCGTCATTCATGTCTACCACTGCTTGTGCGGTGGCTAGAAATGGTCTCCCTAGTATGAGGGGGACTTCTGTCACACCCCTAATTTTCCACGTGTCACCGGTGGGCCCGGTGGAGAGTATCGTGACGTCATTGATATCAAACAACACAACATATAAATTGCACAGCGGAAGCAAAAGATATAGATTTATTTCAACTGGAATTACAACACAGTCGAAACAGATCCACAGGCGGATCAAATAAAAAGGAAAACTGTTCAACAGACTTTGACATCTAAAGCTTGCGAGACTTGAGTAATGATGCCTGGAGTAGCCAGCCTATTTCGTCTAGCACCTGCACTTAGCCTTTTTGGAAAATACGTCAGTTTGCACTGGTAAATACAACTTAACTGACTCATTTTGAAAAGAGTTTGAAAATTAATTTAAATGCACTTCGGCCAAAAATATTTTATAACTTGGGACAATTATTCAAAATAATCTTGTATACAGTTTTACTCATTTGTCGTCCATTAGGGCCGGTTTGTAGGGCCGGACTTAAGTTAACTGACACGCCACAGGTATAATGCCCACAAGGTCGATTCCTTATAGTGGGATACCAGTTTTTACATAATGCAACTGTCAGGTGTACGCCTACACCCCGTGCTTAGGTCGTGGCCATTTCATGAATGATGCCAAGAATATCCGGGACATGGTCATTTAACCCCCAAGGGCCATACACCAAATAATACATATCAAACAGGTTATGTAAATACATCAATCACAATACGATTTAAATTACTACATACACCCGACCAAGCGATACTTTTATAGTACCGTATCCCAAGCCCGTATAGGGAAAATAAGTTAAGGGTATTTACCTGAGCAATAGTATAATTCAAATACAACAAGTGCACGTAGATTTTACTGGGCTCCTAATCTAGAACGAAGGTTTTAATAACCTATTAGAATCCTAACGGGTCTTTAATTAAGTTTATACTTAGACCGGTTAGTTTTCAAAAGGAAAACACGGTTCAACGCACGATAAGGCGAAGACCGGTTTAGAATGTGGTTTTGACCCGACAAGCTTGTATTCTCGTTTAACATGGGTAACTTGTACACATTCTGGGTTTTGAGACAAAACGATATGGTTTGACCCGTTTCGGCTAATATATGCAAACTAGTTACATACGCCGATCCGAACGTGAGACATGCGTAACGGGTAACCATAAGAGTCATGAACATGTTCCACGAGTTAATATGCCTTACATATGTTGTGACATCAGTAGGATATCTTCTATTATGCCTATAACGAATTTAAGACCAATTTATGCCCCGTAAGGGTATTTTGGTCATTTAAAAGGTTATAAAAGAGTTTAAACATAATTCTGAGTTTTGGATCTGATATAATCAGTAAAAATACTTAATTTACTAAGTTATATCAGTAAGGTATAACTTATATGTGAAATCTATCCTTCATGACCAAACTATGCATCTTAAGGGCATTTTGGTAATTTCACATAAGCCTAAAAGGTCAAAATCAGAAATCTGAGCTTAAGACCTTTGCTTACTGTTAGAATGTAAATATTTACTAAAAATATCAGTAAGCATCAAATCTTATATTTATAAAATGGTTTTAATATATACTATGCGTTAAAAACGCTTAAAAAGGCGATTTGGAGCCATTTCCGGGTTTTTTAAGAAAAGCTGATATTTTTTATTATTCCAGAATGCTCAAAATACTTTATTTATCATATTAGATCAGTAGAAAAAGGTTTGGGGTCAAAAGGATTTGTAAAACTCATTTCATAGCCCAAAAGGGCAAAACCGGCAATTACCGAATCAAGCTTAGAATCCTAAGTTATGCTCAGCCTAAAAATAAATAAAAATCTTCAAAAATCCCAAAATATTATATTACATCAGTGGGTAATAAGTTTGATATTAAAAATTGGGTTTAGATAGGCTATATGCTAATTATGCGGTTTATTTACTTAAAAGCTTCTTAATTACGCTAATGAGCATAACTCTTAATCTAGACCTCAAACTGATGTCAAATTCTAGGGACAAGTTTATAAATCAGTAGTGAAGGTTTCTATTCTTTCACTTTATCAAAAATCATGTTTTAAGGTCAAAAGGGCATAATAGTCAACATTTAAGCATTTAACGGAATCATGCATATGAATTGGATAACCAATGAACCAAGTTGTATAATCTCAGAGGGTTATACTTATAAGTAACTTGGTCTTAATAAAGCTCTAAGGCATTCCTAATTCATGCTCAAACGGGTCAGAACTGAAAGTCAAAGCATAAGTCAAACTATGCGACTTTCGATCCCGAACCAAGCTTAAACTAAAATTTGTCGAGTTGAACATGTTTAGATATGTTCTTACATTAGTTACCAAGTTATATTAATGTCAAAACAGGTTGCATAGCTTCTACATTGCTAATTATGCATTTATTTTGAAATTAGCTTTCTGTTGACTTTTTATAATTTAGTTTGACTCGACAATTGACCTGATTAGAGTGGGAATCAGAGGGATACCTTTTAGGGGTTTAATGCCCACATAATTACCAACTCATAGGTACTTTTATAATGAAATTTGACTGGAGCAATTAAGATTAATGACGAAGTCAAACCTTAATTACGACGGTTTGACTAAACGCTAATAAACTAAGCAAAACTGAATTAAAGGAGGTTAAGCATACTTACAATAGTCCTAGGCACAACTAAGAATCACTAGGAAGGATGCTTGAGCTCCAGGAACCTCCAGGAAATGTGTTGTGAACTTTACAAGTGAATGAGCAATTGAAGATCACAACTTCATGGCCTTATATAGGTTTCTTGGATCAATTTGATCATGCCAAACAAGTCTAGGGATGTTATGGGATCATTCCAAGTGTCCCTACACCCTTTAAAACCATCAAACAAGCTCCAGTATGAAAAACCACGTTTCTAAGTCGGTTAAACCGGCTGTACAGACACCTGTGATGTTTTTCTGCATCTGCCATGCTGAGGCGGCCCGCGTAAGGATCCATAAGGATCTTACGCGCCCCGCGTGGCCACTCTGATCCGGTTACAAAGTTTCAAATAATGCATATTTGGTCCCTGGTCCTTCCAAACTTGATTTTAAGCTCATTTCTTGCACTATAAACCCCCAAACTTGACTTTTAAGGACCCCAAGTCATAAACCAACTTTGTTTAGTCCCCGGTTATTCATCGTTCACCAAAAAGTCTTAAATTTCAATATTGATGATTTTAACCCCTCGTATACGAATATTGTCATAACTTCCTCATACTTTATCGAAACCTCGTGAAATTTTTATCACACATTCTTGTGAGTATAATTTATCATTACAAAGCTTCGGGTCTGCTAAAAGATCACTCAGAGGTATACTTTAAACATGTTGACACATTTAGCCCCTGTAGTTTGTAATTCCTCACTTTCTTTCACGATTAGCTTCGTATGATCCATGATTTATTCGTTTAAGGGTATTTACATCATGTAGGGTTATTGAAAGACATATTTATTCATCGTTGACATTTTGAATCCTTTTACACACATAGATTCCCCGTTTGTCAACTTTAGTCCCTCTAATTCATTCCTTTACACGTTTTAAGTCCATGACACGTGTCGATATGATATTGGACATGAATTTTCGAGGTGTTACATCCTCACCCCCTTAAAAGAAATCTCACCCTCAAGATTTACTGAAATAAATGAGGGTACTTCTCTTTCATTGTGGATTCTAACTCCCACGTGTATTCAGGACCTCTACGGGCATCCCATTTGACCTTGACAATAGGCACATACTTCCTCCGAAGCTTCTTTACCTGCCGATCTTCAATCGATACAGGTTTTTCCACAAATTTCAAGCTCTCGTCTATATGCACATCTGTGTGTGGTATGACTAGTGATTCATCAGCTAGACATTTCTTCAGATTGCAGACGTGGAACACATTATGAATACCATCGAGCTCTTCAGGTAATTTTAACTTATAAGCCACTGATCCTACACATTCGATGATCTTGAATGGTCCTATATACCTTGGGCTTAACTTACCTTTCTTACCGAATCGCATCACCCCTTTCCAAGGTGATACTTTGAGCAAAACTTTATCGCCAACCTCAAACTTGAGGGGCTTTCGCCTTTTATCAGCATAGCTCTTCTGCCTATCTTGGGCAGCTTTCAGGCGGTCTCGAATCTGGACAATCTTGTCCGTTGTCTCAAAGATTAAATCAGGACCTGATAATTGAGTGTCTCCTACTTCTGCCCAACAAATGGGCGTTCTGCACTTTCTACCATATAATGCCTCAAAAGACGCAGCCTGAATGCTGGTATGATAGCTATTGTTGTAGGAGAACTCGACCAGAGGTAGGTGCCTATCCCAGCTACCTCCTAAATCAATCACACATGCATGTAGCATGTCTTCTAGGGTCTGAATGGTACGCTCACTCTGCCCATCCGTCTAAGGAGGGTAAGCCGTACTGAAATTTAAATGCGTGCCCAAAGACTGTTGGAAACTTTTCCAAAAGTGTGACGTGTATCAGGTATCCCTGTCAGAGATAATAGCCACTGGTACTCCATGCAGAGATACAATCTTATCAACATACAACTGGGCTAACATGTCAGAACTGTAAGTTTCCTTAATAGGTAGGAAATGTGCTGACTTAGTCAGTCTATCTACTATCACCCAAATAGTATCATTTCCTTTCTTAGTCTTTGGCAACTTGGTGATGAAATCCATCGTCACCATTTCCCATTTCCAAATGGGAATTTCAGGCTGTTGTAGCAAACCTGACAGTTTCTGATGTTCAGCTTTGACTTGAGCACACGTCAAGCATTTAGCTACATAGGCAGCTATAGACTTCTTCAAGCCTATCCACCAATAATTCGCCTTTAAATCCTGGTACATCTTATCAGCTCTAGGATGAACGAAATATTTGGAACTGTGGGCTTCCTGGAGGATAACATCCCGAAGTCCTCCATAAACTGGAACCCATATTCTTCCATTTAACCTTAGGATTCCATCCTTGCCACAGGATAACTGCTCCTCAGTTACTCCTAGCTTTTCATCAGGGTAGTTAGCTTCTAGCACAGCTTCCTTCTGCGCAGCTAACAACCTTTCATTCAAATTATTCTTTATCTCAATGCTCTTGGCATTGATTCTTATCGGCTTCACTCTTTCTTTTCTGCTTAAGGCGTCTGCAACTACATTGGCCTTGTCTGGATGGTATCTTATTTCACAGTCATAATCATTTAAGGTTTCCATCCATCGTCGCTGCCTCATGTTTAAATCCTTCTGGTCGAACAGGTGCTGAAGGCTTCTATGATCAGAATAGATCACACATTTAGTTCCATACAGGTAATGCCTCCAAAGCTTAAGTGCAAATACAACGGCACCCAACTCCAAGTCGTGGGTGGTGTAATTCTTCTCGTGCACCTTTAGCTGTCGTGAAGCATAGGCAATGACCTTGCCTTTCTGCATTAACACACAACCCATCCCGGTGTGTGATGCATCACAGTATACTACAAACTCATCAATTCCATCAGGCAACGTCAAAACAGGAGCGTTGCTCAACTTTTGCTTCAAAATATCGAAGAATTCTTGTTGCTTAGGTGTCACACCCCAATTTTTCCACGTGTCACCGGTGGGCCCGGTGGGGAGTATCGTGACGTCATTGATATCATCATAGTCAAACAACACAACATATAAAATGCACAGCGGAAGCAAAAGATATAGATTTATTTCAACTGGACAAAATGTAATGTTTAAGTATTACAACACAGTCGAAACAGATCCACAGGCGGATCAAATAAAAAGGAAAACTGTTCAACAGACTTTGGTAGCCAGCCTATTTCGTCTAGCACCTTCACTTAGCCTTTTTGGAAAATACGTCAGTTTGCACTGGTAAATACAACTTAACTGACTCATTTTGAAAAGAGTTTGAAAATTGATTTAAATGCACAAAAATATTTTATAACTTTGGACAATTATTCAAAATAATCTTGTATACAGTTTTACTCATTTGTCGTCCATTAGGGCCGGTTGCAAGGCCGGACTTAAGTTAACTGACACGCCACAGGTATAATGCCCACAAGGTTGATTCCTTACAGTGGGATACCAGTTTTTACATAATGCAACTGTCAGGTGTACGCCTACACCCCGTGCTTAGGTCGTGGCCATTTCTATGAATGATGCCAAGGATATCCGGGAGATGGTCATTTAACCCCCAAGGGCCATACACCAAATAATACATATCAAACAGGTTATGTAAATACATCAATCACAATACGATTTAAATGACTACATACACCCGACCAAGCGGCACTTTTATAGTACCGTATCCCAAGCCCGTATAGGGAAAATAAGTTAAGAGTATTTACCTGAGCAATAGTATAATTCAAATACAGCAAGTGCACGTAGCTTTTACTGGGCTCCTAATCTGGAACGAAGGTTTTAATAACCTATTAGAATCCTAACGGGTCTTTAATTAAGTTTATACTTAGACCGGTTAGTTTTCAAAAGGAAAACACGGTTCAAACGCACGATAAGGCGAAGACCGGTTTAGAATGTGGTTTTGACCCGACAAGCTTGTAAGCTCGTTTAACATGGGTAACTTAAACACATTCTGGGTTTTGAGACAAAAACGATATGGTTTGACCCATTTCGGCTAATATATGTAAACTAGTTACATAGACCGATCCGAACGCGAAACATGCGTAACGGGTAACCATAAGAGTCATGAACATGTTCCACAAGTTAATATGCCTTAAATATGTTGTGACATCAGTAGGATGTCTTCTATTATGCCCAACACGAATTTAAAACCAATTTATGCCTCGCAGGGGCATTTTGGTCATTTAAAAGGTTATAAAAGGGTTTAAATATGTTTCCGAGTTTCGGGTCTGATGTAATCAGTAAAAATACTCATTTTACTAAGTTATATCAGTAAGGTATAACTTATATGTGAAATCTATCATTTATAACCAAATTGTGCATCTTAAGGGCATTTTGGTAATTTCACATAAGCCTAAAAGGTCAAAATCGGAAATCTGAGCTTAAGACCTTTGCTTACTGTTAGAATGTAAATATTTACTAAAAATATCAGTAAGCATCAAACCTTATATTTATAAAATGGTTTTAATACATACTACGCGTTAAAAAACGCTTTAAAAGACGATTTGGAGCCATTTCCGGGTTTTCAAAGGAAAGCCGATAATTTTATTATTCCAGAAGGCTCAAAATACTTTATTTATCATATTAGATCAGTAGAAAAAGGTTTGGGGTCAAAAGGATTTGTAAAACTCGTTTTATAGCCTAAAAGGGCAAAACCGGCAACTCCCGAACCAAGCTTAGAACCAGGGGCGGACCTAGTGTAGTCCGAGGCGTAGCCCGGGCTACGGCTCAACTTTTATCCGGTAGTGTAAAATTTTTTTTTTTTTTCGATTTTTATACTAAGGACACCCCTCAAAAACAACTAGGACACCCCTCAAAAAAAATTTTACAAACTGAAATTAAGCCCAAAAAATACTGATTATATTGGCCCAAATAACCATGGAAGGAAAACAAAGAAGAAAGATGAAGTTGGTAAAGTTTCTTTGTTAGCGTTGAAGTGAAATAAAAAAAAGTTGCAGGTTTTGATACAAGGAAGAAAGGTTTCTTGGGGAGTACATCTTGGGAAGATAAGTCTGAAAGTCAAAAGTTAATTTAATTTACCTTTCAATTCCAAAAAATACATTTTAATTCTTTCTTTAAAAGAAACAATTTAATATAACCTGTTAGGTGGGGTGGGGGTGGACTATTAAGGGATTTGTGTTGTGTATAAATATTGAGAAGTAGTTTCATTATATTAAACAATTTGTATGCCTTGTAGAGAAATTCGGTTTACAATCTTCTTGCTCCAACGCACAGTCTTCATTCTTTGCGTAATCGATCGGCCCCTTACGTAAAAATTAAAAATAAATCTAGCCCGTTCTAAAACCTAATAACTTATTGTCAATATTGATTCATAAAACATAGCTCAAATGTGAAATGCTCAATATGGATTCATTAACATAAATACTAATAACATTAAAAAAACTAGGTTATAAAATTTAATTCTTTAAGGCCTAAGTGTCTTTTTTTGCTCGACCAGGGCATTTGATTTTCAAGATTGGCCCTGCCCCGTAATATAGGTAAAAAAAATTTCTCCATTCTATAAATTATATAAACACACGGTAAAAAAAATTGGGATACCCCTGAATATTTCTTCTGGTTCCGCCACTGCTTAGAACTCTAAGTTATGCTCAGCCTAAAAATAAATAAAAATCCTTAAAAATCCCAAAATATTATATTACATCAGTGGGTAAAAAGTTTGATATCAAAAATTGGGTTTAGATAGGTTATATGCTAATTATGCGGTTTATTTATTTAAAAGCTTCTTAATTACGCTAATGAGCATAACTCTTAATCTAGACTTCAAACTGATGTCAAATTCTAGGAACAAGTTTATAAATAAGTAGTGAAGGTTTCTATTCTTTCACTTTATCAAAAATCATGTTTTAAGGTCAAAAGGGCATAATAGTCAACATTTAAGCATTTAATGGAATCATGTATATGAATTGGATAACTAATGAACCAAGTTGTATAATCACGAGGGTTATACTTATAGGTAACTTGGTCCTAATAAGGCTCTAAGGCACTCCTAAATCATGCTCAAACGGGTCAGAACTGAAAGTCAAAGCATAAGTCAAACTATGCGACTTTCGGTCCCGAACCGAGCCTCAACTGAAAATTGTCTAGTTGAACATGTTTAGACATGTTCTTACATTGATTATCAAGTTATATTAATGTCAAAACAGGTTGCATAGCTTCTACATTGCTAATTATGCATTTATTTGAAAATTAGCTTTCTGTTGACTTTTTATAATCAAGTTTGACTCGACAATTGACCTAATTAGAGTGGGAATCAGAGGGTGACCTTTTAGGGGTTTAATGCCCACATAATTACCAACTCATAGGTACTTTCATTTTGAATTTTGACTGGAGCAATTAAGATTAATGACGAAGTCAAACCTTAATTACGACGGTTTGACTTTACGCTAATAAACTAAGCAAAACTGAATTAAAGGAGGTTAAGCATACTTACAATAGTCCTAAGCACGACTAATGAACACTAAGGATGAGCCTTGAGCTCCAGGAACCTCCAAGCAAAGGGTTGTGAAGTTCCAAATGAATGAGCAATCAAGAACCCAAGATCATGGCCCTTATATAGGCTTCTTTGATCATCAAGATCATGCCAAACAAGGTCTATGGATGTTATGGGATCATTACAAGTGTCCCTAGGCCTTAATATACCAGCAAACAAGCCTATAGAATCAAAAACAACCATTTTAAGTCGGTTACAAAGCTTTAACAGCCAGCTGTCCTGATTTTATGCATCTGGTAGTCCCAGGCGGCCCGCTTCAGGATTTATAAGGATCTTACGCGGGCCGCGTGGCCCCTCTGATCCGGTTACAAAGTTTCAATAATTGCAGTTTTGGTCCCTGGTCCTTCCAAACTTGATTTTAAGGTGGTTTCTTGCACTATAAACCCCCAAACTTGACTTTTAAGGACTCCAAGTCATAAACCAACTTTGTTTAGTCCCCGGTTTTTCATACGTTCACCGAAAAGTCCTAAGTTTTGATATTGACGCTTTTAATCCCTCGTATACGAATATTGTCATAACTTTCTCATACTTAATCGAAACCTTGTGAAATTTTTATCACACATTCTTGTGAGTATAATTTATCATTACAAAGCTTCGGGTCTGCTAAAAGATCACTCGGAGGTATACTTTAAACATGTTGACACATTTAGCCCCTGCAGTTTGTAATTCCTCACTTTCTTTCACAATTAGCTT
This sequence comes from Helianthus annuus, assembly GCF_002127325.2. Classification (NCBI taxonomy): domain Eukaryota; kingdom Viridiplantae; phylum Streptophyta; class Magnoliopsida; order Asterales; family Asteraceae; genus Helianthus; species Helianthus annuus. The sequence continues at coordinate 139,404,156 of NC_035445.2, forward strand.
CGTATGATCCATGATTTATTCGTTTAAGGATATATACATCATATAGGGTTATTGAAAGACATATTTATCTGTTGTTGACATTTTGAACCCTTATATTCAGATACTTTCTCTGTTTGTCAACTTTAGTCCTTCATACGTAATCTTTCTCACGTTCAAAGCTTATGACACGTGTCAATACATTATTGGACATGAATTTCGAGGTGTTACATTAGGCCCCTAATTGAACTTACTATTCTTGCGAGTCAGCAAAGTCAGGGGTGCTGCAATTCTTGAGAAGTTCTCGATAAATCGTCTATAGTACCCGGCCAATCCTAAGAAACTGCGAATCTCCGTGGGCGTCTTTGGCTCTTGCCAGTTCATGACAGCTTCAACTTTAGCGGGATCTACTTGGATACCACGCTCACTCACAACATGTCCAAGGAATTGGACTTCGCGAAGCCAAAATTCACATTTTGAAAATTTGGCATAGAGCTTTTCCTATTGAAGCAATTTCAAAATACAACGGAGATGCTTCTCGTGGTCAGCTTGACTCTTTGAGTAGATGAGGATGTCATCGATGAAAGCAATGACAAATTTGTCCAAATAAGGCTTGCATACACGATTCATGAGATCCATGAATGCGGCTGGTGCGTTAGTGAGCCCAAAAGGCATCACTAAGAACTCATAATGACCGTAGCGAGTCCTAAACGCAGTCTTGTGTACGTCTTCATCTTTAACCTTCAATTGATGGTAGCCTGACCTCAAATCAATCTTGGAGAAGTAGTTTGCCCCTTGAAGCTGATCGAATAGATCATCGATCCTGGGCAAAGGGTACCTATTCTTGATAGTAACTTTATTAAGCTCACGGTAATCAATGCATAGACGCATTAACCCATCCTTCTTCTTGACGAATAAAATTGGCGCTCCCCATGGAGACAAACTAGGTCTTATAAAACCCTTGGCTAGCAAATCATCTAGCTGCGTCCTCAATTCCTTCATCTCTGTTGGTGCCAACCTATAAGGTGCTCTCGCAACAGGCGCTGCTCCGGGGAAGATATCAATTCTGAATTCCACTTGCCTATCCGGTGGCAAGCCAGGTAGTTCCTCGGGGAAAACTTCAGGGTATTCAGAAATGACTGGAATATCTTCAATCTTGGGCTTCTGCTCGTCGACCGTTACTTGTGCCATATAAATGACACAACCCTTCTTCATGCACCTAGATGCCTTGAGCATAGATACTTGCTCAGGCAATCCGTGTTGGGTATCTCCTTGAATAGTAAGTGACTCACCAGACGGAGTCTTAATTACCACTTGCTTCTTGTTGCAGATGATCTGGGCTTGGTTATGCGATAACCAATCCATGCCCAATACTAAATCAAATCTGGCTAACTTCAAAGGAAGCAAGGACAGAGGAAAAGAGTGGTTCCTAAAAGATATAACACAGTCATCTAATATGGTTGAAGCGGTTTCTAAGGTTCCATCGGCTAACTCCACTTCATATTTCATACTTAAGGCTTTAACAGGCAAATTCAGCAACTTACAAAACTTGTTATCTATGAACGACTTATCAGCGCCAGAATCAAACAGTACTCTAGCATATACATCATTTACGAGGAAGGTACCTGTGATTACGTTGTCGTCCTGAATTGCTTCTTGCACGTTCATTTGGAAGACCCTAGCATTGGTCTTCTTGGCTTCCTCAGGCTTCTTGGCGTATTTAGGGCAGTTAGTCTTAATGTGCCCTTTCTCGTTGCAGTCGTAGCAGGTAGCATCCTTAATCCTCTTGCAATCGACAGTCTTGTGCTCTTTAGATTTGCATAACCCACATGCAGGTGGTCCTGATTGAGACTTGGTCTCAAGCCTGCATTTTCCAAAGTCGCTTTTTGGCAAGTTGTGCACTTTGGCTTCTCTTCAGTTCGCTGACTATTCTTTCCAGACCCAAACTTCCTGGAATCAGTGTTTCCCTTGTGCTTCTTCTCCGACCCTCGTGAGTTATCCTCCTCACGCTTCCTCTTACTCTCTTCAGAGTTCTTGAGCGATCTTAACCTGACCGCATCTAAGGTGAGGGATAGAGATAGATCAGCAGCTGATCTAAACGTAGCAGGTCTCGAAGCCTTAACACTGGCTTTGATTTCTAGGGGTAATCCCCCAATGAAACGAGCAATCCTCTTGGGCTCGGGTGTCATAAGGTAGGGAACCAATCTGGACATGGTGTTGAAGCTTGTAAGGTATGCTTGGCAATCTAAATTCTTCATCACCAATGATAAGAAATCTGACTCAATCCTTTCCACTTCATGCTGTGGACAATAATTCTCCTTAATGAGAATAACAAACTGCTCCCATGACATATTGTAGAGTGGGATATTCCTAGCAGCTTGAATGAGAGACTTCCACCATGCCAGTGCCTCTCCCTTGAATGATTGGGATACATACTTCACTATATCCCTTTCAGCACAACCGCTGATATCAACTACAGTGTCCATTTCATCTAACCAGGTCATACAATCTATTGCCCCTTTCTCCCCAGTGAAATCCCGGGGTTTGCAGGAAACAAAGTACTTATAAGTACAAGACTTGGTACGTGGCTCATCATCGAACACTATTTTATTACGTGGAACACTGTGTTGGTTTGAGGAATGTTCATCATCCTCTTTCTTAGGTTCATCTTTCTTAGAGGGTGGTTTGCTATGAGCTTTTGAATGAGTCTTACTAACAGACTTAGAGTGAGGCACCGAAGAGGTTCTACTATGAGTTCCACTATATTCCTTGAATTGCTCCTCTACAGCTTTAGATACAGCTGTATTAACCAGGTTACGGAGCTCTCCTTTGGTTATATTAATCCTATCATCATCATCGTCGTGATTTTCCAGGGAATGACTGTTCACTTTCTCCGACCTCACCATGTAGCTTTAATTGCTACATAAAAGAAAACAAGGGCAAGGTTTATATAGAGGCTTATACAGTTCTATCGTTTTAAACGATTTATTACTATGGTTTTTAATACACATTTTAGTTAATTATTCAAGATTTTTATCATAACCCTACATTATATATATAATAGCACAAAAGGCCTAGTCACGTAGACAAGTTTAATTTTATAACCCAGGATTCTTACAGAATCGGGATATTTAAGGTTTGAATCAAAGTTCATTACCTTTCCTAGACAGGGAGTTGTAGGCTACCACTGTCTTTAGTCCCAGAGGACGTTAATTATAGCCCGTGGGCACTTCATCCTTAAGGGATGATTATATAAATGAGGGAATTTAGAATAACCCATTTTTAATAATGACTTATGTGATTTTGTCGAATCACACTTTGTCAAGCATATTAATATGCTTTCTGATGTTAACAAGGTTTCGAATCTTTTGAATAGGTTGTACCATCTCTTGGCCATGTCTGTAATGACAATTAGTCTAGGTTTTACCTTTAAGATTCATTTAACATTAAACGCAGAGCAATCCATATTTGAGATGTTAACAAGGATCTGAATCTAATTGAGGAACTACCATTTTGGCCCTGTCTTAGAACGACACTTGAGCTAGGTCTTGTCCTTTTTAGATTTTGCCATTTTATCACAATGGTAGATCTTATAATATAGGAATCTAATCATCCCATTAAAATTTAAACAAGTACATGGTTGCCCTAAACGGGACTTCTATCAAAATGACTTGCCCATGCAAGGGCTAATCAGAAAATAACAAAGGAGACAAAATATAACGAATTAGGATTAGTCCTATGTTCTTGTCTAGACTCAAGAGTGTGCAATTGTGTAACTGAGATTAAACACAAAAGGCTAGTGTTTAATTCACTCAGCGTTGGCTCTCATACCAACCTGTCACACCCCTAATTTTCCACGTGTCACCGGTGGGCCCGGTGGGGAGTATCGTGACGTCATTGATATCAAACAACACAACATATAAATTGCACAGCGGAAGCAAAAGATATAGATTTATTTCAACTGAACAAAATGTAATGTTTAAGTATTACAACACAGTCGAAACAGATCCACAGGCGGATCAAATAAAAAGGAAACCTGTTCAACAGACTTTGACATCTAAAGCTTGCGAGACTTGAGTAATGATGCCTGGAGTAGCCAGCCTATTTCGTCTAGCACCTGCACTTAGCCTTTTTGGAAAATACGTCAGTTTGCACTGGTAAATACAACTTAACTGACTCATTTTGAAAAGAGTTTGAAAATTAATTTAAATGCACTTCAGCCAAAAATATTTTATAACTTGGGACAATTATTCAAAATAATCTTGTATACAGTTTTACTCATTTGTCGTCCATTAGGGCCGGTTTGTAGGGCCGAACTTAAGTTAACTGACACGCCACAGGTAGAATGCCCACAAGGTCGATTCCTTATAGTGGGATACCAGTTTTTATATAATGCAACTGTCAGGTGTACGCCTACACCCCGTGCTTAGGTCGTGGCCATTTCATGAATGATGCCAAGGATATCCGGGACATGGTCATTTAACCCCCAAGGGCCATACACCAAATAATACATATCAAACAGGTTATGTAAATACATCAATCACAATACGATTTAAATGATTACATACACCCGACCAAGCGATACTTTTATAGTACCGTATCCCAAGCCCGTATAGGGAAAATAAGTTAAGGGTATTTACCTGAGCAATAGTATAATTCAAATACAGCAAGTGCACGTAGCTTTTACTGGGCTCCTAATCTGGAATGAAGGTTTTAATAACCTATTAGAATCCTAACGGGTCTTTAATTAAGTTTATACTTAGACCGGTTAGTTTTCAAAAGGAAAACACGGTTCAACGCATGATAAGGCGAAGACCGGTTTAGAATGTGGTTTTGACCCGACAAGCTTGTATGCTCGTTTAACATGGGTAACTTGTACACATTCTGGGTTTTGAGACAAAACGATATGGTTTGACCCGTTTCGGCTAATATATGCAAACTAGTTACATACGACGATCCGAACATGAGACATGCGTAACGGGTAACCATAAGAGTCATGAACATGTTCCACGAGTTAATATGCCTTAAATATGTTGTGACATCAGTAGGATATCTTCTATTATGCCCATAACGAATTTAAGACCAATTTATGCCCGTAAGGGTATTTTGGTCATTTAAAAGGTTATAAAAGAGTTTAAACATAATTCTGAGTTTTGGATCTGATATAATCAGTAAAAATACTTAATTTACTAAGTTATATCAGTAAGGTATAACTTATATGTGAAATCTATCCTTTATGACCAAACTATGCATCTTAAGGGCATTTTGGTAATTTCACATAAGCCTAAAAGGTCAAAATCAGAAATCTGAGCTTAAGACCTTTGCTTACTGTTAGAATGTAAATATTTACTAAAAATATCAGTAAGCATCAAATCTTATATTTATAAAATGGTTTTAATATATACTATGCGTTAAAAACGCTTAAAAAGGCGATTTGGAGCCATTTCCGGGTTTTTAAAGAAAAGCTGATATTTTTTATTATTCCAGAACGCTCAAAATACTTTATTTATCATATTAGATCAGTAGAAAAAGGTTTGGTGTCAAAAGGATTTGTAAAACTCATTTCATAGCCCAAAAGGGCAAAACCGGCAATTACCGAATCAAGCTGAATCCTAAGTTATGCTCAGCCTAAAAATAAATAAAATCTTCAAAAATCCCAAAATATTATATTACATCAGTGGGTAATAAGTTTGATATTAAAAGTTGGGTTTAGATAGGCTATATGCTAATTATGCGGTTTATTTACTTAAAAGCTTCTTAATTACGCTAATGAGCATAACTCTTAATCTAGACCTCAAACTGATGTCAAATTCTAGGGACAAGTTTATAAATCAGTAGTGAAGGTTTCAATTCTTTCACTTTATCAAAAATCATGTTTTAAGGTCAAAAGGGCATAATAGTCAACATTTAAGCATTTAACGGAATCATGCATATGAATTGGATAACCAATGAACCAAGTTGTATAATCTCAGAGGGTTATACTTATAAGTAACTTGGTCTTAATAAAGCTCTAAGGCATTCCTAATTCATGCTCAAACGGGTCAGAACTGAAAGTCAAAGCATAAGTCAAACTATGCGACTTTCGATCCCGAACCAAGCTTAAACTAAAATTTGTCGAGTTGAACATGTTTAGACATGTTCTTAAATTAGTTACCAAGTTATATTAATGTCAAAACAGGTTGCATAGCTTCTACATTGCTAATTATGCATTTATTTGGAAATTAGCTTTCTGTTGACTTTTTATAATTAAGTTTGACTCGACAATTGACCTGATTAGAGTGGGAATCAGAGGGAGACCTTTTAGGGGTTTAATGCCCACATAATTACCAACTCATAGGTACTTTTACAATGAAATTTGACTGGAGCAATTAAGATTAATGACGAAGTCAAACCTTAATTACGACGGTTTGACTAAACGCTAATAAACTAAGCAAAACTGAATTAAAGGAGGTTAAGCATACTTACAATAGTCCTAAGCACAACTAAGTATCACTAGGAAGGATGCTTGAGCTCCAGGAACCTCCAGGAAGTGTGTTGTGAACTTTACAAGTGAATGAGCAATTGAAGATCACAACTTCATGGCCTTATATAGGTTTCTTGGATCAATTTGATCATGCCAAACAAGTCTAGAGATGTTATGGGATCATTCCAAGTGTCCCTACACCCTTTAAAACCATCAAACAAGCTCCGGGTATGAAAAACCACGTTTCTAAGTCGGTTAAACCGGCTGTACAGACACCTATAATGTTTTTCTGCATCTGGCATGCTGAGGCGGCCCGCGTAAGGATCCATAAGGATCTTACACGCCCCGCGTGGCCACTCTGATCCGGTTACAAAGTTTCAAATATTGCATATTTGGTCCATGGTCCTTCCAAACTTGATTTTAAGCTCATTTCTTGCACTATAAACCCCCAAACTTGACTTTTAAGGACCCCAAGTCATAAACCAACTTTGTTTAGTCCCCGGTTATTCATACGTTCACCGAAAAGTCTTAAATTTCAATATTGACGCTTTTAACCCCTCGTATACGAATATTGTCATAACTTCCTCATACTTTATCGAAACCTCGTGAAATTTTTATCACACATTCTTGTGAGTATAATTTATCATTACAAAGCTTCGGGTCTGCTAAAAGATCACTCAGCGGTATACTTTAAACATGTTGACACATTTAGCCCCTGTAGTTTGTAATTCCTCACTTTCTTTCACGATTAGCTTCGTATGATCCATGATTTATTCGTTTAAGGGTATTTACATCATGTAGGGTTATTGAAAGACATATTTATTCATCGTTGACATTTTGAATCCTTTTACACACATAGATTCCCCGTTTGTCAACTTTAGTCCCTCTAATTCATTCCTTTACACGTTTTAAGTCCATGACACGTGCCGATATGATATTGGACATGAATTTTCGAGGTGTTACAACTTCGGTGTCTTCTTCCATATCTAGTTTGACAAAGTCGGCCGGGTAGACGAAATTGTCGACTTTGATCAATAGATTTTCAGCGACACCTTGCGGGTATTTGACGGACCTATCGGCAAGTTGTATACTCATCTTGGTAGGGCTCGTTTTTCCTAGGCCGAGTCGTTTGAACATTGATGCGGGCATGAGGTTAATGCTAGCCCCAAGGTCGGCAAGTGCATTACGAATGGGGGATTCCCCGATCGAGCAAGGAATTGTGAAGTTTCTGGGATCAATCTTCTTTTGGGGGAGTTTGTTGAGTACGAGGGCGGAGCATTCTTCGCCTAGGTTAACTAATTGCAATGATTCAATTTTCCTTTTATGAGTGAGGAAGTCCCTCATGAATTTTGAGTATTTAGGCATTTGAGTTAGGACTTCGATGAAAGGAATATTAACATGCAATTGTTTTAGTAGACTTTCGAATTTTGCGAATTGCTCGTTAGTCTTTTGGCGAATTAACCTACCGGGGTACGGAACCGGAGGAGCCTTGGTGGGCTCTTGAAGTGGAGGAGAAACCTTCTCTTGTTGGGTTGGTGTTGTGCTTTCCTCAGTTGGTGGTGGTGGAACTTCCGCGGGACCCACGGTACGGTTTCTTAATGTTATGAGATGAACTTATGCTTTTGGGTTTGTTTCGGTATTACTTGGTAACGCGCCTTGTGGTCTCTCGGAGAAATTTTGAGCTAGTTGATTTATTTGTTTTTCAATGTTTTGTATACTAGCTTGTTGATTTCTAAAATTTGATTCCAATTGTTGGAACCGATCCGAGTTTTTCTATTCAGTGTCGGAGATGAGGCGAGATATAGTATCTTCAAGCCTTTCTCGTCCACCTTGTTGTTGAGGGAAATTTTGTGACTCATTTCTTGGTTGTTGAAAGTTTGTTCGCTGATTTAGGCTTTGTTGGTTACTACTATTGTCGGGTTCTCTCCAACCAAGGTTAGGGTGGTTGCGCCATCCTTGGTTGTAGGTACCCGTTGGAGGACCCGACGGCCTAGGTCTATTATCAATGTAGTTTACCGATTCTGGTTGATCATCTGTTTCTTTCATACAACTCCAATTTTCATGTGGCCCACCACACCCTTCACAAGCCATAACCGAGACCGTTTTCGTCATTTCTAACTTTTTAATTTTTGAAGAAAGGGCCTCGATTTGGGCTTGTAAAGAAGTGCTTTCATCAACCTTATGGGCGCCCGAGGCAATAGATTTATTGCCTCGGGGAGTGTGCCATTGAAAATTGGTTTGAGCAATTTCCTCGATTTGATTGTATATTTCATGCGGGCGGCGATTACCTAAAAGTCCCCCGGAGCTAGAGTCAAGTGTTTGTCTCGTGTGTGGCAACAACCCATTATAGAAAGTGGATACTTATTGCCATACCGCAAGACCGTGATAGGGACACTTTCGTAATAGCTCCTTGAACCTTTCACAAGTTTCATATAAGGATTCCCCTTCCTCTTATGAATATGTATTAATTTCAGTCATTAATTTAGCCGTTTTAGCGGGAGGAAAATACTTATATAGAAATTTTTGGGCTAGTTCATCCCAGGTGTTTACTGAACCAACTGGGAGGGCGTTGAGCCAAGCTTTTGCTCGGTCTTTTAGTGAAAATAGAAACATTCGAAGGCGGATGGCGTCATTTGATGCTCCATTGATCCGAAAGGTATCACATATTTCTAAGATATTAGTAATATGTAGATGGGGATCCTCGTCTGCAAGCCCATGGAAGGTTGCGGAGTTTTGAAGCATTTGTATCAAATGTGGCCGAAGTTCGAAGTTGTTGGCTTCAACATTCGGTGCATTGATAGCGACGCCGAGATTACCCACGGTGGGTCGTAGGTAATCCATGAGGGTACGTTGGTCCGCCATCGGATGTGGGTCCCCCGAAACCTTCTCTTGGTTTTTAGCTTTAAGTCTTTTTCTGAGAAAGCTTTCGGGTTCTTCTAGAGGTTCTTTTAAGTCTTTATTAGAACTGGAGCTCATACACTACGTAGAAGGTTCAGATGTGGCGTCTGGTTCCAAGTCCTGCAATAAAAACAGAAAAGAATGTTGGTCAGAAAGTTCACCACGGCCCCGTGCTCAGTGAACACGGCCCGTGGTCGGAGATACAGCGATTGTTTTCCGGATCCCTGTTACTGGAAAGTTGGACACGTCCCCGTGTTGCACCGACATGGCTCCGTGCTCAGCCCTTTGTAACTCGAAAAATAAAAACTGCCAGTGATACTGCTGGGCACAGCCCGTGTCCGACCAGGCACGGCCCGTGCTGAGCTCTGCAGAAGCTGAAAAATTAAGAAAATCCTAAAAAAAATAAAAAGAAAATAATTAAAAATGATTAGGCCGTTGATTCCTATCTTTCTTAAAATCCTTGTGTCCCCGGCAGCGGCGCCAAAAACTTGATGTGCGTAAAGTGTGTTATATTTTAGGTATGTATTTTAAGCCCTTTTACACTTTTTAGCCAAGTTTTAAATTTATAAAACACGATATTTACTAACACTAAACACACATATGAGCAAGTGCACCCATCGTGGACGTAGTATAGTGTTGGTAAGATACCGAGGTCGTCCAAGGACACAAGAGCTTTTAGTACCGGTTTATCCTCAACGTCTAATCAAATCAAAATGTTAGAAAAAGGTTTTTAAACTAAAAAAATAAAACTAACTAAAATGCTGAAAATAAAATAAAAATAAAAAAGATAGACAAGATGAATCACTTGGATCCAACTCGTGTGTAGTGTAACCTTTGATTATTTTCGCACTTTTGCACTTGTTTAAGAGATTATCTTAGTTATTGTAGTAGGCCCTTCTTTTGAAGGTGACGTTACCCTCAACCCAGTAGTTTGAGTCAGCAAGGATACAATCCTAAAGGGTCGGATTATTGAAAGATAATTAATTAAGTTATTAATGCATAATGTGGTAGGCCCCTCTTTTGAAGGCGACGTTACCCTCAGCTAAGTAGTCTGAGTCAGCAGGGATACAGTCCTAAGTAGCTGGGTTAAAGTTTTAATAGTAGTTTAACTTATGAGGGGATCAAAGAGTTTGGACCTCCGCCATCCAACACCTTTGGATATTGAAGGAGGTCCTACTAAATTTGACCCAGGTCCTTTGCAGGATCTATACACTGAACAATGGCAAGACTCTTTCCAAACCGTTCCCTTAACCCCCGACCAGGTAGCCAACATACCTCTATATAGACCGTGGAGATATGAATGGTGAAAATCTTTTATTTTATATAGACAGTAAAATAATGCCAAGACACCACGGACAAACGATAAGGAAGAATCACCTTCAACATCAGAAACTAGTAATTAAAGTCATTAATACAAAACCAATTAAAAAGTGCAAAAGAATAAAAATAAAAAGTATTATACTAAACACTTGTCTTCACCAAGTGATGTAAGAGACTTAGGCAAACATGGCCTTTGATTGTCAAGAACTCTTACGATCAATCTTGGATCCCGAGACGACTCACACATTCTATGATGGACAATGGATGATGGTGGTGGATGATGGTGTTATGGTGGTGGTGGGTGGTGGGTGAAGTGTGAGAGAGGTGGTGTGCCAAGGGATGAGTTGCAAGAGCTCCAAACACTCCTATTTATAGGCTGAACAGAAGCTCGGGCACGGCCCCGTGTCCATCTGACCCTCTCTCTTCATTAAGTTCAATTCGCAATTATAATAAATGCGCCTGCAGGAAGTTGACCACGCCCCTGTGTCCGCTGGGCACGACCCCATGGTGGGCAGTAGAAGCTTCTATGGGTTTGTCTTTTCTGCTGCTACTTGGGCACGGCCCCGTGCTCGCTGAGCACGGGGCGTGTTCAGTCTTCTGTTTTCTTTGTTTTGCTTGGGAAGATGCTGTCGGGGGGTCGGGCATGCCACTTTTGTTCCTTTTCTTGTATTTATGTTAGATTTTGCTGTCGTTTTGCTTCTTTTGTTAATTTGAGCTCATTTAATCCTGAAAATACAAAAGGAAGACAAAAGCACACTTTCTCCAACATTAGTACTAAAAAAGGGTTAGTTTTATGCCACAATTGATGTAATTTATATGTTGCATTTTGTGCACATCAGGACACGTCGGATTAAGACATACCGGTTCAAATGGTGGTTAATCCCGCCAAAAGTAACCGCCGGAAATAACTGTCCCTCTCAATATGTATATAAACAGTTTGCCGGGATCAATAACCGGTACCAAGATATTTTTTTATAATATCCTTCACTCATAATCATCCTATTTGTTTTTCGTGTGTGTGTGTTGTTTGTACGTTGATTCATTATGAATTCATCAAGTGTTTATGGTGAATCAAGTTCTGCAAATGATGTTCATGATCAAGATAAACGTCCGCTGCCAACATGTGGTATCAGAGCCACGACAAATCGTGAAGGAGAAAGGATCTACTCGTCTCCAACGGTGTTACCATGTAAACATTGTTCCGACGAACAAAAGGAACGATCGATGGCAAAGACAATACAAAGAAGATGCTACTACTGCAACCAACCCGGACATCAAATTGCTTACTGCAAGGCAAAAGAAGATGATGAAGCAACACTTCTGATCAGACAAGCCATTAATACCGGCATTCAAAAACACGAAGAAGATGAAGTGCGAAACACAGAATTCATTGCTAACGGCACAGATGGAGGCCTAGGGTCAGAAATCTGGTATGTAAACACAAATTTTAAACATCATTACTCCGGTAATTTAGATGCATTCAAGAGGATCAAGAATATGTTCGGTGTTGAAACAAACACCGGTGAAAATCACTTCTATTTCATAAGGGGTATAGGGGCTGTGGATGTAGTATCTGGGAATGAAAAATTTCAAATTCAAAGTGTTTACTACACTCCTGAATTAGATAGAAACGTTCTCAGCCTTGATCAACTGGTGATTCAAGGATTTACAGTGAAATTTAATGGAGAAAAAAGCAAACTACACCCATCATGAATAAGAAAAATAACATAACTGGTTTATCAAAAGAGGATGAAATTGGTTTAAGAGAGAAACAATCAATAATCGATAGAGAATCAGATCATGAAACGTTCAAATCTGATTACTTGAATGATTATTTCAAAAAATTGAATCTAACTTCCAATGAACCCGATTGGAATATAATGATTCTGCAAGCAATGAAATTCGATGAATTTCAAGATTGTAAGGCTCTCTTAGATATGTTAGAAGACAGTGTGTATGTGATGAAATACAAGTACGATTTAGAAGTCAAATTCGAGGAGATGATAGACTGGTTTCTAAGAATCAGGATGGGAATCACAACGAGACCGATTCCTGTATACATGAGTAACAATAAGAAGGTGAACCTGTTGGAACTGTACATGATTGTAAAAAGAGAAGGGGGCCATAGGAGTGTGACTTCTAATAATCTGTGGGCAATGGTTTCAAAAGATATGGGTCATGACTATAGAGATGTAGATTACATGAGAATTATATATGCTATGTACTTAGATGTTCTCATTTACTACTATAAGTTCAAGTCAATACAAGAAGATGTGAGAGAAGGGCAAGCACAAGGATATGCAGGAACTGAAGATAAGGCTGCTGATGAAGGAAGAAGAACGATGAGCACATGCTATATTCCGGAAAAAGATAGAGAGCACTACGCTCTGTTCGCTGGAAATGACTAGATGGGACTGAAAAAGGCTCAAAAGCGACGGAGATTTGATTTTAGACAAGCTGAGAAGGCGGTGAACGAAGCCAATCGAAGCGTTCTTATGCACTCCCATAAATATAATCCAGTTTAAGGGGGAGTGTTCGAATATATAAACTCGATTATATTATATATATTATGTATATTATGTAAACATAACTCTATTATACCTATGTATATGTGTGTGTATCGATTATGTATGGGGACACGTCGGATTAAGACATACCGGTTCAAATGGTGGTTAATCCCGCCAAAAGTAACCGCCGGAAATAACTGTCCCTCTCAATATGTATATAAACAATTTGCCGGGATCAATAACCGGTACCAAGATATTTTTTTATAATATCCTTCACTCATAATCATCCTATTCGGTTTTCGTGTGTGTGTTGTTTGTACGTTGATTTATTATGAATTCATCAAGTGTTTATGGTGAATCAAGTTCTGCAAATGATGTTAATGATCAAGATAAACTTCCGCTGCCAACAAAAGGACCATCTAACATGGTGGTTAAAATCTCTCTTTATGATAAATCAATGATGCCCTGGGAAACTAATATTAGGAACATGCGGGGCGGATATAGCTTGAGACAAGGGGTAGCCCCTGCTACCCGTTGACGCTCTGGTGGTAGTGTAAATTTAGGAAAAATTTGACGTTTTTTCGATTTCGCTGCCCCTATAGAAAAGAAAATTTTGAAACGTTACCCCTTGATATTTTTCTTCTAGATCCGCCACTGATTAGGAACTAATATGGGTGTAAGGCTTGGCTTATGGATGCTTTAGAAGCATGCAAAATTGCTCCATTAGATATTAGTGAACTTAACTCTCTAACGTAGATTATTCTTGTGATGATGTTTTTTTCTCGATTGCAATGATCGCAAATGGTTCTTAGATTCCTCCTGCGCTTTCCATGTTAAAGTTTTATCAAGAGTGCTCGACGTCTATGAGTTGGAATTTAGGTTCCCATCACTGATGGAACACTAGGTGCCCAAAAGGGCCAAATTAATCTTTTAGCTAGAGGCATGGGGATTGTTTCATCGGTTACTACTTTGTAACCGGTTCTTGCCAAACTGGTTTAAATACCAGTTCTGTTTCCGGGCTACAAACTGTTTTCAGTTCTCTCTTTGGTTGGACATCTTCGTTTTGGGTTTTAAATCTCTTTATAAAATTTCATTGATCCTAAAAGAAAAGGCTCAAACAAAGCTTGAGGCTAAGATTGGGCTCACACACATAATCATAATCGTACAAGGCCTTTTTCCTAGCTTCCCACTCCTCATACGTCACCAGTAACTGATCACTTTTAACCGGTTGCTCCTTATCTTCTAGATTGATTCGTTCTTTATAAGCTATGAGTTTACCTACAACATCGTCATACCCAACAGTCTTCAAGTCCACCATTTGCTCAATAGAAGCAAACATGTGAATAAACTTCTAAGGCAATCCATTCATAAAAATTTTGACTAGTTTCTATTCTTCTATCACTGTTCCTAGAGAAGCAGACCTTGATGCAATCCCTGAGATCTTTCCTACGAATTCAGCGATTATACTCGGTTCCTTCATCTTCAAACCCTGGAATTCTGACGTTAAGGTTTGAAGTTTTGCTTCTTCCGCACGCTCAACACCTTGATTGCAAGCTTTCACTGCTTCCCACATCTCTTTTGTTGAGTCACTGTTCCCAATCTACAATACTAGCTCTTCAGATAACCCTTGGAATAGCAAAGCGATTACTAAATAATCTTCATGAGCATCGATTACATTTTTTGTCCTTTATGTTTGTATTGGATTGCAATGGATGACCTTTAACTTCAATAATTACAGTCACAGTCCTTTTTTTGGTAAACACATTACACCCTAGGTCTTTTAGCACTAACCAGATTAAAATTATCTCTTTTGCTGAGTCACTGTTCCCAATCTACAATACTAGCTCTTCGGATAACCCTTGGAATAGCTAAGCGATTGCTATATAATCTTCATGAGCATCGATCACATTTTTCGTCCTTTATGTTTGTACTGGATTGCAATGGATGACCTTTAACTTCAATAATTACAGTCACAGTTCTTTTTCGGTAAAAATATTACACCCTAGGTCCTTTAGCACTAACGAAATTAAAATTTTCAGTTAAGTATGGCATGTGTTTTGCACATGAGGGTATTTTAGTAATTTTGCTAATATATTTAAAAAAATAAATGAATTTCATAAATTAGTTAATTGCTTTGACTTTTAGCTCAAATACTTGCAAGTTTCCAAGAAACATCCAGTATTCTTCAAAGCATCAGATTTCATTTAATTTCCATCATGACTTTTCCAATTTAAACATCATGTTCATTGCAAAAAAATAAACATCTTTTATCAGCAACTAAACTTCATGTTCATCGCAAAAAATAAAAATCTTTTATCAACAACAATTGTATTGCAAAAGGTAAAACAACCAACAACACTTTCATTCAAACCAAATCACAATTTTCGTTCACCGCAAACAATTACCACAAATCACTGGCTAAACCAAAATAAAACGTCCTCTCCCTATTTCTCTCTATCATCGCCACCCACCATCCATACGACCACCGCCTGCCACAACCTCTTACACAAGAAATGGGTGACCGGAAAACTCGTTGTTGCCTGATATGTCACTGGCGATTTCAGATCTTTGTTGATCTCCCGATATTAATCATACTCAAACCCTAGCCATCGATCGGGACAGGGTGGCCAAACCAGAACCCCAGGGAGCTGCAATGGGAACATACGAAGGAGGTGGCAGCGGTTGTGGTGGTGGTGCGAGGGTTTCAGGTCTTGGATTAGAGTTGAGCTTCATATAGGGTTTGATTTTGGATGCATGTGAGGTCTTGTTAGGAATAGATTGTGGGTTTGAAAGTGAGGGTTTGTTAGGGTTTGAAGTTGTGCTTGGATTGCTTTAGATCTAAGGTAGCGTTCGTTTCATGGAATGGAATGGAATGGAATTAGGAAGTTTTTCTTTGTAAAATTGATCTTGGTTGGGGGAGGGAGGAATTTGAAATCCCATGAATTTCTTTAATCAATGAAATTTGTGACTATTTCAACATTCCATTCCATTCCTTCATTTGAGTGAAGGATTTATAAGGAATGTTGAAATAGTCACAAATTTCATTGATTAAAGAAATTCATGGGATTTCAAATTCCTCCCTCCCCCAACCAAGATCAATTTTACAAAGAAAAACTTCCTAATTCCATTCCATTCCATTCCATGAAACGAACGCTACCTAAGAGCTTTGGTGGGGGTGGGATTTTGTGGTGGTGGTGATGGATTTGATGGTGGTGGTACTTGTTATAGAGGTGGTGGTGGTTAGGGATGGCAAAAAAGCCCAAGCCCGACGGGTATACCTGAAAACCGAAACATACGGGCCGGGTATACCCGAAGCCCAATGGGTATGGGCCGGGTACGGGCTTAAAAATAGAAAAAATTCGGGTATGGGTACGGGTATGGGATTTAGTGATACCCGCCCGATACCCGGCCCATTTACCCGAATAATACCCGAACGTATCATATTATAGATTTCCATATATATAAACTTAGTACATGTACTTATTACCTTCTCTATAGTCATATGTGTATATGTATTTGACAAGTGTTTAGTGAATATATAACTTATTTTTGAGCATATATGCTGGATATGAAAGCTATCACCCTTTATTATGTGGATGTTTTATGCAATTAGGTGTCCTGATACAATTACTTAATTAAGTAATCGTTTTAATTTAGTTTAGTATATGTGGTCTGAATATGATATGTAAGTTATTAATCATATTTTCATTTGTTATAGTCATTAAAATAGTAAATTATATAAACAACAAAGTAAAAATTGCACATTTGTCCCAACGGGTATTTTTAAGAAACTATCGGGTATACCCAATACCCGCGGGTATGCCCGATACCCGACGGGTAACGGGCCGGGTATGGGACAAAGAATTACTACCGGGTACGGGCCTGGGATTACCAATACTCGGCCCAAGCCCGACCCATTGCCATTCCTAGTGGTGGTTGGTTGGAGAGAGAGAGAAAGCTGAGAGAGAGGTAGAGAGATTGGGTGTTCCAGAGGTAGAGGTGGTGGGGGTTGGTTGGTGGGTTGTTTATGTTTTAAACTAGTAGATGCCCTGCCCGCGTTGCGGGGCAATTGCCGAATAATTCTCAATCAATTAAAAAGAAGACTACTATAATTTTGCTATGAAAAAAACGATGATAAGACCGTAACTTTGGGCTCAGGGGAAAACTGTAATTTTTCAGAACTAATGAGTCGGTGTTAGGCAGCTAGAGTTATGCGCCGCCCGCGTTGCGGGGCGCTAAACCGAGTATTTCTTAGGTTAATAGCATGTACGCCTTTATGTCGGTTAGTTATACCTATAGCACGATATCAAAAAAGATACATCAAGTTAACCAATTAAAGAAAACCAGTAGCATAGTATGATAAAAAAAATTAACTAAAACGAAGACAAACGTGTAATTTAAAGTAGGGGCAAAACAATAACTTGTCAGGACCAATTAGCGAGTGCTAGGCAGCTATTTTGCATAAATAAAAACAAAATTAAATCAACAAAGTAAAATAAAACACTACCATGGTTTTGCCAAAGGAAAAAAACGATGGCATGATTGCAATTTTTAGCGGAGGTAAAATCATAATTTTAAAATGGAGGCAAAATAATATTTTGAATTGAGGGCAAAACCATTTTTTTTATTTTGAAATGGGGCGAAATCGTAATATTTAGCTGCGGGGAA
Organism: Helianthus annuus; assembly: GCF_002127325.2. Lineage (NCBI taxonomy): Eukaryota > Viridiplantae > Streptophyta > Magnoliopsida > Asterales > Asteraceae > Helianthus > Helianthus annuus. The sequence goes on from NC_035445.2 coordinate 139,421,988, forward strand.
AATCGTAAGTTTTAGCTGGGGGCAAAATCATAATTTTTAACTGGAAATGAGGGCAAAACCATAAGTTTATTTTGAACTGAGGGCAAAATTGTTTTTTTTTAGCTGAGGGCAAAATCGTAAATTTAAGCAAGGGGCAAAAGCGAAATGTTATTTTGAATCGAGGGCGAAATCGTAATTTTATACCTGAGATAAAATTGTTATTTGGCATCACCTATAAATAACTATTATATGAAAAAAGAAAAAAAAAAAAAGCAAAGTCAAAATGCCGCCCAAAGTGGCCAATGAATTGAAAAACCTGTTCCCCACCTACGTCAGCAACTTCTAAATGTTATAGATAAAATTTGATTTGTTTTATTATTTAGATTTATTTTAGATAAATAAATGCGTAAAATTACCAATCTACCTTCATGTCCAAGGCATATGCCATACTTAACTGAAAATTTTAACAAGGTTAGGGCTAAATGACGTAACGTGTAATGGGTTTTACAAATAAAGGATTGTGATTGTAATTATTAAAGTTAAGGCTATCCATTGCAATTCCATACATATTTATATGTAATCTATTATATAGTTCATATATAATTGTTGTAAAAAATATATAATAATGGTCTTAAATAGAAAGTATATAATTAAAAATGTCCGTACAAGCTTGCGAGCGTCAAGCTCAAGGTCGGGCATGTTTATTAAAACCAATTTATTTTTAGTCTCACGCTAAATTCGGCTCATTCTCAATTTTAGCAGCCCATGGCTATACCATTTCTCCTATTTTCTTAATGTTTTGGAACATGCCACAACCCAGTTATTATACAAGAAATTCTTTTGTGGCCACTGTTTGAGATAAACATTAATTTTGGAACACCATCTTTAGTGTTAAATAAGTTACAACGATATCCTTTGGTTTTGATTTGAGAAAAAGATCCAAATGGCTACGTAGACATTCTTGTACCAACCATTTTGTGAATGAGATTTAACTAACACGATTGTACGAGGTCACAATTCACCCAACACGATCATCCGGGGTGAACAAGAAGATTTTTGACAAATTCTATTATTTAAATTCTGAATGGAAGAGAATGAGACACAATATGAGCAAATTCATATGAAACTGATCTATCGAACAAGGACCTTATGTTATGAATAGTGTTTTAGGGTAGACTAGGTAGTTGAATAAACTATCTTTATAACCGAGTTGTGAACTAGGGATTATTTTCATTAGAATTTAAGGTGTCTATTTCTTGTAGTATGGCACGAGAAACTTGGATATTCCAAGCTTCGGGCTTTGCTTGTCTTTAATTGGTATATAGAGTATTATGCTTTGCGAGTCAGGTGAGTTTCATGGCACCTCTATACTTGTTTTTCTGTTGGCAGAGAAACATGCACACAAATAAACACAGATCACATAATATGTCATTATCACTTGTTTACTTAAGTGCAACATAACATGAAAAGTCCTTACACTCTTGGACCGTTAGTATATGGGGTATAACAAGAAAATTTGAGTAGTACTATTGGGTTTGACAAACCTCACCCGGGGTAGCCGCGGTAGCACGACTAGGAGTGAACGAGAGTGAATTGTCCTGGCATTTACCACTGTTGATGTAAGCAATGGTGGAAGGAAGACAAACACAAATAGTCTCCTTCGGTTGCGAACACTTAAAGTAACTTGTTCATTGGCTTGCTAGTTATAGATATGACTTATGTATGTGGATCCTACAAACATTTAAACAATTTACATATAAACTTGTGAACTCACTAATCTTGTGTTGTCACTTTAAGCATGTTTTCTCAGGCCGCTAAGGTACACAACAGGACTAGGATGCATGTTTTCTTCAAACATAAACCTTGTTTTAACTACATTAGTTACTTTGGTTTAGGCGTCTAGTTTTGCGCGTTAGTTATCTTTGGTTTTACATTTATGTTACGCTTTCGCAACTTAAATGTCTAAACAATATTTTCTCATGAGAATGAGCAAACAATGGTATTTTTAAATTCATATAGTATTCGTTCTATATGACTAATGACTATGATCCTGGTTTGTCACGCGTCTCGCGGTAAAGTACTACAGGTGGAATATGCGGGTGTGACAAAACACGTTTACAACAGGTGTTCGGTAGGTATCATTTTGATTCGTTAAAGTACTCCTACAATATCGGCACTGAGTACCGGCACTAATATTGTTGGGACTGTATCATATAGTCAGAGTTGTATAAAACATTTCATTATATTATTAAAATACTGAAAAAATTAAACAACGTCAATTTATAATAGAAAGAGAAAATCTAAATGTGAGGTAGTTTTAATAAAATGCACGTTTGTGTTTCGATTTTCTATACATTATATCTAAGAAGTTGTTTTAGAAAAAAAAGTTATAACATGGCATAGATATAAATAGAAACGTCGTAAAGACACACTAAAATTTTATAATCTAACTTATCTTAAAAGTTATAAAGAAAACAAACTATTCTCAAAATTAATTAGAATACTAATAACTTAATGTTTAAAAAGTATGTTTGACAAAAAGTTAAAAGGTAATATATTGCTTCATAAAGTCGTATTGCATGATAATTAATTAGAACGAGTATTTAGCACTCACGTGATACGACAGGATTGTTAAATCAAATAAAAAGTAGTATAAAAACATTCACAAAAAATAAACCAAAACGTAAAACATAGAAAACAAATAACTAATTCAACTTAAGGCCCATGCATTCCGACGAGGCTTTTAAACCAGAAAAAGATATAAAATGTTGAACCACATTTAATTATTATTTTTTTTAATTTTATTTGATATATAAACACACTAGGTTATAACCCGGAAACTTTCCGGGTAGGAAAATTTAATTTACAATAAATAAAAGTATATAAATAACACTTTTAACCTCTAAAGTATCCTCTTTCCTTTTTCTCCACCACAATTTTTTAATTCGGTTTCTTAAAGTTTTTCTTATTGTAAAGAGCCATAAAAACATACAAAAGCAAGATGAGTATGTGTAATGTTAGGAGTCTAATCACAAATTATGTGATATTTCTTAATCCTTTAATTAGTAGAGATGTGTAACTTGTTCAACTCAAATTGATATAAAAGCGTCAAAGTTCAAATTTCAAAATTGATTAAAAGAAGGTCAAAAAAGCTTCAAACTTGAGCAAGAACATCCGTTGCAATATATAATAGGCATAGTGAAAAAGCCTCCTACAAAGGTCACTTTGTGTGATAGTCCATCTATGTTGTTTGGCATAATCGTGTGATACACGGATTGAACAATTTAAGTTGTATAAGACATAAAAATATAATATAAGTTAAGAAAAAATAAATTGCATTACATTTAAGAATTCATATATGTTAACAATAACAACTTAAGTAAATATTATCATTTATAAATGCCATATTACATAAGTTGGTGACAAAGGGAAAATACAATTTAAAGATAGTCGTGTCCTTTTAAAGATGCATATCCTTGAGTTGTCAAAACCTTTCCTTGAGTAAATTGAGTCCCTTCTACAAAAAGAACCAACCAAAAATTTAAGGATAGTCTTTTTAATAAAAAATACATGTTTATTTACTATTTTTATTTATTTTCGTTGGATCCAATTTTTGCAAGATCCGGTTAGGATTTCAGAGATCTATTTTTTGGCGGTTGTTACACACATGCCATTACTAACGAAGCATCTAATTTCTCTTGTGCAAGTAGTAACTTCCAGGTGGACTTATTCTAGAAAAGTTGGACTTTGTCCTTTAACTTCTTTGTCTTGGGTAGCATGGGTAGCATGCGGAGCTGGCTTTGCCTCCTTAGCTACTAAATTGCCACTAACATGTGTCTGTACCACCTCAACTTCAGCTGGATCCTCAACCTTGCAAAATAGTAACATTAGTTCCAATGTGTTCTTAATAATTATTACATTTTGATAGAGGCCACAATTTCAACCAGATTAAGGCTAAATAAGTAAATTTGAGTTATACTTGGCCTCTAACTGGTCAAAGTGTATAAAACGTTAAGAATTGGTTAATATGGAAACATATTGAACGAAGAATACGTATTCAAATGCCTAAAACATCCCAAATTGTTTTCTTTTCAAAATTATATCAGCATCTAAATTTGTAAAATTCAATAAAAGGGAAGAAAAAATAGCGTTTATAAGCAGGATCAACCCAACTTGACATAAGTGTGTTATCCAACCCACCCATTTTGTAAGCTCTTCATTTTAGTTGATTGGAAAGCAATATAAGAAAATGGCTATGCGGCTTTAATTATTGGTACAAAAGGCACAATTGTTCATTATTTGATAATTAGTATTGTTACACTTTTGTAACAGCAGATACTTATTGTTATTGCAATGGGTTGTCCAATTGCAACGTCTTTTGAACCCTCAGGTATCTTTGCTAAGTACCTGCAGTTAGCGTTTCGTTAAGGCTTTAAACATTCAAGTAGTAATAGATATCCCAACTTAAACACTGACATTGTGATAAAGAGTTGGACGTAAACGGTCACTATATGGTAGGGGTGGCAAAAGCGATGGGTTGGGCAGGTTTGGGTAATGGATTAGGATGGGTATAGGTTAGGATGAGTTTGGGTTAAGATGGGTTTTTTAAGAAAAAGGTTAGGATGGGTTTATTAAAGGTTAAGATGAGTTTGGGTAAATATTGATCGACTTTCAATGATGACAGACAAAAATAAAACATATCAAATTAATAAATACAAAAAATAAAAATAAAAAAACAAAAAAATCAGAAAAAAATGTAAAAGGTAAAAAAATGTTAATAAAATAAAAAAAAGAAAAAAATTAAAATTTAAAAAAATCCAAAAAATTAAAAAAAAAGTAAAAAAAATCGGACATGTTTTTAATAGCATTAATTGTTTACATTTTTTGACCCGCTTGATCTGATCAACACCCTACCATCTCCGCCTTCCCCTTTCCTTATCTCAGGCAACTTACAGATCTGTCAAATCCAAACCAAATAATTTAAAGTATTTTGAACCAGCCGACGTTCTTGCGTTTAGACGGGTTGGTGGGTTTCGACGGTTTAAGAACATCCACATTACTGAAGACCCATATGACTTTTTCAACAACATGAGCAGGCCCAAATCGATGAACATGAAGCAATCTACAACTTCAAACAGGCATGACAGCTGACTGCTATACAAAATTTTAAGATTTGATTCAGACTTTGAAAATGGTAACGGAAAAATAGTAATATTGTTATTCAGTTTATTTCCTTTTTGTCAATCACTTCTCAAAGTCATTTAGGTTTTGTTTCTTTGCCCCTAAAATTTCAGGTTACTTGCATACAATTTGGCCCCCAAATCACTCATGTTTTAGTGTTCTTGTGTACGTTTTAGTCAAACAATTTGACTTGAAGAACTTACCTTCAAGAGCTCAAGAACTAATTGCATTTCCTTGAAAAAAATACCAACGCGTCAAGCGGCTTCGATTCAAGAATTCACCTTTTTTTACATCTTTTCACTATACAAATTATTTCAACCTCAAAATAATAAATCATATCGTATATATTACAGTTTACACACACATACATATATACCTATAAGAAACGCACATATAAATGTACCTGAGTCAATGGCTGACCTTACTTCCATCAATGATATGCAAGTGACCTATTCATGACTTGGTGGTAGTATGACCTATTCATGACCTGGTGGTAGTATGAGGTGAACCATATAACACAAAATTAATAGTAGAAATAAAGAATTAATAAACTAATATACTTCAAGAATGTTAAACCATAATCATATTAAGTAGGAAGACTTACTTGCAATGTTAGACTCGGTTAAGTATGCTTGGTAGCGATCAAATTTCTGTTTAAAATCAGAAAATTGCCGCTTATATATTAAGCCAAACACACTAATTTAAAAAATAAAATGAAATTTTTACCTTGTCTCTAAAATCCAATTCAGAATCTAATATGGAGCTCGTATCCAGCATCTTAATGACCAGGCCGAATTAAAAGTCACCCGAACCCGAATTAGCGAATACCCGAAAAACCCGAACCCGACCAACCCAAACTTTAATTGGTGACTTGGATGAAGCTAGTTCATAGTGTTCAAGTTTTACAACTACTGTAATGATGTGCACTCCTATGCACTACTTATGCTCCAATGAAATTTGCCTAAAACTTTTTCGATCTTTGTACTCGTAATCTTTGACCCGTTGTTTTATGTTAACCCGTCGATGATTACGTTAATCTCTTTTGAACATTCTATGCCCCACTCTTTGTTGTAAATGATTCTTTTAGTTTTTATACACTTAATTACTTGCACTATAGTTTCATCATTCCATGTCAGATCAAAAGTATGTATCTGATAACTCAAAAAACCCTTGAATAAACATTTATTTCCCAAATTACCCTTGAATGGAAGGAGCAGGTATAATACCCCATCTCTGCCTAACTTCCTCTAAATCTTCATGAAATGTTTCTCATAATAAACACACATCAAGTCAGTTGCCTTCATACCTGCCCGAACTGCACAACAGAAGTAATGTTTATAAAACAAAGATCTTTGTCTGTCACTAAACCTTGCAGTTCCTCCAGTGACAGACACGAAGCACATTGGAAGCAACATTTGCTCAAATTCTATGACTTTTAATGCTAACTCACCAATCAAATTTGTTGGAAGACCAAAAAGGGGGTGCCAGAAATCATGCACTTCGCGCGCGCGCATTGCTACGTATGCGAGTTCTTCTGTTTCCATAAATCTTACTGGTGGTCTATCGTCTGGTGAGAAGTTTCATGATCCCATGAACTTCGCGCATGCAGCACCAAATGTGTTTTCTAGTAGGTCCCATGCGTGGCCCACATTGTTGGAGATGACACGTGGACGGTCCAGTAGTACAGTAGTACTTCCTGGAATATCAAGATTTATTAGCACATTATCCGTACGCCATGGGTCAAAACAGGTAAACTTTTAGAATGAATCAAAACGGGTCAAGATTTATTTGAATGTTGTCAGTCATGTGTCAAAACAGGCAAATTTTAAAATGAATCGAAACAGAGTTAATTGACACTATCCCAAAGTTTTTGGTATTTTATTTATTTCATTTCTTAAATGATTAATATACCAAATATGATTAAAAAACTACGTGTTGTAATAATGATACAACTTTTTCAAGAAACCAAGTTAGGTCATCAGCACTTGAGTAAGCATTGGGTGACTTTAACCCTTAAACGCGTTTCCTTTTTAGTCATTTTTATGTTAACTAATATTATCTGTTTTTAACAGTAAAAAAAAAAAAGAAAACCCAACTTTGATGTGTTTTTAACTAATTCACATACTAAAACAACAAAATAATAACAAAATACCATAGGTGACATTTTCGACCAATTTACTTGTAAATATGTCAACTTGGGTTGTATTTAATCTCAATCAGGTAAAATAATTCCTTTGGCTTCATCCAAATTTATTTTTAATGCATACACCCTCCTAAATCATTTAACTCAAAGACTGACATTGTTACATATTAGAACATTAATTAACTATATACGTGTCTGTTTTAAATGTACAAATAGTGTTTGTGAGTCAACCCGCGCAGCCAATTATGATTGGTGTAACTATCTTTAGGGTGAATTAATATGATGGAATATATGTTCTGTGAATTTTTATAACCCATAAGGCTTTACCAAACTCGGCCCGTTTTCACAAACCAGCCTGCTCATATCCAATACCTCTAATAAACAGCAGAAACAGTAAGCATATGTATAAAAAAGTTGATAGAATTATTATACTATGCCTTTAGGATTCCTTTTCATTCTTTCAAGTACCCTCTCAAAAGCCGGTTTCCCAGTTGTCTCCCCCAGATCAGCGATCAAATCGGCTCTCCTTGGGTCCACTAATGCACGAACTGCAGACACAAGAGCAACTGCCGCCTGTTGCCAACCACTAAGTCGGACTCGGGCCCCTTCTACCATGATGGATGTACGCTTAAATAACAAATACACTTGATATTAGAAAAACAAAGAAGTAAAAACATTTGCTCACTACCATAACTTTTATGTCAAACCAAAAATCATACGGTATTTCCTACCCGGAACAACACTAAAAACCGGCAATCACAAACGCAGCTTATAACCATCAAAAATCGCTGCTTGACAAAAATCACAATTCTCGTTTTCTGCACGCTTGATTAACTTCCCCGACACCTTCTCCCCAATTTGTGTGAAATATTGAATGGCAAATATGTAAATTGCAACTATCAACAATAAATTCACACAAATTAATAACAAAATGTAACAGAAATTAGGGATAAAACATACATCAGCGCCATCATCGAAGACGGATTTTCAACTGAATACGATCTATCTCTTTCTTGTTTGCTGTAGAATGTGATTATTGGATCTGAGAAGGAAAAAAAGACGATTAATATGATTAGAATCATATGAAAAAAAGAAAAAAAATTGCCAAAAATTTGATACGCTAATTGAAAAAAAAATAGAATCAGAGGTCACACTTACCCAACTCCACAAACATGCTGCAGAAAATAAAATTGCAAAGTTTTTTAACCGGAAGCCTTTTCCCTCTCGACTAAACAGCTAAACTTCAACCTATAATGACATGAAAGTGAACTGAGAATACAACAATTTCATGAATAATTATTATATCCATATATAATCATCTTAAAAAAACACCAGCCCAATGGTAGCGGTTAAAGGTCATACATCAAATTTTGGGGGCCGGTTCCAAACCGTAAACCGAATCGTGAAAACCAGTTTTTCGAACCGTAAAATAAACTGGTTCACTCCTAAACAAAAATGAATAATACATTTCAATTGGTATAACCAGCAACCAAAAATCACATTTTGGCTCAATGCAAACACATTTAACTTTCTTATTAAAAAAACTATGCTACTTTGCAATGTAATGTAAGCAAGTTGTAGTTAAAATAAACAACCAACAGAGTGCAGAACACATGCCTGGTATTAGTAACACCAATTTCATGAAGTGTAACGTAATGGACCACCTCTTTCCTCTTCTAGTCGTCTTCAAAGCCAATTTCCATGTTTTAGACGTTGCTCCACTCACTGCGAGATGGTCAATCTAGATTTTCACAACTTCCCCTTCGATCACTTCTGTCTCGTCTTTGATCCTTACACCAACAACCTTCCTAAAAGTAAGGGTGGGTAGAAAACCAATTAACCGAATAAAAAATAAATTAACAGACAAAACTGAACAAAACTGAACTCTTTGTTTGATTAACATACCTCGTTAAACGGGACAGGATTTCTTCACAGTTCAGCTGTTGCTCTGGTTTTGCCCAACAGTCTAAAAACAAATATGATAAATTAATATGAGTTTAGTTGTTTCGTATAGAAAGTCCATGACCGGCACGTATAGTTGTTTCGTATAGAAATTCAACTTATTTAAGTAGTAAAATATCTATATGCTTCATGATATAGCTGTTTTATATTACATATACTGATCTACCTAAGAGAATTTGATTGAAAGCTCACCCAAAATAACAAACAGAATTAACCAGGATTTATATGTTATAATATAAATATGTGTTAGTACATCTTATACATAAAAAAACGAATAAACTCGATCAACATCTAACCTGTCTAACAGTACAAAGCTCTCCAGAATCAAGATTCATTCCCATATACAGTTGACCACACGCCCCGCACCTGATCAATTCACCTATCCGACATTGGATAGTAGAAAAAAAGAATTAAAAATAAAGAGAGAATAACAAATATAGACTGACCTTAATTGGTGTTTTAAGTGAATGGTAGTGGCGATTGATCTTAAGTATCCCGAAACTCCATCTTCTACTCTTGATTCCCTGAAAATAGCATCAAAGTAAGGCATAAAATAACGCCACACCATATCTATTCGAAGTAACATCTATTTAAAATAAGTTGTTGTCTTCCTTATATCTGTTGCCTTTGATTTACAAAATAACCAGGACCTATTGTATTCCCTATAATATTTTGATGAACACCAGACATGTTTATGTTTTGAATGTTCTCCAAGTTCGAATTCCGACCAACAATTAAACCCTAATCCGTGGAAGAAGTGTATCGAGAGATAACTTACCAATCAGTTTTGGATGATGAATCGGCGGCGAAGAAGGAGAAGAACCAACGTATTGAAGAAGAGATTACATACCAATCTAGGGTTTGTCAAAAAGTGTGTTTATAAGATCCATATTGTTATTGGGTTATTTCAAAACCCATATTGTAACACCCCAACCTGAACAGGTTAACATGTCACTCATACAGATATCAAAATGAAAACCAGTCCATAACATTGAAAACAAAATATCCTAATTACATTTTCATTACATTACCGAAATAAAAATAAATCTTTATCTTCACAAAACTCTTCACTTGTTTCCTACGTTTCCCAAATTACCTGTCAAACAAATAAGACAAACACAAAAAAGAAACTACGGCTGAGCCAAAAAGTTGCTCAGTAACGGAGAAATCAACAGTAAAAGTAAGGCAGGCATACGGAAGCAAAACGGATCAGTACCGACTCTAGCAAATCCCAAAAGATGGCACTCAAACAAATACTTTTATAACTTGAATCCCAAAACTTATACCGAATAGATAACAGATACTGAACATAATCAGATGCATATAATCATATGAAACATATCATAACAGAGACAAGACATACGTGACAACATATAACAGTAAAACAAGTCACGTAATATAGAAGCACCCACGAGCCTAAACAGAAGCATGCATGGCCATAGTCCATGCGTCGAGATGGTGCGTGTAGGCGCACACACATTATTCCATCTCAACAGGAGTCAGGAGTCAGGAGTCAGAGCTAAGATCGATCTATTCGCCTCTAGGGGCCAGGTTCTACACAAGCACAAACTAGAGACGCCGTGAACTTTAGTTACGCACCGTCACGATGAGTGCCATGCCGTTGACGCCCCAACGACAAGTAACTTATAATTGCTCGGGTGACAGAGTACAAAGCGTATCAGAAATAAAAGTATCTTGACACAAGTCTAAAGGGAACATGCAATAACGAGCACAAGGTCTAAGGTGTATTGCATGCTACAATATATACTAGTCACATAACAATACGAAACAGAAACTACCGACGAAAACATCCGTACTACAAAGTAACGGATTTGAATAAAAAAACTATGATGAAAAGAAAACAGAATCCGTACCTTATTAGCACACAAGCAAAACCAATAATCAAGTTTTCCTCAACAGTCACAAACGCCTACAGTTTAATGCGCAAACTAACTTAGGTTTACGAAATCTTAAACTTCATTACATGTTTCATTGGCTTTCCGGCGACAACGATTTTGGGGTCTTATTAGTTATTTATTTAATATCCCAAGCATCTAGAGTAAAAAAAAATATATATAATAAATATGAGATTGTTAAAAAGCATATCTATAACCCATCTTCAGCCCACAACCTTCAAGTCATCATTTCTAAATTGGAGTTTGAATTTTACACTTTCAAGAAATTGTATTTTCAACTAACAGTAGTTTAGAAACATATTAAGTTTTCATGAATCCACATCTAATATTATGTATAAGTAAATACATGGGCTGCAAAGGTTAGCTCTAAGTTATGTTTGGGTTTAAAAATAAAGAAAATCGTAATATTTAGTTAAAATATAATATTCTATATTCATTCAGATTTAATCCATCAATTATCTATATATATATTGGTTCTTGGCTGTAGTATTTCATCATCAGCCTTTTAACAGTAGGCTATCACATTTAAAACCTTTATAAAAGAACTCAACGACTTGTTTCCCACTCGTTTTCTTATATAAATCTAACTTATAATAAAAGACTACAAATAATGCCACATGGCATTCTCTCCTTCAACCTCATAAATTTTATTTATAATTATTTAATATTTGATAAATTTCTTTTAATATTAATATTAATATTAATAACTAATATATAAATATCATTTATTTTTATCGTTTTCTTTATCTAAGATTAATAAATAACTTCAATTTTGCAATTTAGATCCTTTGTTTTTGTACTTTTAACCTAAATTTTTCATCTTTTGCAATTTAATCTCAACTCTTTTTTATTTTCAATTTTGGTCCACCATACTTATCACCTTTCTCAAGTTTTTCGTTTCGTTCTAAATTTTGTGAGTTAATACACCGCAACGTGCGTGTGGGGTTCGACATTTTTTTCGTATATTTTTCCCGTTTAACTGGCCCGTCGTAGCACATCTATTTTTCTCCGTTTAACAAGTTCGACCAACGCGCAGGTCCTGGATTGACTTAGTTATTTTTTCTATGTTTTACGTTTTGGTTTAATTTCTCTGCAACGAGCGTTCGTGATTCAAAGATTTTACGTCTGCTTTTCGCTCGGCGTTATTTTTTTCATTTTTATTTAATTTGTTTTTACGAGCTTTTCCGGTGTTGGTAATCGCTAACAGTGGTATAGCATTGGCAGGGCCGGCCCAAGCCCAAGTATTTTGAGGCTTGGGTCTTAGGCCTCCAAATCAATAGGGCCTCCGACTTAAAAAAAAAAAGCTATATAACATTTGGGCTGAGTTGAACTTATCTTTACACATACAAAAAATATATAGAAATACAAAAAAATATTAATTAACTTCGCCAACAATAAACCTTTTAGTTTATTTTGCCGGTCTCCCGGGTAAAGGAGGGTTTTTTTTTTTTTTCTAAAATAGTGTTTTTTTTTTTTGGAAAAAGGCCTCAAGTTTTTAGTTCGCTTTAAGCCACCAAAATGGTTGAGCCGGCCCTGAACATTGGTACTACTTGGCACAGTTTTATAACAACCGCTGCAACGCAGGGGCTTAATACTAGTGTTTTATATAAATGTTTAGTACATAATTCCCTTAATTAATTTAGACCTCAAGTTCAAAAGACCAGAGCCAAGAAACTGAGCAAAACCCAACCAACATGGTTATCTTTAGGTTGATAGTTTTAGTCACCGGAAGAGTCAAAACAAAACCAGAAATTCGTATTATATATTCGAATCGGAAGAGGGTTCGATCAAGTACCTTAAACGCTAAACGGAGCTAACCGGACACCAAAGACCAAAGGGTCGGATGATCAAACGAACGAGTCGAGCAGTAGCAACGGTTGTGGCCTGAACACGGTGGAGTAGCGTGACGACGGAGCTCGACTCAAGACGAAGTGCGGCTGCAACGGTCTGAGTAGCGGCTGATCCTGATCGAAGAAAAACTGATCAAACCGATGGGCACGACGAAAAGCTCCGACGAACCAAGGTGGCCACGACGGAACACGACGAGCGGGGCGGCAGTCTTTCACAATCGCGGGGGTCGGCTACGGTGAGGGAGTTCAGAAGTACCAGGACCCGATAGATGAGAATTATATAGTTCGAAGTTGCAAGGTTTTTTAAAAAAAATAAAGACGATGGTATAAGCAATGAATTCCTTGATCTTCGGCCGGTTTGTTGATGAAATACCGTTGTATAATTATAAGGCATATGGCCATAGAGATAAACATGCGGCCAACTAAACTGAAAAATTTGAAATATGATTAAATTATTATTATTTGAAATTCTTATACCTTTTCCTTTCATTTACGTAACCCACCAAATAAAACATGCATATCCTTTTTAATAATTTTTTTTCATTAAAACTAATTTAACAATAATATAAAGACTAATTATTATTATTTTGTATATTACACATATATCCGACCCAACTAATGTCGGATCCCGCGTCCAATACTTGAGTTTTGGTTTGTGTATTCAGGAATTTGGTTTGTATACACATAATTAGACCAATTCCCTTCCAAAATCAATCTCTACTAAATCAATGGATGCCACATAAGCAAAATGGCTCCACCATTCAAAGACAAATGATCCAAATCATCTCATTTATTAATATATATAGATTTAAAATTGTGATAAAAAATTCATAATCAATTTATAGAATTTCTCTCTTTGGAGTTAGTTTGTTGGTTCATCAAAAAAGATAGAACTAAAAAACAAGAGTTAGAAGTTGTAGATAGCATATACCAATAACCTAGGGACATAAGGGATTAATGACCAATAAAAACAAACAAAAATTGAATAGTAAATGTGTGAGGAGTGTAAAAATATGTTAAATAATAAAGGGTTAATAATAATAATCTAATGTTTAAAAAATATGTTTGATAAAAAAAGGATAAAGTTACTGTATTTTGTGTTGTGTGATAAAAATTAATGTTGAGAAAAATCTGTTTGAAGAAAAAAGTTAGAAAGTAAGGTGTTATTGCTTCAAAAAGTTGTACACAACACATGCAAGAGTTGTGATTTGCACTTTATAAATGTTCATTTTTGTTGTAAACTAATAATAATAATAATAATAATAATAATAATAATAATAATAATAATAATAATAATAATAATAATAACTAGTAATAAGACCCGTGCGAGTTGTGGCATGGGTAATCGCGAACATCGACTGGATTAGTTTAAGTGTTATGTAATGCGTTAACCAAATGACAGTGGCGGATCTAGGATTCCGACCAAGCGGGAACGTTTTATAAATAGGCGGTAACGAAATCGAAAAAACGTCAAATTTTTCCAAAATTTACACTAAAAACGTCAAAAATTTTCCGACCAAGCGGTAGCGGAGGCTACCCCTTGTTTAACTATATATCCACCCCTGCCAAATGAAAACGTGCGTCTAGACGTATCTGATTGAACTTAATGTAACCTATAGCACTGCGATAGTATCAAAATATAAAGTAAATCAAATTTATACGGTACAATCTTAACGTATTATATATAACCTGACTCATACATAAAAACCTAACGGGTATAAAGGAAAAACTGACACGCTGTAATCAAATGAGATTCATTAGATTTTTTTTAAAAAAACCACAATTTTACACCATTTATTCGGAACAAAATTTACGAAACGTCCATGAAATAAGCTCGAATACGTATTATATTTGACATGACTCGTTTCACAAAAAAATTCACGTCGAAACGTAGACCAACTCGAATTTATACCGACAAGTACATAAAAATATGCACATAAAAATAGGTTTTCTAAACAAAAACGTATTATATTTGACTTTATTCGTTTCCAAAAGTAGACCACTTCAATACAATAAAATTGAATAGAAACTTGATGGTGATAATTTCTGAAATTGAAAACATCAAATGTTAAGAAAACCTTACAAACCACTGCAGCATCATTTACTTTTGTTCTAATTTTTCTATTATTAGTATTTAAGTAAATTAAAGTCGGTGGATTGATGTAGCATCACCGAGATTTACTTTTAAGATAATAATAATAATAATAATAATAATAATAATAATAATAATAATAATAATAATAATAATAATAATAATAATATACAACAGGTCACATTATCTTAAATAATTTTAACCCTGTATATTATATATCATCATACTTCTAATAAACAACTACAAAGAATGTCAGGTGTCAACAAGATATTATCCCCCAAAAATTGTTTTTAATTAAAATTGGTTGTTTAATTTTTTTTTAATCGGGTAATATTATAGAATGAAAACATTGTTGTCCTTAGATTATCCGCATCAGTGAAATGCTATCCTTTCTACAAACAGCCTAATCAGCATGCCACATCAGCTTTTCACTTATTCTTCCCACAAACACTTTTTACCCACAACAATAACATATATATCCTTCCCACAAACAACCTTATAAAAAAAAAAGGACCCACCATTAGGCCATTCTTCACCATTCTTCCCCAAGAATTGTGAAGAATGAACACCCTCCATGTCATCCTCTACAACACCCACTAATCCATCCCTCTCACAAATGCCCTCCACATAGGAATGAACACCCTCCATGTCACCTACAAACATCCTTGATGTGGATAGTCTTACCTTAACATCCGCTTATACATCAAATATATCTTTAGGTTGACTAATTTTTTCTGGTTATATCCGGCGACCTTCCAACAAAATTCCTCATACTTTAAATATGTCTTTAATTGTATCTTGGAGGTGGGATAAGGCTTATGACCAATTGGTCATGGGTTCAATTCCCACAAAGAGGGTTTTCCCAGATTTATTGGGTTTCCTCCTGAATTGGTGTATAGGCATTATTGCCTAGTGGAGATGGATATGATCGGGTGGTTCTGCTGGTGGCACGATGATACCACCAGTGGTCCGTCAGTGATCCAAATTTACCGTTAAAAAAAAATTGTAATTTATAATGATAAGGATGCTTTTGAATTAAACTATACAAAAAAAAAAAAAACAGATTTTTATAAAAAAACATATATATATATATTTTAGATTTTAAATAATATTGATATAATTTCCACACTATAAATATGCGACTTTTTTATGCATAAAAGGGTTGTACCTAAGGCTTTGGATAGCTTTCAAAAAAAGTTTAATATTACACTTTTAACCCAAAACTATTTGATTTTTTTACTTTTAACCCAAAGTTTTCATCTTTTGCAAATTTAACCTCACAACTTTTTACTTTCAACTCTAATCTCCTACTTTTCATATTTCGCAAATTTTTCGTTTTATGTTTCGCTCAAAATTTTGCGAGTTAATACGGCGCAACGTGCATATATGGTTCAACGGTTTTACGTTTTGTTCTAATTTTGCGAGTTAACACGGCGCAACGTGCGTGTGTGGTTCAACATTTTTACGCAATCTACTTTTTTCTTGTTTAACAGGTTCGTCGCAACGCGCGAGTTCTAAATTGACTTAGTTATTATTTTCTATACTTTATATTTTGATCTAATTTCTTTACATTAAGACATTGCAACTTCAGTACTGGTAGTCGTTGTCTATGGTGTTGCATTGGCACTATTTCTCACAGTTTTGCACCCCCAACGTAACGTGGGGAGGGAGAGGGGCTTAATACTAGTTGAATTAAATTACCAAATTTGTGTTCATTTTTATGTAAAGATTTACATTCAAAGTATGAAGTGTATATCAATATCCAAAGGTTATTGAAGATTACCATAAGCTTCAATGTACGCCTCACTTCCATATTTAATTTACAAAACAAATGGTTCATACAATCGCAAATTATTTTATATTATTTGCAAAACAAATGATTTTTAAGGGTATATCTATCCAAACATGATTTGTGTTTAGTTTTTGGTTTTTGCATACTTGATCATTTACATCAAGTTCTCTATTTGGTCACTTTCTTAAAATTATAGAAAAAAGATATAAGATTTTCTCTCATTTGCACTCTCCATTAGCATCTGTCACACCCCCAAAATCCACCTGCGGATAACACCCGCTTCGGGGGCGTGACTGACCAGGATCCAGCCACCAATTATACCGAATACTTAAGTTGATAACAAAAGTAATACTTACTATTCATAAGCTTAGCAAATATCAAGTTCAGAGTTTTAAAGTCTTTAGTTCAACATAGTAATAAGTAGCGGAAGCATAAATAAGGTAGTAGTTAAACAAGTCCATGGTTCAAAATAAGGTAACACCCAACGCAAGGGTGAACAGACACTACACGTTCCCAAGCTGCAAGCTCCTTCGTCACTGGTTACCTGCAAAGCATGCAGTAAGGGGTCAACAATAATGCTGAGTGAGTTCACTAGTTGTCCAGTTTTTTTTTTAATTACCAAAAACATTGTTTCACCGGTTAATTTATCCGTTTATACATGCCCTGGGGAGCTACCCCAAAAGTTAACGACTAAACTGTTTTTCCAATACCGAACACTAGGTAACCGTTGCGTATCCGCAGGATGCCCCGATGTCAATGTTCTATCATCATTGACGGATTTCTGAGTACATTAGTTCACGACTGATCCCAAACCAGGGCACGGTGTGAGGCTGGTAAACACCTAAATAGCGCTATCAACTAATAACCCGTTCGCCTAACCCGGCGACTAATCGGTATTTGTAGTAGGGACTTGAGTGATAGAGTTTCGTTTAGTGCCGTTAGTTGCAATCCGTATAAACAGTAATTAACCAAAAGGTTTCCCAATACCCGGGAAGAAAAAGTAAGTTTTGTTCCCAATAACTAGGGAAGGTATGTAAATGGTATCCCCTTTTACCAGGGGATAGGGTTGTTAGTCTCGTGTCCCAAACCACCGGGACGCATGCTTTTAAGTTGTGAACTCACCTTGGGTTGCTCGGTAGGTTTAGGTTACTTGTCAATCACGATGGTCACCACGTCCTAACATGGTTACCGGTATAGGTCAGGTTCGGTGTACAAGCAATTACGTAAAAACAGGCACATAACTACCACGTATCATGCATAACAATAAACAGTGGGTCATTGGGCCGGCCTTAACATTCACACATTCAACAGTAACACACAGATCAGTCAACAGCGTAATCCAGTCAACGATAGCCCAAGTTAACAGAATGGCCCAATAACCTAAATGAACAGCCCACTCGCAACCAGCTGGTCTCGAGTCGCAACCAGGTGGTCTCGAGTCGCAACCAGGTGGTTTCGGCTTGTCACGTTATGGTTGCGAGTCGCAACCGTGGTCTCGAGTTGTACCGTGTTGGTTGCGAGTCGCAACCGTCGTAGTCTCGAGTCGAAATCTCGTGGTTTCGACTTGTCATGCTTTGGTTGCGAGTCGCAACGGTGCGGTTTCGAGTCGGAATGCTGTCGTTGCGAGTCGTAATCTGTCACTTTCATATACACGTGATGATGCAGGTATGACAGTCTAAATTGTACACAGAATTCAGGCCCATTTTAGGAAACAACCAATAAGGTTTCTACAAACACTTTGCCTAATCTGAATATTAGAAATCTTAGATCAAACTTTGCCATTTTTACATCTTTAAGTCATATTCAAGCAAGTTCATCCTATCTTCATATTTTTCTAGGGTTTTCATGCCAACATAATCACACATTTATGAACCGAGAATCACGTATTTAACAAGATCATGATGCTAAACAAGAAAACACATATTATATAGCCGAAAATCTTATGCTAAACATCATCATTTCTGCAAGAAACAAAGAAGCATAGTGTAGTTGGCTATGAACACTTGTAACTACCAATATCAAGTCATTTTAGTCATGTTAACACATATTCACAAACTTTACCAAACAACCTAATAATCATGCATAAGCTACTAACCAAGCATCTTCTAGTTCATACAACATGCCTAAATCTTGTACCGAAAAGATAACACTAACCGGTTATGAAAAGGAGGAGCCGAAAACAAAGAGAAGAGAATGAGAGAAGATGAAGTGTCCGAGTGATCCGAGCTTGACCGAGTCCTTGTCCGAGATCCTTGCTTGAACCGAGAATTTGGAAGAGTTTGGATGTTGTTTGGGGTTTCTTGTTGAGAGAAAATAGGAGGAGTGTGTGTTGGTGTGTTGTGCCAAATGAAAGAAATGAGGGAAAGGTTGGATATATATACAAGGGGTGTTTTCGGGTTGGGCTTGGGGTTTCGGCCCAAACCGGTTTCGGCTCAACGGCCCACTCGAGACCGAGTGGCCCACTCGCAACCGCCCGGTTGCGAGTCATGGTCTCGGGTCGTGGTTTCGGCTCTCATATAAATATATATATAATACACATACACAACACATATCAAGTAAAAATCACGTTTCCAATTAATAATAATCATATATGCACAACATATTACAGGGTGTTCGTACGGAAAAACCTAGAGTGTCACATTATCCCCAAGTTTTAAGAACTTTCGTCCCGAAAGTTGAAGCAGCCACTACCAAGCTAGCGTGTTTTAACGGGGTGTCACATCATCCCCCCGTTAGTTTGGAATTTCGTCCCGAAATTCGGTTGTAGCTTCAGTGCTGGGGTTTTCGTTTGGGAACAACTGGGGATACTTGGACTTCATCTGGTCCTCCCGCTCCCAGGTAAACTCTGGGCCGCGCCGTGAGTTCCACCGAACTCGCACAAGGGGTATCTGGCTACGTTTGAGGGTTTTGATCTCTCGATCCGTGATCTCAATCGGTTCCTCAGTAAAGTGTAGCTGTTCATCAATCGTCAGTTCCTTAAAAGGAATTACAAGTGTTTCATCCGACAAACACTTCTTCAGGTTAGATACGTGAAAAACGTTGTGCACTGCACTCAGCTCTGCAGGCAGGTTCAATCTATAAGCAACCTTACCGATCTTCTCGGTAATTTCGAATGGTCCAACATACCGTGGATTCAGCTTGCCCCGTTTACCGAAACGGACCACACCCTTCCAGGGTGAGACTTTAAGTAGAGCCCGGTCCCCGACCTGGAATTCTAATGGTTTCCTACGCTTGTCAGCGTAGCTCTTCTGACGGTCACGAGCCGCCGCCATGCGTTGCCTTATCTGTGAAATCTTTTCCGTTGTGTCTACCACTAGTTCTGGGCCTGTGAGTTGACTGTCACCTACTTCCGCCCAGCAGAGAGGCGATCGGCATTTACGACCGTACAATGCCTCAAAAGGTGCCGCCTGAATGCTAGTGTGGTAGCTGTTATTGTAGGAGAATTCCACCAGCGGTAGATGCTTCTCCCAGTTCTTGCCAAAATCGATCACACATGCTCTAAGCATGTCTTCCAGGGTTTGGATGGTGCGTTCAGACTGCCCATCCGTTTGCGGGTGATAAGCGGTGCTCATGTCCAAACGTGAGCCAAAGGATTTGTGCATAGCTTGCCACAACTCGGAAGTAAAACGAGCGTCTCGGTCGGAAATAATAGAAGTTGGCACCCCGTGCCTGGAGACTACTTCCTTTAAATAGATTTCTGCTAAGGTAGAAAACTTGTCTGTTTCCTTAATGGCCAGAAAGTGTGCAGACTTGGTCAATCGATCTACTATCACCCAAATAGTGTCATTCCCGCGTTGAGATCTAGGTAGCCCTGTAACAAAATCCATGGAAATTTGCTCCCATTTCCATTTCGGGATTTCCGGCTGCTGGAGTAGGCCTGCTGGTTTCTGATACTCGATCTTGACTCTTGCGCAGGTCAAACATTTGCCAACGTAAGCTGCTATGTGGGCCTTCATGCCAGGCCACCAGTAAGTGGTTCTTAAGTCGTGGTACATCTTATCTGAACCAGGATGTACTGAATAACGGGACTTATGGGCTTCGTCCATCACTAGCTCTCGTAGATCTCCGTAAAGTGGGACCCAAATGCGCCCTGCCACATAGTAGGCGCCGTCCTCTTTCTGTTCCAGTTGCTGTCTCGATCCTCGCAGGGACTCAGCCCTGATGTTTTCCGGTTTCAGAGCTTCAACCTGAGCATTTCGAATCTGGGTAGGGAGACTAGACTGGATGGTAAGTTGTAATGCTCGCACGCGCTTTGGTACAGTGTCTTTCCGGCTGAGGGCGTCTGCCACAACATTGGCCTTGCCCGGATGGTACTTGATGGCGCACTCGTAGTCATTCAGAAGTTCAACCCATCGACGTTGACGCATGTTTAATTCCTTCTGCTTAAAGATATGCTCGAGACTCCTGTGATCGGTGTAAATGGTGCACTTGGTACCGTACAGGTAATGTCTCCATATCTTAAGCGCAAATATCACTGCTCCCAGTTCCAAGTCGTGTGTTGTGTAGTTCCTTTCATGTGTCTTAAGTTGTCGGGAGGCGTAAGCAATAACTTTCTCGCGTTGCATCAACACGCAACCGAGCCCATGAATAGACGCATCGCAGTAAACCACAAAGTCGTCCGTTCCTTCAGGTAACGATAGAATAGGAGCGCTGCAGAGGTTATCCTTTAGTTTCTGAAACGCGGTTTCCTGAGCTTCACCCCACTTGTAAACCATACCCTTCTGAGTAAGAGCCGTGAGAGGCTGAGCGATCTTTGAAAATCCCATGATAAATCTTCGATAGTAACCTGCCAATCCCAAGAATTGGCGGACTTCAGTCGGAGTCTTAGGGGTAGGCCAATTCTTTATAGAGTCGATCTTAGCTGGGTCGACGTGGATTCCATCCTTGTTAACCACGTGCCCAAGGAAATGGACTTCTCGAAGCCAGAAGTCGCATTTCGAGAACTTGGCATACAATTGCTCGTTGCGAAGGAGTTCGAGGATAAGGCGTAGGTGCTGTTCGTGCTCTTCCTGACTTTTCGAGTAGATCAAGATGTCGTCTATAAACACGATCACAAATTTGTCAAGGTAGGGTTTGCATACTCGGTTCATGAGATCCATGAACACTGCAGGCGCGTTGGTCATTCCAAAGGGCATAACGAGGAATTCATAATGACCATAACGAGTTCTGAATGCAGTCTTGGAAATATCTTCATTACGGACCCTTAACTGATGGTAGCCTGATCGCAGGTCAATCTTGGAATAGTAGCTCGATCCTTGCAACTGATCGAATAGGTCGTCGATTCGAGGGAGAGGGTAACGATTCTTGGTGGTAACCTTGTTCAACTCACGATAGTCAATACACATTCGGAACGTGCCATCCTTCTTCTTAACAAAGAGTACCGGTGCTCCCCAGGGTGATGAACTAGGACGGATAAATCCTTTATCCAATAGTTCCTGCAGTTGAGTAGAGAGTTCCTTCAATTCCGCGGGGGCTAGACGGTAAGGTGCACGAGCTATAGGCGCTGCTCCGGGAGCTAGCTCGATCTGGAATTCGACCTGACGATGGGGAGGGAGTCCAGGTAGTTCCTCAGGAAATACCTCGGGATAGTCACGCACTACTGGAAAGTCTTCAATCCTCTTTTCCTTTTCCTGCGTGTTGGTGACAAGTGCTAAGATAGCGGTGTGCCCTTTTCGTAAACACTTCTGTGCCTTCAAGAAAGAGATAACGCCGGAGACTTCTCCACTTTTGCCACCTTGTACAATGAGGGGTTTGCCAGAACGACGAGGAATACGAACTGCTTTCTCTTGGCAAAGGATCTCTGCTCGATGCTTGGATAACCAATCCATACCAATAACGACGTCGAAGCTTCCAAGAGTAACAGGGAAAAGGTTGATACTAAATGTCTGACCAGACAACTCTAGTTTGCAGCCCTTGACAACATGTGAGGCCTCGATGTTTCTACCATTAGCTAACTCGACGATATGAGGAGAACTTAGTAACGAAAGCGGACGCTTAAGCTTCTTACTAATACGTAGGGATACATAACTAGCATCGGCACCGGAATCAAATAACACAGAAACATAACGATCATCGAGTAGGAACTTACCCGTCACGACATTGGGGTCATTCCTTGCTTCACCAGCTCCAATCACGAAAGCTCTTCCTCTAGCACCATTCCCAGCATTGTTGTTCTGATTGTTGTTCCCAGCTCCCTGATTATTGTTGCGGTTCTGATTCAGTTCAGGGCAATCCTTCTTAAAGTGCCCCTCAGCTCCACACTTAAAACATGCCCTGTTGTTTCCCTGCTGCTGATGCTGTTGGGGTTGTTGCTGATTCTGTCTAGCTGGGAACTGACTTCGACAATCCTTGGCGTCGTGCCCCATCTTGTGGCATCGCTGACACTGGCCCTTGTTACATGCCCCATTGTGGTGCTTGTTACACTTGTTGCACTTAGGGTAGCTTCCCCGGTAGCCACCCTGTTGCTGAGTACCCTTGTTGTTTTCAGTTTTCCTCTGCTGTGCTGGGGCCTGTGTGGGGTTAGCATCCTTGCTTTGACTTCCTTCCCACTTACGTTTGCTGTCACTAGAAGTTCCGACAGTAGCACTGATCCTTTTGGGCAACCTGCCCTCTTCCACGGCCTGATCGGTAAGTTTGTGAGCAAGTCGAACAATCGGCTGAATGGTAGTGTGGTTGGCTGAAGTTACATGGCTTCGAATTTCTGGAGCCAAACCCTTGATGTACAGTTCGATTCTTCGATACATTGGTCGAGACATGTTCGGGCAAAGAGCAGCATAGTCGTTTGACAGCTTGGTGTATGTTTCAATTTCCGACCCAACCATCTTGAGCTCATAGTACTCATTCTCAAGCTTGTGGATGTCATCCCGGTGACAGTATTCATCCTTAATCATATCCTTGAAATCCTCCCATGCCGTAGCATTTGCAGTTTCTAACCCAAACATCTGAATCTGCGCCTTCCACCAAGAAAGCGCACTTCCTTCAAGCGTAGCAGTAGCAAACTTTACCCAGTTTGCAGGGGGACACTCGCAAACAGCAAAAACAGCTTCAATTTTCTCAATCCAATGCAGAAGACCTATGGCACCCTCAGTGCCGTTGAAAGGGAGAGGCTTGCAATCCATGAAAGTTTTGAAAGTACACACTGGTGGTTGCGCAGGTGCATGCTGACCTATAGGGTGAGAAGCGAAACGTATAGGTTTAGAGGCGAAAAGTCGATGTGGCGGTAGGATCTAAACATCCTAAAACAACGAGCTTACCTATAGGGTGAGCTGCAAAAGCCGCAGCCACTGTGTTGAGCAGGTTAGTGAACTGAGCCTGCGTCATGTTAATGTTTCCTCTTCCGCGTCCACTCATTGTCTTCATAACCAGAAAATACAGTATGAGTGTGATGTCGTAGTGTAGCGAGAATGAGATAGAAGAGAGAGGTGTATCTATCTAGTTTAGGCACACTAGTACGTATATCATAACAGGAAACATAAAGCAAACAAGTAAACACTGGTCCGAGCTATGAGGTCAAATGTGTCGAGCCTTGCACTTGGAGTGTAGTGTCGTCGCGAGTCACGGGTTATAGTCTGGTTTTCTCCAAAAAGATTTTCCCCTTTTTAAAACCAAGTTCACTATAACCAATGGCTCTGATACCAATCTGTCACACCCCCAAAATCCACCTGCGGATAACACCCGCTTCGGGGGCGTGACTGACCAGGATCCAGCCACCAATTATACCGAATACTTAAGTTGATAACAAAAGTAATACTTACTATTCATAAGCTTAGCAAATATCAAGTTCAGAGTTTTAAAGTCTTTAGTTCAACATAGTAATAAGTAGCGGAAGCATAAATAAGGTAGTAGTTAAACAAGTCCATGGTTCAAAATAAGGTAACACCCAACGCAAGGGTGAACAGACACTACACGTTCCCAAGCTGCAAGCTCCTTCGTCACTGGTTACCTGCAAAGCATGCAGTAAGGGGTCAACAATAATGCTGAGTGAGTTCACTAGTTGTCCAGTTTTTTTTTTTAATTACCAAAAACATTGTTTCACCGGTTAATTTATCCGTTTATACATGCCCTGGGGAGCTACCCCAAAAGTTAACGACTAAACTGTTTTTCCAATACCGAACACTAGGTAACCGTTGCGTATCCGCAGGATGCCCCGATGTCAATGTTCTATCATCATTGACGGATTTCTGAGTACATTAGTTCACGACCGATCCCAAACCAGGGCACGGTGTGAGGCTGGTAAACACCTAAATAGCGCTATCAACTAATAACCCGTTCGCCTAACCCGGCGACTAATCGGTATTTGTAGTAGGGACTTGAGTGATAGAGTTTCGTTTAGTGCCGTTAGTTGCAATCCGTATAAACAGTAATTAACCAAAAGGTTTCCCAATACCCGGGAAGAAAAAGTAAGTTTTGTTCCCAATAACTAGGGAAGGTATGTAAATGGTATCCCCTTTTACCAGGGGATAGGGTTGTTAGTCTCGTGTCCCAAACCACCGGGACGCATGCTTTTAAGTTGTGAACTCACCTTGGGTTGCTCGGTAGGTTTAGGTTACTTGTCAATCACGATGGTCACCACGTCCTAACATGGTTACCGGTATAGGTCAGGTTCGGTGTACAAGCAATTACGTAAAAACAGGCACATAACTACCACGTATCATGCATAACAATAAACAGTGGGTCATTGGGCCGGCCTTAACATTCACACATTCAACAGTAACACACAGATCAGTCAACAGCGTAATCCAGTCAACGATAGCCCAAGTTAACAGAATGGCCCAATAACCTAAATGAACAGCCCACTCGCAACCAGCTGGTCTCGAGTCGCAACCAGGTGGTCTCGAGTCGCAACCAGGTGGTTTCGGCTTGTCACGTTATGGTTGCAAGTCGCAACCGTGGTCTCGAGTTGTACCGTGTTGGTTGCGAGTCGCAACCGTCGTAGTCTCGAGTCGAAATCTCGTGGTTTCGACTTGTCATGCTTTGGTTGCGAGTCGCAACGGTGCGGTTTCGAGTCGGAATGCTGTCGTTGCGAGTCGTAATCTGTCACTTTCATATACACGTGATGATGCAGGTATGACAGTCTAAATTGTACACAGAATTCAGGCCCATTTTAGGAAACAACCAATAAGGTTTCTACAAACACTTTGCCTAATCTGAATATTAGAAATCTTAGATCAAACTTTGCCATTTTTACATCTTTAAGTCATATTCAAGCAAGTTCATCCTATCTTCATATTTTTCTAGGGTTTTCATGCCAACATAATCACACATTTATGAACCGAGAATCACGTATTTAACAAGATCATGATGCTAAACAAGAAAACACATATTATATAGCCGAAAATCTTATGCTAAACATCATCATTTCTGCAAGAAACAAAGAAGCATAGTGTAGTTGGCTATGAACACTTGTAACTACCAATATCAAGTCATTTTAGTCATGTTAACACATATTCACAAACTTTACCAAACAACCTAATAATCATGCATAAGCTACTAACCAAGCATCTTCTAGTTCATACAACATGCCTAAATCTTGTACCGAAAAGATAACACTAACCGGTTATGAAAAGGAGGAGCCGAAAACAAAGAGAAGAGAATGAGAGAAGATGAAGTGTCCGAGTGATCCGAGCTTGACCGAGTCCTTGTCCGAGATCCTTGCTTGAACCGAGAATTTGGAAGAGTTTGGATGTTGTTTGGGGTTTCTTGTTGAGAGAAAATAGGAGGAGTGTGTGTTGGTGTGTTGTGCCAAATGAAAGAAATGAGGGAAAGGTTGGATATATATACAAGGGGTGTTTTCGGGTTGGGCTTGGGGTTTCGGCCCAAACCGGTTTCGGCTCAACGGCCCACTCGAGACCGAGTGGCCCACTCGCAACCGCCCGGTTGCGAGTCATGGTCTCGGGTCGTGGTTTCGGCTCTCATATAAATATATATATAATACACATACACAACACATATCAAGTAAAAATCACGTTTCCAATTAATAATAATCATATATGCACAACATATTACAGGGTGTTCGTACGGAAAAACCTAGAGTGTCACAGCATCTCTAAAAGAGATAATGTTTAGAGAATCTACACTAGTTTTCTAAGTATTTAGACTCACTATTCATCTCTAAATATGATTAAGTTGAGTGTATGAAATAAAAAAAAATAATAAAATAAGTGTTTGTAAATAATATATAAAGAGAGATAATTGTTAAAAAAAATAAACAAAGTTTAGAGAAAAAAGTGCATTTTAGTTAAATTATAGGGATAGAGATTGGGAACCTACTAACCTACTATGAATGCTTTAATCTATATATTTAATGCAAATATGCCACAATTCTCTAATTTATTTGATGAAAATTACTTCATTGCTTACTTCATTGGCTAACGATGTAAAAATAATTAAAAGAACTTCCTAAATACTTGATGACTGTGACGAGAGGGTTAAGTACTTTAGAAGCGAGTTAGGTATTGATTAGTATGACCAAGATATTGCAAGTTTATGGATGATTATCAAATATACCTACTTTTCTTATTATATTTACAAACAAACAATTTTTAGTATTCAACTAGTGTTTTCCTTCGCGCTTCGCGGCGGGAGTGATCATTTTTTTCCTACACACAAAGCAGCCAAAATTTGATCTTATTGGTTTAGCATGTCATAAAACATGAAAACAAATACGGATACCGTTTACACTACCATTAACTTCAATCAGAAAAATGTATACCAAACTAACTTTTACTAACCACCTATCATACACTACAAATAATTTTTCTTACAAAAATGTATACAAAACTAACTTTTACAAACCATTTATCATATTTCTTTACTTTTTCTTATATGTTTTCAATCGAGCATCATGTATTTTTTTTATTATCATATATTTTTACTCGGTTCAGCTAACACGTTGTACTTAATTTTTTCAATAAAACCATAAAAGTTTACTTTACAAAAAGCATATAAAAATACAATACAAACTAAATGAATTTAATGAATTTGATGGTTTACCTTTAGCAGATTGCTACCTCATTAAAATCAATGTTTTTTTTTTGATGAATTTCAAAAAGTGAATTATATTTAGTTTACCACTTTAGCCTCCTAGCCGTTGGAAGTAACCTTATCAAAATTTAACAACGTGCATTCACCGATTTGATCACCGGAGTTTTCGCAGGAACGTCCATGGTCACTGGGTTAACTATACTACTAAATCGTGGCTCATACTAAAACGATCTAACCAAAAGTGAGACATGCAAACGGCAAACCCGAATTGGGTTACCGGAAACTCACCGGAACCCTAACTGACTTCGCCGAATCTCTGGTGCTGATTGAAGAAAATCCTATGGCAACATAGAGTAAAACTCTCCGGTGTAAACATCTAAGTCATTTAGATTAGAGCATGTCAAGTGGTGGTAATTTTGGGGATAAGAGGGAATAGGATGGGGTTGATCTGCTTATGGGAACATGTGTCAGGAATGAAAACTCTCCAAGTCACGAAGCTATTTTCTAAAAGATTGAAACATTACTATTGCGCGACATTTAAGAATTAATACATATATACAATTACATGGACTATAACCTAGAATATATTACCTATATATTAAAAACATAACTAAATGAAGTAGAAACATAACTAAATGAATAGTATCACCACATAATGATATAAGCAAATGGTACCGGTACCAAATTTACCAAATCGGGTAACATAACCAAATGAATAGTAACATCACATAGGGATATTAAAAACATAACTAAATGAATAGTAGAAACATAACTAAATGAATAGTAACACTACATAGTGATAAGCAAATGGTACAGGTACCGGTACCAAATTTACCAAAACGGGTAACATAACCAAATGAATAGTAACATCATACAGGGATAAGCAAATGGTACCGGTACCGGTACCAAATTTACCAAACGCGTACATTTTCGTACCGATTTAGTACCGACTTTTGACATTTTCGGTACTGGTTTTTTACCGATTTGGTACCGACTTTTGACATTTTCGGTACCAATTTGGTACCCACCTTTTGGCGTTTTTAGAATCATTACTTTCGGTTCGACACCGGTCTAGCACCATACCTGTATTTACTTATTTTTACCTTCAAATACCATACCGTATAGTACCGAGCATTTTCAATGCCGATACCTAATTTCGATTATTTTCGGTATCGATACTTTCGGTGCCATTACCGGTACCGAGCTCATCCATATTTTAACGTGTTAGTAACGTCATAACTAAACTGAAAACAACCGAATTTCCAACGTGTAGGACGTGTGGGTCCTACTATTATGTATTAGATTATTTAAAATCGTTTTTAGGACGGAGTAACTATCGTTACTACGTCATTTTTATCTATGTTTTGATATTTGGTATCCGTTTGCCGTTGTCGACACACGTTTTGCAGACATTGGATCCTCACCGCAACGCAGAGTCCGAAGATCAACTAGTTAGTAATAATATAACAATTAGCAAAGTTTGTGAATAACTTTTTTATATTTGGCCATCTAGAAACATGCAGTTTTACTAAGTTTTTATTTTTATTTATATATTAGTATTTTACTTTACATTTTTTTATTACATCAACTCTAATATTCTATTATTATAATTAGTTTTAAGCATATTTTATTATTTTTTTATTTTGTTGCCTATAATTTCATTCAAACATGTCGAATATAAATATTTTAAAACCATGAGAAATTAGGCACTTTTAAGCATATTTTGTTTTTTTATAACTTTATTTGAACATGTCAAATATAGTTAATTTTTTCTTTACCATGTGGAATCGAGTCGATGCCGTTTGAACAAGTTTGGTAGCGGTACCATATTCGTTTTTATGGTTTTCAATTGATGTAAATCAAGTATAAATATTCTCTTGGACATATCTCTTTTGGTTGATATTCCAGCTTCCAAGTCTCGTTACCGTGTCGTGTTGAGCCGATCCGAATACAAGTTAAAGCCCAATAGGAAGCGCGGGTAATACTACTGGTATAAAACAACAGATATTTTTTAACCACAATAATACTTTTGAAAAGAATATTATGTTATTTCAACTCGAGCTTGACCTTTATTTGTTTTAACTTGTGTCCAATCTGTCTACTTGCTAATAAAGCAATCACATGAAACACGTTTATCAACAATCATGTTTATTATTGAGACGATCTACTTTTAGATACATGTTATTAAAAGGTCTATAAAACACGAAGCTCAAAACAATGTTCCATCAAAATCTGCAGATCATATCAAAAAGAAAAGGTTGCAACTTTTTCTTAAAGTTAATTTAGGCTATTAACTTTTATGAAAAGTTGTAAGATGACCATGTCCACCATGCACATAAGGACATGGGACTAGCACAACACTAGCTACTTATGTTGAGTCTTCAGTATTTTTTAAGTTTTATGTTTACTCTTCTTTAATTAGTGATTAGTGGATCAGTTAATTGTTAATTGCAGTTAGTAGGAGTGGGTAGTTAATTGTTTCTCTTTGCATTGTAGCCTGTATTGAAGCAAATTATTTATTCTCTTCTTTAGTTATTCTTGGAGTCTAACCCGCTCAAAGAGTCCTATCTTATAATCATGGGCGAAGGATAGTGGGGGCGGGAGGGGGCGGCCGACCCCCCGAACTTTTCGCTTGGTAGTGGAGAGCATGTAGTTTTCGTTTAGAAATTTTTTGGTATATATATACGTTTTTGACCCCCCGGTTTAATAGAAATCTTTGGGTATATACGTTTTCGACCCCCCGTTAGGAAATCTCAAGCTTCGCCACTGCTTATAATGTAATTTGCACTCGCACTTGTTATATATACTTTATACTTGTACTTTTGACATAATCTATGCCAAATTAGTAAGAGTCTCCTATCTGTCATTTCAGAAATTGCACCATGTGTGCATTAACAGTTTTCCAAAATGGTTTATTGTACCCAACTTAGATTCATCATAGCGGTTCTTCCACTCATGAAATGAATCCTTTCTTATAAAAGTTAATCATCATATTGGTCATTTAACTCTTGATAAATTTACAACGACGAAGCCACCTTCGTTATTGATTTCTATTATATATTTACTTCTTTATAGTAGACATCAATTTTGTCACATGATTTCACCATTGACATTTATCTGTCCACAAAACATGTTAAAAATGGAGGAGGCGTATGTAACGCCGGGAGCATTGAGGTTGTCAAAATCTGTGGAGTTTGTCTTACGCTTCGATACTTAGCTTTTGAAAATTCATCTTAAGCATATGTATGTGTAGGTAAAGCTCATTTGCAGAGAAGCATGTACTAAAGTTTCGGGTTAGGTTATCAAAAGGTTTTTATCAAGTACACGTAAAGTCTAATTATGAACCAAGTGTTTTGTAAATCCATGTAGTAGTCATCTAAAGAAATCCTCTTTGGTATAATTGTAAATCCATGTATAGTCTTCTAAAGAAATCCTATTTGGTATAAAGATTAATATTAACACCTTATGTATAGTCTTAAACGGTGTCAGGCATAAATTATGTTTTATTAATATAATTCGAAAATAAAATATGAGGTTGTTTTCGCAAAACATTTTATATAAAACGTTAAATTATAGAAGATTACATAATTGACTGATTACATACATGTAGTATGACAAAATACGGATGATTACATATTTAACATTATGAATATCTCCAACAACAGATGTAAGAGATTGAAATCATTGCTCTTAATCAATGGTTCATATTTTAAATATTATATTGTATAATATGCACGTGTTTACGTTATATACATACAATATATCAAACTAGTTCGTTAACCTATATCTTTAAGTGACAAAGAATCCCATACAAGAAAAATCTTTCGTATGAAGTGTACGTGACATGAAGGGGAGATCTTTCATATGAAGTGTATATGACATCGAGAGGAGAACAAGTAGCATTGGATTGAAGGGTAATTTAATCCTTTCTCACTTAAAACAACTTTCCCTATGATTTTCAAACGGTTATAACTTTTTCATACGTTAATATTTAAAAAAAATTACACCGCATTAACGGACATTTCATTCTCTTTAATTCGAGCAGCCTATTGCTATTTTTTCTTAAAAATACATGATTTCGAATACCCATTAATTGATTACGTGATTTTGAATACCCAGCACATTACTACGTGATTTTGAATACCCATTACGTGATTACACATTCAATATAAATCTATTACGTGATTACACATTCAATATGATTTGTTATAACTAATGTTATTACAATTATACTTATAATGTAATCACTCAGTGTAGCTTCACATAAAATATAGTATAATGAAATCACGTAATCACGCAATGGGTATTCAAAATCACGTAGTCACATAATAATACATAGTTAAATATTGTTACGTAATTACGCAATCACTTAGGTGGTGTTTGTTTTTCCTGAAAAGGTCTTCAGAATCTCTTATGTCTGCGCCGCGCAGACCTTTGGTCTGAAGACTGTTTGTTTTCTCGAAGATCTTTCATTAAAAAAGGTCTGCGAGACCACTTCTTGAAGCAGACATGGACCAATGTCTTCATGGGTCTGCAGACCTCTTCTTCTTCACAAAACCCTAGCACCTCTTCAACCCTTCTCCTTCACCCCTTCTCCTCCATCCACCGTCCGCCACCACCTCTACCTCTGCCGCCCCACTCCAGCCGACACCCACTCTCCTCCACCACTCTAGCTTCTCACCTCTTCTCCTCCACCACCTCTCCTCCACCATTCAAGTTTCCGCCGCCGTCTCCACCACCGACTGTGGTTTAACCACCACCACCCTCATCTGCGTCGAAGCCCCATGTAACACCGTCGAACCCGTTGACCCCCTCCATCACCTTCGAAAAACTGTCCAACCCCCTGTAACACCATCGAAAAGCCCTCCACCGAAGCCCCCTGTAACACCGTTGAATCTTGAGGCGGCGAGATCTGAGCTGGTGGTGATGAGTGTTAGGTGGTGGTGGTGGTTGTTTGAGAAGTAAGACGGTGGTGGTGGTGTTGGTGGGTTTCTGGTGTTGGAAGTAAGACAGTGGTGGCAGTGGGTGTTCGATGGAGGAGGTGGAAGTGAGATGGTGGTGGTGAGTAGTTGTCTGAGAAGTGAAAAGAGAGAAATGGAGAGAGGGAGATAAGTGGTGTTTGGTGTGGTGTTAAACAAACAATCTTCTCCCCGCAGACTGCAGATGTTTGGTCCATCTCTTCTGCTACAGATGTCTACAGATGTGGTGCGCAGACTGCAGACGTTTTACCTCTGAAAAAACAAACAGCACCTTAGAGTTGTTTCACGTACTATAAATAAATCACATAATGAGAATTTGTTGGTGCATACGTCTGTCGACTTCGTCTAGTATCGAGTCTTGTATTGTATTATATAGATCAGGGCACGGAAAACGAGAAAAGTGTATTTTAGGCATTTCGCACGAAATGAGTTAGGGGCCACTTCGCACGAAATGACTTGGTCATGTCGTACGAAATAGGCTGGTTATTTCGTTTGAGTTATTTCGTGCGAAATCACTATTTCGCTTGAGCTGTTTCATGCGAAATAGCTGGCCTATAAATACCTCTCGTGCCATTTCATTTGCAACGATTCTGATTCCGGTAGCGAAGCTCTGCCGAAGTGTCTACAACATTGTAATCGATCTGATATCAATAGAAAGACAGTTTAAAGTGATTTCTCGTGCATTACAGCTGAAATAAAACCGATACATCTGTTTCCGCCTTTTGTATTGGTGAAGATCTCTTCTGAACGACTCGTTTGGGTCTGAAAACAATCCTACAAGTGGTATCAGAGCTCAGAAGGAAGAGTTCTTACCATTTCAGCTGCAATTTCTGATTTCTACACCTTCTTTTCAAAATTAAACAAAATTTCACGGTTAAAATGGCTTGATTTTCAAACATATTGTGCGAAACTGTGTTTTAACAAACCCTAGAAAGAATCAGACTCTAATTCGAAGTCAAACTTGGTCAAATTGTTCAAAAACTGTCCGAAAGTATGATTTCACATGAAAGTGATATCATTTCGTTTGAACTTGGCTGTATTTCGCACGAAATCAGAGTTTCTTTTCGCATGAAATTAGATTGCGTTTCGTACGAAATTACTTTTTATTTCGTACGAAATCACTTTTGGTTCCGTACGAAATCAATATTTCATTTCGCACGAAAGATTGATTTCGCTTGAAAACGTCATTCCGCACTAGAGTTGATTTCGTGTGAAACTTCATTCCGTGTGAAAGGTTCATTTCGTGTGAAAGATCATTTCGTGTGAAAAGAGTATTTCGTTTGATTGGTATTTTGTGTGAAGCAGTTATTTCGTTTGAAACTGACTATTTGTGAATTTTTGAAAAACCAAAACATGGAGAACGAGTTTTATAATGCCTTTGCTAGTCCAATGACTGTTACTCACAGTACGTTACTTGAAAATGAAACGGGGACAACTCAAAAACCGCCTAAGCTCATGAGTATTGAGGAGTATAGTGTATGGGCTAAACGTTTTGAGAATTGGGTTCAAGCATATCATTTAGATGCTTGGGAACATACTGTAGTTCAATATAGTAAACCAGTTGGGGATAATAGAGTGAAACTTGCAATTAGAGAGCTGAGTATTGAAGAGAAAAAGAAATATAAAGATGAAAAAATGATGGTTAGTCTGTTGCAACAAGCTATTAAAGAAGACATCTTGATTTTACTTCAACACAACGGAAGTGCACATTCGATATGGACATAATTAGAATCAAAGTTTCTTGGTAGTGATGAGATGATCAAAAACAAAAAGTCACTCTTGAAGAAAGAATTTGATCTATTCCGTGGTTTAAGAAGTGAAAACACCAAGCAGATTATTGAAAGATATTGCAATTTATTAAAAAATATGAGCAGATTGAACATCAATAAAGATCAAGATGAATTGATTGAAAAATTGGCTGATGCGTTGCCACATGATGAGTGGGGCACATATCTTATGATGTTGAAAAATAAACCAGGTTTTAACGAGCTAACGTTGAGCGAGTTCATTAAACAACTTGAAGCTCAAGAGATGGAACAACGAAAGATAGCAAGAATGAAGAACTATGATGGAGAACAAGACATTGGGTTGTATTACAAAAGTGGTGTTAGTGATAAAACCAACATTTCTCCAAAGATTGAAACTGCTTTCAATGCAAAAAGTTCTTCTGAAAGTTCATCTCAGGGATCAAGCAGCAAAACAGGATTTACTTCATTTCCATCATTTGATCCACATTTTCTGCAACTAAGAGTGGCAAAGTTCTTCAATGCAACATTGCTTTAAATCTTGAGAATGATCAGAACTACTCGGAGGAAGTTGCAAAAAGCCATATGTCTTTATTGGTGACTGTACTAGAGTCGTATGGAAGTTTGGTTGCGGGGAGGATCGGAAATCCTATGTTGACTAAAGAGGATTACAATCAGGTTGATGCTGAAGAGATGGAATTGATGGATATAAAGTGGTGTTTGGCAAGCGTGTTGAGAAGAGCTGAAAAGTTTAAACAAATTACGGGAAGAGATGATTTCCGTGATGCAAATGTTTCAACTTTAGGATTTGATAAATCTAAAGTTACTTGTTTTCGTTGAAGGGAAAATGTAACAACCCTCGGTAAAACCAACACCCTCATAATAGTTCTGACACCCTAGTATATTTTAAAAATGCCCCAACATGTCTTATATTACACCCTGTATGTGAAAACCGAGCCCAAATTAGATTATAACATATAAAATAAATTAAAAACAATAAATCTTAAGCTGAGGCGGGCCGCGTAGACCCACCCCAACCATTCACGCGGGCCGTATGAAGGTGTAACCGGATTCCTTTGATTTTTTTAGTTTAGGCGGGCCGCGTAAGAGTTCCCGTTAGTTGACACGGGCCGCGAGGGTCCTAAAATCTGGCACGGCCCTGGGCCGCCACGTGGCCCAACACCCGGACAAGCTAGTTGATGACCCAGCTAAGCTACGCAGTTGACCGGAGTCAACGCGGGCCGCGTAAGCCCTGCCCATATATTACGCGGGCCGCAACAAACCTAGAATCAGCAACTATAAATAGAACACATCGGATTTCATTTTCGTTCGCTCAGATTTCAATTCTCAATCTCAAATTCTGTAGGAAGTTATTATACGCGGGCATTATACCCCCTAAGTAACGAGGTTCTGCTACGATGTAAGTATTATAACCCCTGGAGACGTATTAGATACGCTGCCCGATTGATCTAGGGTTCCGTAACGGCTGTCGTGGTTCTTCCCGACGTAGTCGTTGGAATGTCGTCTCGGGGAGGGTATTACTAATGTTAAAATGGGTTATTATACTAACACACGTGCATTTGTGTAAATTATAGATATTCACCAGGAAACCCTAAAGGATAAACTAAAACAGCAATGTGAGTTGATCCACTTTTTGTAAATCTTTTTGTTAACTGTTTTTACAAAACCTTAAATATCTTTCCATGCGAATGACAGTTATTGAGTATTTGTAAGAATACAATTACAGTCGGTAACTTTGGGGTTTTGTATACAAAATTTGTTACCACCTGGTAAAGGAGTAACATGACCATAAGTCGGAACGACATTACCGTGTGGTGGTAATTGATATAACTTGGAAACAAATGTAATTGCCGATGCGCCCTCAATACCGTTCACCGTGACTTTTTATTTAAATTTGATTAAACTGGGAATCACTCACCAGTATTTCCCACTGACAAACTGTTTTTAAAACGCGTTTCAGGTAACAAAATGTGAAAGCCAAATAGAAGCCAGCTGGACAGCGCTGAAGGCTTGGAAAAGTGGCAATAAAGTTACCTAAGAATAAAACAGATGTTTTTATTAAATAAAATAGGATTTATTCCTATGAAATGTATGTACTGAAAACTTGGGTGTTACCCATGTGTTTAATATTATAAAACGTGGTGGTTTACTCTAATTAAATATTTCCTAACTACGGTCCTGATGAAAATTTCCGCTGCCAAATTGGATAAATAAACCTGATACCACCAAAACTGGTTCACGACCGCCCGTTCCCGGGAACTAGGGATCGGGGGCTGTGACAGAAGGTGGTATCAGAGCTATGCCACTGATTCAGCCACAGAAGTGTTCCGCTGACATCAAAATTCAAAGTGTTAGGAAATAAATTACGGGAATACGTGCATAATTGTATTTAGTTGTTAAGTGTTATCTGACTATCTGTTAGTTTACAGTATGAGCGACCAAGGACCATCTGACGCGTATCGTCAATTGTCTGGTTCGCCTAGGAGCGAAGGCACCTCCTCTTCTCAGCCTGCCCTCTCAGGGTACTCTGCTGATACGGAAGAAGGAATCTTTGTGTTTAAGGCTCAGTCTGAAGAGCCATTTCCTCAGAAAAAGAGGGGATGGTTCAGTAGGGGAGCACACGAGCGTAGGAAACGTATGAAAAAGTTGCAGGAACAGCGAGTGTTAGCCGCAGCTAAAAGAGAAACTGATGCCTATGCCCAGGATATGCTCAATAGGGGTATAACTAATATTCACATTTTAGCAACCACTGCAGCTGACCCAAACCTGGTGCAAATGCTAGCACCTCAACCACAACCACCAATTCCTGATCAACCCATGGAGCTAGAAAACCCTGAAAACCAAATAGAAATGCCTGATTACAACCCGGAGGAGATACCTAGGGTACCTGCACCAAATCCCCTAGACCCAAACAATTACGACCCCTGGTGGGAAGATGTTAGGGACTACATGCAACAAAACCCGATACAAGAAAATGTGCCGATGCCCAACTTAGGAGCCTACCCAGGGTTAGATCCTCAAGATCCCTATAACGTTAGTGATGCATACATTAGGGAGATCTTAGAGAATCCCTACCCATACCAGGCCCCTATCCCTCCGTACCAGGAACCCGCACCCCAGATTTCAAACCCAGTCCTAGAACCTGCACCCCCAATGAGTGCAGAAAATGTACAAGAACTTAGAACTTTCGGTGAGGAAATTTTAGAAAGCAGTGAGAGAATGCGACAGGTGGGAGAGCGTCTCGTATGGAAATACGACGACCGCAATATGGATTTTTGGATGACTCCATATCAGTAAATGTGATGGTGAAAACGGTAGTAGTAATAATAATAATAATAATAATAATAATAATAATAATAATAATAATAATAATAATAATAATAATAATAATAATATATGTGTGTACGTGTTAGAAAAAAAAAGCACTACGGATGCCTACTATTAGTATTGTAGCTTTACATTTCCGTCGGTATTGTAATTTTAAATTCAGTACTGGTGTGTAATGATGCATACTATATGAATAGAGTAAAAGTCGCAATGCTCGACGCTTTTGACTAAAAGTGCGTGTCATGTGATTGGCTATATTCGAACATTATTTGTGATATTAATATTTGGTAAATGTTTAAAATTCAGATGGCCGACGAGGGAAATCAAGATAATCTGAATAACGATAACCAGAGTAACAATAACATGGTTAACGAGAATCCAAACAACAATGGAAACCAAATGGATAATAGTGCCGTTCAACACATAGTGGCACAAGGAATTATAGATGCAATGCCATTTATTATTCAAACGGTTCAAGAAGCGAATAATAAAAGTAAGCATAGCAGTAAGCGACCAACTGAACCGGAACACAACGTGAACAATGGACTTGTACTTCAAGCGCCCATTCCCAAAAGAAGAAGAACCATGCCATATGGTTGTTCTTATAAAGAATTCTGGTCCTGCAAACCAATAGAATTCTCGGGCAATGAAGGACCCATTGCAGCTTTACATTGGATAGAGAAGACTGGAGCTGTTCTGAAAATAAGCAAGTGTGCTGAAGAAGATAAAATAATGTTTGCTTCAAATCTGTTTAAAAACGCAGACTTAGAATGGTGGAACACTATCCTCCAGTCAATAGGAAGTGATAGAATTTATAGCATGGAATAGGAGGAGTTCAAAAATATGGTAGAAAGGAAATTCTACCCTCCCAATGAAAAGGAACAGATAGCAAATAAGTTTCTGAATCTTAGAATGATCGGGGTAGACAGTAAGGGTTACACTACCACATTCTTTGAATATACTAGGATAGTACCAACCCTTGCATCACCTGAACCGGTATTAATCTCCCGTTACATCTGGGGATTAATTGGAGAAATTAGACATGTAGTCAAGGCAGCTAGACCCCAAACCATAGAAGAAGCTGTAGAACTAGCTAATACTTTGACAGATAAGTTAATCCGTACTAGAGAAGAAGACCAGAGGAGAAACCTAACCCAAAGGCTTACTCAAGAATTCCGTTCTGGGAATTCCAACCGTAGGAATGTAGGTTCTACCTCTGCGCCATACCACAAAGCCTGCAAAAAGAAGCATTCAGGAAGATGCGCTACTTTCTGCAATTTCTGCAAAGCACCAGGACATAAGGAAGAAACCTGCAGAAGGAAACCAACCAATGGAATGTGCTTCAACTGTGGAGAAAAAAGTCATATCAAGCCAAACTGTCCAAAGTTAGCTCCAGCTACAAACAACAAGAACAGTAAAAATGCCAGAGCATTTGTTCTAACTGCAGATGAAGCCAAGATGATTCCGGACGTCATAACTGGTACGTTTTTAGTTAATGATATTTTTGCCAAAGTATTATTTGACTCTGGTGCAAACCAAAGTTTTATTAATACTTCGTTTTGCAAACTCCTAAATCAATCATTAACTAAACTACCACAAGAATGTCTAGTAGAGACAGCAAATGGAGAAACCATTAGGATTTCTGAAATCTTGCAGGGGGCAAGAATAGAAATTTTTAATCAAAAATTTATCGCAAACCTTTACCCAATGAATCTGGCTGGATTCGATGTTGTGTTAGGAATGGATTGGTTAATAGCCAATAAAGCCAGTATTTTATGTGATCAAAAGTCAATTCAAGTAAATTCACCAAGGGGTGAAAAGATCACAATTAAAGGAGATAAACCATCTAGATCCACTAAATTCATCTCTGTGATGAAAACCGCAAGTTATATAAGAAAATGATCTATAGTGTATTTGATTTCTATAATCACTAACACTAAAGGAAAAGAATTAAAAGACATTCCAGTAGTGTCCCAGTTTTCAGATGTCTTTCCAGAAGAATTGCCAGGACTACCGCCAGACAGGGAAGTTGAATTCAGAATCCATCTACTACCAGGGACAGCACCGATTGCCAAAGCACCTTACCGTTTGGCACCCGCTGAAATGCAGGAACTGAAAAAACAATTAGACGAATTGTTGAAGAAAGGATTCATACAACCAAGCTCATCGCCATGGGGAGCACTGATATTGTTTGTTAAAAAGAAGGACAGATCAATGCGTATGTGCATTGACTACCGTGAATTGAACAAGGTTACGATTAAAAATCGGTATCCATTACCGAGGATCGATGATCTGTTCGATCAACTTCAAGGAGCTCGATTTTTCTCTAAAATCGATTTAAGATCAGGATATCATCAATTAAAGGTACAGGAAGAAGACATTCCTAAAACCGCATTCAGAACAAGGTATGGTCATTATGAATTTACTGTCATGCCATTTGGTTTAACCAATGCCCCAGCTGCATTTATGGACATGATGAACCGAATATGTAAGCCATATTTGGATAAATTCATAATTGTCTTCATAGATGATATTCTAATTTACTCTAAAAGTAAAGAGGAGCATGCAAAGCACTTGCAATTACTTTTAAGTTTATTAAGAAAGGAAAAGCTTTATGCTAAGTTTTCAAAATGCGAGTTTTGGTTAGAACAGGTACAATTTCTTGGATATTTAGTTAATCATGAAGGAATTCATGTGGATCCAATAAAGATTGAGGCAATTACCAAATGGAAGACCCCGGAGTCACCAACCGAGGTTAGAAGTTTCTTAGGATTGGCCGGTTATTATAGAAGATTTATTCAAGATTTTTCTAGAATAGCCATTCCTTTAACTAAGTTAACCTGTAAATCTATTAAGTTTGAATGGGGACCAAAACAAGAAAAAGCTTTTAGAATCCTTAAGCAAAGATTAACCCATGCACCCATACTAGCATTACCAGAAGGAACTGAAGACTTTGTAGTCTATTGAGATGTTTCTAAGTTAGGTTATGGATGTGTATTGATGCAACGTCAAAAGGTTATAGCTTACGCCTCTAGACAGCTTAAGAATCATGAAAAGAATTATTCAACCCATGATTTGGAATTAGGAGCCATAACTTTGGCCCTTAAGATTTGGAGACATTATCTTTATGGTAGTAAGTTTACCGTATTCACAGATCATAAGAGTTTAAGATATGTTTTTGGGCAAAAAGAGTTAAATATGAGACAAAGACGCTGGATGGAATTACTTAGTGATTACGATTGTGATATTCAGTATCATGCAGGAAAAGCCAATGTAGTGGCAGATGCTTTAAGTCGAAAATATCACGAAAAGCCAAAAAGGGTACGTTCTCTTAAATTAAATCTACAAGTAGATTTAAACGATCAAATTAGGAAAGTTCAAGAATCAGTAATCAAGGAAGATACTAAAAAATTAAATGGAATGATTAAGGAATTAGAACAAGGAACAGATGGAATTTGGAGATTCCATAAAAAGAGAATGTGGATACCTAAAATAGGAAGTTTACGTCACCGTATATTAGAAGAAGCTCATAAATCTAAATATACGATGCATCCAGGAAGTGATAAAATGTACCAGGATTTAAGGAAAAATTTCTGGTGGATAGGAATGAAAAAGGACATAGCAGCTTAGGTTTCTAAATGTCTGACTTGCTTACAAGTTAAAGCTGAACATCAAAAACCCTCAGGTTTGTTACAGCAATTAGAAATGCCAGTTTGGAAATGGGAATTGATAACAATGGATTTTGTTACCAAGCTACCCAAAACAAGAAAAGGTAATGATACAATCTAGGTGATTGTAGATAGGCTAACCAAGTCAGCTCATTTCTTACCGATGAAGGAAACCTTTAGCATGGAACAATTAGCTAAGTTATATGTAAATGAAATTGTTTCATTACATGGAATACCTTTATCAATTGTTTCTGATAGAGATAGCCGTTTTACCTCTCATTTTTGGTCAAGTTTCCAAAAAGCAATGGGAACCAAGCTAAATCTAAGCACCGCTTATCATCCTCAAACGGACGGGCAAAGTGAAAGGACAATTCAGACCATGGAAGACATGCTTAGAGCTTGTGTAATTGATTTCGGAGGTAATTGGGACGAACACTTACCTTTGATAGAATTTTCTTATAATAACAGCTATCACTCAAGTATCAATGCTGCACCATTCGAAGCACTTTATGGACGAAAGTGCAGAACCCCAGTCTGTTGGGCAGAAATTGGGGAAAAACAACTATCTGGACCCGAGATAGTACAAGAAACTACTGACAAAATCATTCAAGTCAAGGAACGACTAAAAGCAGCACGTGATCGATAGAAGAGCTACGCTGATAACGGACGGAAGCCGTTAGAATTCCAAGTAGGTGACAAAGTGTTGTTAAAAGTCTCTCCTTGGAAAGGAGTGGTAAGATTCATCAAAAGAGAAAAGCTAAGTCCCAGGTATATTGGACCTTTCAAGATTATTAGAAGAATAGGACCTGTAGCCTATCAGCTACAACTGCCAGAGGAAATGGCATGAATACATGATGTATTTCATGTATCTAATCTCAAAAAGTGTCTAGCCAACGAATCACTCGTAATACCTCTCAATGATATAAAGGTAAATGAACAACTCAAATTTGTAGAGAGGCCTCTACAGATTGAAGATAGGAAAATTAAGAATCTCAAACATAAGAGATTAGTTCTGGTCAAAGTGAAGTGGGACTCCAAAAGAGGACCTGAGTACACATGGGAGCTGGAATCAGAAATGCAAAAGAAATATCCACACTTGTTCCAGTAGATCTCGAGCACGAGCTCTAAAACAAGGTGGGGAGGATGTAACAACACTCGGTAAAACCAACACCCTCATAATAGTTCTGACACCCTAGTATATTTTAA
The DNA here is from genome assembly GCF_002127325.2 of Helianthus annuus. Lineage (NCBI taxonomy): Eukaryota > Viridiplantae > Streptophyta > Magnoliopsida > Asterales > Asteraceae > Helianthus > Helianthus annuus. Next base: position 139,464,832 of record NC_035445.2, read on the forward strand.
ATATGTCCCAACATGTCTTATATTACACCCCGTATGTGAAAACCGAGCCCAAATTAGATTATAACATATAAAATAAATTAAAAACAATAAATCTTAAGCTGAGGCGGGCCGCGTAGACCCACCCCAACCATTCACCCGGGCCGTATGAAGGTGTAACTGGATTCCTTTTATTTCTTTAGTTTAGGCGGGCCGCGTAAGAGTTCCCGTTAGTTGACGCGGGCCGCGAGGGTCCTAAAATCTGGCACGGCCCTGGGCCGCCACGTGGCCCAACACCCGGACAAGCTAGTTGATGACCCAGCTAAGCTACGCAGTTGACCGGAGTCAACGCGGGCCGCGTAAGCCCTGCCCATATATTACGCGGGTCGCGACAAACCTAGAATCAGCAACTATAAATAGAACGCGTCGGATTTCATTTTCGTTCGCTCAGATTTCAAATCTCAATCTCAAATTCTGTAGGAAGTTATTATACGCGGGCATTATACCCCCTAAGTAACGAGGTTCTGCTACGATGTAAGTATTATAACCCCTGGAGACGTATTAGATACGCTGCCCGATTGATCTAGGGTTCCGTAACGGCTGTCGTGGTTGTGCACGACGTAGTCGTTGGAATGCCGTCTCGGGGAGGGTATTACTAATGTTAAAATGGGTTATTATACTAACACACGTGCATTTGTGTAAATTATAGATATTCACCAGGAAACCCTAAAGGATAACCTAAAACAGCAATGTGAGTTGATCCACTTTTTGTAAATCTTTTTGTTAACTATTTTTACAAAACCTTAAATATCTTTCAATGCGAATGACAGTTATTGAGTATTTGTAAGAATACAATTATAGTCGGTAAATTTGGGGTTTTGTATACAAAATTTGTTACCACCTGGTAAAGGAGTAACATGACCATAAGTCGGAATGACATTACCGTGTGGTGGTAACTGATATAACTTTGAAACAAATGTAATTGCGGATGCGCCCTCAATACTGTTCACCGTGACTTTTTATTTAAATTTGATTAAACTGGGAATCACTCACCAGTATTTCCCACTGACAAACTGTTTTTAAAACGCGTTTCAGGTAACAAAATGTGAAAGCCAAATAGAAGCCAGCTGGACAGCACTGAAGGCTTGGAAAAGTGGCAATAAAGTTACCTAAGAATAAAACAGATGTTTTTATTAAATAAAAATAGGATTTATTCCTATGAAATGTATGTACTGAAAACTTGGGTGTTACCCATGTGTTTAATATTATAAAATGTGGTGGTTTACTCTGATTAAATATTTCCTAACTACGGTCCTGATGAAAATTTCCGCTGCCAAATTGGATAAATAAACCTGATACCACCAAAACTGGTTCACGACCGCCCGTTCCCGGGAACTAGGGATCGGGGGCTGTGACAGAAAAAGGGCATTTCAAGAGAGAATGTACAAACCATGAAGCTAGTGGAGCTCAAAATCCCTTTGGAAACAATGACTACTATCGAAAAGCAATTTATCATCAAGTTGCTCAACAATCATATCAACAACAACAGCCACAAACTGCTCATGCTAGGAAGGAGATTGAAGATTCAAAGAAAGCGTGTCTGGTCAATCAAAATGAGGGAAGTTCATCAAAAGATTTCAGTTGGGATAAATATATTCCAGCAGATAATAAAGCATGTCTGATAAATCAAGATGATGAGAAATTTCTAGAATGTTTTAGCTGGGAAAATTTTAGCTGGGAGAAGTATTGTCCAGATAAAGAAATTCTAAAGGGTAAAGCTTTTGTTGCTCAAATTGTTAAAGATGATGGTGAAAATTATCTTGTTGATGATTATTGGGCAGAGAAAATGAAAAAATATTTAGCCAGGCAAAGTAAAAAGGTTGAAGAAGAGGTTTGTGTGATAAAGAAGCAGGACAAAGAAATTCCAGTGTTTGAGATCAAAAAGGAATCTGTTGCAGAAAAAGTGTCTTGAGTGCTGTGAAAACTGTGAAACTATGAAGAAGCAAAATAGTAAATTGATTCACAATTTGAACAGGATGAAAGAGTCATATGATGTCCTGAACAAAGCCATGAATCAATACAACGAGTCAAGCAGTGAACAAGCTACAACAAAGAAGACACTTAAAGGAGCATACATGAGACAGCTTGATCGTGTTAACTATTACACTGAGAAGTGTGCTGAGCTTGAATTGAAGTTAGAAACACAAAAAATTGAAACTGAGAGAGTAAATAGACTGTTAAAAAGTTACTCATGTTCTACTTTTGTGGTTGATAGGATTTACCCGATAGTGGAAGGATTGATGACGTTTGAAGAAGAAAAGACTTCTGAAGAGAAGAAATCTAAAACAAAAGAAGATGATAAAGTGAAGACATCTGGTAAGAAACCAAGTGTTGTTTATAACGAATATCCACCCCCAGTCGAAAATGGATATTCTCCTCGAAATCCAAATTCAGAAAGAGTCAAAAGGGCAACAAACTTACAGTGGGAGTCTGAGTCTTCAGATAATTTGCCAGAAAATATTGATGTCACGTTCACATCATCTGACACTGGTCATGAGTCCGAGTTAATATAGAAAGTGGTCGATCAGGTGTTGGAAAAAGATGAAACAGAGGAGTCAAAGTCGGAGTTAAAATCAGAGTTAAAGTCTGAGTCCGACACGTCAAGTCAAAAAGTCAAACAGAGCAAACGGGTTTACAATAAAGAATTTCTGTTATCAAAATCTAATTTGAATGACAAATTAATCAAAGTGGCATATACTTTGAATGATTCAGACAAATTACATTTTGATGAAGATTTTCCAATAAGAGGTGTTAAAACTGAAATGATCAAAAAGGTTTTCAAACTAACAGAAATTAATGTTTCTGAATTAAAAGATTTACATCTTACAAAAAAACCTAAATAATACACCTCAAGAATTAAACAAAGGATAAACAAGAAAATGGGTTACAATTATGGTTCAAATTTTCGAAAGAAACCAAACCATAATGGTAATTTCAAAAAGAAAGGTCTTGGTTTTATTCCACCGAAAAATTATAAAAATGAGAAAACCTATAAACCAAAAACTGTTTTTGTTTCAGGAAAATCAACTGAAGCAGAAAAAGAGCAAGTATTCAGAAAGCAATTCAACAAAGATTTCTTTATAAAGAAGCAAGAGGAAATGAAGAAAGGTGTTGCTCAGAAAAAGATAGAGACGAGAACGTGTTTTCAATGCAAAACAGTTGGTCACATTGCCAGGAATTGTCCAAAGGCAATCCAAACAAAACAGGGAGTCTCTAGTAACCTGAAAGAAAAGATTGTTGAGAAAACCGAACTACCAACCAAAGATTCAAAATTTTTGAAAATTCTATTTTTGAGGTTGGTGAATGTTCGAAAAGTGTTTGCAAAGGAAAGGAGAAACTTAATAACCAAAAGTGGGTTGTTAAGAGTTCAAGTGATAATTCTGGTGATGAATCTGATTCCACAAAATCAGAGGAGCCACAAGTTGTTATGAAAGAAGAGAAATCAGTTCCGCCATTGGATGATGCAAATTTTCCACCATTGCGGGCTGAGAATTTGAAATCTAAAATTGGTAAAGTTGAAATTTCAAATCAATTCTTTTCCGAAAAGAAAGAATTTGATGTTGAAAAAGCTTTTAACCCCACTGTTCAAAACATTTTTGGAAAAATGATTGATGGGAAGGTGAAGGGGGTTAAAGAATTTTATGAGAAGAAATTGAAAAAACCAGATGAAGATGGTTTATCTCGGGTTAGTAACTGGGATAGAACCTATCATGAGTAAAACTCCGGACTTGCCGGAGCTCCCAAGTTGGTAATCGTGGAGGAGGAATCGGCATCATTCTTGGATATGTGTGTTTGAGTAAATCTACAAGTGGTAGAAAAGTGGGTTTTTACCTACTAGTGGTGAATCAAGGTCATTAAGTTGAACTTGATTTAACTTTCATATAAAGTGTTTGAAAAACAAAGTGATGAAGTAATCCCCTAACCTACAAGTGGTTTATGAAATCAACAAAACTTATTTTCCGGAAAAACCATTTTGATTAAAACAAACTTAAGTGTTTTGAAATCATAATGGGAAAATAGTTTGTTGTAAGGGGGACTTCTGATTGTTTATGCCGAGTGAATGGCGAATTGAAGCAATTCACAACAGTTGTCACTATTATTTGTACAGTTTGTTTTCAAATTTTCCCAGAAAATCATTGAAACATATTTTGATTTTAGGGGGAGTAAAAATTTAGAAAATTTTGAAAAAGTTGAAAAATCCAAAAACATGATAAAATCCTAAAAGTCAAAAACATCGAAAAAATGAAAAAAAGAGTTTCGTTGTGAAAAAGAGGAAATGATAGTACATCAGTGGACTATCACAGCACGCTAAAGAATTTTAAAGTAAAAAATGTGATAAATGATCTCACTGCGGATATGCTAGTAGGTTTTTACACATTTAGTAAATTGTGTTCGAGATATAAACCTAAATATCATAACTTACTTATCTCGTGGGGAACATCTCTCGGATATATGAGTAACCCCCGAAATCTTGTTTGAAAGATTTTCTATTTCTGACATACTAGGTCTTTGTGCGTGGTGATATCTGGGGTATTATACCAGGACTTCTGATTTTGCGGGAGCAATAGCCTAGTCCTCGTATAATACTTTGCATAAGCTTTAATCTTAAAGCCAGCCATCAGTACAAAAAATGATGAAACATTGCAAAATGTTAATCATGTGCTGTTGAAGAAAAGATCCCCAAACGGGACACACTTAAAGTCGAGCCGTCATCTCTTTGTCTGAACGGAAGTTCGAACCTGAGCTCTCACGGTCTCGCAGTTACCGTTTACAGATATATCATTAGTGTACATTCACCTGTAAGACTGAATATAGAAGTCTGGATACGGGAGTATATTCTGAGATAGGACACGCGAATAAGTTTAAGTGCCTTAAAACATTAATCTCGTATCTCGGAACAGTTGAACTTTGTGTGAAAATTTAAGTGGATCAATATACTGACAATCTAGGTGAATTGTTTAGAACTTAAAATGTTTAAAGCTTAACGATGTTGGTGATTTGTCTCATAAACTGATATGATCCTCTTACACAAACTCACAAAAATATTGTCTGTAAATATTTCGTTACTGCATTCCATTAAATTCAAAAATCCAAAAAGATTTTAGTGTGTTTTAGCATAAAATTTTGAAAAATACAAAAAGATTTTCGACAACTAATAGTGGAGAGCTGATTTTCAAAATTCCAAGTGCTAAACATGATGAACTGGTTTGGGAGAGTTTGAAAAGAGATGTTATTCTTACAAGTGGTCATTATAAGAGTGTTATTGTTGAATGATACCTGCAATGTAGTTTCTAAATTTACAAAATTTTAAATTTGTAAAACTTATGTTTGTGGTAGAGAATCTGCAGGTTTGAAGATTGAAAATAGCCAGGTTCTAATACTTGAGGATTCTGTGGTTACAAAAAGCCAGATCACGATCCTAGAAGACAAATTCCAGACTGCGATCCTAGCCTATCGAAAGGGGGAGTCTGAAGACAGACAAAAAGGAGTGATTAGAGCCAGTGTCTGATTCTGGGTCTATGTCTATGCAAGATGCTGATGCTGAAACAGGATGAGTGCCAAGTTACGATTCTGATCCTGTGAATAGAAGAAGAGATAAAGATTGATTGATAATGCTTCCAATGGAGAAGCTTTGGAGAGAGCATGAAGACTGATAAAGGCTGAAGGTTTGACAACCGAAGACTCGACACCGAAGACTTCGTCAACATCCGAGGGGGAGTCTGTTGGTGCATACGTCTGTCGACTTCGTCTTGTATCGAGTCTTGTATTGTATTAGATAGATCAGGGCACGGAAAACGAGAAAAGTGTATTTTAGGCATTTCGCACGAAATGACTTGGTCATTTCGTACGAAATAGGCTGGTTATTTCGTTTGAGTTATTTCGTGCGAAATCACTATTTCGCTTGAGCTGTTTCGTGCGAAATAGCTGGCCTATAAATACCTCTCGTGCCATTTCATTTGCAACGATTCTGATTCCGGTAGCGAAGCTCTGCCGAAGTGTCTACAACATTGTAATCGATCTGATATCAATAGAAAGACAGTTTAAAGTGATTTCTCGTGCATTACAGCTGAAATAACACCGATACATCTGTTTCCGCCTTTTGTATTGGTGAAGATCTCTTCTGAACGACTCGTTTGGTCTGAAAACGATCCTACAGAATTAAAGATCAAGTAATTTTTTTAAGAAAACTAAAGCAATAGGCTGCTCGGATTAAAGAGAATGAAATGCTTGTTAATACGGTGTAAATTAAAAAAAATATTAACGTATGAAAAAGTTATAGCTGTTTGAAAATCAAGAGGGAAAGAGTACAAGTGAGAAAGGACCAAAATACACTTTCTCTATTTGTTTCTTCATTGTTTGAACCTTATATTACGAAAATACCACCATCTAATTTTAAGCCATTGATCTTGAGAGATCAACATTTAAATCTGTCTCCTACACTTCGTATAATAATTCTATATTCTACATGTTTGTACGTCATATAAATAATCATACAACTCTTTACATACATAAGATGTTTTATATATATATATATTTATTTTATTTTATTTTATTTTTGAGTTTTTGGTATGAGAAGATAATACACTTATATCTATATCCTTTATTTTGTTTTCAACTAGTGTTATGTACCGTACGCGTTGCGGGGCGCTAGCCCAAATATTTCTTAGTTTTATAATGTGTACGCATATATTTTGGTTATTTGTAAATACTACTTATAACACGATCTCAATAAAAAACACATTGAGTCAACCATCTAAACCAAAAACTACAAGAGTTTTGCTAAAAATAGAAATAACTAAAACGATGGCAAGCTTGTAAATTTTAAGTTGGAGGCAAAATAGTAATTGTCCGGATCAACGAGCGAGTGCTTGACACAAAAAGTTACACCGAGTCAATCAAACAAAATAAAACACTACTATAGTTTTGAAAAAAAAACCTAAAACAAGGGCAAGGCTACAATTTTTAATTGGGGCAAAATCGTAATTTTTGAAATGGAGGCAAAATTCTAGTTTTAATCTGAGGGCAAATTCATAATTTTAAGCTGGGGGGCAAAAACATAATTTTATTTTGAATTGAGGGCAAAAGCGTAATTTTAAGCTAGGGACAAAAGCGTAATTTTAAACTGGAGGCAAAATCGTAAATTGATTGGACCAATGGGGAAGTGTAAGACAGCTCCCTGGCACTATTCCCCCAACTTGACACATAAAGTTACATCGAGTCAACTAAACAAAATAAAACTCTACTATAATTTTGAAAAAAAAAATCTAAAATGATGGCAAGACTATAACTTTTAATTAGGGGCAAAATGGTAATTTTTGAAATGGGGGCAAAATCATAATTTTAAATTGAGGGCAAAATCGTAATTTTAAGCTGGACGTAAAAGCGTAATTTTATTTTGAACTGAGCACAAAATCATAATTTTTAGCTGGAGGAAAAAGCATAATTTTATTTTGAATTCAGGGCAAAACGTAATTTTAAACTGAAATCCAAATCGTAAATTGGTTGGCCCTATGGAATTGCGAGACAGCTCTATTCCCCCAACTTTTGTTTGTATATAGTAAATATATTTGATATTAACAAAAAGAAGTGTTTGATTTGTTATAAATGTTTCATATCCCGGATGTATCAACATTTATAGACAATGACATGCATTAAAGTCGAGAAGCGAATAAAAGATACTCTAAACTACCAAAATAAACTAAACAAAAACGTAATTTGTCGGGTAGCATTATTTTTAAAATTTCTACGATTTAAAGATTTCTTTATTATATTCAACTCATGAACGTGGAACTACATAAACAAAACATGAGCTAAAAGTTAAAACTCACTAATTATTTTAATTACTTAGTTACCCTCATCCACATCCTCTTGATTATTGAGAAGATTAAGATATTCATCATAAAGACTCTCAAACATCAAACTTTCATCATCTTTTGCAATAATTATATTTCCATCGTCCATTAGGAAACACTCATCTTCCTGACCGTTGATCATTGTGCTTGTACCTTCTACCTCCAAAAATTGCGTCCAGTTTGACCATGCAAAGTCAAAGTCAGCATCTTCAAAGTCAAATGTACAAGTAGATGATGCACCACTCTCATTCTTGCTTGAGGTTGAAGATGACACCGAAGAGGAAGAAGTAGGATCAGAATCATGAACTTTGACTTTTGTTGACTTTTCTTGACTTGTGGTTTCTGTTTTCTTCTGATCGTCCATTTTTTTCTTCTTTTTCACATTTTTGGTTTTTGATGGTTTGTTGTGGTGGGTGCCCGTGGTTTCAATCCCTTTCCGGAGGTGAGCGTTCCAGTGGTTCTTGATTTCGTTATCGGTTCGACCAGGAAGCTCGGTGGCGATGAGGGACCAGCGGTTACCATGTACGGACCGTAGCCGGATTATGATGTCGTTCTCTTCGGAGGTGAAGTTTCCTCTCTTGATACCCGGACGAAGATAATTCATCCATCGCAACCTACAACTCTTTCCGCATCTAAGTAACCCTAAAGTTCGTAAATAAATATAGTATTAAGTAACAAAAACACCATAAAAACAAATTACACATAAAGCAATTTATGGGGACATAAATGTTACTACTAATCACAAATCAAACCACACCCACATGTAAAAACAATAAATTAAATTATGATCGCACATTTATTTTAATTATCGGTTGATATTACATATTGAATTTTAAGATAATAAACTATAAAATAAATGTGTGGTCATAATTTACTTTATTTACTTTTTAGTTTGCAATTGATCTCTCTTGACCGATCCAAAACCAAATTAACCAACGTAACCGAACACAACCAAAAACCAATGTTCAATTTTGTATGGCGGATCCAAATGTCTTGTTGGCCGGACGGATGCACCTTTTGAAAAAAAAATTAGTGTATTTTTTAGGTAAAAAGCCTGATCGTACCTGTTGAACTCCTCATCCGCACCCCTAGAAAATAATTCAAGACACATCTCTTTCCCAAAGTGAAAAACTCAACATTCGGTTTTTGCCCTATTTAAGCTCAAAACCGACCCATACACACCGCTACCAGAAACACCATACACAAAGTTATATACCGTACGTACCAGCTTTAGAAGGTAATGATCGCCATTGACCTTCACCATGAGTTTGAATGTGATTGATGAGGAGTTTGTCTTCCTCAGAGGACCATGCACCTCTGTGTAAACCCACCTTTGAACAACATGGTGTTCTTCCCATGGTGGTGGCCGGTGGCGGAGATGAGTGAAGACTGAAGAGAGAGAGAGATGAGGAGGATGTGTATTGTAAGCTTGGGTTACGTACCCTTTTTAAATGGTTTTTTTTTCCTGAATACTTTGCACGTTTTTTTCCTTGTCTGACTACTTATCAAAGGGTAATATAATTTTTATTTTTCATTTATTTTAGAATTATACGTATGATAGGTAGATGATAATGATATATCAAAATATAAGTACGTTGCCTGTATTACAGAAATGAACTATTTAACTTTGTTATGATGATATATTAAAGTATAAGTACGTTGCCTGTATTGCAAAAATGAACTATTGAAATTTGTTTTTATAGTTGAAAAATATATATAGATAATTATATCATATTTTATATTATATTATGTCAACTACATTTAGCATAAGAGGGAATAGTGTCAGGCAGCTGCCTGACACCCATCATTGGTCGTGCCTTTTTGTATTTTACGTTTGAACCTTTAACTTCGCTAAAATACGTGTTTTGTCTCTTTGATTTTTAAAAAAGTTTTTTTTTTATTGGTTAACTTTGTTTGTATGCGTGTTTAGTCCCTTTGCTATAACTTTAGTGGTGTACATAAATAATCTTTTTTTTTATTGGTTAGTTTTGTTTATATGCTTGTTTAGTGCCTCTGCTTTAACTTTGATTGTGTACATGTTTTGTTCATCTACTTTTATTTCATTTAGTATTTCATCTTTTAGCATTTTCTCCTTACTATTGTGATGAACTAACCCGGGGGATAGTGACCATTTGCTATTGGTAGACAAACGCTATTACTCCAAGACTTTAATAAAGTTACTCTATGACAAACGTATTTTTACCCATGTCTCGATGTAATTTCTATTATGATTGTGTTATAAGTAGTATGTTCAAGTAACCGAAATACACACATACATGTTATTAAACTGTGATGTATTATGCTTACCGCTCCGCAAATCGGTCAAGACATAACACTAGTTTGTTGACATTTTTCATGTTGAAGCCTTTTTTTTTATAAATATATAAAGGAAAAATAGGGAGTAGCTAAAACTCGTCGTATTAGAGACCTTATAATGAAAAATTTATATAAAACTAAAGCTACATATATATTTAGAGGATTACTGTTGATCGATAGTGTATAAAACCAAGTAAAAACAACAAATAAGTGTTTGTAATTTGTTATTAAGATAGAGAATATAGTCGGATGAAAGATGTGTTTACAAAATAAACAAAGTTTAAAGAAAATAGTGTTTTTAAATTAAATTATATAGATGGAGATAGATAATGGCATAACAATTCCTTCGGTGGAGGCTTTAGCCAGGAGGGGAGTTCTGGTTGAAGATGACGGTTGTAGTTTCTGTAACGAAGGCATAGACTCGGTTTCGCACATTTTCACGGCTTGCCCGTTGGCGTTGGGGTTATGGGAAAAGATTAGTTTTTGGTGTTGCGTTAGGAATTTTTTCGTGTTTTCCTTTAAAGATTTACTGGAGCTTCACTCGATTGGAGATAGAAGAAAGTTGGAGAAAGAGGTGCTTTACGGGATTATTATCACCGCCTGCTGGATTTTATGGAAGGCTAGGAACAATCTTCGTTTTAACGGGACAAATTGTAATGTCGAAGATATTTTTAGCGAGGTTCGGGCTACTAGTTTTCTCTGGTGTAAACATAGACGTTTTAACGGGACAAAAGGGAAGTTAGCGTGGGCGGATTGGTGTAAATTTGTTAATATGTAGTCGGTTGTGCTTGTGGTCGTCCCGGTTTTCGGGTTTGGCGTTTTAATGAAATTCTCCTTTCAAAAAAAATTAGCTTAAAACAATTCACACATAATCTCCACTGTCTTTAATATAAGCAAATATTTAAAAACATAAATATATACTTGTATTCTGATAGAAAATATTTAACTACAAACATAATAAATACATTCTATTAGTTGAACAAATTCTCAGGAAACACAGAATTATTGTCGGGATGATGGGAACCGCTTTCTCTGAGAGGTGGGAGGATCACACTTTGTTCTTCCTCTTAAACCTAGATCTACAATGGAGATTAGAGAAAAGTGGGGATGTATAGACGGCTAGTAGAGGAAGATCCCTTGTTTCCAGTGACAGAAAGTGTGTTTGTCCAATGTCTCTCACCCTAATAATGAGGTGAAGACTTCCTTATAAGAGACATGTGCAACCATAACCTTAATGGGTCACGCCCTATTAGGGGTTGTCTCTACAAGCCCATAGCCTTTGTAGTGTAAACTACAACGCGCTGGGTTTTGCGGATTAGTACGCAATAATAAATAACATAATAAAATGCAATAACGGAAACGACGGATCATTTGAGTCAGGTCCAATACCATAACTCAACACATTCCAAAATTCAAACATGTTTTGTGAAAGATTACGTAGAAAAGAAGTGCAATAATTTGAAGTCCAAATTGAAGTTAAATTTTTTTCATCTAAATCACCAACCTTGTTGGCTCGTTTCCTCATCCTATGCATCTTATATTTCAAACGCATCAATTGGCATATCTTGACTTCTAAATTTACGAAGGAAACAACATATCATTTTAATCTTATTTTATGAGTCAATAAAATAATATGAGTTTTACCTTCACGTCGCCTTCAAAAGTACCGTAACATCTTTGATCTTTCAACAACATTTCTTACGGATAACTGTTTCATATTGTATACTTTTTTTGGCTTGATAAGTTCATAACATCATGCATGTGTACACTTTAAAATATTATTGTTTAAACATTTAAAACATGATGACTAGGTGGTCCGAAGTGAAAGTGGTCCGCTTGAGCGGACTCGTCCGTTTGGTGTATGTGTATGTCCGGCGAATATTTGAAAGGTAACATTAATAAAAAAAAAAAAAAGATTAACTTTCAAAATTTAAACATTTAAACGGTTGTTTTTAATATATATATCAATCCACTTCAACTTTAAATTAAACCTACATCAACCTCAACCATTCAAACTTTTATTCTTAACCTTTCACTCTCAACCCATCTTCCATTTTACACCAAAATTCTACACTCAATATTTCACTCTTATCTTAAACTCTTCCATGGATGATCAAAGGAGCTCCAAGAAACGCTAGGAGCTGGTTTAAACCCGAACCAATCAACCAACATCCCACTCTATCAAAGTAGGTGATAAGGTAGATAACGAGGTGGAGGTTTAGAGTGGTTTGGAATTGTTTATTGTTACGGAGGAAAAATGAGGTTTGAAATAGTGGTTCTTTCGAATAATGTGTTATGCGGACTAGGCAGACATAATTTGGACTTGTATACATTGTTTTGGATGCTCTTATCCCAACATTGTATGATTTTCAATTCCTATTTTTCTGCTTTTCACCTCCATGTAAATACTAAATATGTAATGTCACTTTCGGATGCTTCCGTACCCTTTTTACCATAGCTTTAGCTTAATATCAAACACACACTATATGTATGTAGAAATTATCACTTTAAGCTACCGGGTAACTCTGAATGGATAATTGACATATGACACTCATAATACTCGTTCACTTTGAAACAAAAGGCCAAAAGAATTTTTTTTCGACTTCCACTCTTCCCATTATTTTTTGCGGCATTCAGGTGAAGAGCGAATACGGGTGGTGCCGGTTCGTCTTGAATGGGAGGCAAGATTTTACCGATTATTCCACTGTCGTGCCTTCGGGCGGGTGGAGGTCGGGTTTCCGCGCATCTGGGAGAGCCAAGAGGCTGGCGGCAATCGAGTAGTCGATCTTGGCCACAACGCCCAGTATCACGATGGTTGACACGTCGTTCCTTGCCGTTCAAAAAAAAAGATTTTTCTTTATTATTATTTTGTGATTTTCATTTGAAACTCATTTCAAGCTTATACACAAGTTTTTTGTGCGAGTATTCACTATATTTTAAATGAACAGTTATCAAACGGCGTGTACACGACTAAAGAACTTCTGCATCAAGACAATTATATATATATATGGAACCCATTAAGTGGAAGTTACCTTTAAAATCAATATCATCCGTTCGATTATGCTGAGATTAAATCTGGGCCGTGTAAACTCACAAAAAGAACCGCTCTAATGGCGGTTCAGGGCAGTTATCGGTAGTTTTCTGCAGGTGGTTTTGCTCCAAAATTTTCTGCCCATGATCTCCACTTCTCAGTAGGTTTTCTCCTTATTTTAAGATCTATTATCTCCAAACAACTCCTACAAATCTGGGTCAGTTGAGATGATCTATTGCTATATAATGCACCTACATGTAACAAATTTAATCATTAATTTATATATGTTAGCGTCTGTTTCTCTTTCTCAAATCAAATCATGTTTCTCGGTGTATCTTCTTGCGGAATGGCACTGTCATCTATCTAGAAGGCACCATCGAATTGGTCATTCTTCTTTCTCTTATAGCCGAAATTTCATAGTCAACGTACCATGGATTTATGCGACAAGTTTGCCTCCATTGATTCTCATTATCATTGCTTCCACAACAAAGAACCAGGTAATCGATTTATCCTTCGTTTCATCACATAATCATACTCTTTTAACGTCTTACAATTGCTTGATGATATTAACGTACAGGGCCGACCCTAGCTTAGGCCTTGAAATATTTCAAGGGCCCTAAATTTTCGGTAATTAGGGTTTTTTAATGATCGATGTTTTGTACAGATGCAAAAGAACAATTCCAAGGGATGACGAAATTGAGGAATCATCAACCTTCCTCTCAATTGGATTATTCTGGATCCTCTAAGGAACGATTGTTCAACCATCTAAGGGTATGCAATTTCACTTATGTTGCTGTTTATCATAGATCTTGAATGGTCAGCAAAGGTATTCACGGTCTTTTTGAAAATTAAATTGAATATCAAGTTACTATTAGACATTTGAAGGGGGTATCTAACCTTCAATTTCTTGTGGATTTGATGAAAGTTACAATGATTTATACAACTGCAACATGATTTATCATAAATTTGGAGAAATATTTGTCCAGGTCTTGAGATGCTTGATGTCAAAAATGCCACAAGAAGCACTATCTACCTGCCTTACGATGTCATGAGATTCTGCCAGCTTCCATTCAGCTGCTGCCCTTCATTGAGAAAAACACCAAGTGTCTGGTATCTAATATCTGCATTGTTCTTGCTCAATACCAGCTTTTCTAATTTCAAAGCTTTGTGTTTACAAGTATTTTTCTCACCATCATATGTGTTCAGGTCACAGACAGGGCACCGGACAAGCTGTAAATCTGAGCACACCATTCCATTCCATTTGGGAGATGAGTAACAATGAATATTGATCATGCTTTGAAGAGAGTTTTGCAAGATATTACTACGCATCCATATTTATCGTTAAGCATTAGTGAAGGTATATTATGTGTTAAATTAAAGGAATCCATCATTTACTTTTATACCACATTTATGAAAATGCATATCAGAAAGAAGGGATTTCAAGATTAATTTTTGCATTTCCCATGTATTTTGAACTTCAAGAATTGGTAGCACTTAGAGATAATTTTTAGAAAAACTATGGCAAACAGTAGCCTATGATCTACATCGTTGGTTGTGGTGTAAACTAAATAGTGATTGTGTTAATTATTATGATTAACATGATCAAATTTTGTTACTGTATATATATTGCTCAAGACCTCATCATTTTAGAAAATTTAATTGTCATTTTATTCAATATTCACAGCTTATTGGCAAGCTCTCAGTTGAAACCCCTACAGGTGAACATACTTTGAGAGTCTTGATACAAACAGCCAAAGATCACCGAATATATTGCAACATTACAGAATCGGAAAAAGAACTTCTCAAATCAAGTGCAAAACTTATTGTGCATTTCAATGTCTCTACATATGCATGATATATGTAATATATCACCCAACCCCCACCCACCCCACCCCACTGTTGATGTGGCACATATTAATGTGGTATTTAATCAATATGCATGGCAAGATAAGCAACACCACGAGAGCAAAAAGTCCACCGATGGCAAGCCAAGTTCCACCTCCAAATTTTTTCTATCTTTCGCTTTTACATGTTTTAACTCCTAATTGTTTTGTGGTTTTAAAATATTACAGCAAGGCGGCAACGAAGCTGGGTGGCTTGGATTAAACCGTTGATGAACAAGATACAAGTGGTAGTGAGATTGCTTTGCTGCTCCAATCTGGTCAAGTGGCCACTGCTCATATCAAGGTATGTTTGCTATTTACATTAACACTTTGTTAGTGACATTCTTTTACGGCAACATTTGCGGTTTTGTTGTCTCCTTTGATGGTGATTCACCTCTAGATTACACCATTATAAATTCTATTGTTTTTGGGTCATTCCATCAATTGACAACTCTTATGTTCATTTTTTAAATTTCGTCACAGTGGCATTATTGAAACTCTCCCAACCTACTCTGAAGATAACAATGGACATTAGGGCTTGATCAAATACAACTCTAAACATGGTTGCATGCCAATCACAGTACCCATCATTTGAGGTATGACTTCTTCAAATACTACTCAAAACATGGTCTACTAGAATCAGTCATACTTATAATTCAAGTCATCCTTTTTCCATACAAGATTTCTTAGTGGTCGATAGGATACAAAAAAATCATATATGATATTATTTTACACTAAGCAATTGCAATACCCTGGAGGTCTCTTCCTAAAAGAGTAGCAAAGATTTATTTTGTCATGAGAGGTAGAACAAACTTCTCATTCTTTTTCTTAATCTTTTTAGACATGAGAGATTATCTGAATTCTTTTTTTTTTTTTTTGCTTTAAGTATTCTTCATTGTTCATATTTTGCTGTATAAAGGTTTCAAGAGATGGAAAGGGTAAACTAGGAGAGATTTCCATTGAAGACCTGCCAAGTGTCTTGAAGCTGAGAAATGAACTTTGCCTAGCGCGCATGCGCACACACACCCCGGACGTGTATACAACTAATGTTTTTGTTTGGAATGCAAAGGAAAAGATACTTATGTTATTATGACATTAAAAAGCTCGTCCACTCGAGGTAACAAGGATAAAGTAAGACAATAAACCCTTTGGATATTTGTGGTTAAAGAATTGGGTGAAAGCTGGTAACCCAACTTGGGAGAATTAGTGTAACTTTATTTTGCCATGTTTGGGGATATGAGACTATGAGTATATGAATCTTTGGTGTATAGTTGGTGTAACATTATGTTTAATAGCTGGTTAACCAAAACTATATGGATAAAATTTCGTTGGTCTTTCAAAAAAATATTACCTTAAGTATCGGGTCAACGGACGGGTATAAAACTATGTTTTTTTTAGTTCAACGAAATCACCACTCTTTGGTCTTTCCCCAAACAGTGGGCTTATGCTTTTAATATATATGAATGATATTTATGGTTTTAATGTGTTATGAATACTATGGTTATTTCATAAACTTGTGTATTTATTATGATATATTTTTTATTTTATTATACCATTAATATGCCCGTTCATCGGACGGGTATAGAACTAACTTCAGACGAAAACCAGGTTCAAGCGTAGGTGTTGGAGCCCTAATTTCAAACGGAAAACATCGCTTGGGTTTTGGTTGATGAGCATATAAAGCTACGCGCTTTCGAATGGGCGGTGGTCGATGTTGGTAGCTGACGGTAAGTTTGGGGATTTGTGGTAGTAAGCAGTGTGGATGCCTTAAAAATGGATACTGGTGGAGTGGATGACACGTGTGGGACATTGTTACGCTGTTAGCGTAACCCGTCCACCGGACGGGTATTAAACTAGTTTATGATTGATGGTGTTGAAAATTTTACAATCATGAGTGCAGAGAGGAAAGTTTTGTTACATGAGACCATGGAAAGTTTTGTTACATTAGACCATGATGGTAAAGGAAGACCCTTGGGCATTATCTGTCATGTGACGGTTCAGTCAGTAATCGGACATTATAGGGCGTTTTTATAAAATGGGTGTAGTGGAGATGTGGGCATTGTAGGACATTATGTTAAAAGGGGTGTAAAGAATTAAATAAAAAAACCATAAAAAAAGGTATTGTCCAAACAAAAAGAAGGATACCTGTTATTGGCAAACAAAATCTTGATCCGACGTTTAATTTAGCACGCCCCAACCCAATTTTTGAAGAAAAACACCCCCGGGGGCGGTGCGCAGGCGTTTTCGGGGCGTTTTTGAGGCAAATCACGCCCAAATAGTGTCCCACTACGGGTGGTCTTATAAGCTTGTGCTACTATTTTACACATTTAAAAGGTTTATCCACAACATAATGTCTCTGTGTGTGATGTTTAATTTCAATCATATGAGTGCAGAGAGGAATGTTTTGTTACATTATAAGCTTGTGCCTATTTTACACATTTAAAAGGTTTATCCACAATATAATGTATGTGTGTGTGATGTTTAATTACAATTATATAAGTGCAGAGAGAAAAGTTTTGTTACATTATAAGCTTGTGCTACTATTTTTACACATTTAAAAGGTTTATCCACAACATAATATATGTGTGTGATGTTTAATAGTATCAACTGGGAAGGGTTATACCATAAATACAGATATTTTACTAACATAAGTGAAGATATTTAACAGATAAGATCCAATAAAAGAGCATCTTTTAACATACAAGACAAAAAGAGGTTTTTTTTTTTCAAAGTGATAACATACAAAGTAAGAAAAATTGGGAATTTATTTTAAACTAGTTGATTTTTCGCCCGTACGTTGCGGCGGGGACCCAATGACTGCAAAATGCGTGTCAGCAACGGCAAGCAGATACCGAATATCAAAACATAAATAAAAATGACGTGGTAAGGATAGTCACTCCGTCCTAAAAAAATCGATTTTAAATAACCTAATATATAACAATAGGACTCACACGTCCTACATGTTGGAAATTGGGTTGTTTTCAGTTCAGTTATTACGGTGCTAACACGTTAAAATATGGATGAGCTCGGTACTGGTAACGACACCGAAAGTACCGATCCGGAAAATCTCGAAATTAGGTACCGGCACCGAAAATACTCGGTACAATACGGTATGGTATTTGAAGGTAAAAATCAATAAATACAGGTATGGTGCTAGACCGGTATCGAACCGAAAGTAACGATTCTGAAAACGCCAAAAGGTGGGAACCAAATTGGTACCGAAAATGATTTGGTATAGTAAATTTGGTACCGATACGATACCTGTTTGATTACAGGATTTGATACGATTTGCTCATCTATAATCTAAATATCCAAGTAAATTTTGCATGCTACAATTCATTAATTACAGAAAAAGACAAATAAGAAAGCAAAATAAGTTGTTGTGTATATAAAAACTCAATCAAACGAAATACATTTTACTTACTGTGTGTATGAAAAGTAATCTAAATGGTGCAATTACTTGCATTGCTACGTTGCTATAGGATTTGATGAGCTCGGTACCAACCGGTACCAAAAATACCGTTACCGAAATCCCCAAAAGTGGGTACAGGTACTGAATATACCGGTTACGGTATGGTTAGGTACTGGTACAACACCGGTATTTGAGGATAAATCGGTGAATACCGGTACCGAAAATACACCTGATTTTGTAAATTTGATACTTGTATCAGTACCCAATACCATTTACTCATCACTTAGTGATGTTACTATTCATTCCTTTCTATTTTTAATATATAGGTAATAGGAAATTAGTTTGAACTTTTGCATGTGAAATTAAAGGAATAATAATAATTCATTATATAAAAATACTATTAAATAAAAACTCAAAATCACTCTAACGTAGGGTTGTTCACGAGTCGAGTCGAATCGGGACCTTTGCTCGTGCTTGGCTCATTTACAAACCGAACCGAGCGGAGCAGCTCATTTAAAATCGAGCCACAAATCAAGCGAGCAATCTCCGAGCAGTAATATTCCGAGCGAGTGTCGAGCGAAGTTCGAGCAATTTAGACAACCGTGTCGCCCGATTTAAATTTGCTGACAGAGATAGTGACAACGTTGGGTCTCAAGTTTTTATATCTTTAAAAACAGACACATTTCATGGCATAATATTTTTCTTATGAATAATAATGTTGTGGCTGACGAGATGATGATCATATTGCACCAACAATGACGTTGAGAGGAGGAGACGATCTACTTAGGGTAATGAAGTGAAACATTGAGGCGATGAGCAGACTGTCGTTTATCGGTTTAGGGTTTAATTTTTAGATTTGATATTAACTTTTTTATTGGTGTGATTTATCTAGTACGTATTGATATAGCTGTAAATTTGTATATAGTTGACCAAAATCTAATCGAGCGGTATATATAAAATGATTAATTCAATTTATATTTAAGTATATATGTATGTGTGTATATATATGTATAATTTATATTTGTGTATACATATGTGTATATACATGTTTATATATGTATGTGTATATGTGTAACAACCCTCGACAAAACTATTATTTATTATATTATTTTATTCAATAGGAAAACCTAACTGAGACACCCAAGTAATTCTGCACAAACCCTGAAAATTTTCAGAACAATCAGAATCAGGATCAGGGCCCCTAAAACTCAGGGGGGTATTTCCTAGTTAGTATTATCCAAACTGTTTTCGATAGAAATTGAATTTTAACGAACCGTCGACTCACCCAAGCTACTGAGACGCGTGGCTACCTCATATTAAAAGTGACCTCTCGCGCCACGCGCCAGGACCAGGTTTCCCTGTCGTGACACGCGAGGGAGGACATTTTTCAGCTATAAATAGGAGAGGTTGGGACTTGAAATTCTGCGTTTGAACGACGAAGAAATTCGTCTGAGGCACGGAGTTATGCTCTGTTTACCACAATTAACACACACAAACCTCGAATCGCTGCCGCAATCAGGGTAATAACTCGATCGCTATTACGATTCAACGTCCGATCGATTATAACTATCCGACGATTGTCCGAGTGCTGCTCAAATTGAGCTTATACTTTATTGTTCATCGTGATTTCGACTTGAATATTTGAGTGCTGTTCGAATTCGGACTATGCTCTGTTATTCGTTGTGAATCCGATCGAATTATTAAGTATTATACTTTGTCGTTTGTCGATAATTCGATAAATGAGCTGAAGTATTGCACTTGTTAATCGTTGTGAAGGTTTAATCTCGTGAATTGTTGTAATTGCTGTATTAGTTACAACCCCGTTTGTGTGAATTAGGCTAATCAGTAGACTAGACTCTGCCTAAATTGAATCAGCAATATATCAAGGCTTATCTGTAGACTAAACCTTGCCCGTAGAAACCTGCAATGTGAGTTCATTTCTCTTTTCTCACCGTTTGTGAGTCTATACTCTTTTATCACAGTTTTATCACCTTTTTGTGAAACAGTTATATTACAAAATGCTTTCTAAAATCCTAAATGGTTACCAGTTATACTTACAGTGATTAAGTTATTATATTTTACTGGTATAGGAGGTTATACATTATTGATTCTCGTTACTATTATCCAGGAAGTTAGCATGACCACAATTATAACTAATATTACTCTTAAATTATTAGGTATAAATCTAAATGGTGCATGCCATAATAAAATAGTCAAGTATAATACTTTTAGTCAGGTTACTATACACTGATATTACAATTAGTGAATTAATATATTTTGATAAAGTTATAATAATTGACATAACATGTCATTATTCTGAATTGCATGATTTAGTGCTAGAAGTAATATATTTGACAAAGTAATAAGACATCATTATGTCCAAAGCTGAAAGAATGATCAGCAGTGATATGTCCAAAGACACTAGTTGAAAGAATGATCAACAGTGTTATAATTAAAATCACTAGTTGAAAGAATGATCAACAGTGATAATGACCAGAAGCACTAGTTGAAAGAATGATCAACAGTGCCATGAATAGAATCGCTAGTTGAAAGAATGATCAACAGCGATATGACCAAAGACCTTAGTTGAAAGAATGATCAACAGTGTTATGTACAAGTGATATGGTCAGAGTCACTAGTTGAAAGAATGATCAACAGTGATATGACCCAGTCATAGGAATTGCCTAATGATAGATAAATTGAATAACAGTAAAGTATAGTTATTCGATTAATTCACTATTGGATGAAAGTAAACCAATGAGTGATATTATTGCTGTTATATTGGAATTGCTATTATGTGACAAAATACTGATTGAGTAAGGTAAATGCAAATAAATATAAAACCTTAATACTGTAAAGTATAACAATATATTTGTATAAAAATGGAATGAATTCACTCAGCATTCCCGCTGACAAAACCTTTTTCAAACATGTTTCAGGTAATTATCATAAGGCTGGATACGGCACTGAAAGGCATCAAGAAATGGCTTATTAAAGAAATATTGTTTTATAAAATAAAATTTATCTTTATTAAAGCTACCATTTTAAAATAGGGAGTTATCCCATCTATTTAAATCAAATCCGGTGTTTTCTAAACTCTGATATTTTTCCTAACTCACGGTCCTGATGAAAATTCCGCTGCAATGTTTTTTTAAAAATAATCACCGGTACCACGGGACTGCTCACGGCACCCGATTCCGTCCAGGGTGGGGTCGGGGGTCGTGACAATATGTATATATATATATACTAATTAAAAATAAGGGTTATTGGATTTTAATAATTCCAAGTTTCACTGGTTGGCCGATAATAATCCCAACTTTAAAAATTGCCTACAACAGTCCCAACTTGTAAGATTTTGGCCACCAATGATCCTTGTCTAACTGGGTTCGTTAAATGTGACGTGGCAGGTGACGTGTTTAAAAACTAAAATGTGGATGCTGACGTGTATCATATCTGTCACTGTTTAAAAACCCTACGCTGACAAACCAGCCGTACACATTCCCCTCCTTCCCTCTCGGTCACTGTTTCCGGCGACCGGAGCTGTGGAATCCGGCGCCCCTTCTTCTTCCGGTGACAGTGACAGTGACAGATATGATACACGTCAGCATCCACATTTTAGTTTTTAAACATGTCACCTGCCACGTCACCTGCCACGTCACATTTAACTAACCCAGTTAAACAAGGATCATTGGTGGTCAAAATCTTACAAGTTGGGACTGTTGTAGGCAATTTTTGAAGTTGGGATTATTATTGGCCAACCAGTAAAAAAACTTGGGATTATTAAAATCCAATAACCCTAAAAATAATAATTAGAGCCGAACCGAGCCAAGCGGATCTTTGCTCATGCTTGGCTCATTTACAAACCAAACCGAGCAGAGCAGCTTGTTTACAACCAAATGTCAAATCGAACGAGCATCTTCCGAGCAATTTCCAAACGAGCATCGAGCGCCGAGCGGTTTGAACACCCCTACTCTAGTGCAACAGAGTTTCGTCCTTTTCTGTTTTTTTTGTCTTTATGTTTTTTTTAATTTCAGTCGCACTCTCACATTTAAAATAACTTGCATCAGTTAATTATATCAATTATATCGGCTATCTATAGGGCTGTAAATGAACCGAACGTTCAGCGAACAGTTCGTGAACCGTTCTGCGGGAAGTTCGTTTGTGTTCGTTCGATTAGCTTAACGAACGAGCACGAACAAAAAATTTCGTTCGGTTAGCTTAGCTTAGCGAACGAACATGAACACAGGTCTCGTTCGTTCGACTACGTCCGTGAACGTTCGGAATTATGTTCGTTTACATTCGTTCGTGTTTGTTTGATTATATCAAAAAAAATGATAATAATAAACCTTTTAACTAAACATATTGAAAACTTGAAACCCTATTTTTTCTAAGTAGCTAAAATTTGGACATTCTAAGACATTTTGGGGATAATTATGTCTAAATTAGTTAAACTCGATTCATCGTTTGGTGGTCTAGAAGACTTCTTGTGTTTTGATTTATCATTTGATGGTTGTATTTAACTACTTATATTTAATGTTTAAGGATAACGATATTTTTATTTTTTTATTTTCAAGTTAAATGTTCGTTTGCGTTTGTTTTTATTGGCTTGCATTCGTTTGTGTTCGAGACCAGTGTTCACGAACTATTCGTGAACAACTGGATTTCCTTAACGAACGAACACGAACATAAATTTATGTTCGGTATGCGTTCATGAACAGTTCACGAACATGTTAATTTCCTTAACAAACGAACACGAACATGGCCTTGTTCGTGTTCGTTCGGTTCGTTTACAGCCCTAGCTATCTACATATTACCCTGCTCAGACCCTATCGTAGCTTTGCTATTGATGGGATTTACTGAGTATGATGATTATGATACAGGTAACCAAACGAAATGAACTAAACCGATACCAACCGAACAACGTCAGTATTCTTTTTTATTCTTTTGAACTTGTCATAACTTTATTTTTTAAGTTTTCTTTCGGTTACTATATCGAGTGTTGGTATCATATCAATAGCGTAATGAATGGAACTAATATCGACCGCATTCCTACTATTAACGTTATTTTTACCATTACATCTACATTTCCATTTAAAATTAGTTAAAAATCAAGTCGCTCCAGCTGCGAATTGCGCACTAGTTCTTATAATAAAAAGACGATAAAATAGTTCCATTTTTTTTTACCACCCATAAGGTATTGCTAGAGTGACATACAAATTATAAGACTCCTTTGCATCGCATTATACAAAATATTTTAGTTTTTTTTTTCTTTTAAAAAGGACAGGGAAACATGTGTTGCACGGCGTGCTTTGGGAGTAACCTAAGCAAGTAGGGATCACGTGAAACGTTGAAGCCAAAAAGCCAGGACGTTCTCTCCACCACAATCGACACATCACTTCATTTCTAACAATGTCACGTGCTTGTCAATCTTTTGTTATTCCAACTTTCCAGTTAGTAAAATTCCAAACTACATATTAGATATTTACACATTGCATTAAAAAGTTGGTTTATTATTTCATATGATATAGTAGTATTCAGACTAGTGGGATTCATCTGCAAGATGTGGCCATAATTACGTATAGGCACACATCATAAAATAATGTTTATGATCATATCCAAATAATTAAATAAAAATTATAAATATAAAGTTACAAGCTATAAAGTTATGTTGAGTAGTGAAAAAAATAAAAAAAATATATACAAACTGAATCAAATTGAAATTAAATGTTGGTGCCGATGTGAAGTCGATTCAATTCGGTTTTGTAAAAAATATGTGTATATTTGTGATATATCAAAAAGGATATAACACGCGTTTTACATTGATCTAAAACTATAAATAAAAATAACGATTTTTACCGGTATTGATATTGTTAGGTCGATAATGGTCCGGTTCGATACCGGTACTTGGCAATACAAAAAAATATATATTTACAATGCTTTTATTGCACAAAAGTTGTCTAATTTACCCAAAAAATGTCAAAATTAAGATCGCACGTTGTTTACTCAGTTTCGTTTCAGTTCATTACGGTTCATTGCAAAAACGTTGTCTAATGTAACTCAATATTTTTATACGATTAAGGACCAGAAAAACAAATAACGACATCGGTTTCAATAAGATCGATACAAACACCAATGTTGTTCGGTTGATATCAGTTTAGTTCATCACGATATTAGTATGGTACCGACACTGGCTATACCTTAGGAGTACAAAAGAAATACTCTATTCTGAATAAAATTTCATTTTCTACAAAATCATACCGAAACTTTAAAGAAAAAAATAAAACACAATTGCGAATTCAGTTGTTTTCAACAAAAGCAAACAAATAAAAGTTACTAAAAAATCAAATAAGAAAAAATTAAATGAGTCAAAGGTGTGTGTATATATGATTCGGTTCAAATGAAAAGCATCACGAGTTGTGAGAACCATGAGAATTTTTTGATCCCGTGCGAGTTGGGCAAATTTTTTTTTTTTTTGCACAAACGTAGATGAAAACATTATAAACACATCTGTAAAAAAGTAAAAAAAAAAAAATGTCGAGGCGTTAGTTTTGATTGATGCAAGTTTTATTGCAGATAACTAGTTTTGACTGGAAAAGGGTTTTATACAACCCAGCTCGTCACCTTGGGGAGCACCCATACTGTTTGTAAAGAAGAAGGATGGTTCAATGCGTCTGTGCATTGACTACCGCGAGTTAAACAAAGTAACAATCAAGAACCGTTATCCATTGCCCAGGATCGACGATCTATTTGATCAGCTACAAGGGGAAAGTTTCTTTTCAAAGATTGATCTAAGGTCAGGGTATCATCAACTCAAAGTTAGAACTAAAGATGTACCTAACACCGCGTTTAGAACAAGGTATGGCCACTATGAGTTCTTAGTGATGCCTTTCGGGCTCACTAACGCACCTGCAGCATTCATGGACCTCATGAATCGAGTATGCAAGCCGTACCTGGATAAGTTTGTCATCGTCTTTATAGATGACATACTTATTTACTCTCGTAATCAGGCTGATCACGAGAAACACCTTCGGTGCATCTTAGGACTACTACAACAAGAGAAGCTGTACGCTAAATTCTCTAAGTTCAAATTCTGGCTTCGGGAAGTCCAATTCCTTGGACATGTTATAAGCGAGCGTAGTATCCAAGTGGATCCCTCTAAAATAGAAGCAATTATGAACTGGGAAGCACCTAAGACACCTACTGAAATTTGCAGCTTCTTGGGACTAGCAGGATATTACAGAAGATTTATCGAAAACTTCTCAAGGATAGCTGCACCTTTAACTGCTCTGACCTGCAAGAATGTAAAATTTGACCGGGGCCCTAAACAACAGGAGTCCTTTGAAATCCTCAAGCAGAAGTTGAGTAACTATAACAACCCTAAAATAATCCGACACCCTAAAAATATTTAAAGTATCCCTATATGTCCTAAAATACACCCCGAATACGAAAACGGGCCTCGAATATCTTTATTTTTATTAAATTAAGTAAAAATCAAATTTTTAATTGCTGTGGCGGGCCGCGAAGACCTACCCCTGGTCTTACGCGGGCCGCGACCGAGTGGACATGAGGCGCAGCCCGGTGCTGCCACGTGTCAACCACGCAGCAAGCCTACACCGATGACTGGGCCAGGCTAGGGCCTACCCAGCCTATGTCGCGGGCCGCGAAGGCCCACTCCTTTTCTTACGCGGGGCGCGACAAAACTCCTGAGCAGCCCTATAAATAGCAACCATCGGCTGATCATTCGAACTCGCACCAAAACTTTCCCTCTCTCGAAATTCTGAACAATTAAAGTAATTCTCGGGTATAATACCCCCTAAATAACGAAGTGCTGCCTCGTTGTAAGTTTCATAACCCCGGTTACGTATTAGATACGCTGCCCGATTGATCCAGGGTTCTGTAACGGCTGTCGAGGTTCTGCCCGACGTAGTCGTTGGAATGCTGTCTCGGGGAGGGTATTGCTAATGTAAATATTGGGTTATTATACTAACACGTGTGCATTTGTGTAAATTATAGATAATCACCAGGAAATCCTTAAAGAAAACCCTAAGACAACAAAGTGAGAAATCTCCTTTTTGTAAACTGTTTTTACAAAATCTTAAATATTTTACAATGTGATTAAGCAGTGATTGAGTCTTTGTAATTCTTCAATTACTGCCGGTATGTTGGGGTTTTGTATACAAAATGTGGAAAACGTTACCATTGGACAAAGAGTTAGCCAATGGATAATATGACCTACCAGTCAGGATTGACAGTACTGACTGGGTAATTGTGTAGATGTAAACATTGTAATCGCTCTCAATACTGTTAAAAGATAAAACTCTTCTTGATTAAACTGGGATTCATTCACCAGTATTTTCCACTGACAAAATGTTTTTTAAACGCGTTTCAGGTAACAAAATGTGAAAGCCAACTAGAAGCCAGCTGGACAGCACTAAAGGCTTGGAAAAGTGGCTATAAAAGTTACCTAAATAAAGAAGATGTTTTATTTCAATAAAATGGGGTTTATCCCTATAAATCAGTTTGTAATGAAAACTTAGGTTTTATCGCAATATAATTATTTATATAAAATGTGGTGTTTTACTCTGATAAAATATTTCCTAACTACGGTACTGATGTAATTTCTGCTGCCAAATTGATAAACACTGATACCACCGATACTGAATCTCGCGGCCGCTCGTTCCCGGGATAGATAAGGGGCGGGGGTTGCGACAGAAGGTGGAATCAGAGCTAAGCCACTGATTCAGCCACAGAAGTGTTCTGCTGATACCAAGATATTATTCAAAGTGTTAGGAAATAAATTACGGAACTACGTGCATAGTCGTATTTTATTGTTGTGTGTTATTTGACTATTTGTTAGTTTACAGTATGAGCGACCAAGGACCTTTCGACGCCTACCGTCAATTGTCCAGCTCACCTAGGAGCGAAGGCACCTCTTCACAGCCTGCCCTCTCAGGGTATTCAACTGACAATGAAGATGCGATATTCGTGTTTAAGGCTCAGTCTAAAGAGCCATTCCCTCCTAAAAAGAGAGGATGGTTCAGTAAAGGAGCGCATGAACGTAGGAAAAGAATGAAAAAGTTACAACAGCAGCGAGCCCTAGCAGCCGCTAAAAGAGAAACAAATGCCCACACACAGGATATACTCAATAGGAGTCTAGCAAACTTCCATATCCTAGCAACCACAGCTGCCGACCCTAACCTGGAGCAACTGATAGCACCCCAACCATTACCACTGTTTCCCACACAGCCAATGGAAATAGAAAACAACCCAGAAAATCAAATCCAAATGCATGATTTTAACCCAGAAGAGATACCTAGGATACCAGCACCCAATCCCTTAGATCCAGACTACGACCCGTGGTTAGACGAACATATGGATTACCAGCAACGCTACCAAATACTAGAAGATGAACCCATGCCGAATCTAGCAGCCTACCCAGGTTTGGACCCTCTAGATCCCTTTTATGATAGTGATCAATACATCAGGGAAATTTTAGAGAATCCATACCCGTACCAGGAACCCATGCCCCAGTTTCCAAACCCAGTCCCAGCACCTGCACCCCCAATAAGTGCAGAAAATGTGCAAGAACTCTAAACTTTCGGAGAAGAGATTTTAGAAAGTAGCGAAAGTATGAGGCAGGTTGGAGAACGACTCGTTTGGAAGTATGACGAGCGTAATATGGAGTTCTGGATGAACCCATATCAGTGATGGTGGTAGTAATAAAAATAATAATATAATAATAATAATAATATATAATATGTGTGCATGTTTGAGAATATATATATATATATATATATATATATATATATATATATATATTGACAATAGCTATAGATGCCTACTGGTATTGTAATTTTGATTTCCAGTTTCAGTTTGTATTAGATACATAATATATATATATAAGAAAGAGTAAGTCGCAATGTTCGACGCTTTTGATCAATATGCTTGTCATATAATTGGTTGTGTTAAATATTATCTTGTGATATTAATACGTGGTAAATGTTTAAAATTCAGATGGACAACAAAGTGAACCAGGAAAATCAGAATGACAATAACCCAAATAATGATAATCCGAATAATGAGAATCCGAACAATGATAACAATGGAAACCCAGTGGATAACAATGCTATTCAACACATAGTGGCACAAGGGATAATAGATGCAATGCCATATATTATCAAAACAGTTAGGGAAGCGGATAATAAAAGTAACCATAGCAGTAAACGACCTACTGAACCTGAACACAGCGTAAACAATGGACCCATACTTCAAGTGCCCATTCCCAAAAGAAGAAGAACCATATCTTATGGTTGTTTTTATAAAGAATTCTGGTCATGTAAACCAATTGAATTCTCGGGCAATGAAGGGGCCGTTGCAGCTCTACGCTGGATAGAAAAGACTGAGACAGTCTTAAAAATAAGCAAGTGTGCGGAAGATAATAAGATAATGTTTGCTTCCAATCTATTTAAGAACTCAGCCTTAGAATGGTGGAACACTATCCTCCAGTCTAGGGGAAGTGACAGGGTTTATAATATGGAATGGGAGAAATTTAAGAACATGGTGGAAAGGAAATTCTGCCCTCCCAATGAAAAAGAACAGATAGCAAATAAATTCCTAAACCTTAGGATGACTAGAGTGGATAGTAAGGGTTACACTACGTTATTCTTTGAATATGCTAGAATAGTACCAACCCTTGCATCACCTGAACCAGTATTAATCTCCCGTTACATCTGGGGATTAATTAGTGAGATTAGACATGTAGTCAAGGCAGCTAGACCTCAAACTATAGAAGAAGTTGTAGAACTAGCAAATACCTTGACAGATGAATTAGTGCGTACACGAGAAGATAATCAAAGGAAGAACCAAGCTCAAAGGCTTACCCAAGAACTTTGCTCTGGAAATTCCAACCGTGGGAAAAATGTAGATTCTACCTTTGCACCTTATTGCAAGTATTGCAAAAGGAAGCATTCTGGAAGATGCTCCATGTATTGCAACTTCTGCAAAATATCTAGACATAAGGAAGAAGACTGCAGGAAGAAACCTAACAACATGATATGCTACAATTGTGGAGAACAAGGCCAAATCAAGCCAAACTGTCCGAAACTAGCTCCAGCTACGAACACCAAGACTACTAAAAATGCTAGAGCATTTGTTCTGACTGCGGATGAAGCCAAGATGATCCCGGACGTGATAGCCGGTACATTTTTAGTTAATGATGTCTTTGCCAAAGTATTATTTGACTCTGGTGCAAACCAAAATTTTATTAATACTTCATTTTGCAAACTTCTCAATCAACCATTAACTAAACTCCCACAAGAATGTCTAGTAGAAACAGCAAATGGGGAAACCGTTCGGATTTCTGAAATCTTGCAGGAAGCAAGAATAGAATTTTTAAATCAAAAGTTTATTGCAAATCTTTATCCAATGAATCTGGCAGGATTTGATGTTGTATTAGGAATGGATTGGTTAATAACCAATAAAGCCTGTATATTATGTGATCAAAAGTCAATCCAAGTAAATTCACCAAAGGGTGAAAAGATCACAATTAAAGGAGATAAGCCATCTAGATCCACGAAATTCATGTCTGTGATGAAAACAACAAGTTATGTAAGAAAAGGATCATTAGTGCATTTGATTTCCATAATCACTAACACTAAAGGAAAAGAACTAAAAGGTATTCCAGTAGTATCTCAGTTTTCAGATGTGTTTCCAGAAGAATTACCAGGACTACCGCCAGATAGAGAAGTTGAATTCAGAATTCATCTACTACCAGGAATAGCGCCAATTGCCAAAGCACCTTATGCTTTGGCACCCGCAGAAATGCAGGAACTGAAGAAACAGTTAGACGAATTGTTGGAGAAAGGATTCATACAGCCAAGTTCATCGCCATGGGGAGCACCGATTTTATTCGTTAAAAAGAAAGATAGATCGATGCGTATGTGCATTGACTACCGTGAATTGAACAAAGTCACGATTAAAAATCGGTATCCATTACCAAGAATCGATGATCTGTTCGATCAGTTTCAAGGAACTCGATTTTTCTCTAAAATCGATTTACGATCAGGATATCATCAATTAAAGGTACAGGAAGAGAACATTCCTAGGACTGCATTTAGAACAAGGTACGACCATTATGAATTTACTGTCATGCCATTTGGTCTAACCAATGCCCCAGCTGCATTTATGGACATGATGAACCGAATATTTAAGCCATATTTGGATAAATTCGTAATTGTTTTTATAGATGATATTCTCATTTACTCTAAGTGTAAAGAGGAACATGCAAAGCATTTGCACGCACTTCTACGTTTATTGAGAAAAGAAAAGCTTTATGCAAAGTTTTCAAAGTGCGAGTTTTGGTTAGAACAGGTACAATTTCTTGGACACTTAGTTAATCATGAAGGAATTCATGTGAATCCTACCAAGATCGAGGCAATTACCAAATGGAAAACCCCTGAGTCATCAAATGAGGTTAGAAGTTTCTTAGGATTGGCCGGTTATTATAGAAGATTTATTCGAGATTTTTCTAGAATAGCCATTCCCTTAACTAATCTAAGCTGTAAATCTGTTAAGTTTGAATGGGGACCAAAACAGGAAGAAGCCTTTAGAATTCTTAAGCAAAGATTAACCAATGCACCCATACTAGCGTTACCAGAAGGAACTGAAGACTTTGTAATCTATTGTGACGCTTCTAAGTTAGGTTATGGATGTGTGTTAATGCAACATCGAAAGGTTAGAGCTTATGCATCTAGACAACTTAAGAATCATGAAGAGAATTATTCAACCCATGATCTAGAGTTAGGAGCTATAATTTTTGCACTGAAGATTTGGAGACATTACTTGTACGGTAGTAAGTTTACCATTTTTACAGATCATAAAAGTTTAAGGTATGTCTTCGGGAAAAAAGAGTTGAATATGAAACAAAGACGCTGGATGGAGATACTTAGTGATTATGATTGTAATATCCAGTATCATGCAGGAAAGGCCAATGTAGTGGTTGATGCTTTAAGTCAAAAGTATCATGAAAAGCCAAAAAGAGTACGTTCTCTTAAATTAAATCTACAGGTAGATTTAAATGAACAGATTAGAAAAGCACAAGAATCAGTAATCAAGAATGATACTGAAAAATTAAAAGGAATTATTAAGGAGTTAGAACAAGGAACATATGGAATTTGGAGATTCCATAAGAAAAGAATGTGGATACCTAAATTAGGAAACCTACGCCACCGTATACTAGAAGAAGCCCATAAGTCTAAGTATACGACGCATCCTGGAAATGATATGATGTATCAGGATTTAAGAAAGAATTTCTGGTGGATAGGAATGAAGAAGGACATAGCAGCTTATGTTTCTAAGTGTTTAACCTGTTCACAAGTTAAAGCTGAGCATCAGAAACCCTCAGGTTTGTTGCAGCAATTAGAAATGCCAGTATGGAAATGGGAATTGATAACAATGGATTTTGTTACCAAATTACCCAAAACAAGAAAAGGTAAAGATACAATCTGGGTGATTGTAGACAGACTAACCAAGTCAGCTCATTTCCTACCAATGAAGGAAACTTTCAATATGGAACAATTAGCTAAGTTGTATGTAAATGAAATAGTTCATTACATGGAATTCCTTTATCAATTGTTTCTGATAGGGATAGTCGTTTTACCTCTCATTTTTGGATGAGTTTCCAAAAAGCAATGGGAACCAAGTTGAATCTAAGCACAACTTATCATCCCCAAACGGACGGACAAAGCGAAAGGACAATTCAGACAATGGAGGACATGCTTAGAGCTTGTGTAATTGATTTCGGAGGTAATTGGGATGACCACTTACCATTAATAGAATTTTCTTACAATAACAGTTATCACACAAGTATCAATGCTGGACCATTCGAAGCACTTTATGGACGGAAGTGCCGAACCCCAGTCTGTTGGGCAGAAATTGGAGAAAAGCAACTATCCGGACCTGAGATAGTACAAAAAACAATTGACAAAATCATTCAAGTCAAGGAAAGACTGAAAGCAGCACGTGATCGACAAAAGAGTTAAGCAGATAACAGACGAAAGCCAATGGAATTTCAGGTAGGTGACAAAGTATTATTAAAAGTCTCTCCTTGGAAAGGAGTAGTAAGATTCATCAAAAGGGGAAAGCTAAGCCCTAGGTATGTTGGACCTCTTGAGATTATTAGAAGAATAGGACCTGTAGCCTATCAGCTACAACTGCTAGAGGAAATGACAGGAATACATGATGTATTTCATATATCTAATCTCAAGAAATGCTTAGCTGATGAATCACTGGTACTCTTAAGATAGAGGTAAATGAACAACTTAAATTCGTAGAGAAGCCTCTACAGATTGAAGACAGGAAAGTCAAGAACCTCAAACACAAGAGATTAGTTCTGGTTAAAGTGAAATGGGACTCCAAAAGAGGACCAGAATACACATGGGAGCTTGAATCAGAAATGCAAAGGAAATATCCATACCAATTCCAGTAGAACTCGAGGACGAGCTCTAAAACAAGGTGGGGATGATATAACAACCGTAAAATAATCCGACACCCTAAAAATATTTAAAGTATCCCTATATGTCCTAAAATACACCCCGAATACGAAAACGGGCCCCGAATATCTTTATTTTTATCAAATTAAGTAAAAATCAAATTTTTAATTGCTGTGGCGGGCCGCGAAGACCTACCCCTGGTCTTACGCGGGTCGCGACCGAGTGGACATGAGGCGCAGCCCGGTGCTGCCACGTGTCAACCACGCAGCGAGCCTACACCGATGACTAGGCTAGGCTAGGGCCTACCCAGCCTATGTCGCGGGCCGCGAAGGCCCCCTCCTTTTCTTACACGGGTCGCGGCAAAACTCCTGACAGCCCTATAAATAGCAACCATCGGCTGATCATTCGAACTCGCACCAAAACTTTCCCTCTCTCGAAATCCTGAACAATTAAAGTAATTCTCGGGTATAATACCCCCCTAAATAATGAAGTTCTGCCTCGTTGTAAGTATCATAACCCTAGTTACGTATTAGATACGCTGCCCGATTGATCCAGGGTTCCGTAACGGCTGTCGAGGTTGTGCCCGACGTAGTCGTTGGAATGCCGTCTCGGGGAGGGTATTGCTAATGTAAATATTGGGTTATTATACTAACGCATGTGCATTTGTGTAAATTATAGATAATCACCACGAAATCCTTAAAGAAAACCCTAAGACAGGAATGTGAGTAATCTCCTTTTTGTAAACTGTTTTTACAAAACCTTAAATATTTTACAATGTGATTAAGCAGTGATTGAGTCTTTGTAGTTCTTCAATTACTGCCGGTATGTTGGGGTTTTGTATACAAAATGTGGAAAACATTACCATTGGACAAAGAGTTAGCCAATGGGTAATATGACCCACTAGTCAGGATTGACAGTACTGAACGAGTAATTGTGTAGATGTAAACATTGTAATCGCTCTCAATACTGTTAAAAGATAAAACTCTTCTTGATTAAATTGGGATTCACTCACCAGTATTTTCCACTGACAAAATGTTTTTTAAACGCGTTTCAGGTTACAAAATGTGAAAGCCAACTAGAAGCCAGCTAGACAGCACTGAAGGCTTAGAAAAGTGGCTATAAAAGTTACCTAAATAAAGAAGATGTTTTATTTCAATAAAATGGGGTTTATCCCTATAAATCAGTTTGTAATGAAAACTTGGGTTTTATCCCAATATAATTATTTATATAAAATGTGGTGTTTACTCTGATAAAATATTTCCTAACTACGGTCCTGATGTAATTTCCGCTGCCAAATTTATAAACACCGATACCACCGATACTGAATCTCGCGGCCGCCCATTCCCGGGACAAATAGGGGGCGGGGGTTGCGACAGTAACACTCCAGTACTAACCTTACTTGAACGTACATATGAGTTTGTTTTCTACTGTGATGCTTCGCACACTGGCATGGGGTGTGTGCTTATGCAAAAAGGCAAGGTGATTGCCTATGCATCACGACAACTGAAGGTGCATGAAAAGAATTACACCACCCATGATTTGGAATTGGGTGCCGTTGTATTTGCACTTAAGTTATGGAGACATTATTTATATGGAACTAAATGTGTGATATACTCAGATCCCAAAAGTCTCCAACACTTGTTTAATCAAAAGGATCTCAATATGAGACAACGCCGTTGGATGGAAACCTTAAACAATTATGATATTTGCAACCATCCTGGCAAAGTTGTAACACCTCGTAAAATCACGTCCAATGATGTATTGACACGTGTAATAAAACCTAATGAAGTCAAACATTGAATTTAAGGGACTAATTTTTCGAAAAATCAAAAAAACTTTGATTATGAAATGACTGGAAGTGTTAACATACCTAAAATAAGTTTCTAAATAACCTCTTACGATATTTATATTCACAAATGAGCCACTTGATGATCGAGTGTAGCCGTTTGCGTAATTAATTGAAAGTTTCGCAATGAAGGGTTAAAAGCGTCAACATGTTAATTCTTACCTCTAAGTGACCTTTTAACAAACCGAGAGCTTCATGATATTTGATTATACTCCCGGGAATGCCAATTATTGGCCGTCTAAGGTTTTTATGCCTATAAGTAAAGTTACGCGCAACTTTGCAAGTTAGAGGGACTAAAAGTGTCAATATGTTTAATTATACCTCTGAATGACCTTTTAGCGAACCCAAAGCATCGTGATGTTTAATAATACTCTCAAGAATGCCTTAGATGGATTAGGTGAGGCCTCGATGCTATTAAACGATGATATGCGCAAGTTTGCGCATTAGAGGGACCTAAAGCGTCAACTTTTGAATCTACGCCTTTCGGTGACCATTTAAGCGAACGGGAGCGTAGTAATATTTAATTATATGCTTGGGAATGACCATTATGGGCCATGGAAGGCCTGGTTATCATTAAACGACATTTCGCGCTACTTTGTGCGATTAAAGGACTAATTACGTCAACTACAAAAGTATGTCGATTCATATGTTATCGGACCTTTCGGAATATGACCATAAGTTAAAAATGCCCTAATTATCCTTTATATAGCTTAGATATAGGCTTGGAGGTGTATGGTGCGCAAAAATAAACTTTTAAGTCAAGCAGGGGCTAAAAGTGTCAAAAAGTGCACAAGTTTGCATTTTCGCGCATATCTTACATTCTGAATATATTCGGACATCCAAAAAATTATGTAAGCACTAAAATAATTTTTTTAGTGTTTGGCTTGATAAAATTCCATTCGTCGCGTAGTTTCGATCGTTTTTCGCGTCCGTTCGTGTTTCGTCGTAATTAGACGAACAACGTGACTGTACTTCCAAACGAACCGACATCCGACATGTTTTTGAGCATGTTTCATATCCCCTATGTTTAGGCATTATATTAGAGCATTGAAATGAGGTTAACGGGCCTTACATGTGTCAAAAATGACATTTAACAAGTACAGGGACTGTTTCTGTAAATCTGCAAAACTTTGAAACAGAACCAGAAGTCAGGCGGGCCGCGTAAACCCCCTGTGACTCCTACGCGGGGCGCGAGACCCATCAGACCTGCAAAAACCAGTTTTTCACTTACCACAGCTGGTTTCTGGTGTTGTACATTGTTTTATCAAACTAGGGGCTGGTTTTTAGGCACCCATAGATTGCCAAATCAGTGGGTGTGAAGTGTGTGGTTCAGATTAAGGCTCGTTTATCGATGAACGATCTTAATGGTTTTCAAAAACCTATATATACCCCCTTGATCATGACTCACTTTGCACCTCATTTCTTTCAATCTGCTTGCTCTCTGTTTTTTAGAGGATCTTGAGCCCTTTTGAGAACCTCCTTCAGTCCATTGGACCCTTGTAAGTGTCCTTTCGTGACTAGTTAATATTATTTAGCGTTTATTGCCGAAAAGTCAAGCGTTTTCGATAAATGCATTGACTTTTAAACGGTTGAGCCATTGTTCACAACGAACATGGCTACGTGACCGTAATTAGGTAGGTGTTAAACCCTCAAAAGGGCACCTCCTAATTACCACATTTACTCAGTCAATTGTCGGGTCAAACTTCTTAATAAAAAGTCCAATGAGTCAGTTTTTACTAATAAATTCATAACTAATAATACAGAAGTTATGGAACATGTTTTAACACTTAAATAACTTGGTAATTAATATAAGAACATGTTTAAGCATGTTCAACCCGACAATTCTAAGTATAGGCTCGGTTCGGAACCGAAAGTCGCAAAAGTAGACTTTTGCTTTGACTTTCAGTTCGACCCGATTTAGCTTAATTTAGACATGCCTTAGAATTCCATTAGGACCAGGTTATAGGTTAGTGTAACACTCTGAGGTTATACAACTTGGTTCATTAGTTATCCTATTCATTTGCATGTTTCCGTTATATGCTTAAATGTTGACCATTATGCCCTTTTGACCTTAAAACGACATTTTTTGAAAATATGAGAGGATAGAAATCTTTATTACTGATATATAAGCATGTCCCTAAACTTTCGCATCAGTTTGAGGTCTATATTAGGAGTTATGCTCAATACCGTAATTAGAAAGCTTTTTTATTAATTAAACGGCGTAATTAGCATAAAGCCTATCTAAACCCAATTTTTGAAACCAAAGTTTTTACCTACTGATGTAAAATAATATTTTGGTATTTTTGAAGATTTTTATTAATTTTTAGGCTGAGCATAACATAGGGTTCTAGCTTTAATTCGGTAATTGTCGGTTTTGCCCTTTTGGCCATAAAATGAGTTTTACATGACATTTTGATACCAAACTTTTTGCTACTGATTTTATATGATAAATAAACATCTTAGGTTTTCTGGAATGATAAAAATATCAGCTTTTCTTATAAAACCCGAAAATCGCCTTTTTACGCATTTTTAACGCATAGTATAAGTTAAAACTATTTTTAACATATAAGGTTTGATACCTACTGATGTTTTAAGTAAATTTTCATAATTAAACAGTAGGCAAAAGATTTAAACTCAGAATTCTAATTTTGGCCTTTAAAGCTTATGTGAAATTACCAAAATGCCCATTCGGTACATAGTTTGGTTATAATTAATAAATTTCACATATATGTAATACCATACTGATATAACTTATTAAGGTAAGTATTTTTACTGATTATATCAGACCTGAAACTCAGATTAATATATAAACTCATTTATAACCTTTAAAATGACCAAAATACCCATTCGGGGTTAAATTTGAGTTTAAATTCGTTTTGGGCATAATGGAAGGTATCCTGCTGATATCACAACATATTTAAGACATACTAACTTAGAACCTGTTCATGACTCATTTGGTTATCCGTTACGCACTTTTCGCGTTCGGATCAGCTTATGTAACTAGTTTGCATAAATTAGCCGAAACGGGTCAAACCTTATCATTTTTATCTCAAAATCCGGAATGTGTTTAGTTTACCCATATTACACAAGTATACAAGCTTATCGGGTCTAAACCACATTCTAATCCGGTCTTCGCTTAATCTTGCGTCTGAACCGTATATCCTCCTTTAAAACTAACCGGTCTAAGCATAGGCTTAATTAAGACCCGTTAGGAATCTAATAGGTTATTAAAACCTTCGTTCCAGATTTAGGAGCCCAGTAAAAGCTACCTGTACTTGCTTGGTGGTATACAGCTGGGATAAATTGTATAAATTTGCTTAGGTAAATACTCTTAACTTATTTTCCCTTATAAGGGCTTGGGGTACGGTATATAAAATACCGCTTGGTCGGGCATTGAATTGTTAATCATATGAAGGTTAATTCATTGAGATGACCCGTTTAAATTGTTTTGTTTGATTAAAGCCTTTGGGGGGTTAATGACCATGTCCTGGATATCCTTGGCATCATTATAATAAAATGGCCACGTCTTAAGCACGGGGTGTAGGCATACACCTGACAGTTGCATATGTAAAAACTGGTAATCCACTTGAAGGAATCAACCTTGTGGGCATTATACCTGTGGTGTGTCTATTAATCTTTAAACCGGTATACAGCCCGGGCTACTGAACACATAACAAACATGTAATTCTTTTACAAGTTTATACATAAATAATTATCCCAAGTTATAAATGAACTTTTGTGCCTTGTGTATTCAAACTAATTTTCTTAAACTCTTTTCAAAATGAGTCAGTTAATTGTATTTACCAGTGTAAACTGACGTATTTTCCAAAAAGGCTAAGTGCAGGTACTAGACGAAATAGGTTGGTTACTCTTGGCATCATTAATCAAGTTTTGCAAGCTTTAGATGTTAAAGTCTGTTGAACAAAGATCTATTTATCTTTTGATCCGCCTGTGAATCCTTTACAGTCCGTTTGTAATACTATGATATTACTTTATATTCGGTTTGTAATGTGATTCATCTTTTGCTTCCGCTGTGCATTTAAAATTGTGTTGTTTGACTATGATTATATCAACTACGTCATGATACTCCCCACCGGGCCCACCGGTAATACGTGGAAATATCGGGGAGTGACAAAAGCGAATGTAGTCGCTGATGCACTAAGCCGAAAGGAAAGAGTCAAACCTATACGGATTAATGCCAAGAGTATCGCACTTAAGAACAACTTAAATGAAAGGCTGTTAGCTGCTCAGA
This sequence comes from Helianthus annuus, assembly GCF_002127325.2. Classification (NCBI taxonomy): domain Eukaryota; kingdom Viridiplantae; phylum Streptophyta; class Magnoliopsida; order Asterales; family Asteraceae; genus Helianthus; species Helianthus annuus. The sequence goes on from NC_035445.2 coordinate 139,503,950, forward strand.
AAGAAGCCGTACTAGAAGCTAACCTTCCAAGCGAGAAATTAGATGCAACTATTGATCAGTTGTGACCCAGGAATGATGGAATCCTCAGATTAAATGGTAGAATCTGGGTTCCTATTCAAGGAGGACTTAGAAATATAATCCTTCAGGAAGCTCATAACTCCAGGCTATTGGTGGATGGGTTTGAAGAAATCCATAGCCACACACGTAGCTAAATGTCTGACGTGCTTTCAGGTTAAAGCCGAACATCAAAAGTCGTCAGGATCACAACAACAATTAGAACTTCCCACATGGAAGTGGGAGATGGTAACCATCGATTTTATCACCAAGTTACCTAAAACAAGGCATGGAAATGATACAATATGGGTCATAGTTGACAGACTGACTAAGTCAGCTCATTTCTTACCCATCAAGGAGACTCATAGCTCCGATAAGCTAGCTCAGTTATATGTGGACAAGATTGTGTCTATCCACGGAGTGCCAGTGTCTATTGTAGCTGATAAAGATACTAGACACACTTCTCATTTCTGGAAAAGTTTCTAATAATTATTAGGCACTCGTTTGAATTTCAGTACTGCTTACCATCCACAGACAGATGGACAAAGTGAGCATACAATTCAAACACTGGAAGACATGCTTCGCTCATGTGTCATTGATCTAGGTGGTAGTTGGGATAACCATCTCCCCTTAATTGAGTTCTCCTACAATAATAGTTACCATACCAGCATTCAGGCTGCGCCTTTCGAGGCTTTATATAGAAGAACATGTAGAACGCCCGTCTGTTGGGCAGAAGTTGGGGAGGCTCAATTATCAGGACCTGAGATAGTACTTGAAACAACAGACAAGATTGTCCAGATTCGTGATCATCTAAAGGCTGCCAGAGATTGGCAGAAAAGCTACGCGGATAAAAGGCGCAAACCTCTAAAGTTTGATATAGAAGACAAAGTCTTACTAAAGGTATCACCCTGGAAAGGTGTGATGCGTTTTGGTAAGGAGGGCAAACTAAACCCAAGGTATATTGGACCATTCGAAATCATCGAATGTGTCGGAAGTGTAGCTTATAAGCTGAACTTGCCAGAGGAGCTTAGTGGAATTCACAATGTGTTTCACATCTGCAACTTAAAGAAATGTCTAGCTGATGAGTCGCTAGCAATGTCTCATAAAGACGTGCAGATAGATGAAAGCCTGAGGTTTGTTGAAGACCTATATCGATCGAGGATCGATAGGTTAAAAAGCTCCGAAGGAAGCATGTACCAATTGTGAAAGTAAAATGGGATGCCCGTAGAGGCCCTGAGTATACGTGGGAGGTTGAGTCCACTATGCGAAAAAGTACCCTCACTTATTTTAGTAAATCTCGAGGTCGATATTTCTTTTAAGGGGGTGAGGATGTAAAACCTCGTAAAATCGTGTCCAATTATGTGAAGACACGTGTCCTAAACCCTAAACGTGTAAAGAGTTGACTTTAAAGGACTAAAGTTGACAAACAGTGAAAAGATGTATGCGAAGGGACTAAAAGTGTCAACATGCTAAACTTATGCCTCTGATTGACCTAACAAGATCTTAGTATTCTCAAACGAGTAAATTATTGGACATGAGAAGCCGTTTGTGAAAGAAATCAAAAGTTTACAAGACAAAGGGGTTAAACGTGTCAATATGTTAATTCTTACCTCTGAGTGACCTTTTAACGAACCCGGGGCTTCGTGATGTTCGATTATACTCTCGAGAATACGTGTTAATGAATTCGAAAGATTTCGGTATTGTTATGTGATAGTTGTGCATGATTTCAAGAAGAAGGGTTAAAAGCGTCAACGAGAGAAACTAGTGTCTTCGGGTGACCTTTAACCGAACAAAAGCCTAACAGTGTTTATTTAAACTTTCAAGATCCTTAATAACTTATTTAGGGGTCAAGAATGCCAAAAATGAAACATATATGAAGTTAATAAGGACCAGGGACTGAAACTGCCAATTTTGAAACTTGTTATACCGGAATCGTAGGAGAGTCGGGCCCCCGAAGATAAATGTCTTATCTTTCGCGGCCCGCGGGAGAACGCCCAATAAGGAAAAAAGGGACAACTGCATGTATCTGCCTTGCTGCCCACACAAACCGACATTGCATGCTTTAAACTCGAAACCAGGGGTTGTTTGAAGGTATTTACTGACACTGGGACACTTGGAATGATTTGAGGATGATCAAAAACACCTAGATTGATCTTAGAACTCCTTGAATTACTATAAATAGGTGCCTTGGTTCTTCATTTGAACTTGCACCTTTCAAATAACTCTTCTTCTCACTTCTCTGAGGTTCCTGATAAAAAAGGAAGCTCCTTCTAGTCTAATCTTCGAGCTAGGACTTGTTGTAAGTATCCTTAGCCACTCTAGTTCGGTTTTTATGCGCTTAAAAACCGAAAGTCAAAGTTGCCGCTAATCGGCTTTGACTTTCGGTTTAGACCTAAACGGTCCAGCCATTGTTTGATGCGAATATGGCTACGTGATCGTAATTAGGTAGGTGTTAATCCCTCAAAAGGGCACCTCCTAATTACCACGTTTACCTAGTTAATTGTCGGGTCAAAGTAATTAAATAAAAAGTCAAACTGGTCAGATTCTAAAATAAAAATCAAATCTGATAATGTAGAGGTTATAAAACATGTTTTGTAACTTTAATAACTTTGTAAACATTAGTAGAACATGTCTAAACATGTTCAACCCGACAATTCTAAGTTTAAGCTCGGTTCGCAACCGAAAGTCACAAAAGCTTGACTTTTGCTTTGACTTTCAGTTCTGACCCTAATTAGCTTAATTCCTTTATGAATTAGGGTTCCTATGTGACCATATTATGTTGTAGCATAACCCTCTGAGGTTATATTACAAGGTCACATAGTAATCTGAGTTTTATATGCATGTTTCGTTATTATGCTCTATGTTGACTAATATGCCCTTTTGGTCAAAAATAAGGTTTCTATTATAATTGAACATGCAAACGAACTAAGTACTGAATTGTAAACATATTTAGAATATTTTGACATTTATATTCTGGTCATGAACTGATGTTATGCAAATAATCGAAAATTATGCTTTTATAAGGACTAAAATGCCCTTTAGCATGTAAATCAAGTTTTTAACATAATTTTGACACAAAAATCTTTACCTACTATTGTGATATCATATTTAGGAATTATTGGGATGTTGGGTCAGATTATATAATGACCTTAACCTTGAGTTCTAGTATAAAGCCTATAAATGACGATAATACCCTTTTCGCGAATAAAATGAGTTTTACATATAATTAACATGCAAAACCTTTTGCTACTTTGTGTTATTAAAAATAAAATATTTTGACTATTCAAAGCTGGTCAAAATCTCAGAATCGCTTAAACCTTGGAATTATCGTCAAATATCGACTTTTACGCTAATTAAGTGCATAGTATGGTTTTAAACTGTATTTAGCACTCAAGACTTGTTACCTACTGATTTTATAAATGATTTTAATTACTTTTACAGTAGGTATAAGTCATGAACTCAGAATCCCAATTAAGTCCCTAAAAGCATATGTGAAATGACCAAAATGCCCTTTCGAGGCATAGTTTGGCCATATATTGTAAACCACACATATGTATGATATCCTACTGTTGTAACATCATAAATTAAATATTTTTACAGAACGTTTGTGACCAGAACTTCGGTTTACCTATAAACCCCTTTTATAAAACCTTAAAATGACCAAAATGCCCTTATAGGGCCTAATTCGGTTTTAAAACCTTTATTGGAATACATGTTGATATCCTACTGATATCATAACATATTTTAAGCATAATAACATATGGAACTTGTATATGAATCATTCGGTTACCCATTTATGTTTATATGCTTTCGGTTCGGTTTATGTAACTAGTCTGCATGAATTAACTGAAACGGGTCTAACCTTGTCATCTAAACTTCAAAATCCAGAATGTATTTAGTTTACCCATATTATACATGTCTTCATACTTGTTGGGTCTAAATTACATTCCATTCCGGTCACCGCTTAATCTAGCGTTTCGTACCGTAAAGCATTCTTAAAACTAACCGGTCTAAGTCCTTGACTTAAATAAGATCGTTAGTATCCTAATAGGTTAATAAAACCTTCATTTCAGATTAAGTAGCCTCGGTAGAAGGTACCTGCATAGAGTATTATTAACATACAGCTGAGTAGAATTTCTTGCATTTTAAACTCACGTAAATACTTTTAATTTATTTTCCCTTATATGAGCTTGGGATACGGTAAATTATTACCGCTTGGTCGGGTATGGGATCATTTAGTCGGATTATGATTAATAAATCCTCATAACCCGTTTTAATCTGTTTTGTTTGATAACATAAACTTTGGGGGTTAACGACCGTGTCCTGGATATCCTCGGCTCAGTTAAGTTATTAATGGCCACGACCTATGCACAGGGTGTAGGCATACACCCGACAGATTCAAATGCTAAAACATAAATTACCCACAAGTTGGGGATAATTCCTTTGTGGGTTTTATAAGTGGTGAGTCAGTTAATCATGACCGGTTTCCAAACCGGCCCCAAATGTATGACAAACATGTAAAACTGTATACAAGATTTTAAATGAAATTGTCCCAAGTTATAAAAGAATTTTTGTGCTTCAAGCACTTAAACCAATTTTCATAAATGTTTTCAAATGAGTCAGTTAATTGTATTTACCATTGTAAACTAACGTATTTTCCAAAGACTAAGTGACAGGTACCTCACGAAATAGGCTGGAGCTACTTGGCATTAAATAAGAGGATCTTGCAAATCCCTAGATGCCTAAAGTCTGATGAACTCTGTTTTATGTTTTTATTTAATGATCCGCCTGTGGATCTTTTATTACAACCGTCTGTAAATTCTTTCATTCGTACTTTGAACATTTGGGTTGTAATAGTAACTTACCTTCCATGCCTTCCGTTATGCTATAACTGTGTTTAATTGTGTATGATGATATCAACTACGTCATGATATTCCCCACCGGGCCCACCAGATTATGTGGAAATATCAGGGTGTGACAAAGAGTTTCTGGCGTGAACCAATACGGGCCAAATGAGTAAAATAGCAAGTAAATTGTTGTTGCATTTGGTGTGTCCGCCACTGTGCGAATAGGCTAGATAGAGCATGTGTTGAATTTGTATAGGTTAACGTGTTTTAAGGGTGCATGACATAAACCTGCGTATGACTCCTACGCATGTAGGAATGCAGGAAGCCATGTCTATAAATAGTAATGTCATGCGCTTGGAACATAAGTTTTGGATTTGAGAGGATAGAACCTGTGTGATCTCTTCCGATTGTTTATGATGTATGGTTTTTTGGTAAATTTTGGAAGCTATATCAAATGGGCCAATTTAAACGTTATGCTGTCGAAATTTCTACTGAATTAGTATTCTATATCCAAACTTCCATCTAAACACACCAGATCCTGCACTTTCAATAAGATGATTAAAGATGATTAGTATTTCTACCAAATTAGTATTCTATATTACAGAGGGTTCGATAGGGTTTCGTTAGTTATCGTTTAAGTGTTAAAGTATTAAAGATGATTAGGAATATGGGGCGTTACATGTCACCATGACATCACACATTCATACAATGTTCTAAGCGGTGACGTGCCACACTTGAAACTCATGCATGGATTAATATGAAAAGCATTTCATACTCTAATATCAAGAACGCATGACTCCTAAGCACTAGAGTCATGTGCATGTGATGTGTGTAAAATGCAACATATAAATTACATCAAATGAGGCATAAAACTAACCCTTTTTTAGTACTAATGTTGGAAAAAGTGTGCTTTTGTCTTCCTTTTGTATTTTTAGGATTAAATGAGCGTAAATGAACAAAAGGAACAAATATGCAGCAAATCTAACATAAATACAAGAAAAGAAACAAACGTGGCATGCCCGACCCCTCGACAGCATCTTCCCAAGCAAAAACAAGAAAACAGAAGGCTGACCACGGCACCGTGCCCAGCGGACACGGGGGCGTGGCCAGGTTTCTGCAGAAAGGACAAAGCAATAGAAGCTTCTATTCCTGACACGGGAGCGTGCCCAGCTCACACGGATCGTGGTCAACGCTAAGATTCGTAGAATCCAAGCAAATCTTGATAGTACAGATACGCTTCTGCACACGGAGCCGTGCCCAACGGACATGGGGGCGTGTGGAGCTAATGCAGACAAAGTGCAATTAATGAAGAAAGAGAATAAGGATAGACACAGGGTCGTGCCCAATGGACACGGGGCCGTGTCCGGGCTTCTGTGCAGGCTATAAATAGAGGTGCTTGGTTCACTTCAAAGGCATCCCTTGGCAAACCACCTCTCTCCCACTTCACCCACACCCCACCACCACTACAACCCACATCCACCACCATCATCCGTCATAGAGTGTGTGTAGTAGTCTCGGGATCCAAGATTGATAGTAAGAGTTCTTGATAATCAAAGGCCATGTTTGCTTAAGTCTCTTACATCACTTGGTGAAGACAAGCATTTAGTGTAATACTTTTGAGTTTTAATCTTTTCGCACTTTTTATTTGGTTTTGTATTAATGACTTTAATAACTAGTTTCTTATGTTGAAGGTGAAACTTCCTTATCATTTGTCCGTGGTGTCTTGGCGTTATTTAACTGTCTATATAAAATAATAGATTTACACCATTCATATCTCTAAGGTCTATATAGAGATATGTTTAGGGCTGTAAACGAACCGAACAAACACGAACAAGGCCATGTTCGTGTTCGTTCGTTAAGGAAATTAACACGTTCATGAACTGTTCACGAACGCATGCCGAACATAAGTTTATGTTCGTTTCGTTCGTTAAGGAAATTCAATTGTTCACGAACAGCTCGTGAGCACTTGTCTCGAACACAAACTGTCACGGCCCCGGACCCGGTTTGACCCGTTTCAGGAGCCGCGGGACAGGAATCCCGTGGTGTTTAATTTAGGCGACAGCGGAAGTCTTTTTAAAACAGGATCTTTCAATAATTTAAACTGCCCGTTTCATAATTTAGGGATAAATTCCCATAATTTACAATAATGTGATTTCTCAGGGAAATTTTTATTTTCAAAACATGTTTCTTTTATTTATTTACACTGAGCCACTTTTCTAAGCTGAGAGTGCTTCACGACACTTTTCTTTGCTCACAACAGATCACCTGAAACATGTTTGAAAAAGGTTTTGTCAGCGGGGAAATACTGAGTGAATCATTCAGTTTACTAAAACGACACATTTGTTATAATTTACAGTATTAAGGGGAATTACAATGTTTCTGATATCAAACCAACTACCCACAGTATTTGTCACTCGACCATCCATTGGCTAGCCCATTTGTCCAATTGTGTCTGTGACTGTGGTCAGATCACCCCTTGGCTACCCGTTTGTCCAAGTGTGACGGGAAATAAGTAATGTATACAAAACCCCACATACCGGCTATAACTTGGTGATTACATAGACTTAATCCCTGTAATTATAACTTTGGAAAATAACTTGGAGTTTTGTAAAACAGTTGATAAAAAGAGAATGACTCACATTGCAGATTTTAGGAGCAGAGTTTAAGCCTACTGTATATCCCTGATTAACCTAATTTAAATAATAATGCACACACAAACGGGTTAGTAACTAATTCAGCAGTTACGTCAATTCACGAGATTAAACCCTCACAACGATTAATAAGTGAAATACTTAATCAATTCAATGGATTCACAACGAATGACAGAGCATAGTCTGAATTCGAACAACACTCAAACATTCAAGTTGAAATCACAATGAATAACAAAGTATCAGCTCAATTTGAGCAGCACTCAAACAATCGTTGGATAGTTATAATCGATCGGACGTTGAATCGTAATAGCGATCGAGTTATTACCCTGATTGCGGCAGCACTTCGTGATTATGTGTGTGGTGTGGACTGTTTGTGAAATAACTCGACGTACACAGAAGCTTTTTACGTCGTTTTCAGTTCCTATTTCAAGTCCCAAGGTCGGCTATTTATAGTGATTTTGGGGACTCGCTTACGGACCGTAAGCCGTTTCCCTTGCGGTCCGTAAGCTAAGCAGTCTAATTATAGGCTGCCTAGGCTCGGGACTAGCTTGGCTGAATCAATAAATTTAACCAATCAGCTTTGACCAACGTTTTATTTAGATAAACGTTTAGCTAGGGTTTGCCCCCCTTGAGTATTAGGGGCCCTGATCCTAATTCCGATTGTTCTGAAAATTTTAGGATTAATGCAGAATTACTTGGGTGTCTCAATTAGGGTTTCCTTATTATCTAATTATTATCTTAATTATTGATTTTTTTGTGAGAGTTGTTACATCCTCCCCACCTTAAGAGAAATCTCGTCCTCGAGATTTACTGAAATAGATGAGGGTATTTTCGTTTCATTTCTGATTCCAGTTCCCAAGTGTATTCTGGTCCTCTCCTGGATTCCCATTTGACTTTCACCAGTTCTAGTCGCTTGTGTTTGAGAAACTTGAGCTTCTGGTCTTCTATTTGTATGGGTTTCTCTACGAATTTCAACTTTTCATTTACCTCTATATCTTGAAGAGGTACTACCAGGGATTCATCTGATAGACATTTCTTGAGATTGGATACATGAAACACATCATGTACTCCAGCTAATTCCTCTGGTAGTTGTAAACGATAAGCTACTGGTCCTATTCGTTGGATCACTGGGAATGGTCCAACATATCTTGGACTCAGTTTACCTTTCTTACCAAATCGTACCACTCCTTTCCAAGGAGAAACTTTTAAAAGTACTTTGTCTCCTACCTGAAATTCTAGTGGCTTGCGGCGATTGTCTGCATAGCTCTTCTGACGATCTCTAGCTGTCTTCAATCTTTCCTTGATTTGTGTTATCTTGTCAGTAGTTTCTTGTACGATTTCTGGACCTGATAATTGACTTTCTCCTATTTCTGCCCAACAAACGGGAGTTCTGCACTTGCGTCCATACAGTGCTTCAAATGGAGCAGCTTCGATGCTTGAATGATAACTATTGTTATAGGAGAATTCAATTAATGGTAAATGGTTATCCCAATTACCACCAAAGTCAATTACACATGCTCGGAGCATGTCTTCCAAGGTTTGTATCGTCCTTTCACTTTGTCCGTCCGTTTGAGGATGATATGCAGTACTTAAATTGAGTCGGGTTCCCATTGCCTCCTGGAAACTTGTCCAGAAATGGGAAGTGAAACGACTATCTCTATCCGATACAATAGAGAGTGGGACTCCATGTAAGGACACTACTTCGTCTACGTATAATTTGGCTAACCTTTCCATGCTAAAGGTTTCCTTCATTGGTAGAAAATGAGCTGATTTGGTTAATCGATCCACAATTACCCAAATAGCATCATTACCTTTTCTGGTGTTGGGTAACTTAGTAACAAAGTCCATTGTTATGAGTTCCCATTTCCATACAGGCATTTCTAATTGTTGTAGTAGTCCTGAAGGTTTCTGGTGTTCTGCCTTAACTTGCGAACAAGTAAGACACTTGGTTACATATTCAGCTATGTCCTTTTTCATTCCTATCCACCAGAAGTTATTTCTTAAATCTTGGTACATCTTATTGTTTCCTGGATGTACGGTATACCTAGATTTATGAGCTTCTTCTAAAATTTTATTTCTTAATTCTCCCTGCTTAGGTACCCAAATTCGTTTCTTGTGGAATCTCCAAATTCCATCTTTTCCTTGTTCTAGTTCCTTTAGGTAACCTTTCATTCCTTCGGCATCATCCTTGATTGCCGTTTCCTAAATGTTCTTCAGTTGTTCCATTAAATCTAATTGTAGATTTAACCTAAGAGCACGGACTCGCTTTTGCTTTTCATGATACTTACGACTTAAGGCATCTGCGACTACATTGGCCTTTCCTTCGTGATATTGAATATCACAGTCGTAATCGCTTAGGATTTCCATCCACCTTCTTTGCCTCATATTTAACTCTTTTTGCCCAAATATATACCTTAAACTTTTATGATCTGTATAGATAGTAAACTTACTTCCGTACAAATACTGTCTCCAAATCTTAAGGGCAAAAATTATGGCTCCTAATTCTAGGTCATGAGTTGTATAATTTTCTTCATGCTTTTTCAACTGCCTAGAGGCATACGCAATTACCTTCTTGCGTTGCATCAACACGCATCCGTATCCTAATTTTGAAGCATCACAGTAGACTTCAAAGTCTTCTGTTCCTTCAGGTAAAGCTAAAATTGGAGCATTAGTCAATTTGTGCTTTAGAATCTTAAAAGCTTCTTCTTGTCTGGGTCCCCATTCGAACTTAACTGCCTTACAGGTTAGCTTAGTCAAAGGTACAACTATCTTAGAGAAATCCTTAATAAATCGCCTATAGTATCCAGCTAATCCTAGAAAACTTCTAACTTCCATAGCCATTCGTGGGACCTTCCATTTGGTGATTGCTTCTATTTTAGCAGGATCTACGTGAATTCCTTCGTGATTCACCATATGACCTAAAAATTGTACTACCTGCAGCCAGAATTCACACTTCGAGAATTTGGCATAAAGCTTTTCCTTTCTTAACAAAGTTAAGAGTGCATGCAGGTGCTCACAATGTTCTTTCTGACTTTTGGAATAAATGAGTATATCGTCAATGAACACTATTACAAATTTATCCAAGTATGGTTTACAGGTCCTATTCATCATGTCCATAAATGCGGCTGGAGCATTTGTTAATCCGAAAGGCATGACTGTAAACTCATAATGACCATATCTAGTTCTGAAAGCAGTTTTAGGTATGTCCTCTTCTTGCACTTTCAGCTGGTGATATCCAGATCTTAGGTCTATCTTAGAGAAATACCTAGCTCCTTGAAGTTGATCAAAAAGATCGTCAATCCTAGGTAATGGGTATCTATTCTTAATTGTAACTTTATTCAATTCCCTATAATCGATACACATTCTCATCGATCCATCTTTCTTTTTCACAAACAACACTGGTGCACCCCAAGGGGATGAACTAGGTTGTATAAATCTTTTGCTTAGTAATTCATCTAATTGCTTTTTCAATTCTAGCATTTCGGTAGGTGCTAATCGATAAGGTGCCTTGGCTATTGGTGTAGTACCTGGAATTAGATGAATTCTAAACTCTACTTCCCTATCCGGTGGTAACCCAGGTAATTCTTCTGGAAAGACATCTGGGTATTCTGAAACTATAGGGATGTCCTGAAGTTCCTTACTTTTAGTGTTAATGATTACCGAAATCATATACACCATTTCTTGTTTCCTTGAATAACTAGCCAATTTCATCACTGAAATGAATTTCAATGGTTTTCGAGGTCTATCTCCTGTAATTAAAATTACTTCTCCTGTGGGGGTACGGATTTCTACGGAATTCTTATCACACGGGATTCGAGCATGGTTGGCGACTAACCAATCCATTCCTAATACTACATCAAATCCGGCTAGATTCATAGGTAATAGGTTTGCAGAAAATTTATGGCCTAACAGTTCTATCTTTCCTTCTTGCAATACCTTGTCTATGTTGACAGAATTTCCATCTGCCATTTCAACTGTAAAAATCTGCCTAAGGGTAGTTAAGGGTAAGTTAAGAGCTTGGCAGAATGAAGTATTGATAAAACTTTGGTTTACACCAGAGTCAAATAATACTTTTGCATAGACGTTATGCACTAAGAACGTACCCGCTATCACATCTGGAATAAGTTCGGCTTCTTGAGTGGTCAGCTGGAAATCCTGGAATGCTCGAGCATTTTTCTTGGTTGTTCCGTCGGCCGTTTTAGCTTTACTGTCTGCTGGTTTGGCTAACTTAGGACATTCAGATTGGAAATGTCCCGTTTCTCTGCAGTTATAACAAACCCTGGTCTTTTTCCTACAATCCTCTTCACGATGTCCTCTTGCCTTGCAAAAGTTGCAAATTATATTGCATTGCCCATAGTGTTTCTTGTTGCAATTTCTGCAGATAGGAGGTGATGAGGATCGCCCTGTTCCTCTTCTTTTGAAGCGGTTATTATTACCCGTACGAAATCCTTGGGTAATCTTTTGAGCCAATTCTTTCTTTCGATCTTCTTCTCTTGTGCGCACCAGTTCATCGGTTAAGGTATTAGCTAACTCTACAGCATCGTCAATAGTGCGTGGTCTCACAGCTTTAACGATGTTACGGATTTCTCCGATTAATCCCCAAATATAACGGGATATGAGTACCGGTTCTGGCGAAGCCAGGGTAGGTACCACTCTCGCATATTCGAAGAATGTCGAAGTGTATCCTCGACAATCTACGCCTATCATACGATGACTCAGGAACTTGTTTACCATTTGTTCCTTTTCGTATTCGGGACAAAATTTTCTTTCTACCAGACTCTTAAATTCTTCCCAATTCATCGCATAGGCCACCTTCTTCCTTTTGCTTGCAATACAGTGTTCCACCACTCTAACGCCCCTTCTTTGAACAAGTTCGACGCATACATAACTTGATCTTCTTCGGCACATTTACTTATTGCAATTACTGCTTCGGGTTTCTCTAACCAACGCAGTACTGCAGTTGCTCCTTTGTTACCTGCAAATTCTGCGGGTTTGCAAGCAAGAAATTCCTTGTAAGTGCAACCAGGCGTTGCAGCTTTCATTTTCTTAGGGAGTGGGGCCTGTCGTGGATTATTATTGTCATGATTGCCGCCTCCATTTACACTATGACTAAAATTATCTTCTTGGGTACGTTTACTAGGAATAATTTGTTGCGGTTCAACAGGTTTCTGAGCAGCAGCCATGATTTCAGGAATAGCATTAGCTATCCCTTGAGTGATGATATTTTCAATATCTTGTCTAGTCATGTATTGGTTTTCCTGGTTTTGCTCAGATTGATTTTCTTCATTAACTAGTTCATTACTAGCGTTTTCCATCTGATAATTGGTATAAGTGTAATTTATTAGTGTCAAATAATTGCTAGTTAAATATAATAAAGCAATTACACATAAACACATAAATCCTCACAACACATATCTATAACCAAAATTGTTGATTTTTTTCGACTTCTATTTTGTTTGATAGATTATATAGGCGTCAATACACACTATCTTTCTTACAATGTTTTATTTCCCATTTTACAGCGTTAGATTTCACTATTACTATTATTATACAAATAGACTTTCCAACCCTAGTATTCTTTGATCCACTGGCAGTTCAGTAGTGACGCTCCCTCTCGTCATACTTCCAAGAAATTTGTTCCCCTATTTCTCGGATCCTATTCCCTGTACCTATCAGTTCTTCACCAAACTGATGTAGTTCGGCCAGGTTTTCATAACTCATTGGCGGGTTGGGGATAGGTTCTGGATCAAATTGAGGAAGTAAAGTAAAGGGACTATTGATCATATTTTGGAATTGCCAATCATTGGTCCACCATTCCTCCATTTGGCCTAACGGTCGTGTGTGGACTAGTGGGTTTGGAATAACTGGTTCTAGGTTTATTGGGAATTGGGCTGTGGCAGGGTAAGAGAAGAGATTATTGTTGACAGGTTCTATGACATCACAATTGGCTAGTAAACGGTCTATTTCGTCCTGGAATGTGATCTCCTCCGGTTGTTTAGAGCTTTCTCCGATCTCTATTCCCTTTTGTTTTAAGTCTCTTCCTATTTCTATTTCTGCTTGTTTGGAACTTTCTCCGGTTTCTATTTCTTTCCTTTTGCTTACAGGATTTTCTATTTTAGGGAGTCTCCTAGTTGTGGGTTTCCTCCTGCGTACCTTTCTCCATCCTACATACCTCCTCCTCTTTTTAGGTTTTGCTTTTTCCAGCGGTGGAGCTTGGAATTCCAGAGGTTCCTCTATATCAGCAACGTAACCAGTGAAGTTGTGGGAGACTTCAATTGGCATGGGATAGAGGCTGAGGTTCTAAAACGCCTCGGATAGCTCACTCATGCTGTGTAGCATATATGCAAAATGCACAAAAATGCTAAGTTAAAACTTTGGAACAAAGTTTAACAAATAAACATTTTTATTGCACACTAATTTGTACAACATAACAGCAAACAAAACACACTTGAATTTATTTATTTATTTACTGGGAAGGACTTATTACTAGACTTAGAATTTAAAGATTCACATTTTCTGCTACGGTAGCGAGCAGATACATATTTGCCCATTTTTCATCTAGGTTATTTTCCTCTGGTGGATTATTGTCAATTTCCTGAATTTCCGGATTAAATCTCACTTTCTTGACTTTCTTTTTCTCTTGCCCCTTTCTAATAATCAAATTCCTTTTCTCTAGGGTAAGAGGATTTTCATAATTTGCCCTACGGACAAAGATTCCTTCTTCTATATCTGTGGGATATTTGGAAGAAGAAGTTCCCTTTTCTTTAGATGTACTATCTAATTTGCGATAGATAGCAGAAATCTTTTGTTTACCCATACTGTAATTTTAACAATTAATCAGTTGATAAGCATATATTCACAGAATGGGAATTAAAATTCCTAAGTATTTTTCAATTACTTCAGTAGGCTTAAAATAGTGAGCTTAATCAGTAAGCTTAAAACAGTGGCTCTGATACCACCTTTTCCTGTCACGGCCCCGGACCCGGTTTGACCCGTTTCAGGAGCCGCGGGACAGGAATCCCGTGGTGTTTAATTTAGGCGACAGCGGAAGTCTTTTTAAAACAGGATCTTTCAATAATTTAAACTGCCCGTTTCATAATTTAGGGATAAATTCCCATAATTTACAATAATATGATTTCCCAGGGAAATTTTAATTTTCAAAACATGTTTCTTTTATTTATTTACACTGAGCCACTTTTCTAAGCTGGGAGTGCTTCACGGCACTTTTCTTTGCTCACAACAGATCACCTGAAACATGTTTGAAAAAGGTTTTGTCAGCGGGGAAATACTGAGTGAATCATTCAGTTTACTAAAAGGACACATTTGTTATAATTTACAGTATTAAGGGGAATTACAATGTTTCTGATATCAAACCAACTACCCACAGTATTTGTCACTCGACCATCCATTGGCTAGCCCATTTGTCCAATGGTGTCTGTGACTGTGGTCAGATCACCCCTTGGCTACCCGTTTGTCCAAGTGTGACGGGAAATAAGTAATGTATACAAAACCCCACATACCGACTATAACTTGTTGATTACATAGACTTAATCCCTGTAATTATAACTTTGGAAAATAACTTGGAGTTTTGTAAAACAGTTGATAAAAAGAGAATGACTCACATTGCAGATTTTAGGAGCAGAGTTTAAGCCTACTGTATATCCCTGATTAACCTAATTTAAATAATAATGCACACACAAACGGGTTAGTAACTAATTCAGCAGTTACGTCAATTCACGAGATTAAACCCTCACAACGATTAATAAGTGAAATACTTAATCAATTCAATGGATTCACAACGAATGACAGAGCATAGTCCGAATTCGAACAGCACTCAAACATTCAAGTCGAAATCACAATGAATAACAAAGTATCAGCTCAATTTGAGCAGCACTCAAACAATCGTTGGATAGTTATAATCGATCGGACGTTGAATCGTAATAGCGATCGAGTTATTACCCTGATTGCGGCAGCACTTCGTGATTATGTGTGTGGTGTGGACTGTTTGTGAAATAACTCGACGTACACAGAAGCTTTTTACGTCGTTTTCAGTTCCTATTTCAAGTCCCAAGGTCGGCTATTTATAGTGATTTTTGGGACTCGCTTACGGACCGTAAGCCGTTTCCCTTGCGGTCCGTAAGCTAAGCAGTCTAATTATAGGCTGCCTAGGCTCAGGACTAGCTTGGCTGAATCAATAAATTTAACCAATCAGCTTTGACCAACGTTTTATTTAGATAAACGTTTAGCTAGGGTTTGCCCCCCTTGAGTATTAGAGACCCTGATCCTAATTCTGATTGTTCTGAAAATTTTAGGGTTAATGCAGAATTACTTGGGTGTCTTAATTAGGGTTTCCTTATTATCTAATTATTATCTTAATTATTGATTTTTTTTTGTGAGAGTTGTTACACAAACGAACGCAAACGAACATTTAACTTGAAAATAAAAAAAATGAAAACGTTGTTATCCTTAAACATTGGATATAAGTAGTTAAATACAACCATCAAATGACAAATCAAAACACAAGAAGTCTACCACACCGCCAAACGATGAATAAAGTTTAACTAACTTAGACATAATTATCCCCAAAAATGTCTTAGAATGTCCAAATTTTAGCTAAAAAATAGGGTTTCAAGTTTTCAATATGTTTAGATAGAAGGCTTATTATTTATTATTTTTTAATATAATCAAATGAACATATTACCGAACGTTCACGAACACAGTCGAACGAAGGAGACCTGTGTTCGTGTTTGTTCGCTAAGCTAACCGAACGAAATTATTTTGTTCGTATTCGTTCATTAAGCTAATCGAATGAACATAAATGAACTTCCTTCCGAACGGTTCACGAACTGTTCGCTGAACGTTCGGTTCGTTTACAGCCCTAGATATGTTGGCTACCTGGTTGGGGGTTAAGGGAATGGTTTGGTAAGGTTCTTGCCTTGTTCAGTGTATAGATCCTGCAAGGACCTGGGTCAAGCTTACTAGGACCTCCTTCAATACCTACTGGTATTGGATGGCGGGAGTGCGAATGGCTTGATCCCCTCATATGTAAACTACTATTAATACATTAACCCGGTTACTTGGGATTGTATCCCTGCTGATTCAAACCACTTAGCCGAGGGTAACGTCACCTTCAAAAGAGGGGCCTACCACTTTACGCATTAATAACTTAATTAATTATCTTTCAATATTCCAACCCTTTAAGATTATATCCTTGCTGACTCAAACTACTGGGTTGAGGGTAACGTCACCTTCAAAAGAGGGGCCTACTACTATAACTAAGATAATCTCTTAAAAAGTGCAAAAGTGCGGAAATCATCAAAGGTTACACTAAAGGCAAGTCGGATCCAAGTGATTCATCTTGTCTATCTGTTTTTATTTTTATTTTCAGCATTTTTAGTTTTTAATTTTCGTATTTAAAAACCTTTTCTCAAACTTTTGATTTGATTAGACATTGAGGATAAACCGGTATAAAAAGCTCTTGTGTCCTTGGACGACCTCGGTATCTTGCCAACGCTATACTACGCTCACGATGGGTGAACTTGCCCATATGTGTGTTTAGTGTTTGTAAAATATCATGTTTTATAAATTTAAAACTTGATCAAGGTGTTAAAAAGGGCTTAAAATATAACTAAAAACCTATCACGCACCACGCACATCAGCATGCTATCAAGAGTCCTACGCAAGAAGTATGAACACAGAACTCATGCGTTTGTAATGTTCTATGCATGCTTCTTATTATCTATATAAACCTTCTGTTCATGCGCTTCAAATATAACTCTCACACAACTT
This sequence comes from Helianthus annuus, assembly GCF_002127325.2. Lineage (NCBI taxonomy): Eukaryota > Viridiplantae > Streptophyta > Magnoliopsida > Asterales > Asteraceae > Helianthus > Helianthus annuus. Next base: position 139,521,291 of record NC_035445.2, read on the forward strand.
TAAGTTCGATCTTTAGGAGAGCTTCTACAAGAGTCTGTTTAGAGTCGAAACTCTATCTGGTTTGGTTTGTTTCATCATAAAGCAATGATTTATATTTACATTTGTGTACACTCGATTACAACTCGGTTTTACAGATTCCGCACGTATAACCGTTGATAAGCAGACCTTATGTTCATTTCGGTGAACTGTTTCTGAACTTTCAAGTGGTATCAGAGTAGGAGGGCTGATATCTATAAGAAGATCGCTTGGATTTCAAGATTTGGAGCACAAAAAGTTCTTTTCTACTCTATTTTCTTATTTTCTCACAATTCCATGGTTCAAATTCTACCAAATTCTCATAATCTATTCAAAAACCATCCGCAAACATCATGTCAAAAGATTAGAAGTGTTTGAAGCCGTTTCCATCATCAAAATTGCAAAATTTCATCAAAAATGGTCAGTAGCACAAGAGCACATTTCAAACGCATGAATGGTCTTATGTGCGCAGGAGTAAATCGTTGGTAATCTTTCAAACACATGAGGTCCCATACACTTACAAGTGTCATACGCGATAGGGTCATCCATTTTAGATTGGTCCTACGCTTGATCACTCATCCGTTTGGGTTTGTTCATCCGTTGTGTAACTCATACGCTTGGAGTTGCTCATCCGTTCTAAGGTCTGATACGCTTGAAGTGTAATAAGTTTTCAATTTTTTTTCCAAGTGTTGGAACAATGGATTACGATACGATGAATGCGTTCGCAACAACACCAACAACGGTAGTTCAAAACATGAATCTAGACAATGAAATGGGAACCACGAATAAACCATTCAAGTTGCTTAGAACGAAAGCTTATCCGAGGTGGGTAGGAAAGTTTGAGAATTACATTCAGGCAAACAATTTTGATGCATGGATGGCTATAGAGGATGAATACTTGATTTAAAAGAATGAAAATTATCAGAATCTCAAAGTACTTAGATTCCCGAGAATGAAAGAGATAAGTATATTCGTGAGAAAAAGATGATAACTTTGTTAAAACAGTCAATCAAACAAGAGATCCTGGAACTTTTACAGCATAACAGTTCTTGTCAATTGATCTGGTGGGCATTACACAACAAGAATCGAGGAAACAATGAAATGAGGAAAAACAAAAGGTCGCTACTCAAAAAGGAGTTTGATATTTTTACGGCGGATAAAAGGAGAAACTTTACAACATTTAATTGAAAGATTTCTCTATCTGGTTGCTGATATGAATAGAATTGGTATTGAAAAAGAAGATTTAGAGCTAATGGATAAGTTGGCAGATGCTTTACCAAAAAGCAATTAGGGCACCTATATGTTGATTTTGCAGTCAAATCCGATTGAATATGCTAGAATGAATATGGCAAAACTGATTGAAAAGCTTGAGGCTCATGAGTTAGAACTTAGAAAGAAATCCAATATGAAGTCAGCTGCTAATTCCACATGATATTGGTTTATACTACAAAGGATCAGATCAGGTACTTGTAGCGAGTCAAAAAAATACAGACAACATTCAGTGTTGAATCGGTAGGTGGAAATGCTTTTATTAGCAGTAGTTCTGGTTAATCACAGTCTCAAAAGTCAATGTACGATAGTGCTGGATCTTGTTCTACTCTCAATAAACATTTCAAAAATCTTCAAAGCAAAGCAGTCATACTTCAAACCAGGTAACTGATGTTCTTCAATGCAATATAGCTGTTAATCTTTAGAATGCTCATGGGTTGTTTGCAGCAAATGCTAAAGAGCACATGTCATTTATAGCTTCTGTTCTAGAATCTTACGAAAGTTTGGTAGCAAGTTGTATTGGAAACTACTACATGAACAAAGAAGATTATGATCAGATCCACCCAGAAGAACTAGAACTAATTGACATCAGATGGTGTATGGCAAGTGTTATTCAGAGAGCTCAGAGGTTCATGGAGAAATTGTTTGGGAAGACCAGAGACAAAGCTTGGATTTGACAAGTCGAAGGTGAAGTGTTTCAGGTGCAAAGAAAAAGGTCATATTAAGTGAGAGTGTACGAACAAAGAGGTTACAGATTGAAAATTCGTTTGGAAGAGATTATTATCATCGAGCTATTCAACACAGAAATCGTAGCATAGTCCAGTGTTATCAAATGACAGAAGTGTACTGATTGAAGTTGGATCATCCTCAGAGTCAAGAGATAAAGCCTTAGTTGTTACTCAAAATGATGAGGGGTTCAACTGGAATGAGATGATATCGAAAATAGGAACCTTAGCACTGATGGCAGAGATTCTGGAAATTGAAGATTCTACGAATGTTGCTAAAGTTAGTGAACTGATTGAGGAAAAAAAGTTGGTTGGACTCAAAGAAGAATTAGAGGTTGCTGTTGAAACTGAATCAACACAATTTGCTGCTGAATCAAAATCAATTCTAACAGAAAATGTTGAAGAGGATAAGATTTACAATGTTCCACCTGATTTCTTTAAATCAATTTTCCTCCTGATATTATTCAAGTTTTTTTCAGGTTTCTTTTATGGGGATATATAAGAGCATCAACTTTGATGAAGAAAAGAAAGATGAAGTCATCGAGATGATCAATGTTCCTGAAAAAATTACCGCTGAAACTCTAGAAGAAATCGTTCAACAAGCTATGATGGCACAACTCAAAGAGGTAAACCCAGAGTCAAAAAACATAATCTGAAATTGGACATAAAACTGAATCGGTTAAATATGAGTCACCAGTAGCTCAAGAGATTCCATCAACATCCTTCAAATGTTTAAAATGTTTAAAACCATGTGAAAAATGTGTGCTGAGAAGGATGTAGCATATGATATGCTTAAAAAACATACTAGCAAATTGTTGGAAGTGTTAGAGCTTATGAGATCGTTGATACTTGTGATGGATTAGTTTAAATAGTAGTTTGTAGGTATTTTGAATGTTTAGGGGCTTATTTTGTAATTGTCTAGAAGTTGTAATCCTGACTTGGTGTAGTTAAGATTCCAGCAAATTTATAAATTTGCTGGCAAGTCAGGAGTTCACTATAAATACCCCAAGCATTGTAACCTAGCCAAGCTTTTGGCTCCTTGATGAATATTAGTGTTGTTACTTTCTCTTGTTGATCTTGTGCTCAAATCTGATATCCAAGGTTGTTTATTGCTATATCTTATTGTTTGGATTCAATACAACACTTGTTGTATTCATTAATCCATTAGCTTCACCTTCATCTTTGATTCTTCTTGACTTTTCATATCTCAAACACCTAATCAATAGGTGTTTTGGGCTAAAACAACCAACCACTGTGATCCGGATACGTTTTGGGAACAACAATTTGGTATCAGAGCCTTTGTGCTCTTGGTTGTTGTGTTCTTGTTGAGATTTTTCATTGTTTTGAAGGTTTTTCAAAGTTTCAAGGTTTTTCAAATTTTTGGGCTTAAAATGGATTGATTGGTGTGGTTAATCGATAGGTTGTTGTTAATACTTAATTAGGGAGTCATTTTGGACATTTTGGTGCATCAAAACATGGTTTTTGAGCTGTTTTTGAGTGATTAGAGGGTTTTAGTTCGTGTTAAACCCTCTGTCCAGCGAATTTAACTTGAAGCCAGCGAACAATATTTGAATGTGGCGAAATTATCTGTTGAATGCAGCGAACTCAGCGTTGAATATAGCGATATAAACCAAATCGTTGAGAGTCTCATCGCATAATCATTAATTTCGCCGACCATTGTTCGAGCGAAATTGTTGATCATTAGCGAAATAGTGTCAATCGTCCCTTGTGCGAAATTATCGAAGGCGACTTCGAGAGCCGTGATAGCGAACCACAGCGTTCTTATCACGGTTATCGGTGAAATTAACCTAACATCTGTTTGTGTTTGTTTTGTCAGCGAAGTTAAGTGATCGCTCGTGCAGGATCGCATAACTCTCCAGCGAAGATAGCGGATAAGTTAGCGAAGGTCCTCAACCATCATCGTTCGTCGGCGAAATTAAATCTCCTGTCAGCGAATTTAAGATCCGTTCAGCTCACGTTTGTCTAAAACAAGGAAAGATGTCGCTAAATCAACTAAGTCCAATTGCTCAAGCGGAACTTGAAACTGGAACTACCACTCGCCCGCCAAAGTTGAAAGGGGCGGAAGACTTTAGCACTTGGAAAACTCGCATTCAATCGTTCTTCGAGTACACAGACTACAATCTGTGGCTCTCTGTTACCGCTGGACCTCACATTCCAACGGTAGTTCGAGGAGATGCAGTAGTTACTAACAAGGATGCTACTACCTTCACTGATGAAGACAAGGCTCTCATTCAACGTGATCGTCGCGCACACGCTGCTCTAACCATGGCTCTATCAACCAACGATTGCAACATGTTTGAAGAACACCGAACTGCAAATGCACTCTGGAATGCATTAATCGAGTACTATGAAGGAAATGAAGAACTGATCGAAAGCAAGAGAGATATGGTGCAGAAACAATACGACATGTTTTGCGGAGTTCGTGGAGAAAGTCTTTCTGATCACATTAGTTGCTTTTTGAACATGATGACCAAAATGAAGAAGGCAGGAAATCCTGTTACAAATCGTGCTGCAATAAAGAAGCTGCTTGATTCACTCCCCAAGGAATGGAGTCTACAATGCATGATGATCAAGAAGGATTTCCTCAACAATCCTAATCCTGTCACTCTGTCAGATCTGATCAACACCCTAAGAGCCTTTGAAATGGATGTTAACAAAAGAGAAATGAACACTGCTGGATATCAACCTAAGTCAACTCAACCTTCAGCTGGATTGAAGAATGTGGCATTTCTCGCTTCAGGGGGCATCACTCCACAAGCTTCTGACTTAATTTACGCGAACGCTTCCGCAAGCGCATCAAAAGCCCCACAACTTGTTGAGAAGACCATCACTGTTGACACTCAAGCGTTGAAAGTATCCACTGAAAATGTGGCACTCTTTAACACATTTCTGAGCAGCTACGAAGCCCTAATGTCTGGGGAACTGAAAAAGGAGATGTTCACTGCTGAAGACATGTATCAGGTTGATCCAGATGATATGGAAGAAATGGATCTGAAATGGCAAATGGCCATGATCACTTTGAGGTTAAAGAAATTTCAAGACAAGACAGGCAAGCGTTTGGGTCTTGGAAAAGCTGGCTTTGACAAATCTAAGCTGAGGTGCTACAATTGCAAGAATCTAGGACACTTCAAGCGCGATTGTCCTCTGTTGAAAGAAGGAAACAGTGAAACTACTCCTGCTGTTAAGCAAATCACAGTTGAAGAGAACAAAAACAATGCGTCTCCCAGCACGCCAAAAGCTTTAGTCGTTGAAGACTATGATTGGAGTGAAGAAATCACTGAAGCAAAAGAGCAAGTTAACAAAGCCCTGATGGCCAAGATCTCAGGTGGATCATCTGCCAGGCAATTTGAGAAGCAGACAGCTGGAATTCCGACTGGAGACAATGCTGCTGACAAGGGATTGAAAAGCATTCTTACTTCTGTGGAGACTTGTGATCAAGCAGAAAAGCATGTTGCTAAAGAAACATCTGAGAAAGGCAAGGATAAGGTCCAAGCAGCAGCCATGAAAGCAGACTCATCAAAAGAAAAGGCTAACAAGGACTTGGTAAATAGTATTCCCCTTAGTTTTAAAGAAAAATTATGCTCACCAGCATGCGTTGATGTCGTGGCACATTACAAATTCTTAAACCTGGAATTTGAAAGGCAAAAAGACAAAGCTTTAAAATTTAACAACGAGCTTAAACAGAACGAGACTGCATATCAGAGAAAGTTGAACTCAACTTTGGCTGAAATGCAAACCCTTAAAGAATTTGTGTTTAGAAAAGATTTTATCATTAATGATCTTACAGAAAGGTTAGAAAAAGCTTTGAACGAAAAGAACAAACTTCAAATTATAATAGATAAATGGAATGTCAGTCAAAAGGCCTTTACTGACATTAAAAATTGCCAACGACCAACGTTTGTGAAAGACGGGATTGGATATAAGGATAGGCACGGAAATGAAAGAAAACTCTTCTTTCCACCTCACAGTAAAAACTACGTGCCTATGCCGACTCCTTATCCCGAAAATGATCTCATAAATGAAAAGGCCTCAATTGAACAAAATGAATTTTATGAAAATGAGACAACCGTTAACTGTTCTAAAAGCAATGCAGATCCCATTGAGTGTAAAGAAGATGTGTGCGATGAGGATGGAGACTGTGGTGGGTCAAAAATAGGAATTGGATATTCAGGCGACAGTTATTCCACCGTTAACTGGTTCGTCTGGAATTGTTCTAAGAAAAACAATGTTAAGGATGAATGTAATAATTTAAGTAGGATGGATGACTGTAATGGCCAAGTGCCTAAATTTAAATCCTTGGATGACTGTAAGGGCCATGTGCCTACATTTGAGACTTGTGATCGTGAACCTTATGTGTCTGATTGTCATGATTTGAATTATGCGTGTTGTGATGATAAAGTTGCTTGTGAATCTCCTGTATTTGTGCCAGAATTAAAAAGGAATAGCTTTGGAAAATTCCTTACAAAGGAAATTCCCGAATTTATTCCTTCTAGAACAGGTATGACAGAATCAGAAAGGAGCGTCACTGAAAACCAAGATAAAGAAGATTCAAGCGTCACTACCACAGAAGACGAACAAACATCAGAAAGTTCAACTGAAGATCAAACAACTGGTGATGAAAGCTTCGAGTGTTCAAGTTATGGAGCAAGTGAAGAACAAAGTTCGAGCGAGGACAACACGTCTGAAAGCTCACTCGATTCAGACAGTGATGAAGAACATCAAGAAGATGAAAGCATAGTGGACAAGAAAATGAAGAAAGCAGAAAGCTCAAGACTCTCATCACATACATCATCTTCTCACACCAAAAGACCCAGACATAAAAGATGCTTTCGCTGTGGTCATTTAGGACATACAGCGAAACATTGTAAAACCCAAAAGTTTCCTTGTAACACCCTGTGTTTTCCAAATGTCAAAGTCAAAGTCAAATGCTGACTGTTATTGGAATTAAAGTTATTTTAATTTTTATTTTATTTTATTATGTGGAGTAAGTGTTGTATAATCAAACTAATCGATCGATAATCTAACCGCGAATCGACGATCGACTGTGAATAATAGGAAGTAACAATGCAATAAAGTTAATCAATCAGAAATCAAGCTAATCGAATCAATCATCGAACTCAAGTGTGGGAATTTTGGTACTTTTATACGTGTGCGTGTGCCTTACGTGTTATTTGTGCATGTTATTTTACGTCGTTATGTGTGGTGAATCAATCAAATCAAATCGAAACTCGAAGGATAATCAAACTCAATTGAAACCGAACCCGAATTGTGGTGTGAGGATGCCTATATGTTAGATATAGTGATTAGGACTAAAAGTAATTTGATTAGAAACTCTATCATACTCAAATCATCGTTCATCGAAGTCGAAATACCAAAAATCGTCACGAAACTCTCAAAAAGGAACATCCTGATCGAACAGGACCACCGATCGAACAGGCTAGCCGATCGAACATGTTGTTCGATCGAGCAGCCCATTCGGTCAGGAATCCTGGCCGATCGGTTGGGCCTTTCCTCTTTTGGAAGCCTATAAATAGGGCTGTCATTGTCATTCTTTCCACTTTTGGAAAGCTCTGACCGACCAGCCCCTTGTTCTTCACTATTTCTCCGATTTCTCTCCGATCCGATAAGTTTTAACTCTAATTCTTGTACGATTTTGTTCATTTAATGATTCTACACCTTTCTATCTTTCAAAACTTGGATTTCAACCGTGAAGTCACCAAGATCTGAGTGTTCTTGGGTGATGTCATCATGGTATTCTTCAAGAACACCAAATTTTGACATCATTCCACCATGATTTGCTTAGATCTAACCGATTTCCACATAAATAATCTAAAATCTACCAAAGATCTTAACATTCCACGGTGGAAAAGAATTGAAAGACGGATTTTCATCTATCTTTCAACTCTTTTACACTCAAACCGGTGAAAACGGAGCTTGAACTAACTTACAAATCATTCTAAACAAACACACGGTTCAAGATTCGGATTCTACCCCGAGATTTACTGATTTCGGGTTAAACGTTAAACTAAGGTTCTGAACCGCTCACTGACCGGACTTGGGTGATTCCTGCCCGGAACAGTGAACCAAGTAAGGGCTTATGTTTTGTGGTTCAACTCGTTATCAAACTATCTCAAAATCACCCCAAACAATCAGAATAACCAAGTGTTAGAAGATAGGCTAACCAGGTCAGAAGATGCTGGCCGAACGGTTAGGCTGTCCGACCGGACAGCCCACCCGAACGGACTACCCAGCCGATCGACCGGGCCAGCCGATCGGCTAACACATGGACCCACAATTTCACAAAGTGTGGTATTGACAAAGTGATGTTCGATCGAACCTACCACTCGATTTGTAACATTACTGCTCGAATCATGAGATACTATACTTTAACACTTAACCCTTTTTCGAAACATTGGAATGTCACCCGATCGAGCATGCCACCCGATCGAGTGGCACATTGCCAGATTTAAACACTGAAGTTGCAGACCAATCGGTTGGGCTAACCGATCGAACAGTCCGTTCGATCGACCGACTTGAAAGGTAATGCTGCAAAAACTTCAAAAGTACAAACCATCATACACAAACACATCCCTTCCTAGAGGAAGAAACAATCCACTTGAAAGGACCAGCCGATCGAGTCTGCCGGCCGATCGAATGGGAATGTTCAAACGGACTTTCAAACCGGACGAACAACCCGTCCGATCGAACCAACTGTCCGATCGACCGGCCCAATCGATCCATCATCACTTGTTTGCATTTCCGCGTTACTCATCGTTATACTATCGAACTATTCAGGCTAACTACTCTCAGTGCTCCCTTCAATCCACAACAAATCACTGTGAGTATACTCGACCCCTTTTTGCTTTTAGCACTTTTGGGTGTTACATACGTTACCATTCGAAATCACAATCAGTTACACTATACCAACTATTTGAACGCTAACCGATTGCATGTATTACGTGACTGAATGAATGCTTGTTTATTATGTTTACACATGGAATGCTGTCTACCTGCCTTAGCAACATAGTACTATAGTTTGGACTCAGCACCCGTTCACACGGGGGTTGTTAAGGACAAATTACTTGCATGCATTACGGTGGTATTCATGTATTGCGAACTGTCTCGGACAGTCAACCCGCAGTCGTTGGTATCGATGATCCCATGTCGATAATTAACATGCTTCGTTTTCCTCTGTGTACGTGCTGGTTATGCGTAAACTATTCGAACTCTATATGCTATTATCAAACTTGTATGCTCACCTTTACATTTCATGTATTGACTTTATTTTAACGTATGTGACAGGTACTTAAGTTGCTAGGATGCTTAGGCGCGTGGTGATGAAATCGAGGCTAGGGAGTCTAGAAATAATGAACCATTGTCTGTAATAATAATTGAATCTGAGTTGTCGGAACGGAATCATTTGCCTAGTTGCTTTCTATGATAACTTGCTATTTATTTGGGATACGGTATGGGACGTATCATTTAAACTGAATTTATATAATAGTTGTTGTGGAAACTTCTGGACAATCTGTTTCGCTCAGTGCCGCGCCCCGATGATTCCGCCATCGGTTGGGGTGTGACATTCCTAAACCAGAGCATGATTTTATTACAAACGTCACACATCAACTAAATTATCTTAAGAAATATGTTAAAAATCTGGTTGAGTCATCTGCGTATTTTTGGAAACAAAAAGAAGTCAAAGTTGGTCAAAACCACGATAGATTTGAAATGAAGCAGATCTGGGTTCCCAAATCAAACTAATTTGTATATTTGTATATTTGTGAATATCAGAATAAACTCCAGAAGTGGCTTCGGATGCTCATGGAATACATCTGGCACGTAGACAGCGGATGTTCAAGACACATGACTGGATTGAAGGAACTGCTGAAAAACTTCCGCTTTATTGATGGGGATTTCGTGTCTTTTGCTGGCGACGAAAAGGGAGGAAAGATTGTTGGAGTAGGAGATGTGGTGTCCGAAGCCCTCACGTTAGAGAATGTCAACTATGTTCCTGAGCTGTGCTATAATCTCATGAGTGTCTCTCAAGTCTGCGATAAAGGAATCTCAGTGCTCTTCAATGATATGGAATGCTTGTTCCTGAAGCCCGGTTATGTTGTTCCTGCAGAAATGATCATGCTCACTGCTCCAAGACAGAACAACACATACGTGCTCAACATGAAAAATGCCAAGACAAATGACAACTTGACATGCTTAATCTCCAAAGCTTCAGAATCGGAGTCACTGCTTTGGCATAGACGACTGGGTCATGTTAATTTCAAAAATATGAACAAACTCTCTAAGTTAAACTTAGTTAGAGGTCTTCCAATTAAAGAATTTCCATTTTCTGAAAAATGTATTGCATGCGCCCAGGGAAAGCAGCATAAGAAACCACACAAGTCCAAAGCAGTGAACACGATCTCTGCACCACTTCAATTGTTGCACATGGATCTTTTCGGTCCTATCAGTGTTAAAAGTCTTGCTAAAAGCTCTTATTGTTTGGTTGTAACAGATGATTACTCTCGGTTTTCGTGGGTATATTTTCTTGAAGCAAAAAGCGAGACAGCTGAAGTGTTAAAATCATTCATTCCCCTGATTGAGAACGTGACCAAGCTGAAAGTGAAGTCTATAAGAAGCGACAACGGGTCTGAGTTCAAAAATCAGACCTTCATATCATTCTGTGCAGAAAAAGGAATTCATCTTCAATATAGTGCAGCCAGAACTCCCCAACAAAATGGAGTTGCTGAGCGCAAGAATAGAACGCTGATCGAAGCTGCAAGAACCATGCTGGTGGACTCCAAGCTTCCAATTATCTTCTGGGCAGAAGCAGTTAATACGGCATGCTACGTTCTAAACAGGGTGCTCATCGTGAAACCTCATGGAAAGACAGCATATGAGCTTCTCTTCAAAAGAAAACCACTTATAGATTTCTTCAGACCATTCGGCTGTTCATGCACTCTTCTAAACACTCAAGAAAATCTCGTCAAATTTGAAGCAGTAGGTGATATCTGCTACTTTATGGGGTATTCATCCACACAGAAGGCCTACCGTGTTTATAACAAACGAACAAAGATGGTGATTGAATCTTACTACGTGGACTTTCAAGAAGGAAATTACACCAACACTGGTAGTACTCCTGATTGGTTCTATGATGTGGGTGTGATCTTCAACAACTTTAAAATTCCGGAGATTGTACCAGACCCTAAGCCAGTCGAAGACACTCAAGTTGAACCTTTGTTTGACTCGTCTGACATTGGTTTGACTCCTTTCACCACCCGCTTATCTCCATCATCCGCTGATCCGATTCTGGCTGTAAATGAAACATCTGGTGACACTTCGCCTGAGAACACCCAAGACAATGGTGCTTCTTCTTCACAGGCGAATGTGAATGAGCCAACTCAAGAAGATGATCCACCAGTGATTTACGTAGATGAACACTTCACCAACCTTCCGCAGCAGATTGAATCTCTAACAAATGCCGGATACAAGACAAATAGAAATCATCCTCTTGAAAACGTCATCGGCGCCGTAGAAGAAGGAGTACGTACACGCGGGCAGTCGTCAAGCATCAACAAAGGTCTCTTCGCAGCTTTTCTATCACAATCAGTTCCACGTGACATCGAAGACGCTATTCAAGACTCCAGCTGGGTTCAGGCAATGCAAGAAGAATTATCTCAATTCAGGAAGCTCAAAGTGTGGGAACTTGTAGATCTACCTGAAGGAAAGTTTCCAATTGGCACTAAATGGGTCTTTCGAAATAAGATGGATGATCGTGGGGTGGTTATCAAGAACAAGGCTCGATTAGTAGTGCAGGGTTTTCGACAAGAAGAAGGGATTGACTACGAAGAAGTCTTTGCTCCAGTCGCACGATTAGAGGCAATCAGAATATTCCTGGCATACGCCTCATATAGAAACTTCAAAGTTTTTCAAATGGATGTTAAAAGTGCGTTTCTGTACGGGAAAGTAAAGGAAGAAGTTTACGTATATCAGCCTCCAGGGTTCGAAGATCCACACTTTCCTGGTCGTTACTTCAAGCTAGATAAAGCACTGTATGGTCTTCATCAAGCTCCACGCGCTTGGTACGAGACCTTGTCCACTTATTTGTTGGAATGTGGATATACCAGAGGGAAGATCGACATGACCTTATTTACCAAAAAGATCGGAGAGGATGTAATGCTCGTGCAAATCTACGTCGACGATATCATCTTTGGGTCAACCAACGAAGTTCTGTGCAGAGAATTCGAAACAGTCATGAAGGCGAAATTCGAGATGAGCATGAAGGGAGACCTGAATTTCTTCTTGGGGCTAGAAGTGAAGCAAAAGGAGGATGGGATTCTTATTCATCAAGCAAAGTATATTCGAGATATTCTCTCGAAGTACAACATGAACGACTGCAAAGTTGCAAGCACACCATTCGCCACTCAGACAGAACTCACTCTAGATCCTCAGGGAAAGCCAGTAAACAAATCCTTTTATCGCTCAATGATCGGTTCCCTGATGTACTTGACAGCCAGCAGACCTGATATCATGTGGGCAATTTGTCTTTGTGCTCGTTTCCAAACAAATCCCAAGGAATCCCATGAAATTGCTGTAAAGCGCATCTTCCGCTATCTCAAAGGAACTCCGAAACTAGGGCTTTGGTATCCTAAAGATAGTAATTTTGATTTAATTGCATATTCTGACAGTGATCATGCAGGTTGCGAAGTAGATCGCAGGTCCGTATCAGGAGGATGCCAATTTTTGGGATACCGGTTGATTTCATGGCAGAGCAAGAAGCAAACAATAGTATCCACTTCAACTGCTCAAGCAGAATACACCGCGGCCTACAGTTGCTGTTCACAAGTTCTTTGGATACAAAATCAGTTGCTGGATTACGGAATCAATATCATGAAGACTCCTATATTCATCGACAATGAAGCGTGTCTAGGAATTGTGAAGAATCCCATACACTACTCAAGAACAAAGCACATCGAAATTCGTATTCACGCAATTCGAGATGCTTATGAAAAAGGATATATTCAAGTGGTGCCAGTGGATACAACACAGCAACGGGCCGACATCTTCACGAAAGCCTTCGACAAAACTCGTTTCAACCAGTTGGTAACCTGGTTGGAGATGGTCAATTTCCTTGACTGGAAATGAATCTTGTGTTGATCTTAAAAAAAAAAAGCTTGTTGAAAATAAAATAAGTATCGAAAGACGTCGCCCACCAAAAAAAAAAAAGATTTTCTGGTTAAAATTTTATTTTCAGGCAAATGGACTCACGAAAATAAAAATTTTAGGGGGGATATTCAGAAAATACTTGAAACAGATGCTTATGTCAGATTCCTGTTAGAGGAAGTGATAGAAAATTGCTAACACTTTGTCATTTCTTTGAACAGAATACAATATGAAATCAGGGTACCAAGCAACGATGTGTCGGTAGATTCAGCAACACCGACGAGTAAACTGCTGTTAGGGAGCAAAACATAATGTCTACACAAGAATTCTGGCTTTTCTCAGACATTACGCATCTCAGTGGGTAACACGTTGCGGCATATGGCTTAATGGTCTTAAATCTTGCGTTGACAGATTGCCAAAGTCTGAGATTTCGGGTCTTTATATTGGTATTTCATTCGGAGGATATCATAGTCGCTCTTCTGCTGCATCCAGATACATGCTGACCTAGACGCTATTCTTTTAATAATAAGTGCCTTAAAAAAAAAGGCCAAACCTTGTCTAATAAGCGCCATTTTTGGCCAAAATCCATAATAAGTGCCATCTTTGGCCAAATACTTTGATAGATAAGTTTGGTAACTCTGCTGTACGGTGGTACTGACCTGTTCACCGAACTATCTATCTTAACCCTCGATAGCTCCTGGAATCTCTGTTGTACGAAAGTACAGACCTGATCTCCGTTCTATCGTTGAAGAGAATGAATCCAATATACTCACCTGTTATGAGGAATCTTTGTGCATACCTTGATCGCGGGGGTATGTCCTGATGTGGGACTCACGAGGGCGTAATGACTCTATTTTCAATAGCTTGTGTGGGGGCCATCGAAGTCTTGTAAATATTACCGAAAACATGATAAACGCGCTCTCCGAAGGTATGTTGAAAGAAGGATGCATGGATTTAAGCGGACAAACATACTGACAGTTTTTCTTGTGCCCTGGTTAGTAACATAATAATAATAATACATAAAGAATTTGGCGAGTGTTGGCAATGTGATCCTCTGCAGGTAAGTTCGGTAAGTGTCAGATATTTCAAGAAAATCTGCGTTAAATGAATCCTCCCAAAGCAAGAAATTTGAAGTTCGGAGTCAAAATGGCCAAATTTTCATCGTTATTGTAAATACTTGGAAATAAACAGCTTTTTAATCAAAAATGGGCACGTTTCTCGAGAAAGTTTGAAATCAACAAGCGAAATTAAAAATTGTCTCAAAATATCTCAGGGGCGGCGAAATTAAGATGCCAGCGAAATTATTATTTCGCTGGCTATCCAATTTCCGTACAAAACCCCATAAACGGTTTCATTTCAAATTTTTCACACAACAACCATCTTCTTCAACCTTGAAACCGAAACTCTCTTATATTTTTGAAGAAATTTCGTGTACAAGATTCACTTCCAGTTAAGATCAAGATCATCAGGTATGTGTTTATCGATTATTCTGTTGATGATTTCATATCTTCATTGTCTGTTCATCTGTTAAAGATTCACTATAGGGTGGGTTTTTAATGGGTTGATTTTTGGTTATAAGGAATTCATAATGGTTGATAGGTAATGTTAATGTTCATATCAGTGATTAATCCGCCATATATTGATTGTATATAGTTAAGTTTGGGCAAAAATCACTAGGGATCAGTCGTTTGTTTGACCTGTTAGGAGGGTTTTGTAAAAGGGTTTATCAAGAAACCGTTGAAGACAGCGAATTTAATATGATCACAGCGATCATAGCGGATTTAGGTTGGGGAAGACCAAAAGCCTCGAACGCGAGTTCGAGCAACCAGCGAATGATCTAATTCGCTCGAGTAGTGATCTAGATCGGTACCTTCGCTGGTAATTTGCTTCCAAAGAAAAGACCGTGTCATTGTTTAAGTTCGCCAGCGAAATTCAACCCTAATCAAAATTTAACTAACCGGATAGCTGGCGAACTTGGCGAAGATACGAGCTCGGTTCTCGAGCGATGATAGCGAAAATCAACAGTCTCGAACGCGAGTTCGAGCACCCAGCCACATAATCTAAATCGCCCGAATAGCGATGTAGGTTATGATCTTCGCTGGAAAGTCGCTTCCGAGACAAAACCTTGTCATCGCTATGTTCGCTAGCGAACTCAGACGTTAATCAGGTGTTTTGTCTCGAAGACTTAGGTCAGCGAAGACATCCTTTGGTTTAGAAGCGAAATTGTCATTTTTCTTGATTTTTTTTATTTTATTTAATTCTTTTATTTGAATATTTGATATAATTGTGCATATTTCTTGTAAATTCCACTCTCTGCATAGTTTATCGTGTAATTATCCTTTCTAACTTGCCTCGTTTTCTGTGTAATGTGCAGTATGGTGAAGAATCTGGAATGGGATAAAACGCTAAAGCACAATCAAAGCATAAATCTAGATGAAGTGCCTACTGATTTTGAAGACGTAACCAGATGGGTACGTATCAGCAGGATCGGATACGCTGTGGAGACATCTGTTACAGTCTACCCCATACACATTCAAGACTTCTGGCAAAACGTGAAGCTGGAATCCATCAACAACAAACCAGGGATAGTATCAACCGTTCGCAACAAGAGAGTGGAAGTGACTGAAGACAGGATTCGCCGAGTTTTGAAGTTCCAAGACAGTGATCAGGATCCGTTGAGTCTAAGTCAAGATGATATCCTCGATGGTTTTAAAGGAATGGGGTATGCTGGAGACTTCCGCAGTAAGAAAGAAATCAAGAGAGGTGGACTCACCCGAGATTGGAGATTCATTGTTCATGTGATCTCTATGAGTCTAGCTCATCGAAAAGGTGGATATGATGGATTGAACCTGGAGTGGTCGGCGGCCATGTTGAATTTATGCCTAAATCAGAAGTTCAACTTCTCGGGTCTAATATTCAACTACATGCGTGAAAATGCAAACGGAGCTACGTGGGCGATGTACCCTAGATTCATTCAAATGCTTATCAACGATCAACACAAGGATCTCCCGAATGATGGAAATGTTTACAAGTTTCACGTCCCGACCAGCCGACAGTATACTGAAATAAAGACCAATGAATGGGTGTTGCTGCATGATTGGATGTACCGAGCAGAAAGAATACAAATTGTCAAGGCAGCTTATCAGAAGTACAAAGAGGGAGTAAGAGAAAAACAGCAGAAAGCTGCTCAGGCTCAAGCCAAAGCAGCTGCAAGAGAAGAACGAAGTAAAGGGAAAAGAAAAGAAAAACAACCTGCTGAAGGGGAACCGCCCAAGAAGAAAAAGACAACAGAAAGCTCTGAACGTCTCATGGGTGCAGCCATAAGGGCAGCTGAATCTGAAGAGCAGCACCGTCAACACATCAAAGATTTAAAAGCAATTCATGCTATGCAAGAGAAGGAGAAAAGAGAGAAAAGTTTAAAGCGTAAAGAAATATCTCCCACTGAAAGGCCAGAAACGGTACCTGAAGAGATTCAAACAATGAATGATTTTGTTGACACCATACTTGTTGATCCCGAAGAAGCTCAAGCAAGCCAAGGCCCATCAAATGTGTCACCTGTAAAACCCACAAGGATTTCAAGGCCTCCGGTTGCTCCGCAAAGGCTCCGTCCCTTCCAAGAGCTGTACGACAAATTAATCAAAGACTCCGGGCCGTCAGTGGCAAAAGAAATCTGCTTGTTAAAGAATCAAGTGAATGATACCAACATCATCAGGGAAAAGATTAAAGACCAGAGGAAGAAAAACAAAGATATGACTGCGTACATGGCAAAGCAGTCCAAATTTATCAGATTCCAGCAAGCAGGGCTGGAGAAAATGTACAGGATGATGCGAGGGATGTGTGAGAAAATGAAAATCGAGCCAATGTTCACGTTTGACGAAATCTTTGACTTTGATGCTTTTATTGAAGAAGAAACTTCTCGAAAAGAAAAAGAAGCTGAAGCAAAGAAGAGGCGGTTAGAGTCAGTTGACAAAATATCGGAAGGTGATGAAAGTGAGGAAGAGGCGATAGATCGGGACGATATGCCATCAAAGTTCCTTGAATGGGGGCTCGAGGATGAAGTTCTATACGAGCAAGCAAATGGAAAAACATTCGCTCCCGAGCATCCTGAATGGTTCAAAAAGGAACGAGAACGACTTCCTGATTTCCATCAAGTTATAAAAGTTGAAAAATCTGAGGCTACTGATAAGATTATCAGTTGGATGTATGATAATCTTAGAGGAATGTTCGTGGTAAAGAGACGCGGAGGAGTAATTCAGTACTTTGAAACTGGATTTGATCTTTTCTCTCTTCCAAGGTGGGATCTACGAGAACTTGGGCGTCTAGATCTACTAAACCATGAAGACAGAGGAATTGGGAGGGATTTTGAACGAATAATCGCCAAAGAATGTAACAAAGGTTTTCAAAATCACACTCCGCAGCGCCCTAGACGCAGAGTATCAAAAACCACCATCGATCCTGTTACAGGCAAAGGAAAAGTGACGTGGGTAATCAACCCAGCTAAAGTTGTCACTAGAATTAAGCTTCCAGAAGAAATCTCTGTCGCTCTAAAGGATTTCAAGAAATGGTTTTACGACAGTAAAACCGGTGAAGCTGTAATCAGGTCGAATGACAATGTGGATATTCGCATTTTGGATCTGATGGATGTGTTTAAGTTCGGGCTCTCAGATCTAACCATGTTGAACGCCAGCCGTATTAATGTCGGAGCAGGCAATGCTAACCTGGAAGAGGCAGCGTTATTTCAACGAGCGGTAGAACGCGCCTGGAGATTGAAGAGAGAAATGCTTGATATGGTAGATAAAATGGAGAAAAGAAAGGAAAAGGAGCAGAAGAAGAAAGAAGCAAGAAAGAAAAAGAAGCACGAGCAAACAAAGGAAGGAAGTTCTGCTTCAACAGCTGATCCAACCACCACAACCTCACAAACAACACCAACACCTCCGGCCTCATCCACATATGAGGCCACTAAGGAGGACCAACCAACGTGTGAAGCTAATGTTACTCAAGAAACTCCGGAAGCACCGACAGAGACCGTGGCACCACCAGAAACAATAGTTACTGAAGAAAATCCAACCGAGCCCGAAAAGCAAGCTACTGAGAATCCAGCGGTTACTACCGAAGAATGAGAAGACAAGTACGCAACGATCTAGGGGGGATATTGTTAGAGCTTATGAGATCGTTGATACTTGTGATGGATTAGTTTAAATAGTAGTTTGTAGGTATTTTGAATGTTTAGGGGCTTATTTTGTAATTGTCTAGAAGTTGTAATCCTGACTTGGTGTAGTTAAGATTCCAGCAAATTTATAAATTTGCTGGCAAGTCAGGAGTTCACTATAAATACCCCAAGCATTGTAACCTAGCCAAGCTTTTGGCTCCTTGATGAATATTAGTGTTGTTACTTTCTCTTGTTGATCTTGTGCTCAAATCTGATATCCAAGGTTGTTCATTGCTATATCTTATTGTTTGGATTCAATACAACACTTGTTGTATTCATTAATCCATTAGCTTCACCTTCATCTTTGATTCTTCTTGACTTTTCATATCTCAAACACCTAATCAATAGGTGTTTTGGGCTAAAACAACCAACCACTGTGATCCGGATACGTTTTGGGAACAACAGGAAGGTCTTATAACGATTCAAGAAGCTTACAACAAGCTTCAAAGGGTGGAAAAGGAATTTAAGGATATAATTAGCAAAGATCTGTCGCAACCCCCGGCCCCTAATCACTTGGGAACGGGCGGCCGCGAACCAGTATCAGTGGTATCGGTGTTTATCAATTTAGCAGTGGAATTTACATCAGGACCGTAGTTAGGAAATATTTTATCAGAGTAAAACACCACATTTTTCTAATAATAAATACATGGGAAAATTTCCAAGTTTCCATTACAAACATATTTATAGGGAAAAACCCTAATTTATTGAATTAAAACATCTTCTTTATTTAGGTAACTTTTATAGCCACTTTTCCAAGCCTTCAGTGCTGTCCAGCTGGCTTCTAGTTGGCTTTCACATTTTGTTACCTGAAACGCGTTTAAAAACATTTTATCAGCAAGAAATACTAGCGAGTGAATCCCAATTTAATCAAGAAAAGTTTTATCATTTTACAGCATTGAGGGCAACCCGCAATTACATTTGTTTACATCTACTTTAAGTACCACCCACGGTACTGTCAATCCTGACTGGTGGTAATGTTACTACTCACAGTGTAGTAACAAATTTTGTATACAAAACCCCAACTTACCGACGATAATTGTAGAATTATAAATACTCAATCACTGTTAAATATAATTTAAAACAATTGGGGTTTTGTAAAAAAAATTTAAAAAGAGGAATTACTCACCTTGCTAATTTAGGTATTTCCCTTGTGACTTCCTGGTTATAATCTATTAATTAAAAAATGCACACGTGTTAGTATAATAACCCAATTTACATTAGTTATACCCTCCCCGAGACAGAACTCCAACGACTGAGTCAGACAGAGCCTCGACATGCGTTACGGAGCAACCGGGGGTTATGACACTTACATCAAGGCAGAGCTCCGCTATTTTAGTGGGTATTATACCCGAGTATTATTATTGCTATTCAGAATTGAGAGAGATTCAAAGTTTTTTGAACGATTTCAAATGAATGCCGATGGCCTCTATTTATAGTGTCTGGTCGACACTTTCTCGCGCCCCACGAGAGATACACAAAGGGGCTTCGCGGCCCGCGAGCTAGATTATCTAGGGTTTAGCTTTGTCGAATCAACGGTATAAGTTAGCCACGACAAGGACACGCTGCAGCTCAGGGGTTTGTCTGATGGCCAAGCTGTAGCGGCCCGCGATAGCCTTGCTTGGTTCTGTCGCGCCCCGCGAGCGAAAGGTAAAATTTATTTTATTTTATTTTTGTTAAATTAAATGTATTTCGGGCCTATTTCTTGTATATGGGGTGTATTTTAGGGCGTATATGGGTGTTATAAGGGTTTCAGGAGAGTTGTTATATCCTCCCCACCTTGTTTTAGAACTCGTCCTCGAGGTCTACTGGAACAGGTGTGGATATTTCCTCTGCATCTCTAACTCAAGCTCCCAAGTGTATTCAGGGCCTCTCTTAGAATCCCATCTTACTTTGACTAGAACCAATCTCTTGTATTTGAGATTCTTGATCTTTCTGTCGTTAATCTGTAGAGGTTTTTCTACAAACTTTAGTTTCTCATTTACCTCTATGTCCTTAAGAGGTACTACTAGTGATTCATCGACTAAGCATTTCTTGAGATTACATACATGAAATACATCATGTATTCCTGCCATTTCCTTTGGCAGTTATAGCTGATACGCTACAGGTCCTATTCTTCTAATAATCTCAAAGGGTCCAACACACCTGGGGCTTAGCTTTCCCTTTTTGATGAATCTAACTATTCCTTTCCATGGCAAAACCTTTAATAATACGTTGTCTCCTACTTGGAACTCCAATGGTTTTCGCTTGTTATCAGCATAACTCTTTTGTCGATCGCGTGCTGCTTTTAGCCTTTCCTTGACTTGAATAATCTTGTCCGTTGTTTCTTGTACTATCTCTGGTCCAGACAGTTGCTTTTCTCCAATTTCTGCCCAACAGACTGGAGTTCGGCACTTTCGTCCATAAAGTGCTTCGAATGGTGCAGCATTGATGCTGGTATGATAGCTGTTATTGTAAGAAAATTATATTAATGGTAAATGATCGTCCCAATTTCCTCCGAAATCAATTACACAAGCTCTAAGCATATCTTCCATTTTCTGAATTGTCCTTTCGCTTTGTCCATCCGTTTGAGGATGATAAGCGGTGCTTAGATTTAACTTGGTTCCCATTGCTTTTTGGAAACTTGTCCAAAAATGAGAAGTAAAACGGCTATCTCTATCAGATACAATAGATAAAGGAATTCCATGTAATGAAATTATTTCATTTACATACAACTTGGCTAACTGTTCCATACTGAAAGTTTCCTTCATCGATAAGAAATGAGCAGACTTGGTTAATCTATCTATAATCACCCAGATTGTATCATTACCTTTTCATGTCTTGGGTAATTTGGTAACAAAATCCATTGTTATCAATTCCCGTTTCCATATTGGCATTTCTAATTGTTGTAATAAACCTGAGGGTTTCTGATGTTCAGCTTTAACTTGTGAACAGGTTAGACACCTGGAAACATAAGCTGCTGTATCCTTTTTCATTCCTATCCACCAGAAATTCTTTCTTAAATCTTGAAACATTTTATCACTTCCAAGATGTATCGTATACTTAGACTTGTGGGCTTCTTCTAATATTCGGTGGCGTAGGTTTCCTTGTTTGGGTATCCAAATCCTTTTCTTATGGAATCTCCAAATTCCATCTGTTCCTTGTTCTAATTCCTTAATCATTCCTTTCAATTTTTCAGTATCGTCCTTTATTACTGATTCTTGTACTTTTCTAATCTGTTCATTTAAATCTACATGTAGATTTAATTTAGAGAACGTACTCTTTTTGGCTTTTCATGATATTTTCGACTTAAAGCATCAGCTACTACATTAGCCTTTCCTGCATGATACTGGATACTACAGTCATAATCACTAAGAGTTTCCATCCAGCGTCTCTGTCTCATATTTAACTCTTTTTTCCCAAAAACATATCTTAAACTCTTATGATCGGTGAAAATGGTAAACTTACTACCGTAAAGATAATGTCTCCAAATTTTAAGGGCAAAATTATGGCTCCTAACTCTAAATCATGGGTTGAATAATTTTCTTCATGATTCTTAAGTTGTCTAGAGGCATAGGCTATAACATTTTGACGTTGCATCAACACACATCCATAACTTAATTTCAAAGCATCACAATAGACTACAAAGTCTTCAGTTCCTTCTGGTAACGCTAGTATGGGTGTGTTGGTTAATCTTTGCTTAAGAATTCTAAAGGCTTCTTCCTGTTTTGGTCCCCATTCAAACTTAACAGACTTATAGGTTAGTTTTGTTAGAGGAATGGTTATTCTAGAAAAATCTCAGATAAACCGTCTATAATAACCTGCCAGTCCTAGAAAACTTCTAACCTCTGTTGGTGATTCAGGGACTTTCCACTTAGTAATCACCTCGATCTTTGTGGGATCCACATGAATTCCTTCATGATTAACTAAATATCCAAGGAATTGTACTTCTTCTAACCAAAATTCGCATTTCGAAAATTTAGCGTAAAACTTTTCTTTTCTCAACAAATTTAGGAGTGCATGCAGATGCGTTGCATGTTCCTCTTTACTCTTAGAGTAAATGAGAATAGCATCTATAAAGACAATTATGAATTTATCCAGATATGGCTTACATATTCTGTTCATCATGTCCATAAATGCGGCGGGTGCATTGGTTAAACCAAATGGCATGATTGTAAATTCATAATGGCCATACCTTGTTCTGAAGGCAGTTTTAGGAATGTCCTCTTCCTATACCTTTAATTGATGATATCCTGAGCGAAAATCGATCTTAGAAAAGAATCGAGCTCCTTGCAATTGATCAAACAGATCATCGATTCTCGGTAATGGGTACCGATTTTTTATCGTGACTTTGTTCAATTCTCGGTAATCAATGCACATACGCATGGACCCGTCTTTCTTTTTGACAAACAAGATCGGTGCTCCCCATGGCGATGAACTTGGCTGTATGAATCATTTCTCCAAAAGTTCGTCCAATTGTTTATTTAGCTCTTGCATCTCTATTGGTGCTAAACGTAAGGTGCCTTGGCAATCGGTGCTGTCCCTGGTAGCAGATGAATTCTGAATTTGACTTCCCTATCCGGCGGTAGTCCCGGTAATTCTTCTGGGAAAACATCTGAGAATTGAGATACTACGGGAATATCTTTCAATTCTTTTCCTTTAGTGTTAATGATTATGGAAATCATATACACCAGTGATCCTCTTGCATAACTAGCTGTTTTCATCACAGAGATGAATTTCGTGGATCTAGATGGCTTATCTCCTTTAATTGTGAACTATTCACCATTTGGTGAATTTACTTGTATTGACTTTTGATCACATAGAATACTGGCTTTATTGGCTACGAACCAATACATTCCTAATACAATATCGAATCCAGCCAGATTCATTGGGTAAAGATTAGCAATAAAATTATGTTTTGAAACTTCTATTCTTGCTCCCTGCAAGATTTCAGTAATCTTAATGGATTCTTCTTTTGCTGTCTCTACTAGACATTCTTGTTGAAGTTTAGTTAATGGTTGATTGAGAAGTTTGCAAAATAAAGTATTAATAAAACTTTGGTTCGCACCAGAGTCAAATAATACTTTAGCATAAACATCATTAACTAAAAATGTACCGGTAATCACGTCCGGAATCATCTTTGCTTCTTCGACTGTCAGAACAAATGCTCTAGCATTCTTCGTAGTCTTGTTGTTCATGGCTAGAGCTAGTTTCAGACAGTTCGGCTTGATATGCCATTTTTCTCCACAATTGAAGCATACTCCATTACTGGGTTTCTTCCTACAGTCTTCTTCCTTATGTGCTGGTATCTTGCAGAAGTTGTAGTATGTGGAGCATCTTCCTGAATGCTTCTTCTTGCAGGCCTTACAATAAGGTGCAGAAGTAGAACCTACATTTTTTCCCACGGTTGGAATTACCGTAGCGAAACTCCTGTGTAAGCTTTTGGACTAGGTTCTTCCTCTGGTTCTCTTCTTGCGTACGTACAAGTTCATCAGTCAATGTATTTGCTAGCTCTACAGCTTCTTCTATGGTTTGTTGTCTAGCTGCCTTGACTACGTGTCTAATCTCACTGATTAATCCCCAGATGTAACGGGAGATTAACACTGGTTCTTGTGAAACTAGGGTTGGCACTATTCTAGCATATTCGAAGAATACATTAGTGCAACCCTTACAGTCTACTCCAGTCATTCTAAGGTCTAAGAACTTATTAGCTATTTGTTCTTTTTCATTAGAAGGACAGAATTTCCTTTCAACCATGTTCTTAAACTCAGTCCATTCCATATTATAGACTCTGTCACTTCCCCTAGACTGGAGAATAGTGTTCCACCATTCTAGAGCGGCATTCTTAATAAGATTGGAAGCAAACATGATTTTGTCTTCCTCTGCACACTTGCTTATTTTTATGATTGCCTCAGTCTTTTCTATCCAACGTAGAGCTGCAATGGCTCCTTCATTGCCTGAGAATTCTATTGGTTTACAAGACCAGAATTGTTTGTAAGAACAACCATAAGACATGGTTCTTCTTCTTTTTGGAATAGGCAATTGAAGTAATGGTCCATTGTTTACGCTGTGACTGGGTTCAGTAGGTGGTCGTTTACTTCCACTGTTAGTTTTATTATTTTCCACTTCCTTAACCGTTTCGATAATATATGACATAGCGTCTAACAATCTATATATTGCACGAGTTAAAAAAACCACGTACCATATGGGACGTATAAAATTTAATTTCATTTGTTAACACATACAATCATCAAGATATGTCTTTAAAAATTTAAACTTTGACGTGACATTTTTAAATTATATTAAGTTAATTTAAAACATCTTTTCCAATTGTGTATCAACTTGTTTTCCTAAGTAATTGATAAATGTTTATTCAACGTAAGTGTACCGACTTCTTTAAATATTATCTTAACACAGCTATGTTAACTTAAATTACAATTATAAATATATAGAAATATTAATACATATAAAAAATAATAACTAAAATTTAAATTTTTTTAATACCACCTATTTTTTGTATTTGACATATTTTACCATTCAAACAATCTAACAACATTAAATATTTGAAGACTTTTAGAAATCACGATTAAAAACAATTATTATCATTATTCTTATTTTTTGTAATATATATAACGAACATAATTTTGAATTTGGTTATATTTAGAAACTTGAATATAAGAAGTAAAAGTAATAAGTTTTATTAAGAAAATTCATTGTTAATTTCATATCAAAATTACTTGTTAATGAATATAACTAGCTATAATTTATTAAACAAAAAAAGTGCCTAGAATTTTTGAAGATTTTTATAAATCATGATTAAAAACAATTATTATTATTATTCTTCATTTTTTTAATATTTTAACGAACATAATTTTGAATTTGCAGATATTTAGAACCTTGAATATAAGTTTTTAAGTAAAAAAATAAGTTTTATTAAGAAAATTCATTGTTAATTTCATATCAAAATTACTTGTTAATGAATATAAATAGCTATCATTTATTAAACAAAAAAAAGTGCCTAGAATGATGGCAAATGGCTCCCAAAATTTTATTATATAATACTAGCTTGTAAACCCGTCTATCACATGGATTAAATATAAAAAAAATCTTAGATTGAATAATATTTAATTTATAGATATTACAAACCCATGTATTACACACGTAAAATATCAAAAAAAAATATAAATCATACTTCTATATAATCCTGATCACATAGTTAAAAAGTGTAATAATAATATAATCTAATCATTGCCTTATTCCATTTAGTACTAAAATAAAGATGATTTGATCTTTTGTTTGTAACTTTACCATTTTTATCAATAATTAATAGTTTAAATCAATTGGTTTTAGAAATATATGTGTAATCTTAATAAGGTGTTATATATAAAAATAAACTAACGATTAAAAGGCTTTTGATTTTTAAAGAATATTCATATTAAAAACAAACATATTAAAAAAATATAATAACCCTTTATCGTATGTCATAGAGGCGAAGATAATCTTGATCTTCAATATGTAAAATCTGTATATTCACATAAAGTAATTCTTATATTTTTATCTCTATATCGTATAGTATAATTTATTATCTTAAGCATCATGGTATATTACTTTCTTTTGATGAAGAGGGGGTTTATCTAGAATTTTTTATTAAGGTGGGTAATGGTTCTTATATTAATTTACTTATTATTATTTTTATTGTTGTTGTTGTTGTTGTTGTTGTTGTTGTTGGTAGCATAAGAAATTGGAGAAGTGTAAGAAGTGTTTTGTGAGAAGTGTAAGAAGTGTTTTAAGCCCTTAGATCTTGTAGTTAATGATTGAGATCAAAAAGGGCTTGAAATGTAAATTATGTCTTATTTTTTGACTTATTTGGTTAGATTAGGGGTAATAGTGTCTTTATATACAACCTCAATGCACATGCAAGTTCCACTCATCTTTTTTGAACATCAATTAATTTTTACACGGAACTTTTTTTAGAAAAAAAATGACACCATAATAACGTACTTTTTTATCTTTAATATGAGTACTATATTGTTATACTTATATAGATAGAAAAAAATTATGTATAGCATGATATGAAGCCTATTGGAATGAAGGTTTAAAACACCATACAAAGAACATCTATTGGAATGCCGGTGTAAAATACCATGAATGCAGGTGTAAAACACCACACAAAGAACATACAAAGAACAACTACTGGAATGCAGGTTTAAAACACCATGAATGCATGTTTAAAACACTATTCGAAGAACTTCTACTTGAATTGCAGGTGTAAAACACCACACATAATGGTGTTTATATCATGTGCTAAACACGAGATAACCTAAGTTCACAAAACACCATTTGAAGAACAGTGAATAATCTATCAGCGAGTCATAAAACACCACAACATAACCTATATCGCCTTGTTGACGAGAATTTTCATAAAACATAAAACACCATTTGAAGAATAGTGAATATCTATCACCGAGTCATAAAACACCACAACATAACCTGTATCGCCTTGTTGACCAGAATTTTCCATTATAAATTATCAAGAAGATCGCAGTTGAAAAGAAAATATGAATGAGGGATGTTTGATCAACTGAAGAGAATAATTTTTATTTGAACTAGGTTTTTTTGTAGCATTGAAGTGTATGAAACGTAAACAATACATTTTGTTTCCTAAAATCTCTTTAATTGAATATTATTTGAAATTACATTATTACCCTTAAGGATTAATATTATTAATGGAGACATGTCATCTGTAGAATTTTTTTACACTTCACACACTCTTGTCTCTTTTTATATATATATCCTATACAAATAAAATTGATGTACTAAGTGTACATATAACTAGAGTTAGCATAATTACTCTAGTTATTTTTATGCTTATCACGGTAACGCTATATCTACTTGTATTTAACTTTAACATTATATAACCCTACAAAAAGTAACTTAAGACACCATGGTTTGAATCACACCCCTTCAAAAAGACACAACCCTTCAAACCACTTTTAAATGTATCACATCTCTTACAAAAAAAAGTGACAACTTTTAAATATATCACACCCCTTCAAAACGGCACAACCCTTCAAGCCTAATAGCATTAGATAATATTTGTATATATGGTCAATATAGCAATCTCGTGTATTATGGAAATTAGTTGTAACTCTCCCAAAATAGAGGAGATCTGTATCTTTATATTCAATGAGAATTGAGGGAAGGATCATCGATCCTATTGCATACGGTTTCTTACATGGTATCAAGAGACCAACCCTAATCCTCCCTCCCCACTCTCACCTTCTGCCGATCTCCTCCCAATCCGATCCATCCTCGCCGCCCCTTTCTCTCTTCAATGGAGCCCAAGATCCACCCAGCCGCAACCGTAACCAACATTAAAAGTCTGATTCCAGTCGTTCTTGAGATGGAATCTGGGCAATATGCTTCCTGGTCCGAACTATTCAAGATTCAGTGTCGGGCATCCTTGGTCATCGATCACCTCTCCCCTAAACCTTCTGCATCTTCTTCTTCTTCCTCTGTAACAACCAAGGACACCGACAAAGCCAAAGACAAAGAAGTTGATGACTCCTGGGATCGGTTGGATGCCATTGTGCTCCAATGGATTTATGCAACCATCTCGAACAACCTCTTACACACCATTCTTAAGCCAAACACCACTGCGTATGATGCTTGGAAGACACTTGAAGGTATTTTTCAAGACAACAAAAGCTCCCGATCCATTCACCTCATGCATAAATTCTCCAACACGCGCCTTGACGGATTCTCTAGTGTCTCGGCGTATTGCCAGCAACTGAAGGTGTTAGCCGATCAACTGGCTAACGTTGGAAGTCTGGTTGATAACGAACGATTAGTGCTTCAACTAATCGCGGGCCTCAACAAACAGTATGAAGGTATTGCTACTATTCTCCAGCAATAGGACCCCTTACCCACGTTTTATGAAGCTCGGTCCAAAATCATGCTCGTTGAAACTCGCAAGGCGGAACAAGCTCTTCTTACGGCTCAAACCGCGGGCACCGCGTTAATTGCAAACACAAACAAATCTCAGCCCCCGGCAAACCACAATGATTTCCGTTCGGAACCCGACCGATACCGTGGCCGGGGACGTTCTCGTGGCCGTGGCAGAGGACGCGGCTCCTAGGGACGCGGCCGCAACAACTACACTCAACAGCAGACTTCATGGTCCAGTCAACAATCAATCTGGCCCAATTCAGCCCAACTGCAACAGTGGGCTGGGCCCGGTTCTCAGCAGACCTTCTCCACTCCTCCTTGGGCCGCCCAGCAAACTCCTCTATGGACACCTCCTCCCTGCCCATACCCAACTGCACCTCGACCCACTTCAGCAACCAACCATGGCGGTAATATCCTTGGGCCACGGCCCACTCAGGCTTACAATTCCTATGCCCCAACTGACATAGAACAGGCGCTTTATACCATGTCTCTCAATCAACCGGATCCCAACCTGTACATGGACACGGGGGCCACAGGTAATATGTCTAACTCGTCAACTAACTTTCGATCTTATTTTAATAATAGCGTGAATCAAAACATCATGGTCGGTAATGGCTCAACCATACCAGTTGTTGGACAAGGCACACAAACCCTTCCCCCACCCATCCCCCCACTTATCCTTAAAGACGTCCTATATGCACCTAAACTAATCAAAAATTTAATATATGTTCGTCGGTTCACAACCGACAACTCTGTTTCTGTTGAATTTGACCCCTTTGGTTTTCTTATGAAGGACTACAAGACCCGGATCCCTATCCTCCGATGCAACAGCAGCGGTGATCTCTATCCCCTTACATTTGGATCCGGGACAACCAGCGCACCATCCACCTTTGCAGCCATCTCTTCCCAACTTTGGCACCAACGTCTTGGTCATCCAGGCCATCCATCTTTACATTATTTGAAGCAATCTAGTTTTATTGATTTTGATAAACATAATAAAGACATTTGTGAATCTTGTGTCCTTGGTAAAAGTATTCGCTTACCGTTTGCTATTTCTCAAACTTGTGTTTTACAACCTTTTGACATTTTTCATTGTGACTTATGGACGTCACCAGTTCTTAGTTCCCAAGGTCACCGTTACTACATCTTATTTATTGATGACTTGACCGATTTTCTATGGACTTACCCTATATCCAAAAAGTCACAAGTATTTTCAATTTTTTGCCAATTTCATAAACTTATTGGTACCCAATTTGAACGCCCAATAAAAATGTTCCAATGTGATAATGGCAAAGAATATGTCAATTCGGCTTTTCAATAATATTTTAATCAACATGGTATGGTATTTCGTTTATCATGCCCTCACACCTCGTCTCAAAATGGAAAGGCCGAACGAAAAATTAGAACCATCAACAATATGATCCACACCCTCCTTACTCATGCGTCTTTACCCAACACTTTTTGGAATTATGCCTTGGCCACCGCCACATATCTCCTAAATATCCTCCCTACCAAACAACACAATAAAACCCCCACTGAGCTTCTCTACTTCCGCACACCCACATACCATCACCTACGTGTGTTCGGTTGTTTGTGTTACCCCCTTATTCCCTCTACAACCATTCATAAACTTGACCCACGCTCTTTCCCTTGTGTCTTTCTCGGATACCCATCCAACCATCGCGGTTATACTTGCTTTAACCTACAAACCCGCCAAATTATTATTTCTCGCCACGTTGCGTTTGACGAGACTACCTTTGCTTTTGTCAACACCATTCTCCCCTCACCATCTTATGACTTCTTGACAGACTCCTTCGCACCCCACCTATGGCAACTCGTTGGCACACCCACTGCCAACACACCGCCCCAAACCACTGGCCCAACCACTTCGGCCCACAGCTCCTCAGCCCAATCACCACCACCCGTCCCCTCTTCATCACCCTTCACCACAGCCAACCCCTCAACTCACTCGGCCCAACCAGCCCATCCCCCACACAGCCCACCTTCGGCCCATCACTCGCCATCACCAAACAGCCCACTTTTGGCCCATCCCCTGCCATCACCAAACAGCCCACCTTCGGCCCATTCCTTGCCATCACCAAACAGCCAACCTTCGGCCCAACAGCCCTCCTCCATTCCTTCCGAACCTGCCAGCCCATTCACCCCCCCTGTTTCCTCTTCGTCACAACACCCTCCTACCCCACCCGCTCGAACAATGCGGCCCGAGCCATGGATGGCATCTCTAAGCCCGTCCACAAACTCAACCTTCACACGTCTACACTAATCCCCATACCCAAACGATCCACCGATGCCTTGTCCATCCCTGGATGGTACGAAGCCATGAACACTGAATTTCACGCTCTTATTAAAAATGAGACTTGGGAGCTAGTTCCGAGACATCCGGCCATGAATGTTATTCGAAGTATGTGGCTCTTTAAACATAAGTTCAAATCGGATGGTAGTCTGGAACGATACAAGGCACGGTTAGTGTGTGATGGTCGTCTTCAACAAGTGGGCATCGATTGTGGTGATACATTTAGCCTGGTGGTAAAACCAGCTACCATACGCATTGTCCTATCACTGGCTCTCTCCAACTCATGGTCCGTACATCAGTTAGACGTCACCAATGCATTTTTTAACGGCAATCTTCATGAAACAGTATACATGCACCAGCCGATGGGCTTTCGGCATCGCGATTTTCTGGACCATGTTTGTCGCCTTAAAAAGTCATTATATCGGTTAAAGCAGGCTCCACAGGCTTGGTATCAACGTTTCACGGACTATTTTCTCACAGTGGGATTTATTCAAAGCAGGTGTGACGCTTCTCTATTTATTTTTCACCATGGCCAGGATGTTGCTTTCTTACTACTCTATGTTGATGACATTGTGCTGGTCACCTCGTCTGATCTTCTTCGGCAACGTCTGATGGCCCATCTTGCTAGTGAGTTCGCGATGAAGGATCTTGGCCCGTTAAGTTTTTTCCTTGGCATCTCTGTTTCACGGCTCCGACACTCGACGATTGACTAGTGGCTATTGTGTTTACTATGGTGACAATCTTATTTCGTGGTCCTCTAAACGGCAACCATCTATTTCTCGATCGAGTGCTGAAGCCGAATACCGGGCCGTTGCCAACGTTGTGTCAGAAATATGTTGGCTTCGCAATCTACTTTTGGAGCTTCGTCGTCCACCGTCAGTCGCCACACTCGTCTACTGCGACAACATTAGTGCTATTTATTTGGCGGGAAACCCGGTGCAGCATCAACGTACAAAGCACATCAAACTTGATATTCATTTCGTTCGCGAACAAGTTCAACGCGGCCAAGTTCGTGTCTTACACGTTCCCTCACGTTATCAGGTAGCTAACATTTTTACAAAAGGCCTCCCACGGATCCTCTTTGAAGATTTTAGGTCCAGTCTCAGCATCTGGTCCCCTCCCGCTTCGACTGCGGGGGTGTAATAGCATTAGATAATATTTGTATATATGGTCAATATAGCAATCTCGTGTATTATGGAAATTAGTTGTAACTCTACCAAAATAGAGGAAATCTGTATCTTTATATTCAATGAGAATTGAGGGAAGGATCATCGATCCTATTGCATACGGTTTCATACAAAGCCAAAAGTCATGACCTTTCAATTAGCAACATCTTAGTACCAACATGTTTACATATAGCACCGATTAAAAACATTCTAAAAATCCGACGCACCATTCAAATGAACAAGTATACATTTTTTCCTGCCATCTCACCACCGCCATATATCCGAGCGTAACCTTAACTGCCATTTTTTAGACATTTTTCTATTTTTTTCTCCCGCCGCCTTCAGTTTCCTCCGTTACCGGTCGTCATAGCACTTTCGTTTGATTCTGGTATGTTCTCACTACCATCATTCAAACAAAGAACAGAGACTTACATAACAAATAAAAGTGATTGCGTAGAAGTAATAAATCAATGATGGATCACATACTGATGATCCATGACTCAATAAAATTGTGAGGTTTGTAAATGAATGATTTGATTAGGGTTTGTTTAGTATCATATATGTGTTTTTATTTAGTCATGTAGATGTCAATCAGAATTATGTATATTCAGATTTGAGAAAGTAGCAACTACAAGAATTTCATGCAATTGTTTGATTTATATTTTGTTCTTTGGTTTCATGTGTATACGTTAATTACCCTTTAGAAGAACTGAATCGGACATGAATCCATTATGGGAATTCAATCAGTTGACAAGAAGATAATGATGGATCATGGGGAAGTGTAGTTTTCTATGTATTTCTCACTTTTTCGTTAAAACCTATTGAATTTTTCTATTTATGCATTTTTCTTTGGATTTAGGGGATTTCAATTCTTTTGTTAGGTCTTTGCTGTGCAAAGTTAGCGTTACTATTAATCTGTTATCGTAAAGAATCAAATCAACACCGACTAAATTCACGCGAGATAATCTTATTATATAAACTTTATGATTCATTTTTTTGTCATTTTCTGAATTTTTCGTTTTGAATTTGGTTGATTTGGTCATACCCAATTTTGATTGTTGATATTTTATTTATTCATGAAGATAGATACATTGTGATACATACAAATTTGATGATCATGTGTAGATATAATTTTATCAATGGGATTGATGATATGAAATTGTCCTTTGAAGATACAATAATTTTCTGCATATACAAATTGATATTAACACTTTACAATATTTATTTTTTAAATTGTCAACGGATTCAAGTATATGCCTCTCTGTTTGCTTTTCCTTCTCAACCTTGACAAATCTCTACCAAAAATTCATCTCAAATCTATTTATCATAATTTTGTCGTTGATGTATTGTTTGTCGCATTTTAATCAATAGATTGAATAAGGATTTGTTGTTTTCATCACTAAATATGTTAGATTTGTTTTGAAGATACTGAAACTTGGCATTTTTGTTGTTCATTAAGTTTAATTTAACAATGAAAATACGTATTGCATAAAGTCAAGAATTTGTGTTACGCATCTTATATTGTGATACTAAATGCAACCTATGTTTTGCATAAAAAAAAGAATTTTCGTTTCACATATCATATACCGATACTAAAATCAACATCCCGCCGCAACGCGCGGGTTAACGTCAATTCGTTATATATACATATATTTACACAAACAAAATGTTAGATTTATCTTTTTAATTTTATTTTCCAAAAATAGTCTTGTAACAATTTACACACGTTCTCTATATCATTTATGACTCATAAATACTTATTACCGAAAAAGACGTCTACCTACAAGGAAAAGAGGTTTTAAATGAATATTTAAGAATATTTCAAGTACTTATGTTGCTTACTTGGGGGCAATATAGGTATTCATATGTGCCATGGGTACCTATTAGAGAGGACGGGGTGGTGCGTGAAACTATCACGGCCATCATCCATCACGCGTTATATCCACCGCCAGCAATAAGTATCACGCGTTAATGTTCAACGAAATCAAATTTTCGTTATCTTTATCACGCGTTAATCATTTGTTTTGGGAGGGTATTTGTTGGTTGGGGGGAAATTGTTGGGTGTGGTGATGAGTGATGACCACCCCCACTAAAAATGGTTGTGAGTTATGGAAAAATGGTCGATGACATCGCGAAACTTGATTGGTGCTTGTGAGTGATAAATTCTGTCACTAGTGAACCACCCCCTCCCCTTAATAGGGCTGTAAACGAACCGAACGTTCAGCGAACAGTTCGTGAACCGTTCGGCGGGAAGTTCGTTTATGTTCGTTCGTTTAATAAACGAACGGACATGAACAAGAAATTCCGTTCTATTAGTTAAATGAATGAACGTGAACAGAGGTCTCGTTCGTTCGATTGTGTTCGTGAACGTCCGGTAAGGTGTTCGTGAACGTGTTCGTGAACATTCGTTGATTTGCGTTCGTTTATGTTCGTATGTTTGTGTTTTAATTGAAGATCTTTGTGCTTTCTTATAGTTTATTTGTACTTTTTATATTATTAAACTTTTATTTATTTTATTTCCCTAACAATTAAAATAGGAAACCTGCTTTCACCTTGTTTATGCATCATTTCCCTTTCATTTCTCATTATTTACATCCACGAATACGATCGACCTCCGTTCCACAATAAGGGATTCAAGTTCGAGTGCTACTCTCTGGGCCATCTATCTTTATCATTCGTCGCGTTCGCCAAATTTATTTGTGTTCGTTTGTGTTCGTGAACCGTTCACGAACACGTTCATTTCCTTAATGAACGAACACGAACATAAAATCTCGTTCGGTAAGTGTTCATGAACCGTTCGTGAACACATTTATTTCCTTAACGAACGAACACGAACAAGGCCTTGTTCGTGTTCGTTCGGTTCGTTTACAGCCCTACCTATTAAGATACACCCCTCCACCGCAAGCGGTATTCGTGTGGAGTGGTGATGGGCAATATACCTACACTAATCAAACCTTATTATTTTGTAATTGAGTAAACTGCCATTTTGGTCCCTGTGGTTTGGCCAGTTTTGCCTCTTTAGTACAAATCTCAAACTTATTACATCTGGGTCCCTGTGGTTTGCATTTTGTTGCCATTTTAGTCCAAAACTCAAAATCTTTGTTTTTTGACTGATTTAAAGACCCTTTTTTGTCCTTTTCTAGAGGGGTAGTTTGGTCATTTAATTTTCATTATTTATTAAAAAACCCTCAAATATAAATCAAGTACTTGATTTGTTCAAAGGCTTCTCTGGTGGTGAGGCTGTAATCATCTTCAACGATGATTACAAAGCAGAATCAACAAAACAACAAATCCCTTTAAAAAAAAAACAAAAACAAAACAACAAATCAAGCTCTAAAAATGGCGATCAAACCCCCTAATCATCATCATCTTCAACCTCATCATCTTCAACCTGATTTAACCTGTATCCATTCAAAACCCCCAATCATGGCTGAACAAGAATATGCACGGAACCATTCAAAACCCCCAATCTGATTGAAACCCCAATCTAATAATAACCATAAAAGATCTGAAACCCTAAACGAAACAGCCCAAACCCAAACCCAACGTATAACCAAACCCAAACCCTAAATCGAAACAGCCGCCACCAAAAAAAAACTTATCCTGATAATGAACGGAGGTCGAAGAAATCAAAGAAGATGAAGGTGGTTCGACGTAGGTGATGATAGTTGAAGTGGTAGCAGCCAGTGAAGATGACTGGTGTAGCGATGGTTACCGGAGATGGAGGTGGACGATGACGGTGAACGGCGGTTGTAACACAGGGTGTCGGAGAAGATTATGAAGGTGGAGGTGGAGGTGGAGGTC
The DNA here is from genome assembly GCF_002127325.2 of Helianthus annuus. Classification (NCBI taxonomy): domain Eukaryota; kingdom Viridiplantae; phylum Streptophyta; class Magnoliopsida; order Asterales; family Asteraceae; genus Helianthus; species Helianthus annuus. The sequence goes on from NC_035445.2 coordinate 139,556,895, forward strand.
GCCGGAGATGAAGAAGATGAACGGAGATGTGGCCGGAGACGAACGGAGATGAAGAAGACGAACAGCGGTTGTAACACACATGCTGATGTGTGCTTCTGTGTGTTAGGGTTTTGAATCAGATGATGATGAATCTGAGAGAGAACATTTTTAACTCTTTTTCCATGACATTAAATAGAAAAAGATTCAAAAAATGACCAAAATGCCCCTGCACTAAAGGACAAAATGATCAGTTTTAAACAGTAAAAAATCAGATATTTTGAGTTTTGGACTAAAATGGCAACAAAATGCAAACCACAGGGACCCAGATGTAATAAGTTTGAGATTTGGACTAAAGAGGCAAAACTGGCCAAACCACATGGACCAAAATGGCAGTTTACTCTTTGTAATTTTTTATTTATTTTTACTAGCCAATGTACTACCTTTTATTCAATATGTATAAGGCGATTTGAAAGATAACCATTTTCATGGTTTAGAGATGATTCAGAACCGTACCAACTAATTACACATCGAAAAGAACTAGACAAACGAAAACTTATGAAAACAATCCAAGAAGAAAATTTGCATGTAACATCTAGTACCCACAAGACCAAGCTCGAAACATCACTTTTGATAGGAACCCACTTCCTAAAACATCGCTCAAAAATCTGCGTGTAACATCTAACATATCACACTCGTCAATCAGTTTCTCAAAAACTGCGTTAGGTCCTTCTATTTCATAATCTGACGCCCTTACTACTTTGATACATCATGACATACCTTTTATCAAGAAATACAGGTAATACCCTTTTTTCGGTATCGTCGTTTAAATTACTTCCCCGAGGCCCATATGATCTTGAGACCAAATCATGGTCCTCATCTTAACTTTTACCTCTTGGTGTGTTAAGTCCTCTTGAACTTTTTTCCCTATGTGAGATTGTTGATTACCAACTGATACACAACCATCACCATTTTTATTAGATGTGCCCATGTCTTCTAACCTTAGACAACCAAATCCTAAAGGTTTACACTCACATCCCCCCATTCTTTATATCCAGCAAACGTATTTTCTCAATTGTTCCTTAATATGTACTATAATCTAGTATGTTTTCTTGGCCACCTTTCACTATAATCTTCTCCAAACTAAATTGATCAAAGTCACAAACCTCAAAGTGCGTTTGTTCTACATGATTTGATGACTCACTCACTATCTTGGATTCCCTATACAAAGAGTCCTCTGAATGCCAACCCGACGCCTCTATATTATCTTCACCTTCTAAATAGTTAAGAGCCTAAATGGAAAATTCTTTGACCCTCACATCATAAACAGACAGATCAACTTCCACTAGTGTCGTCTCCTAAACACATTTTTGTTTTAGTGAGAGCGTAAGCCCTGCCGAATGCTAAACCTTCATCTTCGTCTTCATCCATAAACATAACCCCATAATATTCTTGTACCCACTGACTGACTAAGCATATTATGACAGTAAACCATCAATCGCTAGCCATTCCATCCTTTTGTTCACAAAATTTTTATGAATTTGTTTCATCTCCTTAAAGATGCATTCCATACTTCATTAATTTTGAACTTGTAACACCGCCACTAGACTTGAATTCCAACCAAACTTGTAGTCCTCCAACATAGTGAATCACAGTTTCATTAAAACATTCCTTCAAGTATACCCTATACAAATATGCTATTACATTTACATTAATTGGGCAACCCAGAACCACACATGAAGAATCATCCAATCCCAGCATACTGAAAGTTTCCAGCCTAACCTTTTATTGCGATTTGTCCCCATGAACATTCGGACCCTTATCATAGTTAATCTCATTCTATTGATTACTAAAAACCGTTGCTGCGCAAGACTTTACTTTTCCTGATGAGTAACTGGTTTTGGTATCTCCCGTTGATACATAATTGTTCTTTTACGAACATGTCGGTCTAACCGAGCTACATCAAACAAATGGAAAGACCAGAACCATATAGATCGCAAATGTTGAATAAGTCGATTCGAATATTGCACACCAATAAATCTCACAAATCCAAATTTGTTCCATGTATGATTTACTAGCATCACAAACCCTCCCCCATTCCTCGCACCTCTTCCTAATGTCTTGTTGAATAGTTGAAAAATGAAAGTTTGTAATAAATACCCAAATAGATACCATTTGTAAACTCTAAAATTAGGGTTTATCCCCTGTATCGTTCCTAGTGTTTCCATTCATCACACCCATCTCCTTTGATCTTGTACCCGTGTCCTTCCACGTACCCCTCCTTAAACGATTTCCTTTCGAAAACCCATTGCCACTCTGGTTATGAGGATCAACCTGCCATGAAGGCAACCCTACTCAGAAATCACCGTATTCAAGTTAAGTGACATCTTTAAATTTGTTGATCTATTGTTCGTGGTTGTGTGATCATCAATTATTGAGTGGTCACTGTTTGATAGTTAACTTATCATTCATTTAAAATTATCTTATAATCTTCAAAACACTAAGTTCTACTCACTTTTTCGAATGTGAATCCATGATAGTTCATGGTGGTTTATATTTTTTCTGTTAATATGTTGCATTTTTTTTTTTTTGGTTGATTTCAAAGCTTAAGAATAGTAAATGCTTCGCTATCTAGTTGACTTAACAAATAGTACCTTCCAAACATATGATCACAAAAAGTTAAAACCACTAAGTATACTCAAAAACATCATCAGCTTTCCACGTACAATTCATGTTCTTTCTATTCTTCGAACACTCAAAAAGTACCACAAAAACTAAGGAAACATGTGATTTTTACCACAAAAACTAAGGAAACATGCTGTAAAATCACGTATTATGATCCATATAAACCTTTTTGGAAATGAACAATAAAACATATAACATGCATGAACAATTTTGGTAACTATAGTTGGCTAAGTAGAGAGGCGTCAGTTGGACAGATTCAATTGGTTGTGTTACTTAAATTTTGGCCAACCACCAACCAAGCAAATACCTAAACCAAAAACATGGTCCCCTATTCCAACAACTTTATTTAAAGGTCTAGGTTAGGTTATTCATCTAGAAGGAATTGGGTAAATTAGTAAATAAGACACGTTTAGGATTTGGACTTGGTTTATCTAAATAATCAAACTACCTAAATAACAAATTATATCAAACTATTTGTTAACACTTAGGTGTTGTTTGTTTATTAAGAGATAAAATGTATGCAGTCTGCGTACCACGTCTGTAGACATCTGTAGCAGAAGAGGTGGACCAAATGTCTGCAGTCTGCAAGAAGAAGAGTGTTTGTTTTTTAACTTTTGCAGGCTTCTAAAATAAACTTGTGGTGGTGTACGGACGGTGGTGGTGGGTAGTGGTGGACTGTGACGGTGGTTGGTGGTGGAGATGAACAGTGGTGGTGGTGGATATGGGTGTTGGAGGACAGTGGTCGGTGGTGGTGGATGGTGGTATTTAACCCTTTGCAGACCTTAGAAGATCTTAGAAATGGTTGGACCAAGTCTACACCAAGAAGATCTTGTGCAGACCTTTTTTAATGAAACATCTTCGAAAAAATAAACAGTCTGCGCGTGGTCTGCGTCGCGCAGACAGAAGAGCCTGCGTAGAGGTTTTATGAAAAAACAAACAGTACCTTAGTTATGTATACTATATTATAATACATCTAAATAGGACAAAAAAGGTAATTTTATATAATTCTAAAAGTTCAAGTAATAGAACTTTTAAAACATAGAGTCCAATTTTTTAAAATATATTGTAGACTTTTAAATCAACTACCCACATGATTTTTAAATAATTATAAGGTTTTCATATGCTAATAATTTTACATCATAAAACCAAGAAGTTTATTATCTTTAATTTAAGTATAGTATTTCTATAGTTTTTTTCAATTTAAAGAAAATAACATGTTATATGATTACCAGTGTTTATGTTCTTCGGTGTATCGTCGGACACCTCTCTGGCTCTGATAAATGAATTTGGGGTTGTTGTATTTAGGTTATTTGCTCTAAGTTATAATAAAGAGTACCAGTATAATTTCTTATTTGTGTTTTGGCCCGATTAAATACACTGACTTCCAAAACTAAAACATTGTGATTCCTTATCTATATCTATATAATATAATAAATGAGATGTATTTGGGATACTTGACATGTTGTGGTGGAACCTTAAGGTGATTTGGGAGGGAATGCATATAGGCAACTCTCAAATAGGTTTATTTTTTGAAAATATTAATGTGTTCGTTCTTTTTCTCAAATACTAAAACATAACATGATTTTTTTTTCAAAACCCTAAAAATCATTTTCTTCTGCTTCCTCCTTTTGCTTGAAGCCTCCACAATTAAATCGATATCAGGTAAGCAAATATTATTTTAGTAATTGTTAATCCTTTTGTTAATCAAAATAGGTTTGATTCTTGTGACGTATTGGATCCGGTTATCCTGATTTCAAAGGTATGTTGCTTTGATTTCTTCATCTATTTCAAATTTGTTTTGTGATAGGGTGTCATATATAAATTGTGTTTTAAGTTCATTACTACGCCTGAGCTAAAGTGTTCTGTAATAGCTAGGTTTTTACGCATCAGTGTTCAATTCCTCTTTGTGATTGAATCATCTTCGATCCACACTATGAAATCTTTAGATATTCAATCTTCTTTTGCTATTTGTTAATCGTGTTCTTTTTTAACCTATTTTATTTTTATATATTTGTCATCTAAGAATTTGATTTAACGGTAAGTTGTTTCGCGTTTAATATGTTTGTTTTTAAATTCCAAATGTATTAATCGGTTATTTTTGTTCTTGATTTCATAAACCCTACATACGGAATTCGTCCGCTTCTTCCTTATTTGACGATTCTTCAATTTTATGCACATGTATGTTGTTCTTCTTTTATCTTTTTGTTTTCGGTTTATTAATGTGTTGAATTTTTTTTGTTTTGTTGAAATAATTATACATTCAACCACATAAAATTATTCTTTTTGTGGTGAGGTTGAATGGCTTTTGATGAATTGCTGAGATAATCATAATAAATGAAAAGGTTATTTGACGAAGTTTTTGGTGTGTGGTCGAAAGCCAAATACTCAAATAATGTCAGTTCAATATTTAAATTCCAAAAACTTGCAGATTGTGGTGAATAAACGACGTCGTTTTTTCATCACAATCTGCAAGTTTTTGGAATTTAAATATTGAACTGACATTATTTGAGTATTTGGCTTTCAGGTTAAGTTATGCACGATATCTTGTATCATGGGCATCACATTGAAAATGTAAGAATACTCGTGTTTCTGTACTTATTTAGTTGAACAGTGTTTGTTTTTAACGGTTCTGTTCAATGTCGTGTACACAACAGTATGAGCATTTGGAGTTACCCAGGGTTGTTCCTCGCACGTGTATTGGTAACCTTTTTTTATGTAAACTTCTTTAGATACTAATGTTTTAATGTTGCAAGACTTCATATAATACAAAATGTTCTCTAATATTGAAAGTAGGAACTGAGCATGTTCCTGTTTTAACTGGGTTGGGTGTAAAGGACTAAACTTGCAACAAAATACCTAGTAAAGGACACCGCCTGTCAACATTCGTTAAAAAGGACACCGCCTGAAAAATGGTATAAAAATAAAGGACAAAACTTGTAATTTTTCCTTTGTTATTGTTAAGATCTGAGGCTCTCATAATTGTGTTTGTTTGCATAATTTGAACATTAAGTGCAACGGAAATGAACACAAACTTTGTAAACAGAATCGAAGAAAAGAATAGTATTGATTAAACACATGCTTTTCATAGAGTCGAATGATTAAAATACAAATCAAAAGATTACAGAGCATGCTTACAAACTAAACTCCCCCTCAGCCTGATGCTCCAAGGTTGATTGCACAAGATGAAAGGATTTGGTCAGAGGAGAAGAACTCACTCTGTCAATCAAATGTAACAGTACAGGGTACTGTTACATTTATAGGCAAACCAAACCACTGAAGCATCTCAGCTGACGTCACCATGAAAGTGACATCTAACAACCTAACAAACTCTATCTACTGTTCTATAACTACTGACCATACAGACACTGATTACTTTCTAAGTACTGATGTATAAAAACTGATTCTTCATTCCACTAATGTAGTCAACCACTGATGTTGAGCATCAGTGCTTTCTTCAAAGGGTGATCAGACCTTGAATGGGCAGTGCTTTAACTCTTCAGCAGTGCTTGGATTCCGTCAGTAGATTGAGCTTCAGTCTTTAATCTTCATCAGTACTTCAGTAACAGTTGTCTTATTGAGCAGTGCTTTGAAGTCTGTCAGTTGCCAGATAACCACTGTCAAGGGGAAAGCTTAATGCAAACAACTGATTATGATGAATCCACTGTTGTGAACTAGTTTTGGCTTTCATTATCTGTTCCTCTGGTAGGGTTCAATCCCAACAATCTCCCCCTGGAACAGATAATGCCAAAACCCTTCATTATTCTGGATTTTTATTGCTCATCAGAAGTTCCCTAACTTGTTCTTTAAATTGAAGCTCAAAATCCTGAGAACTTGTATCACCCTCATCCCTACACAGTGTAAGCTCAAAAAGATCTTGTAGAGCTTCAACACCCAGGCCCAGTGCTTGTTTCCTTGATATGTGCTTAACTTCTCCGTTGGATCTGATCAGGGTCAATACATGGGTCTTTTGATCAGACATCCATTTTCGTATTTTTGAACCCAATGGGTTTCTTGGGAGAGGTTTATTCACTGATGAGTCGGGGGATTGTGGCCTTGTGAGAAGTTGTTGATCAGTACTCAGTGCTTTTGCTGGTTCAGAGTTTTCAGCATGATCAGTACTCTGAGCTTTTGATAGTTCAGAGTTTTCAGCTTGATCAGTACTCTGACCTTTTGCAACTTCAGAGTTTTCAGCTGACATTTGTTTAAAGGCCTTTTTTTATGATTTCATTAGCTGCAGCTATGTCTTCTGCAGTTTCTTGTTCAATCTGCTCTTGCCTTTTTCTTTGTTCTAGCTCAATGGTTGTCATATCTGCTGAAGTGTTTGGTGATGCAGGTTTGTTCAATACCTTTTTGACAAGGTTTTGAAGTTTCACTGAGTTATCTTCATTTAAATCCATTTTCTTGATGGCTTCTGTAAAGTACTCAACTTCCTTTTTCTTTTTCTTCTTCATTTGTCAACAGTTTCCCTTTTTCTTGGTTTATCACAATGATAGAGGTATCTGCTGATGTGAACAGTGGTTTAAGATCAATGACCTGTTTTGGCTCTTTGTGTTCAGGCTTCTTTGGTAAATTAGGATCTGTCATTTCCCTTCTTTTCAGCCTTTCATAAGCCTCATCTGTATACTGCTTTGTCCATTTTGCTATGGCTTTAGCAGTTCCCACATTTGCATCAACTAACTCCTGTTTCTTTCTCTTGTAATCTGAAGTGAGTTTATCAATGGCCTGTTTGTATTTACTCCAATTTGGAGTTGTCTTCTTCTTACTTGGATCATTTTGGATTCTCTTGATCCTGTTTACCTCATGCTTTAGTGCAATGAGTGGCCATTCACTGAATTGTTACTCTTTAGCTGTATAGAACTTTTCTTGCATGATGAATTCAAGAAACTCCTTTCTCATTATCTTTTGTAGGGCAGCATCAGGTGGCATATTTGACATGTCTTTGCTCAGGTCTTTTGCATAATCTTCCATTTGTTTGACCTTAGTGAGTAAAAATTCCATTCTCTCAGAAATAGCTTTATCACCTTGATCTTTACATTCAATTCTAGCTCTTTTGTCTGCTTGCCTGGCTTTGAGTTTTAGATACTCATTCATGTTTAATGGATTCCTGAAGCCAATGAGAGAAGAAAATCTTCTTTCCCAAGGATCATCTATCGTATAGAATTGTTTCATCTCATCCTTTACAGCTTCCAATTCCAGTGGATATTTTTCAGCAACAGATTCAATTCTAGTGGAGGATATTTGAGTGGGTGCTGGTATATCGTCATTATTCTTTTGAAATTTCCTTTTTCTTGTGTAAAGATTTTTGGGTGAAGGGGGTTTTGTTTGTGATGTGAGAATGGGTTGTATGGAGAGAGCAGTGGTGGATGATTGGCAAACAGTTGTTGAAACAACTGGTGTTTCAACCACTGTTGTCATTACAACTACTGATGTGTCAATAGATGTCTTCTGCTTTTGAGCAGGTGGTGGTTTGATGGATGGTGATGTAGTTGAAGTGATGTCTTTTGGTGGTGAGGGGATTTTAGGTGGAGGTAAGGCAGTGGTTGTTTTAACAGCTGCTGAAACCATTGTTGTACTAACAGTTGTTGAGACAGCAGGAGTTACACCGGCTGTTTGGGTAGATGGTTTAGAAGCTTGTTTTTCTTTTTCTGGTTCAACATAAAGGCCATCATCTATACCCTTTTTCTTCAATTCCTTAATTTTCTCTCCCTTTTTGGCATTATCTGGGAGAAATTGATCCATGAAAAGAACATTTCAAGTAGCAGAACCAGTGGTATTCAGCATTTGGACTTTTATAGCCTTGATGTCTGCTTGTGTGTTTCTAAAACTTGACTCAATCATGTTTCTTAGTTCTTGCACATATATTGCGTGTTGTTGACCTGCCATTTGTCTTTGTTTTTCGAGTAGGGGTTGAAATAGATTCCATAGCTCATTTGCAGTAGATACAGGTTGTGCAGGTGCTTGAGTTGGAACAACAGTGGATTGTGCATTTTGAGCTTTTAACAGCTGTTGCACCATATCCTTTATTTCAGCAACATATGTTTCAAGGTTGTCAATCCTTCCCATCAATTCCTGATATTGTGAATCATCTCCCAAATTAATGGGATCATCTGATTCCCCACCAGCAGTGGTTGTACCAATGTGTGACTTAGGAACTAAGTCCCAAAAATCATTCATTGATGCCCTTTTTTCTTGGTACTGGGGACTTCTTCCTTCACTTGTGGACACTTTAAAAAGCTCACCAGTAGTTAAAGTAACACACCAGTGGTTGCCCTAGTTGTCTCTGAAGAAATTGCCTTCAAAGGAGTCTTAATTTTGGAACAACTAACCCAATGTAGACCAGTGGGTCCAACACTGGTAGTTGCTGCTCCACTTGAACTACTGACAGGAGTTACTTGTAACTCCTGCAGTGTAACCTCCTCAACTGTTGCTGGGATTGCAGAGGTATAAGCATCAGACCCAGTCACTTGTAGGAGTGTACTCTCAGTGATAGGTGATTGAGAGGAACTGGTTTGTGTCTGAACTACATCAACTGCATGCAACAGGGGTATTATGTGTAACAACCCTCGTCAAAACTATTAATTATTGTATTATTTCATCCAATAGGAAACCCTAATTAAGACACCCAAGTGATTCTGCACAAACCCTAAAATTTTCAGAACAATCGGAATCAGGATCAGGGCCCCTAAAACTCAGAGGGGGACAAACCTAGTTGACGATTATCCTCCCAAAAACGTGTCACAAATAAAAAATTCGAGAGTCAGTGACTCAGCAAGCCTAGTCCCACGCGTGGCAAGCCTAAGACTTTTAGGTGTCCCTTACGGACCGTAAGGGATCAGGCTTACGGTCCGTAAGCAGTGCCAAAAATTGGGTATAAATAGAGGGGTCTGGCATTCGGTTTGTGTTGCTCAAATGACGGAAAAATTCGAAATACACTTCGAGTTATAGCCGTTTTACCATCAAAATCACTAATTAGTATAGCGGGGTGCTGCCGCAAACAGGGTAATAACTCGATCGCTATTACGATTCAACGTCCGATCGATTGAAACTATCCACCGATTGTTTAAGTGCCGCTCAAATTGAGTTATACTTTGTTATTCGTCGTGATTTCGACTTGAATATTTGAGTGTTGTCCAAATTTAGACTATGCTCTGTTATTCGTTGTGAATCCACTGAATATTTAAGTATTGCACTTTGTTAATCGTTGTGAGGGTTTAAATCTCGTGAGTTATCGTAAATGCTGTATTAGTTACTTACCTAGTTCGTGTGCACTAGGTTACAAGGCTAATCAATAGGCTAAGCTCTGCCTGTATAAATCTGCAATATATCAAGGATTATCTGTAGACAAAACTTTGCCCGTATGAATCTGCATGCTTATAATGTGAGTCATTCTCTTTTTATAAATTGTTTTACAATACCTCAAAATATTTTCAAAATGTTATAATTACAGGGATTAAGTCGTGGTTATCTTAACCGCTGGCTAGTGGAGTACTGTGCACATTACTAATTTTCTCACGGTTAGGCAATAAGCCCTAACACAGGTTAGGCTAATAAGACCTAACAGTGACAAAACGTCACTAATTGGGTGACTGGACCCAATAGTGGTATGACCATCGTCACACGGGTGGCAAGGCCAGATAAAAATAAGATACTGCCATAGTAATCGCTCTTATGCTGTAATTTTATAACTAAGGGTCATTTTATAAAACCTGAATGAACTCACTCAGTATTTCCCGCTGACAAAACCTTTTTAAAACGCGTTTCAGGTAATTACAGTAGATTGGAGTAAGGATTGGATTCAGCACTGAAGGACTTCAAGAAGTGGCTTATTTTATTAATTAAATCAACTTAAGAAATATTATTTTTGGGTATATCCCGTATTAAAAGCTACCATTGTAAAACATGGGTTTTATCCCATCTATTTAATAAATAAAATCCGGTGTTTTTAAACTCTGATATTTTTCCTAACTCACGGTCCTGATGAAATTTCCGCTGCAATGCTTTTCAATAATAATCACCGGTACCACTGGACTGCTCACGGCACCCGATTCCGTCCACGGTGGGGTCAGGGGTCGTGAAAGAAGGTGGTATCAGAGCCACTGCTTTAAGCCTATAAGTGTTGTGATAATAATACTTAAACTTAAATAAAAGAGTTAGGAGATTGCTATTAACTAGTAGCACAAATGATAATATTTAGACTTGAACATAAGAAAGGATGCCTTAGTATAAGCCAAGCCATTTGTTTAAACAATTAGATATTGTAATAATACCTAAGTTTAAAAGGAGAATTAGGAAATAAATATTATCTGATAGCCATCTGGATGATATTTAGACTTGAACTTAAGAATTTTGCCTCAATATAAGCTTCAAGATAAATTACTTATATAAGTATAATGTGATAAATATTGGTATGCTATAAGAATGACAATTAACAGGCAATAGCACTTAGCTGCTATTATTCTTGTTTATTGATATTACGTGGTCTAGAATAAAGATATGTTATGGAAATATAAGTTTTCCTTGATTCTGGATAAAAGCCCTAATAAAAGAGGCACCTTTAAAATCTTGAAAAGATACTATTTATGGGAAATAGAACATTTTCTCCGGCAAAACTGGGTATAGAGTAGCAGACTCTCCAGTTTGTCCGGATATACTGAGGTTACCTCTCCGGCGCGAACCGGGTAAGACGGGGTATATAATATGTCAAACAAGTGACAAGATTTCCCTAAATAGTATTATGACCAGATATTTGATTGGTTTTTGGAAATATGAATCTGTTAAATACGTTTACCTGATAAATGGTATGTTTATTTCAGTATGTGAAATATGTAATTATATATATATATCTATAAGAAATTTCACAAGTCAATACAGAATAAAGCATAAGCATAAGTGCCTAGATTTCTTTATTAGGAATCTCTTTTCCGATATCAAACATTATTTCGTTTGATCATCTGTCTCGTAGCCCGTGTGATAAAATAAACAATGGAAAACTTTTAAGTTAAAACGCCATCAAAAGAATTTCTAACGCGTTATCATAAACTATTAACACAAGTAAGAAGCATGTAAAGTTATGATAATATACAAGAAAACACATGAAAATTTAAAAATCCACAGAAGTTGAAGTATATCACACACAACTTTCGAAGCAAGACCTTTGGAAAATATAAACTGGGCACAATAACACCAATATTAATTCCGTCAGTAGAAGAATTACTAATCAAAAGAGAAGCACATTGTCACGACATGAATCTCGATGAGGTACATTGTAACCAGATTTCACAATTATCAGTGCACAGTCTAATCAGAGTCATAACTATTATCACTGAAAAAGGAATCGTATACCTTTGTAAATTCCTTATTTATTTTATTTAACATTCCCTGATAATTACACTTAACAACGGTTATCACGCGAAATTCCAGATAAAAGTTCTTATATTTCTTTCGTTGAAATTCCGACTTTTGCGTATAACAAATTAATTTTCGTGTTTCTACTTCCCCTAATAGTCATCATACCATAAGGATTTCTTTTATAGTAGCGAATATGGATTTATTACATTTCTTGGTAAATTCACACCTTACACATACACTGTTTGTTGTGCATGTGATTCATTTGATTTATGAAGACCACTTAAGGACTTCATTCCGATCCGTTATTTTATCTAAACTCAAATATCATTCCGCTTTTTGTACTGTGAACCGCATTATTGCAAAACAATAACTCCTTGATATCGAGCCAATGAATTTTCGGAAAAATTTAATTTTCTTTGACATACATAGTTTCTATTGTGACCATGTCCGAACTTTATTATTAAAACCTGTTTTGTTTAAATCAAGTTCAAATTATTTGACTAGCTCACATTACAAATTCATTTCGAAATTCCATATGATGGATGGAAGCTATTATATTCAAAATAGTCCCAACAAGCACTTCATTTGTTTTGAACCATAATAGGCTTGTTTAGTCTTCGAATTCATCAAATCATTTATTTGATCACTATCACTTTGTGGTGACATTTTCACAAAATTGAAGCTTGCGCTAATCTCGTTGCTCACCCCATACTCGGATTTAATTATTAAATTATTTATTGAATATTGATATTAAATCCGCTTGATTCAATCTATGTACTATCTGTCTTAATGCAATTGTGTGTTAAGATAATGGTACCCCAGTTTGTGTTAATATTCCGGTGCACCTCTTAACGGTTCTTTCACCATCGAACGAACATTTCGGGATATTTATTGCCTTTCCTCTTCGCTCAAAAATACTGTTTATTCATTCCATTTTCAGTTATAGATCCTATGAAGATTATTTAAACCAAATATTCAGATTTACTTTATGAACCCTTCGTTTAATTTCAAAACACGGTGATACTTGTTCGATCACTCCTATTGTTGCCTTGTTTCAATCACTACCACACCTTGTGGTGTTGGTATGAACTTGCAACTTGTGCTAAATTACTATCAGTCGTTTCCTGCGGAACTATTTATGCTTTTCATTTGCACACATTATATACGGATTTAATTATTTATCCGTCATCTTAACATAAATCATGTGCTAAAATAATGATCCCCAAATTTTGTCATATTTCAGTATATCCCTTAATAGACCTTACAGCATCGAACCTTTCATAATAATTATTACTTTATTATCTTCAATCGAAAAACCTTATTAAATTATTACAATTTTAATTGAAAATCCTACTAGATTATTTCAAAACACTCAGATTTACTTTGTTGAACTTTCATGTGGTTTCCAGCCTGGTAAACCCATTTCGGTCACCACTATTTTTAGTTCAATTTCTACGACACCTTAGGGTGACATTTCTTTAGTTGAAATTTGAGCTAATCTCCTTTTCACCTATGTACGGATTTATTTATTAAATTTCTGTTAGCTTATTATCTTAAAACAATCTTAATACAATTATGTGTTAAGATAAGAGTACACAAATTCACATCATATTCCGTATATCCCTAAAGTTTCTTTCATCATTGATAAAAAATTTTAAGATATTCATTTGGTCTTTCATCAGCAGTTGACAATTCTATAATGTTTATTTAAATATAAATTTAATTGATTATATATGGAAACTTACATAAGTAAATACCTAATTTATAATATAGTATTGCTATATTCAAAATTCTTGTTAAAACCATTTAAGTAAAGAATTTATTTTGAGGTATACTCTCATTTAAATTTATATTTAGTTATTTATTATTGGTAATTAATATCAGTTTTATTAGTAGTGTTAATATTATTTTTAAATACTAGGATTATTGTCAGGGGCAAATATTGGGTAGCCTGGCCTTAGTTAAGCATGGACTGGCCACCTATGCTTAAACAAGGCAGCAATAACCAATATCCGCCATGATAATGACTAGTTAATTAAGTCATCATAATTATCTAGTAGATCTTAATTATATATAACAATATTTTACTTTGTACTGTAAAGAGAAGACATATTTTCATAAAATAATATAAGAATTAGAGGGACAAATAAAATAATAGTCTATCACATGTTTTGTGGTAGCTATATACAGTAACACTCTGGCAAGAAAATGACTATATAAAAATAATATGGTAGTCACCAACTACGTTGGATTAAAGGAACATGGTAATATATAAGAATAGTCCCCGTTTTCACTTATTTACAACATTTGTAAATACATTCACAACATTATATAATTTCAAAATTTAAAATAAGTAATCACATTAAGTATTATATATATTTACAAAATATTTCAGAAATACTTTTGTACAATAAACATTTTTACACCTTTATGTACCGCTTTCATTAACATTATAAATAAAAGTAAATTCTTTTACAACATAATAATACTAAAATATTTTGTAATGTAATAACTCCATTGCAGTGTTTTGTAATATATATTACATAATAAATATAAGTTATTTTACATAATATAGTAAAATACTATAATATTTATTTAAAAAGTAGTGACCATTTACATATAGTAAAAGTGTGTAATAAATAATATATATTACATTTGCTTTACAAATATAATAAATTGGTCATGCCAAAACAACTTGTTCTTATTATATTTTGATCTATAGAACATAGTATGAAAAAACTATGGTCCCTAATAGTACATTGTTTCATAATTAAAACAACTTGTAACTTTAAACAATGATACATTAACTCTATTTTGTTTCCGTATATCCTTGCAATTCGCTCATGTCAGTACATTGATTTTCTCATATCATAATTTAATATTTGACAAATCATTTTTCATGCCTTTATTTCAATTGGAACCTGTCAATTCTAAAGTCTTACTCAGATACCAATCAAAGTAAGCTTTCTTTTGACAAGGAATTTTATTGATTCTAAAAAGTCCTTCACATTCCTTCTAAATATCTATTCATCATATATCTTTTGGATTGAACCTAGTCGCCTTAGAAATTATATCATTCCATCTCATTCGTTTGTCATCAATTTCTTGAACTAATTCAGTTGAATCTTTAAATCCTACTTATGGTACAACTCGTATTCACAAAACAAGATATTTTGATTCTGTGACATCTATCTTAATATTATTTTATTGACTAAAATATAACATAAGTCTAAAAGAAATATCATAAACCAAATCTCGAGGACGAGATTTTATTAAGGTGGGGAGGATGTAACAACCCTCGTCAAAACTATTAGTTATTGTATAATTTCATCCAATAAGAAACCCTAATTAAGACACCCAAGTGATTCTGCACAAACCCTAAAATTTTCAGAACAATCGGAATCAGGATCAGGGCCCCTAAAACTCAGAGGGGGACAAACCTAGTTGACGATTATCCTCCCAAAAACGTGTCACAATTAAAAATTCGAGAGTCAGTGACTCAGCAAGCCTAGTCCCACGCGTGGCAAGCCTAGGACTTTTAGGTGTCCCTTACGGACCGTAAGGGATAAGGCTTACGGTCAGTAAGCAGTGCCAAAAATTGGGTATAAATAGAGGGGTCTGGCATTCGGTTTGTGTTGCTCAAACGACGGAAAAATTCGAAATACACTTCGAGTTATAGCCGTTTTACCATCAAAATCACTAATTAGTATAGCGGGGTGCTGCCGCAAACAGGGTAATAACTCGATCGCTATTACGATTCAACGTCCGATCGATTGAAACTATCCACCGATTGTTTAAGTGCCGCTCAAATTGAGTTATACTTTGTTATTCGTCGTGATTTCGACTTGAATATTTGAGTATTGTCCAAATTCAGACTATGCGTTGTTATTCGTTGTGAATCCACTGAATATTTAAGTATTGCACTTTGTTAATCGTTGTGAGGGTTTAAATCTCGTGAGTTATCGTAAATGCTGTATTAGTTACTTACCTAGTTCGTGTGCACTAGGTTACAAGGCTAATCAATAGGCTAAGCTCTGCCTGTATAAATCTGCAATATATCAAGGATTATCTGTAGACTAAACTTTGCCCGTATGAATCTGCATGCTTATAATGTGAGTCATTCTCTTTTTATAAACTGTTTTACAATACCTCAAAATATTTTCAAAATGTTATAATTATAGGGATTAAGTCGTGGTTATCTTAACCGCTGGCTAGTGGGGTATTGTGCACATTACTAATTTTCTCACGGTTAGGCAATAAGCCCTAACACAGGTTAGGCTAATAAGACCTAACAGTGACAAAACGTCACTAATTGGGTGACTGGACCCAATAGTGGTATGACCATCGTCACACGGGTGGCAAGGCCAGATAAAAATAAGATACCGCCATAGTAATCGCTCTTATGCTGTAATTTTATAACTAAGGGTCATTTTATAAAACCTGAATGAACTCACTCAGTATTTCCCGCTGACAAAACCTTTTTAAAACGCGTTTCAGGTAATTACAGTAGATTGGAGTAAGGATTGGATTCAGCACTGAAGGACTTCAAGAAGTGGCTTATTTTATTAATTAAATCAACTTAAGAAATATTATTTTTGGGTTTATCCCGTATTAAAAGCTACCATTGTAAAACATGGGTTTTATCCCATCTATTTAATAAATAAAATCCGGTGTTTTTAAACTCTGATATTTTTTCTAACTCACGATCCTGATGAAATTTCCGCTGCAATGTTTTTCAATAATAATCACCGGTACCACTGGACTGCTCACGGCACCCGATACCGTCCAGGGTGGGGTCGGGGGTCGTGACATTATGGATTGTGGTAATGAGAGGGGTGAAGATAAAGGTGTTGAAATAGACATGTCCTTGGGATCAGGACAGAGGAAGATGGATCTAATTGAATCCAGAGCTTCATATTGTGGGGTCCCTGTGTTTACAACCTGATCCTTTTGTGAGGATGCAGGTGGAGTTTGAGGCAATGGTGGAGATCTTTCTTCCATCTGCTGTGAGGAAGTAGCAGCAGTGGTTTCTGGTGACATTTGTGTTGTCACTGGCAGTGGCTCTGGGATCTCATCTTCCAGAGTTGCCTTTGATTTGGGTTTGGGGGGCTTTTGTTGGATTTCTTTTTTGGTCTTTTTGGTAATGGCAGGTGTGGGTTTCAAAGCAGTGGTTGTGCTGCTATGATCACGTGGAGCAGTGGGCTCAGCAGCTGATACCTGAGGAGCATTGGTAGCTGCTAAATTCTGCTCAGGCACCTCTGCTTTTGTTTTTGAAGGTGTTAACATTCTAGAGAATATTTCAGGTGTTAAACCGTTTATTCTAAAATAAACACCTTGTTTGAGCAAATTTTCATTTTCTTTTCCAATTTTTTGTTCAAAATAGTAGCATAGAAACCTTGGAAAAAGCAGAAATGCTTTGCTATCAACATTTTTCACCAAATCATTAAAGATCTCCTGGGAATAGTTATAATTTTCATTATGTAAAATGGCATAACCCAGGCATTGAATCTTTAATGGTATTTCGTTAAAAGCAGTTGTTTTATTTGAAACACACATCAAAAGAGTGTGAAATAAAAACCTAGGTGCAGAAGGGAAGAAACCTTATTGTAAGGTATCCCTTTTTGTTTGTTATGCATACCCCCTTCCCAGAAAATCAGTTTTCAACTCGCTTTTAGAAAAAGAAGTTTTACCTTGTTGATCGTCAAGTTTAAAGACATCTGAGATGGATTGTGGAGTGATTTGAATCGTTTTACCCTGTATAGAGGAGTTGATGGCTATGACATTCTCGCCCTGTTTGTCAAGGGTAGCATTTTTCCAAAACTCTCTCTGGGTTTGTTGATAGATTGGAGCATGCTGTTAGCAAAGTTTTGTACTTTGATGCAGACATGATGTCGATGATGGAATCGAAGGTGTTGGTGGTAGTGGGTTTTGTGAGTAGACCCAAGTAATTATGAGGAGATTTGTATGGGATTTCAATGGATTCAGTGGCCATTTGAGTGACCTCTTTGGAGGATGAGGATGATTTTGATTTTGATTTTGATTTTGTCATTTTGATGAAGAAGAACGGATAATGATTTGGGATGGAAGGTTGGAAACTGCTTTGAGAAGAGAATTTTGGAATTCAATTCGACAGTGTGTGACCCTGTTTGGGGTTTTGATCAGGGTTTTATTTAGGGAAAAAGTGAATGCTGATGTGACAACGGTTACAAGGATCTGATGGCTAAAAACTGACCACGTGCCAACCTCTGATAAAAGGATGAATAATGGAAAATAGTTGTTTTGAGAGCCACTGATGAAGCAAACATCAGTGGTTACAACGGTAACAAATGAAACAGTGGGTGATTTTTACTATCAATGGATAGTACATCAGTGGATATAACACTGATTTTGAACAACAATGCTTATCAAGAGAATGATAAAGCAGGGGTTGACTTTTAGCAGTGGACAGTATTTAGGAAACAGATGTTTGAGCAAATCAGTGGTTAGGGTAAGAAAACGGTAAGGATTTGAAAGGCTATTTGGACAGCAACTGATAGTGCAACAGTGAATAAACTTTTTGACAAAAATTTTGAGCATCTGCTTGTTTAGATGAGGGCAATGATTTTGTTTTGTGTAACCACAATATCATGTCCAACATCTGTTGGTGATGATTTAGGAAATATCTGCAAGAATGCTATCTTCAACAAAATACATTGTAGATGTAGATTGTCTAGATTTGTATGTCAGCAGTTTTTGCAGGAATATGTATTCAAGTTTTTGCCACATGTCAATTACAAGTTTTGATGCTTTTATAAATTCTTGACAGTGGTTTAGTACCCCAGATGGTAAAGACTCTTTTACAATGGTTACTCATTTTGAGTCATAAAAGAAATTTAATTATGACATGAATATCCAAGTATTTTAAGGTCTTTTAGCAATCAATTTTTGATTAGTTTTAAAAACAACTTGAGTTTGACATAAGCATGGCACTTGTACCATTTCCTTTTAATCTGTTTTTAAGGATAATATCACCAACAAAAATAAGGTTCTATATCCTGACAGGAGATTGAAACTTTTACTATCGAAAAACAAGTAAAAGTACAAAATATATCATTCTAATGAAAAATAAAGAATAATATATCATGTTTTATTGAGAAAAACCTTTTCAAGAAAGAAAAAATTAAAGGTTATTCTGAAAACATATCAAAAAGGATCTGGTACATTTTCCAGTTAAAACTCATAGTCACATCATTTTCAAGTTTTAGGAATATGGTCAATGATTTGAAATACATTGTAATAACCACTGTTTAAGACCATTTCCTTGTCAATTGATTGCAAAAATGAGGAAACATGTACATATAGGTTTTTGAAAGTCTTGTTATAGACTTTGTTACCATGTGATGATGCTGAAAATTTGCCTAAACCTCTTTTAAGATCAATCACTGGTGATACTTAGTGTTACCTGAACTTCCCTGAATCAATGAATGCACACAGCTGCTTGATGACCATTGTTTACCCAATTTTGGACTCTTAAGTGTTTTACATTTATACTCTTTTCCTTTGACTTCAAAGGTTTTGAGATAAACACACTTTTGAGATTTTGTGATATTTCTTCTTCCTTTTTTTTTCATCCCATTCATAAGTACTAAAATACTTACTGGGAGGTTTTTATTGGAAGAATACTCAGACCATAATCATTTCACAGCAATGTTTGGAGAGACATGGACGTTTTTGCATATGGTTATGTCGAATCTCACATTCCATATGATTTAGTCTGTTCTATATTTGATTTTCTCGATGTGTTCTTAACAGAGTTGATTTGATCCTTTTTAACAGGATTCTCAACCTGTTTTTCAACACATAGATTTAATAACTAAAGTTTTAATTTCCCTCCTTTTATGTTAACAAAAACACTAATGTTTTTATGAACTAGGTTTTTGTTGACAAGAGGTTCACACCTTAGTATCAAACATGATGGAAACAACACAAACTTCATATCGACACTTGAAATCAATTTTGTAAATGATTATACCATAGTTATCAGTCATATTTTCAAATCTGAACACTATAGGTGTTTTATGTATGATATCACTTGTTATGTGAAGTTTATGTGTCTTATCACATCTTGGTTGTTTTACAGAGTTTTTGAGTAGTAACTTTGAACGTCCTTACTCGTTACTCTGTTTTTCAACAAAATACAATCAACCTTAGTATCAATGAATTTTGAGCTGAATTGTTACGTCAAATTGATTGTTAGATCGAATTTGACTGTCCAAGCTCTGATACCAATTGTTAAGATCTGAGGCTCTCATAATTGTGTTTGTTTGCATAATTTGAACATTAAGTGCAGCGGAAATGAACACAAACTTTGTAAACACAATCGAAGAACAGAATAGTATTGATTAAACATATGCTTTTCATAGAGTCGAATGATTACAATACAAATCAAAAGATTACAGAGCATGCTTGCAAACTAAACTCCCCCTTAGCCTGATGCTCCAAGGTTGATTGCACAAGATGAAAGGATTTGATCAGAGGAGAAGAACTAACTCTGTCAATCAAATGTAACAGTACAGGGTACTGTTACATTTATAGGCAAACCAAACCACTGAAGCATCTCAGCTGACGTCACCATGAAAGTGGCACCTAACAACCTAACAAACTCTATCTACTGTTCTATAACTACTGACCATACAGACACTGATTACTTTCTAAGTACTGATGTATAAACACCGATTCTTTATTCCACTGATGTAGTCAGCCACTGATGTTGAGCATCAGTGCTTTCTTCAAAGGGTGATCAGACCTTGAATGGGCAGTGCTTTAACTCTTCAGCAGTGTTTGGATTCCGTCAGTAGATTGGGCTTCAATCTTTAATCTTCATCCGTACTTTAGTAACAGTTGTCTTATTGAGCAATGCTTTGAAGTCTGTCAGTTGCCAGATAACCACTGTCAAGGGGAAAGCTTAATGCAAACCGCTGATTATGATGAATCCACTGTTGTGAACCAGTTTTGGCTTTCATTATCTGTTCCTCTGGTAGGGTTCAATCCCAACAGTTATTCTTATCATTGATTCATAATTCGAAGCAGTTCATTGAAAATGGTTACGGTTTTGTTATTGCTTTCATGTGAGTTATAAACTTATATGTTAGTTTAAAAACGGTAATAAAGTTAAATAATAATACATATATGGGAATGCACATGTATAATAGCTTAGGGTGGTCCTAGGTCAAGTTAGCTAGTACCCAATTTAATCAACATCCCCCAGGTTTCAGAAAAAAAAAACGGGGGGTCAAGCTTCGCCAATGCCCATGGTTGATTGTGGAAGGTAGGGTGGAAACGAACCGAATGAATGCGGACAACGCCTTGTTTATGTTTATTCGTTATGAAGATAATGTGTTCACGAATAGTTTATGAAACAATTGTTTTACTGGATTAATTGTTTCTACCTCTTCTATTTCCATAGCAATCTAGAGATATCTTCTAATTTATATCCATTTCTTTACTTTTATTTTGAATGCAAGATACTTGTAGTTATCACTTAGCCATTGTCGGGTTGTCAAGGTACAAGTTATGGGTGGTGCTTTAAAATTTATCAACTTAAATGGGCCATATGTTCCATTTATCGTGTTTAAGGCCATATGATGGAATAGATTTAATTTGGATGGCTATGTTTTCATTATTTATTTATTTTTTTAACCGGCCAACGAATCCTTCAAATGGGCTGCTGACGAAATTCACCACATCGGGATATATGTGGAAAGTTTGGTGAATGGATATTTAATATATTTATAATTTAATGAAATTACAAATATTAATTAGAATCTTCATGTGGTAAATAAAAGAGAAACTCTTGAGTAGAGCTTCTTAATAACATTTAATTAGTTTTATTAGAGTTTTTAAGTCTCTAATTAAGTGACTAATTAAGTGAAACCTTTCACTAATCCTTAAGTCTTGTACAAATAGTATGGCTATGTGCTTCTTTTGTTACAACAAGAATATTGCTTGATACATGAAGAATACTAGAAGGAGGATGAACACTTGAAGACCAACTAGAGAGATGGGTACTCTCTACTTGTTTTCCACCACATGAGTTCAAACACTATAATTACCGGATGTAACCTTGGGCCGATGAGCCATCTCCGGCAGTACAGACTGCTTCGGCTGTTGTACCCTGGGAGACAGACGTGTTGTCTTTAGTAGAGGCGCGGAATCTGTTTTAAGGGAAGCGTGTTGAACACGTGCCTTAACCAAAATCGTCAATGTTTTAGTGTGCTCTTTGTTGTAGTCAAGAAGTATTTTTCAAGACTCAAGATGATGAATACTCGAGTCTAGGATGCTATCAAGTGCGCGTGAAGGACCCACCAGAGATGCGGCTTGAATCAAGATTGGTAAATATAATTATATTTTATATTCTTTTTATTTAGTTATTGCAACCGGTATTGTACTATGATATTTCCTACGAATTTGTTATTATATATTTTGTAACTATATTTTACAAAAGGTGAACTTAATTTCTACAAACTTAAAACAGATTTCGTGAGACTATTGCTACAATCTTAAAACCTTATTTATAAGGATTTTGGGTTAACAAAAGGATTTATAATAAAAAATTTATATATTTATTTAAAGATTATGATCTTATAAATTTTTTTTTTTTTTGGAAATATGTATGTAGTACAACTTGTTGTGTTTGGATTTTTTGAGATTGAGATACAATCTTAAACCTATACCGTGGTACAAAGCGAATAGTTTTGGTTCCAACGTGTGGTTTTGAAACGATTTTGGGAATCGTTAATTTTTCTAACTTTTGTGTTAGATCGGGTTTATTAGTGTAAATCATACGTTTTTTTATAAACGTTAAATTCTCTAACACGTGTATTAGACCGGAATTATTGGTGTAAACCATACGTTTTTTGTAAACGTTAAATTCTCTTAAGTAGAGTTTTTTATGTATTTAAATAAGAGTTTTATGTCTCTAATTAAGTCTCTATTTAAAGTAGATTTTTCATCCACCCATGGATTGATATGAACAAATAAGTCTTATAAGATTTTTATAATCATTTGTCTTCTAACATGTGTGTTAGAAACGTCCATGAAATGCGTTAGTTTTGAAGCTATTTTAATTGTTTAGTTTCTAACGTGTGTATTAGAAATGACTTATTTATTTGAACCATATATGTAACTCAAGACATGCCATGGGACAATATTGTTGAGAAGATTTCGGTTAGATTATAAAGTGTTGAAGACAAAATCACTTTGCTATTTGATGTCTACATATTGTCTATGCTTCCGTTTAAATTTCAAAAGTGATTGGCACTTATGTTTTAGTTTCCAATGTATTTTATTGTTTTGTGTTCAATATCTTCGGATAACACATTCAATTTTTTACAAAGAAATAAATCACTAATGGTTGTGACGTATAAATTATTTTTGTGGAAAATAATTATAACGTCGGTTATACATTGTTTAAAAGAATATGGTTTTAAACGGATAGTACATGAAAATACTTGGACATAAACAACTTGAGAGTTGTTACATTGACTAAAAGTCAAAGACGAAACATCAAATGTATAACCACATCATGAATGAGTAATGAAAGAACGTAGTGAGTGTATTGAGATGAAATACATTAACGACATTCATGTCGCATACTTCATTAGAAGTCATTGAAAAATTCACAAGTGTGAATTCTAACATATGAAAGTAAAAGTACTATATGTTATTGTATACCTGTAATAAATCTTGCGAGATTTGTAAGTAAATGCGTCTTCCACTTGATTATTGTTAGATCTATATGGAGATTTTACCTTCATTTGGGAGAGCATCCTAAATATACATATCTACTAATGAATAACAATAGATGTGTGCAAATCACTTATGGCAAAATTATGAATGCCATGTCGTTGAGTGTCGATCTAGGTGACTCTATCTCACACATAATAGTGATTGTAGACAAGAAACATTCATCTTGTTGGTGATGAATGTGTTCACCAAGTGACTTGGATTAAAACTTATGTTTAAGTACTTATGAGTCAATGGTAGATTGTTGAAGATCAAAGGTAATCAAGTTATGTTCCTTAAATGAATGATAAAATTTAGCTATGTGCTATATACAATAATATTTGTGAGACCGTCCTAAATATTGATGTTTTAGGATTATTAATAAGTGCTATATATAAAGTGTAAGAGACATGGATAAAATTGAATGGAATGTGTACTATTCATCATTTAACACTAGTTTATTCTAATTTCATCCCAAAACTAGGGAACACTACCCATCGACCATTATTGTTCTTTATAATTTGCTTATTCTTTATTACCATTTGTTTTAGTTATCATAAACCAACTACTCCTTTCTTGGCTAACTATTTTTTAGCTATGGTTCCACGTGGATCTGATTCCAGTAACGTAACCATGATGTACATACCTCTAAACGAACAAGTCTTAACATATGGTATTATTTTGGTGGTAATTAAAAATTTAAAACTAGATTAGTTTTAATATATTAAAACTTACACACCCGTTTTAAAGATCTGAATATTGGGAATAAGAAAAGACAAACAAGATGACAATAAATGAAAAACAAACGTGTCGATTATGATTAGCATTTAAGTTGACAAAGAAATATTTAATTATGTAAAAATAGTTGGTTGACGTATAAATGTTCCATGCACAAAGGGACCAAGGTATAAATGTAATGATCGATTTGATTTATAACCGAGACTGGTTCATTGAGTATACACGTATCAGTCTAGCACACCGATAAAAATATTGTACGAGAACGTTCGTACAAAATAAAATAAAATAAAACTTTTATTAACTTGAATTACAATAATTATACAACTGAAATAAAGTAAAAACTAGAACAAAAACTAAAGTTCTTGGTTGAAAATCGTGTTAGACACGGGTCCCTTAAAACAAATTTCAAGTCTCCCAAGAGAACTCGTTTGTTTCCAGGATACAACAGGCTAAGCAGTTGCACTGCTGGAGTTGACAAAAACCCGAAGGTGTACCTCAAAACAAGAAGAAGATTCTGTAGAGAACCTTTTGCATGTTTTGGTGTTTTTCGGTGTATCTCTGCAGTAGGTTGTGATGCTGTATTTATACAGCATCTGAGATGAAACAGCAAAACTGACTTAAATGAGAGAATTAAATTGCATTAACCATCTTCAATAAACTTTAATTCGTCGTTTAATTGTCAGTCAAAACCCTTGACTCGTCTGTTTCAAATGCTGAAATGAAACTGCTCTGTCATTTAAGTCCAGAAGCTTCTGTCGCGCGCACGTGCAGGACAGACAGTCTGGTGCGCCTGCACCAGTTTGGCTCACTTTCATGTGCGCGCAAGACAGACACTCTGGTGCGCCATTTTGGCTCACTTTCGTGCGCAATCATACAAAGCTGCACCACCCATGTGAGCGCACGCCACGTCACCAGTGAACCTATACGATCACGCCAAACAGTCGCGCCGTATTGGCTCGCTTTGATGCGCTGCGCGCGTCACATCAGTATTCATGCGCCATTGCGCGCAGACCAGCCTGGACATGCACCATGTACCCGTGCGCCCGGCTGCCACGTCACTACCCAAGGTTTACCTACCACCTGTTCCTTGCAGCTCTTGTGCTTCACCACACGCGCACAGTAAAAAATATAAAGGCGGCTCTCAAGTGGCTCGCGGCGTTGCAAGCGTGCGAAGTGCGCCATCAAAGCGCCAGATTGCGCTCATCGCCCACTCCACGCTTGCGTGCGTGTGAGAGTGCGAGTTAGGGTGCTCCGCACCCTTCGCGAGTACACTAGTGTGTGCTTTTATGAAACAATAAATAGTTATTGTAAAGTTATGATATAAGTTAAACTTTTATATCTGATGAATAAAATCTTTTCATTATTAAAGGTTAATTTACTATGTCACAAATGAGTATAAAATGAAATTAATATATTTTTTAGCTCTATTAAATCGAAAACACATTTATTGATCACAAATCGGTGTAGTTACAAAACCTTATTATTATCTCATCTATAAAACTTCAAAATGTTAAGTTCTCTCCGTCTATAATTTTAAAACAGAGTTCAATAATTTTTTTTTTTTTT
This sequence comes from Helianthus annuus, assembly GCF_002127325.2. Taxonomy (NCBI): domain Eukaryota; kingdom Viridiplantae; phylum Streptophyta; class Magnoliopsida; order Asterales; family Asteraceae; genus Helianthus; species Helianthus annuus. The sequence goes on from NC_035445.2 coordinate 139,582,971, forward strand.
TTTTGCGAGATAGTCCCCGATTAGTTGCTCTTTTTAGCTTTTATTTATATATTTACATGTTAGAAAAACTCATATATTAATTTTATATATGACCTCAAATATGGATGATTACAACTTTTTTTGTAATTTAAACTATTTTATTTTATGATGCATTAAAATCATGGTTTTACAAATTTTAGATCATTTATGTATATTTTTTTTATCAAAAATTAGAATTAGATATTAATTGTATACTATATTATTAATTAATTACAGATGAAAATGTTATATGACAATAATTGACTGGGAGGTTAGAGGAGAGAATGTCACGTGACATTAGATTTAATTGTTTATTAAGTGTATAGTTCAAATGAGAAGAAATTGTAAATTAAGAATAAAAAGAATAAATGATAAAAATGTAATTTGAATAAATCATTTAATCAGTCTATTATTTATTTTTGTATTCAATTAATGAACTCCAATCATTTAATTAGACTATCTTATAAAATAGTTGTGTATCTTACATAATAAAAACAATCCTACACATGATCTTACATATTCAACGTTTGCTACACTATTAAAACAATGTTTTAGTGTAGAGTACAAAATGTGTAGGACACCAACATTTTAAATAATTTCGAGACTGTTAATAAAATATATGTAGGAAACGCCACTTTTAAATAATTTTGTCACCCCTAATAAAATTGGTGTAGGATCCAACACATTAATGATGGGACGCCTTACACCTTTATCTATTTGAGTTTATCCTCACCTATTTTATTTACTAAAAAGTGCTCTTTTTCTTTAGCGTTTATATGTGTGTGCGATCTTCTATGGTTTGTTATGTACCTTCCAAATCACACGTTATGCACAAAAAGTGATATGCTTCAAAACACCGTAACATTATTTTGCCTTACAAAAGTTAATTAGTTGTATTTTGCTATCTTTATCTAAAACGTCATTCATACAAAACGTCAAACTTAATGATGAGACGCCTTACAGCTTTAACAGATAAAGCTGAATAAACAGTAACTACAAACAGTAACTGAAACGACGGAAACTTTATTACTAACATTTATTAAATAAATTCTCGCCTAAACTACACGCCAAAAACATCTTATATAAACAACGTCTCAAGACCTTCCATTGATCACACCAAAAACAAACGTCATATTTTACTAAATACCATTCAATTTAAAACGCAAGAAAGTTCAAAAACCACACATGGCAAATGTCGTTTTTTAGAGATTTAGTTTTGTTCTCAATAAAGTTCTACTTAATGTGTTGGACAAAATTCTTAAATGAGGATTTTGTCCATCTCATTGAGTAAAAACTTGAGTTTATCCTCACCTATTTTATTTACTCAAAAGTGTTCTTTTTCTTTGACGTTTATGTGTGTGTGCAATCTTCTATGGTTTATGTACCTTTCAAATCACATGTTATGCACAAAAAATGATATATGAAGAAGGCTATTGAAACACAAACGCCATTTTCAAATATTACTTTGAAAAAAAACGCCATTAAAACATGCATACAAAGCAAAAGATGAAAGGTATATAGTATTCGATGGCACATATTCGATGGCATCCGTTTTCATCGTTTTAACACTTTCAATCGTTTTCTCCTTATACTGTTTCTATATATATAAGATGAAAGGTATATAGTATTTCATAATAAAAGGTAGTTTACTCATACCTTATTATTATTCACTGTATTATTCATAACATTTTAATAAATATACCTTATTTTGTCTTTTGTGGGCTTTTTCAGATTGTATATTTTTTCATAACACACTTGAAAGAGTTTAGTTTTTATTATTAAATTCTGTTTTACGTAATTTTTTTTGGTTTTGTCGTTTTCCTTCTACTTAGCAATGTATTTGCTAATCACATTTGGTCCCTCATATTTCTTTTATCCCTTCGACTTTCTAATTCATATCGATATAAATTTGACTTTGTCTATGTTTTACGTCATGTGAATCACATAGTGTTAAAAATTCGTGCTTTTGTTATACGTCGTTTTCTCGTTTTAGTTGTCGTTCGGTTGCTACTTAACACGGTTTTAATTCCTGTAACGTTGGTAGCACAGTTTTACGACCCCAACCCACAACGCGGGGGATTAATACTAGTTGTTGTTATTATATATACTAAAAAAAACCCTATGTAAGTGTGTTTCTATTATAGTCTTTTGCATCAAAAAGATAATAATTCTTTTATGTTTGAAAGCTGTTTAGTGGGTTACAACACAACACCTGTATGAATTTTACTTCTTTTGAAATAGTACAATATCAACTCCTGCATAGGATGAGTTAACGAGCGAAAGAGTTAAATCTCATTTTAGTCTTTATGGTTTGGTTCATTTTGCCAATTTAGTATAAAAGTTTCATTTTTCGTTTGTTGGTCTAAAAATGTTTAACCGTTGCCATTTTAGTCCAATGGGTTAACTTTATCCATTTTTTTTGTTAACGAGAATGATAATTCGGTCATTTTATATGAGTGATTGCCCTTCTAGTTAACAAAATTACTTATAAAATGACCGAATTACCCTTCTCATAATATACTACACTAGGTTAGAACCCCGTGTATTACACGGGTTGAATAAATATAATTTTATATATTAAATAATAAAAAGTTATATTTATATGAACCCCGTATATTGTACGGGTTAAATAAATGTAATTTTATATATCAAATAATAAAAAAAGTATATCTTTGAAAACCATGTGTATTACACAGATTAAATAAATGTAATTTTGTATCTAAATACTAAAAACGCCGTATGTTTAAAAAACCTTATTATAATCGGGTTGAATAAATTTACAAAATAATAAAAAAAAAATTACATCCTTAAAAACCCTGTATGTTACACGTGTTGAATATATCTAAAAAAGAGTTATATCTTTAAAAACCATGTGTATTACACATATTAAGTAAATGTAATTTTGTATATTAAATACTAAAAACGTCGTATCTTTAAAAAACCCGGGTATAGTCGGGTTGAAAAATCTACCAAATAATAAAAAGGAATTATATCCTTAAAAACCCTATGTATTACACGTGTTGAATAAATCTAATTTTACATAGAAAATGATAAAAAGTTATATCTTTAAAAACTTCGTGTATTACACGGGTTATATAAATGTAACTTAGTATAGTAAATAATAAAAAAAAAGTTATATTTTTCAAAACCCCACATTTTACACGAGTTGAATAAATATAATTTTGTATACCAAATAAACAAAAAAGTTATATATATATATATATATATATATATATATATATATATATATATATATATATATATATTAGTAAATTAGGATAACATTTAATATTATCTATTATTTATATATTTAATATAAGATAAGTAGGAAAGAATTATATTTGTTTTAAAAATATATTAAATTAACAATTTAAATTTGAGAATAATATTTCATTAAAGTATGGTGGGCAATGATAGGAGACCCAGGGAAACCTGGGTTGGATCCTTGAGCCAAACGGGTTTTACCGATAATTTCACTGTCGTGCCTACGGGCGGGTGGGTTACCGGGTTTTTCCCCGGAATTGGTGATGGACTCGGGTTACTCTCGGAGTACTCCGTTTGTCCAGTGGGTGCCCCGAGAGTGCTCGGGATTGAGTTTGTTGGCCGTTCAAAAAAAATATAAGATAAGTATAAATTTGAGGATGTTTTCAATGAATGACACGTATTTAGAAGTTGGTTTCTTTTATTATATAGTAAGTATAAATAAGTTTTGCTAAAGCAATTATTAATTATTAAAAAATAATATAAAAATAATTTTGTTGTCACGAATATCTTATCAACGTCTTATTAAAAAAATAATATAAAAAAATAGTTTTGTTGTCACAAATATCTTATCAACGTTCGATTATATTTATTAAATTAAATAATATTTAGTAGGAGGGTTATCTATAATTAATTAAAAAAATTAAATTAAAATAATAATTATCTGTAAGAGATGGCCTAATATGATGACAAATGTCCGTGGTTTCTTTTATTATATAGTATAGATTAGATTAGATATATAGAACAACTAATTAAGGAGGATCAAATCATAGGGTAAAACAAATGTTCAATTATTAAATTCGAACATAAAATAGGGTAAAACAAATGTTCAATTGTTTAAAGTCGAACATAAAAAAGAAAGTGATCTCTAGTACACTAGAGACAAAGGCACAAATAATTATTAATTGAAGAAAAACAAATCATACCAAAGACCACTAATTTACGAATGTAAGCTTGAATTCGGTTCATCTAATTTAATATAACTCGAGCTTAATTCGTTAGGTCATATGTAACTTTTAAAAATCAAATTCACTCATACTCAACTTTTTATTTATTTAACTAGTTAAATTTCCGCCCGCACGTTGCGGCGGGCACCCAATTACTGCAAAACGCGTGTCAGTAACGGTAAGCAGATACCGAATATCAAAACATAAAAAAATGTCGTGAAAAGGATAGTTAATCCGTCCAAAAAAAGCGATTACAAATAACCTAATATATAATAATAATAATGGACCCACACGTCCTACACGTTGGAAATTCGGCTGTTTTCAGTTCAGTTATTACAGTGCTAACACATTAAAATATGGATGAGCTTGGTACCGGTAACGGCACCGAAAGTACCGATCCGGAAAATCATCGAAATTAGGTACCGGCACCGAAAATGCTCGGTACAATACGGTATGGTATTTGAAGGTAAAAATCAATAAATATAGGTATGGTGCTAGACCAGTGTCGAACCGAAAGTAACGATTCTGAAAACGGCAAAAGGTGGGTACCAAATTGGTACGGAAAATGATTTGATATAGTAAATTTGGTACCGATACGATACCGGTTTGATTACAGGATTTGATACGATTTGCTCATCAATTATCTAAATATCCAAGTTTATTTTACATGCTACAATTCATTCATTCATTACGTAAAAAGACAAAAAATAAACCAAATAAGTTGTTGTGTATATAAAACCTCATTCAAACGAACCACATTTTACTTACTGTGTGTATGAAAAGTAATCTAAACTGTGCAATTATTTGCATTGCTACGTTGCTACAGGATTTGATGAACTCGGTACCAACCGGTATCGAAAATACCGTTACCGAAATCTCCAAAAGTGGGTAGCGATACCGAATATACCTGGTACAGTACGGCTTGATACGGTTGGTACTGGTACGACACCGGTATTTGAGGGTAAAACCCAATGAATACCAGTGTCGAACAGATACAAAAAATACACTCATTGGTAAATTTGATACCGGTACCCGATACTATTCATTTATTTCTATTTTTTTATTGTTAATTCATTTCTTTTTTTAATATTTATTATTTATTACTGTTATAAGGATAATTATCTTTATGTACTTGTATAATTATTTAGGTATAATTATTTAGGTATGGGTAACTTATACATTCTTGTTCTTTTATGTAATAGGTTGTTACACCTTATCCAAAATTGTGTTTGCTTCATTATTTCCTTATTTCCAACACACCGTTGGATGCGTATTTCATATTCACATGTTAGGCTAGGGTGCATGTGTCGAAGTTAATTACATCATGGTAAGCGTACTACTTATTGTTTTATTTATTACATGTCTTTTGTTATGTTAACGGATAATTAATTCTTAATTTTTTGGGTCAACCGTATACGCATTCCAAGATAGCTGGTGTTTTTCTGTTCTATCAACCGATGGGCGTAACCGCCAATTAAGTCCCTTTTTGTGATGTACTTGCAACAAGATAGAACTAGTGGTGGAAAAAAGACGATGCCACAACACCATGATGCTCGTGCCTTTGTACTACACAAAAACTCGGTTGGGTTTCTTATTTTTTTAAAGCATTATGTTTATACTTGTAATAGTCTTTTTTTTATGAAAACAAACAACATTATTACTTTATATTGTATGACATTTTGTATCGAAGTGCTATGTATTCGAAAGTAACAATATGTAATAACCATTAGCGGTCAGTCTATGTTATAAACGCTTTGTATTCACAATGTCTGCAACGCTACGTGCAAGGGCATATTCGAGTTAAAGATAAATCTAAAAGCTAAAGATGGTGTGGAAAGATAATTATGTATGTGAGATAGATAATTATGAATTCTTTTAGTTAATGTTATGGGCCAAATATTGAAGATCTGTATTTTATGGGTTATGCTTAAACGCTTGGGTTTACTAGTTTAGTTAATTCTTAATTCTATGGGTTGTGAGTGAATGCTTGGTCATGTCTACGACAAACACACCATTGGTCGAAAGCTGGCGACGCTCTCCTGATCAGACCCCGTGACAAAACTAGTGGCCCACACAAAGAGCAGGATAGGTTGGCTTATCTCTAGGGAGATGGGGACGTCACACGGAGATCGAAAACCAACCCCGTGACAAAAAGCTTTATTTCTTACATGACAATACGTAACAGTAATTTTTGCACGTTTTTGGTTAACCCACAACACCTTTATCGACTTATATAAGTTCCATTATTAGGAAGGATGGGCACCTATCACACCATCACTAAAAAATCAATGTCATCTCGTTCAACCCAATTCTATCATATTATCACAAAATCACATGCAACACTCATCACTTAAACGATTTCTATCACTTGACTCTTTTTTTAATTAAATTAAAATATAAAACCGAACCTGCCAAAAACAAACCTCTTGCCCCTAGAGTTAAACAATTGTTGTGGATGACCCATTGGACCCTGGTCAAGAAGTGGATAGCTTCTGGAGCTAGTGATCCAAATGTATCAAAGGCAAAAGGGACAAAGACATGATGATTCTCTGCACAAGCTTTAGCACGTTTATCCATTTTCTTTGATTATGCCTTTCTTGCTACTTGTCCAACCAAAGGGGAAGCCCCCGTGAGGTCCACACAATCATGTTTCCCCCAGCCCAGCCAAAGACGAGCAGATCCGCTGGTCGCAGAGTAGATCTCCCTTCCATAGGGTCGTGAGGAAATTCATAGGGGCCTCTTTCTTAGCAGAAATCTCAGCTCTTCTCAGGATGTCCCACAAAACATCCCGCACCTAGTCATGCTGATATTTGAACCCAATGAGCGTTTTACAATGAACTGCGTGCTCTCCATATTTATCCATACAAGCTTTACGGTATATCAGGCAGGTTTCATCTTCCGGGTACATAGGGATCATCAGCCGGTATTTGAGAATAGCTCTGTATTCTACTGCAGACATGCATTGTCCCAACCCCTCAATCGGGATAACGGACAAAAAAATCCTGAGCATGGGACCCTTTAGGCGCTCAAACACCGCCTTCTAACAGGATGACAAAGTAAAAGCTTTTCCCAGGTTTTGAGCGATTTTGCTAATCAAAGCATTCGCCAAAGTTTTTTGTGGCTTCGATGGGGCGGTATCCTTATTAGAGAAACCGCCAATATCCAAGTGTGGAAGAGAGACATTTAAACGTTCGAGCGCCTACTGATAGTCCTGGTCAAGCCCAACAACCCAACTGTTTTGAAGGATATGATCCTGTAGTTCCCAAGACTGAGCTCTAGACGCCACAAAGGTATAAGCCCCAACATCTCAAGTTGAGAGGAGGCCCAAACCACCAAAGACACATTGGCAGAGATGCCAGACGCCACTAGAGGTCACCAAAGAAGGGGTCGTGACCCACGAATAGGTCTTCTATAGCCCCTGAGGCCAAATCGAACCGAGATACCGCATCCCCCATTAAATGGGGTTGACGAGTCCGCAACTCAAAAAGTAACTTAGCAACCCCCATTCACGACTTTAGCATAAAGAGTTCACATTAATGATCCTAAAGAAATGGCAAGAGTTTTATGAGGTCAACCGCCCACGCCGCCCGCCGCCCTACCAACTCCTCAATAAAGCTAGGATCACAGCTAACAGCTCCACCAAGGAGCTTAACCCCCCTCTTTAGTCTACCAATCTCTCTCAGGAAAAGCTCTTTCTGAACTTTCCGCCCGTCGTATGTCGGCCAAAAAACCTTTGTTTTCTTAATGTTGTGATAAAGCCCCAGAGATAGCCCCTCCTCGTTGATGATGTCTAAGGCCTTAGCAACCTCAGACGCGTTACCGATAATCATCCAAGTACCAAGCATGAAACGGGAGGTTACAGCGGTCCTGAACCCGGAGAATAAGGGGGGTCTAAGGCAAGGGCAAATAGGAGGGGCCTAAAGGGATCTCCTTGTTGCACTCCTGTAGTAGCCCCAATACACTCGTTACCAACATACAACCTAGTAGGCTGGGCGTAAAGGAATTGCACCCACCGATAAATTAACGGGCAATGCTGACAAACCTCTTGGAAAAAGATTGTGTGGTCGACCGTGTTGAAAGCATTGGAGAAGTCCACAGTAAACAAGGCCAAGGAACCATCTGCATGAAAGGGGTTAAGAAACTTGTTCGCACTGTTCGCACCGCCTCTGCCCCATTTGGCGTCCCTACCCCAAATTCAAAGTCCCCCAAGTATTGGGTCATGCCTTTCCCGACCTTCTTCATCACCACCTTGGAAACCAACCTTCGCCAAATAACCCCCACAACAATAGGTTGAATTCCAAAGGCGTGAAGGGGGCTGAGGCAACAAACTCAGCAAACACCTTACGGAAGGATCCCCAAGCCATAACTTGAAAACTTTAGTAATGCTTGTAAACAAACATGAGGAAGTCACTGACCCTCGCCACCAATAGCATCTCACAGGTGTTGGCCCCCATCCCGTCCCTACCACAGGACGTCCCTTTAGGAAAGGATGGGATACATTTGAGCACACATTCCCCATCAAAAACAAGACTGAGTTGAGCCAAAGGGTTGGGAGGCAAGGACGGGGGCGGCACCACTGGGTGTTTATCAATAAGAGCTTTCAAGGTTGAATCACCTAGAGGGGCAACCCCACTAGAGCATAGAACCTTACCGCAATCGTGAAATGTCCATCCCTGATTGTTTTGAAGGATCGATGAGCAACTCTTAGAGTTATTAGAAGCTGGTATACTGTGCGAAGTACGATATCAAACATGGGTGGCAAACCAGGTAATGGTGGAGAAGTTGAACGGGGGATGGCGCATGTGCGTAGATTACAAGGATCTTAATAAGGCATGCTCCAAAGATTGCTATTCTCTTCCCGAGATAGACAACAAGATAGATAAGAAGATCGACTCTCTTGCGCCATTCAAATGGAAATGTTTTCTTGATTGTTACAAAGGCTATTACCAAGTGCAAATGGCCTTAAAAGATGAAGACAAAACCGTATTTTGCACAGAGATAGGTATCTTTTGTTACACCAAAATGTTGTTTGGCTTACGTAATGCCCCGCAACGTACCAGCGCCTAATGGATCAAACTTTCGGTGATAACATCCGTAAGCATATTGAAGTGTACATTAATGATATGGTCATTATGAGCCCTGAAGGGGACTAAATGCTGAAAGACATAGAGAAAACTTTCAAGTCATTGAGACGCGTGAACATGAAGCTCAATCCGAGCAAATGTTCGTTTGGAATGGAGGAAGGAAAACTTTTGGGATTTATTGTGGCGAAGGGTTGATTCAAAGTCAACCCATAGAAGGTACAAGCCATAGAACGCATGCCATCTCCCAAGAGCATTAAAGAGATGCAACGGTTGGCTGGTCGGCTGGCCGCGTTGAACCGTTTCCGATTAAACCACGCGGAAAAATCTTTTCCTTTCATCGGTACACTGCGCAATTGTGTAAGAAAAATGAGTTTCGATGGACAGATGAGGCCGTGAATGCTTTCATGGAAATGAAGGAGTGCCTTATTCAATTGACAACGTTGACCGCCCCGCGCGAGAAAGAGCCATTGGTGCTCTACCTGTCGGCCTCTGATAAAGTCGTGGGCGCAGTGCTATTAGTGGATAGAGAAGGGGTTCAAACTCCAATCTATTATGTTAGCCAGATGCTCACTGATCCCGAGACCCGTTACTCAATCATGGAAAAGTTGGTCCTAGCTTTGGTCCACGCATCACGAAGGTTGCGCAGGTACTTCACCAGCTATGTCGTTAATGTTTTAACCAATTATCACATCGGTACCATTTTACGGAAGCCAGGGATCTCGGGGAGACTGGCAAAATGGGCAATCGAGCTAGGTGGTCATAACATCGTGTATAAACCACATCCAGCAATTAAAGGGCAGATCCTAGCAGACTTTGCCACATAAGTCCCAGTGGACAAGGTCCACGAATGCGAAGCAGTTGAAAGTCCTGCGCCGAAATCATCAGATGAGCTATGGTTGTTATACACAGATGGAGCTTCTAACGAAGACAGCGAAGGTGCAGGTTTAAGGTTAGTCAACCCAGAGAAGCATGGGTTTACATATGCAATCCGGCTGGACGTCAAAAACACAAATAACGAGGAAGAGTATGAAGCGTTCTTGTCTAGATTGCGCTTAGCAATCAAGATGGGGGCAAAGGAACCTGCAAGCGCATGTTGACTCCCTACTAGTCGCGGGACACATCAACGACTTGTATGATGCAAAGGGAGAAATCATGGCACTCTATCTTGACCAGGCCAAAGAACTGATACAAAAGTTTCAATCTTTCAAGGTTGTTCACATCAATCGCAATGAGAACAAACCAGCGGATGCGCTGAGCATGTTGGCTTCGACTGGCTTTCAGCACTTAGCAAAGGATGTTCGAATTGAAGTGCTCATAAACCCTTCGGTACCGCTATGCCAAGTGAACGTTATTGAATTAGGGCCACCTTCCTGGATGACGCCTATCATTCAATACTTGCAAGTGGGGATCCTCCCTGATAACAAATCAGAAGCAAAGATAGTTCAACACAGGGGTTTGTTTTATCAGATGGATGGAGAAATTTTATACTGAAGATCATATTTGGGTCCACTACTATGCTACATCGACCCACAAGATGCCAATTACCTCATTCGTGAAATTCACGAAGGCATTTGTGGAATCCACGCAGGGCCACGCATGGTGGTCGCCAAGATAATGAATGCTAGATATTATTGGCCCGGCATGCATCTAGATGCAGTAAATAATGGGGCATCAATATGGTAGGTCCTTTCCCAAAGGCACCCGAAGCGGTCAAATTTATCATTATTGCAGTTGATTACTTCACAAAATGGGTAGAGGCGAAGGCACTTGCATCAACCTCCACATGATTGTGCTCAAATTCATATGGGAGCACATCATCTGCCGGTTTGGCTTACCACTGCGCATCGTTATAGACAACGGCACGGACTTTGCCTCAGAATACCTTCAAAACTGGATGAACGAGTTTCATATCGAACATAGCTTGTCTTCTGTTGCGCATCCTCAAGGCAATGGTCAGGTAGAGAGTGTCAACAAAGGCATTGTGGAAGGGATCAAGGCCCTTCTGAGTACCAAGCGAAGAGGGTGGGTCGATGAGCTCCCGAGCATACTCTTGGCTCATCGCACCATGCCCAAAACTAGTAACGCCAAGACTCCCTTTAGCCTAGTCTACGGCTCAGAGGCGGTTATCCCGGCGGAGGTCGGCATCCCTTCACCATGCTTGACGGCTGTCAACGCAATTGATAATGAGGCGGAGCGCCGACTCGATTTGGACTTACTTGAAGACCGACGCGAGAACGCGGCCATCAAGGAAGCAAAATATAAGTCCAAACTGGAGAAGTACTACAATGTGCGAGTGCGCATCTATACGTTCAATCTAAACGACTATGTTTTCCGTGACAACGAAGCCTCCAACGACAAATGCCCCGGGAAACTCCCGCCTTAATGGGAAGGTACATACCTTATCCATGAGGTCTTGGGTAAAGGCGCGTACAAGCTGCGTACGTTGGACAGTCACATCGTTCCACGCACGTGTAATGCACAACAGCTGAGAAAATGCTACATGTAATACACAACCTTTTGATTCCCATATTTTTCTTTTTGTAAGCGATGGCCACCGTTCAGAGACAAATGTTTGATCAATTCAGATAAGAGGTCTTAACCATTCAGACTTAGTATAATGATTAACCATTCAGAGACAAATGTCTGAATCATTCAGACATCTGCTCGCGAAACAAATAGGCTAAACCAGTAAGAGGTCTAAACCATTAAGAGCTAAACAAACTGCCTCTAACTAGTAAAACTCAAAGCATTTGTCAGGGTTAGAATTTCATATCCCAAGAATTTGTTCTACGGTTAACTCCTTAATACACTTTAACTTTATCGGTTAGAGGTGAGGTGTTAGCTGTGTCGGATTGAAGCATTAAACGCGAACAAGACCCCTATATTTATACATTTAAACATGTTAATTCTAATTCAAACACATTTAAAATTATATAACATGATAACAACTCATTTTTTAGCCCATTTATCTAAACAACTGACGGATTATAATCAAGCGCTAAACATGTTAGTATGTTGATGAGTTATAGTAATTGAGCTAAACAGGTTCTAACCTAGACACTAAGGCTAAAGGGTGTGAGGGCTATGTTAGAAATAACCCGTTGATGTGGCCTTACGGATCATTTTGTAACATTACCAATATGACATAACTAATCCCTGACAATTACTTGATGGTAGTAATGGTAATTATTGATTAGTTTAAGGGGCAATTATGATTTCCCTTTAGGTACCTTTAATAGAGAATGTAAAGAGTTTCGTAACCAATGATTATTCATGATCATGATTCATTGATCTTTAATGTTGAATATATAAAGATGAAAACTCCTATGAAGAACACCAATATACAAAAATTCTCTCTAAGGTGATCCATCAACCCAAGGTACCATAACGGGAATCATGGCCTTATCTTCATCTTCAAAGATGACCACTCCCACAAGTAAGTGTCTCTAACTTGGTATCTATATTTACGTTATGATTGAATAAACATGATTAGGTTTTATATTTTGACCTATGTTTATAGATATAATCAACATGTGGTATCAGAGCAATGTTGATTATATCAAATTCGATCATGAGATCCAATATTGATGATTCGTTGTTGATGATGGAGTTGAGTTCCTTAGTCGTAAAAAAAATCAACTAAAAACATTTAATATGATAATCAATTCAAATTGTTTTTTAGCAAATGATTTTGACATCATCGTAAATTAATTTTTGTTTGCGGTGATATTTATCCAAGTTTTTCCATAAATTGTACTTACAATTTAAAGCCTTGCTCATAAGAAATTATTTTAATATTATGTTTGGTAAACTTGGATGGAACAATCTAGTTTGCTGAATTCTTTCTATCAATTTATCCATTCATGAATATTTTATTTCAAGTATAGGTTCCATCAGTTACAAATTTGATTATGTATTCAAGTATAGGTTCCATCAGTTACAAATTTGATTATGTATTCATGAATATTTTAGAGTTGTATTTAATACAATTTGTGAATGCTATTTAGAATTTATTATGATGATTAATGGATTTTGAATTTATAATACATGATTTTGCAATCAGTTACAAACTTGATTATGTATTCATGCATTCTTGAAATAATCGGTTACAAAGTCCTCATGAATTAATGTTTGAATTTAATGATTGCAATTAATGAATTGATTATAGAAATTCTAGACTATAATCCATGAACTGAATAGTTGATTTTATGCCTAAATGTTTGTACACTTAAAGCCCTTTATATGCAACTTTTATGTGAGATTCTTATTTTGCGAATGGCCCAACTTTAATTTATACCATTTTATGTGATTATGTGTATTGTTGGATAATGAAACCAACAACGAATTGTTTGGTGATGCACATAATAAATTATCAGCCTAATTTACATAAATATTTCATTTCTGGCCCAAAGGTGTTATGTTATATTTATGTGCTTTACTTTATTATTTATGTGTATTCATAATACATGAATTTTGGTCAAAGCCAAAGCGAAGCTAGAGTTCATGTAGAACATTGAGACAGTCTATATTTATGTGTGTTCATAATATGTGAATTATGGTCAAAGCCAAAGCGAAGCCAGAGTTCATGTAGAACACTAAAGACGGTCTATTATTTATATCGTTCATAATGCTGAATTTTGGTCAAAGCCAAAGCCAAGCCAAAATTTAGGTAGAACATTAAGCCGAGGTTTATTATTTTATATGGTTCATAATGCGTGAATTTTGGTCAAAGCCAAAGCGAAGCCAAAATTCAGGCAGAACATTAAGTTGGTTTTATTTATTTATGTTCATAATACATGTAATTTTGGTCAAAGCCAAAGCGAAGCCAAATTTATTTAGAACATCAAGACAATCTGTTATTTATGTACGTTCATAATGTCTGAATTTTGGTCAAAGCCAAAGCGAAGCCAAAATTCAGGTAGAACCTTATATTAGTCTGTTATTTTGGTGTTATAGTAGACTATATCTTCAATATAATAATTTGTGTCTGCCTTACTTGATTACCCCATAATGCAAATCACTCCAAGTTTCTTCCTAAGTTTGTATCTCATCTGTTTTATCCACTCTAATTTCAAAACCTAAAATGTTTTGCTTACTAAAGAGTTTCTACAAAATTTTCTCTTGTTGGATTGTTGATTATTTCTTAAGATATGATAATTGTACTGCTCTTTTCTGATAAAAGTTATACAGAAGAAAACTAGAGCATGACTAGTGGGATAAGTCAAACATTATATCTCTTATGATAATCAAGAACCCACTTAATTATTGCTATCATGTGAGCTATTCTAGATTCTAAATTTCCTAAGACTAATTTATTTTCTTTGGAAGAATCAAAATAACTCCTAAGACGCATGCATTACTCTAGATTCTTACTATAAAGTTAGTGACATATGTGAATACATCATGATGTACAATACCATGACCCATAATTTAAAGGTTTACACATGAAAATCAGTACACTTTTCTGGTGCATTACATATAACTTTTCCACTAATATCATAAGTTGCCTTAAGAATCAACTATTACACTCAAGAGTACCAAAGGAAAATGAGTGTGTTGATTAGCAGCATATGTACAGGAAAATGAATGCATGAAACTAGAAAATTAGATGTTGTTCATCTCATCGCCACTAAACCTGAAAGGATGATACTTTTAAGATTCAGAGATAGTGTACAAGTACTACTTCCAACTATAAGTTTCTTTAAAGGAAAGTCTCACTACAGGTTTATGCCATTAAACTAGGCATGGGCATCGAGACTATCCATAATTCAATGAAACAGCTGGCTAAGTAGTAAGATATTTATGATATTTAAGTCTGCTAATGGTAATATTCTAACCAACACATGACCGGTTGACTCTAGTTCTATGTGTTTCCTTACTAGAAATCAACAAATAATTAATATGAGAGTTAGTGGCAAAATTTTATGTTAAGACTATAAGAACCATAATAAACTGTTTTATAATTGGGCTTAATGATACCTTATATATTCTGTAGATTATTCAGAATTTAGTATCAATATAAAAGCTGCATTATGACAGTTGTGAGGTTTGCATGGTTAAAACAAAGTCACTTTTACCTTAAACTCTCATATTATTTGTTATCTCAATCTGGATAGAAACCTTATAAGATAGAACTTGATGAAGCTACATTTTTCACAACCTTTTGTTATCATGAAAATGAAAATTTAACAAAAGAAAAATGAGACTTACAAATTCCATCCATTAAGACCAAATTTCATGAGAAATCATGACTAGTTTAATGAAGGATGAAATATTATCAAATCTCATTCTTAGAGACTTATGAGCATGTGTATAAGCCTTAATATTTAATGGCTAAGGGAATAAATTAAGTTCCATTAGAAATTATATTTCATTGGAACTTATCCCAAAATGGAATATTCAGACATAATTCATTTATCATAATATTTACTTGTATTGTCTTATATGAATTAAGGTATTAAAGAAATTAATTCATATATACTATGATTCCTTCTAAATATGTCCCCAAAATTTTTATAACATATGGACGTTAAGGAAATCAAGTCTAACATATATGACATGTTCCCACAGCGCATACATCATTGAAACTTATCTTGTAGCATTCCTATAGATCTAAAAGGTTAGTGGGAGTATTAAGTGTCTTAATCTTAATTTGCGAAAGTTGCAAGAGATGGGGGAGTGAAAACTTGTTATTACCTCAATTTGCACCTCTTGTACAAGACATTGCTCCTTCACAACTTTTCTCTTTAAGAATATACTGCTACTCTAACAAAAGTTTCATTGTTGCTTAAACGTGGGCACACTCAGATTTCTTGCCAAAATTGTAATCCTCAAACAGAGAAACTACAATGAGTAACTTCTTTAATTTGTTTCTCTATTAGAATTTATTGGTCTTCTAATGTTGACCATAAGCATGCTAAATTGTTAAAGATTTCTAAGTCAGTGGGAGCAGTCCTTATCAGGATTTGCCAGAAGTGCAAGAGGCGGGGGGAAGAGACCTATTAAATTTTACTCCGATTACACCTCTTGCACACCATACTGCACCAACTCTTACACACTTAGAATCTTGAAAGTGATAGCAACTTAATCAAGAGTTAATCCATAAAACTGAAACTCTTAATAAACCTAATAATCAACTAAGGAGGCCATCTAGGTTTAAAAGCCTACTAACTTTGATGATTATGTATCCTCCTTGACTGAAGTTGAAATGGATTTTAGAAAGTTTACTGATCCTACCTCTTCTAATTAAGCCATTAGCATCAATCAAATTTCTAAATGTAATAAAATTGTTATTAGCAAATTTGATTTTAACGTTTGGGATTTGGTTGAATTACCTAAGGGTGTTCATCATTAAACAAAATCTGAATGCAAACGTTAAGAAGCTAAAAAAAAATATGATTGATTGTTAAAGGTTATGCTCAGAAGAGAATTATTTATCAAAGAATCACCATATCTTTCTTACAAGATGTTTCTTTGAGGACCATTGTTGTTCTAGTGGCTCATAACCATTTAGAGCTACATTATATGAACATTAAAACAACTTTCCTTAAACAAAGTCTTACATGTTCATAAAACAACCTGAAAGTTCTAAACTGTAGGTCAAGAACACTTTCTTTGTATGTCAATTAATTCCATGTATGGGTTTAAGGCAAACATCAAAACGTTATGAAATCTTAATGCATTATATTCATCAAGAATTAAGTGGATTTATGTACCTACCTCAAGATGAGTGGGAGCAACTAATGTAAACTTATCCTTATATAGATAGCACTTTTTGGATAAGTATATGTTACACAAGTCAAATAATTTCTCACATATATTTTGATATAATGAATCTCGGAAATACCACTTACGTGAGAGATATCAAAATATACCGAGATAGACCCAATGGGACATTAGTTTCATCCCATAAGCCTTACTCTAAAGCGTGCACTTACATGTGTAACAAACAATATAGCTCTCCTTTAGAGGATAAAATAATAAATGAGATTATTTCCTTATGCTTCATTAATTAGAAGCTTTACGAAGGTTCAAGTCTATACTCGTGTAGATATTGCTCACATTGATGAACATTAGACCACTCTAGATTTTGTGAAGCATCTTACGATATCTTTAAGAAACGAGAAAGACTATAAAGAAGAGGTTGATTATTCTTACCTTAATTTTGTAATATTCAAAAGAACCTAAAAGTCAATTTGGGGTAATCCTTATGTTTGCAGACAAATTTATCTTATGGAGGAGTCATAAGAAACTGTTAACAACAACCTAAATTATAATGACATAATATGTTGTTAATTAACAACGCAATTGTCACTAAATGTTGTTGAAATTTTATCAGTAGACTCATAAACTTATTAACTCCATATAAATACTATATTGAAGACTTACTGTGAAAAGTCAGCTACCTTATTTCCTCGAACAGTAACAGTTCGAGAGGTGCTGCATTAAACTTCGATACAAAATTATTGTTCGTTTATGAACAAGAAGAGGAAACTAATTATTTGTATCAAATACATTACATTCATGATATGCTTGCGGATCCAATAACTAAGGTCTACACCCAAAGTCTTTTTAAGAGCTCATAATAAAGACGGGTTTTACTAAAGGCCTTACATAATAGCATATCGTACATATGAATGATTAGTTATTATTTTTCCTCAATTATACAATTTGTTTGTCTTTAAATACGTATGTGCACCTAATGACATATAGACAAGAAATACAAATTAATTTTAAAGGGCTTACCTTAGTCATTTTGGTCTTAAATTTACGTATGTTTTGATTTGGGGTTGTAACATGATTAATGGGGGTCTTGAGTTGAGAATAACTCAATGACTGTATTTTTCTTTTGCAATTTCAATTTGAAACATTGATTAATGTTTTAACTTGGCCAAACTTACTTATACTTATCACAAATGATCACTCGGTCAAGTGGGAGAATGTTAGAAATAACCCGTTGATGTGGCCTTACGGATCATTTTGTAACATTACCAATATGACATAACTAATCCATGACAATTACTTGATGGTAGTAATTGTAATTATTGATTAGTTTAAGGGGCAATTATGATTTCCCTTTAGGTACCTTTAATAGAGAATGTAAAGAGTTTCGTAACCGATGATTATTCATGATCATGATTCATTGATCTTTAATGTTGAATATATAAAGATGAAAACTCCTATGAAGAACACCAATATACAAAAATTCTCTCTAAGGTGATCCATCAACCCAAGGTACCATAACGGGAATCATGGCCTTATCTTCGTCTTCAAAGATGACCACTCCCACAAGTAAGTGTCTCTAACTTGGTATCTATATTTACGTTATGATTGAATAAACATGATTAGGTTTTATATTTTGACCCATGTTTATAGATATAATCAACAGGCTATGGTTGGGACATGATTCGCCATATAGGAACATGAATAAAAGGCTATATCACCCCCTTCCCTAATCCACCATGGTTTGCATTGATTAAACCATGGCAACCATGGTCCTTCTTTCCATTTTTCAAGTAATCATTTCATTTTTCTTTAGACAAAGATAAATTAAAATTAATAAGGGGATAGTGGTTTGGGTCATGACCACAAGCTTAGGGTAGTGGTTTTGAATTGTGGATTAGATATAGGTGACATGACACTGATGTGGAGGGTCATGGTGGTCATAAGGGTCATGACTACACCCTATAGCCTAAGATGTTTAATTCCAACTCAAAAATGATTCATTTAATTAACCAAGATAGATAAAACAAACAATTTCGTGTGTATTCTTTACCGGGTAAAATGTTGATAGCTTACTTCAAATTTGTCACATAATAACTTTTAGAGTAAACTGTAATTTTACCCCCCTGAGGTTAGGGGTCATTGGCATGTCTACTCCCCTAAGGAAATAATTGCAATTTTACCCCTCACTGTTTGCTGTTATGTCGCGACCTTACCCCCCGGCATCAAAGTCAATAACAGATCTGTTAACTCTAAGTTGAAATGACTATATTACCCTTCCATTTTACCCCCCAACATTCGTGTTAAGTCGCACAATTACCCCCCACTGGTAAATTAGTAATTTGTCCTTTGTTATTACCCCCTGTACTTTGTGTTAAGACACAACATTACTCCCTGCAACCACTGCCACCGCCATTCACCACCACAACCACCTCCAGCCACCACCCTCCAACACTCTCAACCGGGTACCACCACTGCCACCGCCATTAACCTCTCAAGATCCAAATCTCACCCTTCCACCTTTCATTACACATAAATCTAGTGAATCTGTTATTTTTCCACCCATGGATGAAAACATAGAAATAAAGAAGATACATTAATGAAGGCCCTGCAACTTCACTGATTAGTTTGAATTGGTTTGGCCTATATTTAGATTTACCCTTATAAAGAGATTTTTGACATTCAATATTATATCAATTTTCTTCAAGAGTATTTGCTTTGCTTATTTCTGCTGCATTTCCCAACTCACATTATATTTTTTTGTTGCATAACACAAATCTAATATATAACCCTCTTTGGATGTGCATATGTAACATATCCATAAAATATATAATAAAGGAACAAGTCTTTATTCCCTAGGGTGTAAGAGCATTCACATCCAATCCATCAAATTATACATACATTCCACTAAAAAACAACTCCTATATCAATATATTTTCACTAAAAACAAATACTTTTTCTCTCTCCTTTCAATTAAATAATATTATCATTACATTTTTCTCTCACTTCCACTCACAACCACTTTCAAAATATATTAAAAAAATTATAACGGATGAACAGTGTCCCCCCAAATATACAGATGAACAGTAACATTTTCTCTCTCCTCTACTCACAACCACTTTTTATACCCTTTATAATATAAAAACCCCTCCTCATATAATTTGATGGTTAGAATGTGAATGCTCTAACAACAGGTCTGTAGCTGAGTATCTTTCTTGTAACCTCCCTTATAAACTATCACCTGATGATGTTTATGTGACCTCTAGTGCCAAACAAGCAATTGAAATCGTATTAACTGCGCTAAGACGTCCAGATGCAAAATGAAGGCCCTGCAACTTCACTGATAACACCTGATGATGTTTATGTGACCTCTGGTGCCAAACATACCCAATCAACATACACAACCCAAACAACACAAGCCTAAGCAACACAATAGGCGTACAAACCAACATCTTGACCCACTCATACACCCCTTGAATCTTGGGCGTTTGGTTTCTAAACGGGTCAACAGTTGTTGATCCGAGAGGGTCAAACCCATCAGACCCAAGAACCCCATAAGGGTTTTCTTCATTTCTTGATAACCCATCAACAAATGATTCAAATCTGAACTAGGTTTGAAGACAAATTGAATCTTGATTTGTGGGTGTTTCAGATTGGGGAAAACCCATATAATTATTATGATCGGAATTTGTGTTAGATGGGTTGTTGTCGGCGAAGGACGGTAGTAGAGGGCGGCTAAGATCGGTGGCAGCTGCTGTTGTTCTTGAGATTTATTAGTTTGGGTGGAAAAATAATCAGAATCCGGCACCAGTCAGTCACCAAAGGCGGTTGGTAGTGGTGGCGCTGGTACTCCGGCTGAAGTATCACACATGGCGGCGATTTGCACCTCCGTGCACTCCTTCTCACCATCGGCAGTTGCAGCAACCTCCAGATTATCTTCATCTGCGTCCACATCTCCTTCATATGAAGATTTGAGATTTCATTTTATGAAAACCCTAATATGAAGGAGAAGAAATGCAGTACAGTGAGTTATTTGAAAAAGATGATAATAATTTGACTTTATAAATAATAATAATAATAATAATAATAATAATAAATATAGAGTAAGATTACCAAAATACCCTGCCTATAATAGTCAAATAACTGTTGACTGACGGCAGGGGGTAAGGTTGCAACATAACAGCAAACAGTGGGGGGTAAAATTGCAATTATTTCCTTAAGGGGGTAGACATGCCAACGACCACTAACCTCAGGGGGTAAAATTGCAGTTTACTCTAATTTTTAATTTGATAAAAGAGTAAATAAAACAAATACCTAAAATCTCATACATGCTTCTTCGTCGAAAATCCAGCCGGGTGAACATCATCGTTTCCAGGTCTATATTTTTCTACGAAACTTATAACAAGACGCGATAAGCGAGCTTTATTAGGAAAGCTAAACACAAAAGTTCATGGGTAGATGACCAAATCCAGATGTGTTTGGAACTTATATGTGTAGGGCTTTGGTGTGTGTCTATTTTTGTATGTGGTATAAAAGGAACGGAGATAGTTAGCATTGTTACTAACATGGGATGATAAGATGTATGAACATTGATAGAAACATTATTGTTTGAAGTATTATGTATAAATGCGGGCAAACGCTCCGCTTGCGGTATGCGCATATAATGTATATGTGTGGGTCATCCGGGGGGGGGGGGGGCAAAAGTGAAAGTGCACCTATTTTAACGTTATTTTACTAATTTCGTGAAAAAAACGTTAAAAGCTGAGGACGGTTAATCATGCATCATGTGGTGGGGTTGATAGCTGAAAGACAAAAGGGTACATGCACTAATCGGTCTTTTTCCCGATTGTTGAGTGTTATGTGCCTTAAGTCCAAGGCTTGATGCAAAACTACTATCGAGCCAGGGGTCTCACTGGAAGCAGCCTCTCTATTCCTACGGGGTAGAATCAGACCCTACCTTTGCTTTGCTATTGATAGAATTTACTGAGTATGATGATGATGTATAAATGCGGACACGTTCTCTGGGACCACCATAAATGTATGAGCATTGGTGATTTGTAATGTTTGTTAATACATATATGAATTCGACAAGGATGGAACTCTGGGAGAACACTATATGGGTTTTCATTGCCTATAGTACGAGAACAGTCTATAGGAATATGACATGAATGACACTAGTTTGCTGAACAACAAACAAATTCATTATTTCTTGTAAATAATAACCTTTAAAAGTACATTTAAAAACAATGTTACCTAGTAAGATAACCTAGTGCCCCTATTATAGTATACAACAATTTATTTATATTTGAAGTTAAAGAGTAGCATGTGTTTTGTGTTTATAAGACAAAAGAAGCATATGTACAACACCTCATTATGTAATTATCATGGCCTTCCGCTAATAAGGACTGGTTTCACCTTCTCATACTTTGATTCAATTTCGTATCAGAATATTATTATTAAGAATATAAATCTCTAGAGAGTATAAGAAAAAGAAAATAGTAACAATTTACGCAACTAAATGTGTTTTTGTTCAAAACAAAAACTGCAGGCAGTTATGGAAAACTGTAAATACGCTCTCTCAAACGTTTTTCCAAACCCTAGACAAATTTACAGTTTGTCAGAATCCCTCAAAATTCTCTCAACCAAATTCTCATACAGAAATCTAGAATCAAATATGATTTTATCCGATTAAAGATTGGTAGCCATTCCAATTGTTTGATCTGAAAGTGAAAGTGATTACACGACTTCAGATTTATCCAAGCAATTTCGAATTTTTCCAACACTTCGTAGTTAAGTTTAGTATGATAAAAGAGATCGATGTTCACGATTTTGAGACTTGAAGCACAAATCACACATAAAGTAGCTAATTACTTCCTAAATAAATAATTGGATATAGTTTGTTAGGATTTTAATTATTGAATTATCCTATTGTATAGCAATCCTAATTGTATGCTAACGTGTCTAGGTTGCTAGTCTATATAAACCGTGCTAGGGTTAACGTTTGTAATCAAATTTTAGTGTCAGATTTCTTGGCATCAATAAACGTTTTTGGGTGTTAGCCAATTAACGCGTTTTATCAATTTATAGCTTGATACGCCAGTATAGATTTATTAATACACAACGTATACTCATGGAACATATGTTTTTGTACTATCATAGAATATAAACGATTATATGCAAGTAAAAGTTGATATGCGGTTGTGTTGTTACTATAGATGTGAAATAGTTCTTACAATAACGTATATGGCATAAGACATCCAGAAAAATAGATAATTATGTGATTTACTCTTTGGTTTATTTGCTTTAAAGATTACTATTACCCGATATCTTCTAGTAATAATTTTTCGTTTCAAATAAACAAGAAATATATTAAATTTTATCCGATCCTTTTCAAGTTTTTGAGGATACATTTATCAACCTGACACCTGCATATATGAGTACCAGTACATACCTCCATTTATTCACGGTTCTAGCGTGGATGAAACAATCAAAAAGAGAGGGGCTTATGTTTAAAGTAGACATACATAAAGCGTATGATTCCCTTAGCTGGAATTTCCTTGAATCAATTTTAGTGCAAATGGGATTCCCCGTTAAATGGTGTGAATGGGTCATGGCAATTATTAGATCGGCCCGAGCGTCGGTGTTGGTTAATGGGTCTCCGACAATGGAGTTTGAATGCACAAGGGGGCTTCGTCAAGGCGATCCTCTATCTCCGTTCTTGTTTCTTATAGCTATGGAAGCTCTTTCGGGCATGATGAAGAAGGCCTCGGAAGTTGGTTTATTTCGCGGTATCCGTATTAACGATAATGGGATTAAGCTCTCTCATTTTTTGTATGCGGATGATGCGATTTTTTTGGGTGAATGGTCAAATTCTAATATATTTAATTTACATCGGATTCTCAGATGTTTTCATTTGGCCTCTGGTCTTAAGGTAAACCTCTCCAAATGTAGTCTGTATGGTATAGGTGTGGCGGATGATGAGGTTGGTAGAATGGCGAATATCCTAAACTGTAAAGTCGGTTCCTTTCCGTTCAAATACCTTGGGTTGTACGTGGGAGCAAATATGAATTTAGTGCGGAACTGGAAGCCTATTATAGACCTATTTAAAAGTAGGCTGTCTATATGGAAGGCTAAGACACTATCGTATGGAGGGAGGATTACCTTAATAAAGTCGGTATTGTCCGCTTTACCGACTTATTTTTTCTCCATTTATAGAGCTCCGTCACAGGTTTTGAAGCAACTTGAAAGTCTTCGTAGAGTATTTTTCTGGGGTGGGACCGAGGAGGTATCTAAGATGTCTTGGATGGCGTGGGAAAACGTAGTTGCTCCGATTGAATATGGGGGGTTGGGCTTCGGGTCTTTAAGGGACACAAACTTGGCAATGCTAGCGAAGTGGTGGTGGAGATTTAAGACTGAAAAAGACTGCTTATGGAGGAAAGTAATTTGGGCCATCCACTTTAATTCTAGATCATGGAATCCAATTCCGGCTAAACTATCAATTTCGGGTCCTTGGAAACAAATAGCTTCTATTTCATCTAGATTGTCACCGATGGGGATTGATTTGACGAGTGCTATAAAAGGTTCACTTCGAGGAGGGAAGGAGATAGCTTTCTGGCTGGACGTTTGGGCAGTGCCGCAAACATTTCAGGTGATGTTTCCAACTATTTTTTTGCTAGAAAAGAACAAACGGTCAAATGTTGCTGATAGAATACGGATTGATACTACTGGTGCTAACTGGGTATGGTCTTGGAAACGGGAGTTGTCGAGCGTGTCCGAAGTCAGCGAATTTTCTCAGCTGAACAATATTCTGCAGTCCGTCTCGGTCTCTGACGGGAAGGATTTGTGGTCTTGGAGCTTGGATCCTACCGGTCAGTTTAATATTAGCAGTATTCGGAAATTATTGGCTTCTTCCAATCGTATTCAGCCTGATTATGTGGTCGAGTGGAATAGCTGGTTACCTAAAAAGATTGGGTTGGTAGCATGGAGAGCTTATAAAGAACGGCTGCCGACCAGAGAGGCCCTATATGCGAGAGGTATTTCGGTTCAAAACTTGGAATGCGTCTTGTGTCGAGAATATACTGAAACGTCGGACCATCTGCTTGTCTCGTGCGGCTTCGCTCAAACAGTTTGGCAAGTGGTATTTCAGTGGTGTAAATTGCAGCCGGTGATCGCTTTTAGCATACAGGATATACTCGATGCGCATAAGTTTTTTGGAGGTTCGGTAAAAAAGAAGAAAGCCTTTCATGCGGTGTGCTTAGTCACACTATGGGCCATTTGGACGCATAGAAACGGACTAATGTTTGAAGGAAAAGCAAAGTCTATCTCTAATTTAGTTGAAGAAATTAAGGTGAAAAGTTACGCGTGGGTGAAGCATCGATCGAAGGAACTGGCGATGTCATGGGAGCAATGGAGGGGGTTTGATGTCTTTTGAAGGTCTGTTTCTTTATGTTTGTTTGCGTAGATTCGGTTAATTAGGTATCTCGGTGTATGTAAACTTTGGTGTTAGCTGCTGGCTAAATATTAATAAAGGTTTTTTGTTGGCCGTTCAAAAAAAAAAAAGTTTAATATTTAGTAAAGTTAAAATCATCGTAAATTTTGATATTTATTGTGAGTAGTTTAATATTTAGTAAAGTTAAAATCATCATAAATTTTTGTGAAAGAACATGTTGAATGGTCCCAAGAGAGCAAAGACCTTTTTCTTTGTAGTTGTTCTATTTATTTATTTAAAAAATCAACTGAAGAATGAAATTAAATAAAAAACATAGAAAAATGGTCATGGAGTCATAATGTTACATGAAGAAAGAGTTTTTGCCGTTTGAAAAATTATTTACCAAAATAGTATTCCTTGTTTATTTTTTATTTATCTTCTCCTTTTAATCAACATATCAAACTTTTTTTATATTTCTTTTATTTGTTAATTCTTTATATTTTTCAATCAATCTAATATTTTAAATTTCTAGGTGGTCAAAAAGAATAAAACGACGTAAATTAAAAATGAGTTACAAATGTGTGACTTTAAATCACTTGTAGTTTTTGTGCAACATTCAACCAGATTTTTAAGTCGTGATGGTTTTATTAAAACCCCTAAATAATATTGGTGTAACATATATGAAGTAAAGAATGATGTGTAAACAGCATTTATATTTTCTTGAAGATACACATAAATACAGTTCATATTCACTAGATAGTATATTTATAAAATAAATGATGAAATTTTACTGTCTTGATGTAACGTGAACAGCGTCCAAACCGTGCTCCACAACTGCTAACCGAACAATCACAAGCTCTAGCCATTCTCCCACTCGCGAAAATAAAGAAGATACCTATCGGATGCCATGCTTCTTACCTTAATCATAGAAGTATACTTCTTATAGAAGTTGCAAGGTGGAGCCTAACATGCATATACTTAAAAGATAAACATAACAATTAAGGACATAAATCATTTTATTTTGAAGAGGATTCTGTTCCATAATCAATAACTTTAATAACTTTACAACATTTGTAATCATTAAAGAATAAAAAAATTGGGTTGCTTGAAAAAATATAAATAATTAAAGAATAAAAAATAGATGCTTGATCAATTTAATGGAAATATAAAAAAAAAGGTTAATATGTTGTTTGAAAAAGAAAAGACAAATACAAAATAAATAAGGAACACTACTTTGGTAAATAGTTTTCAAGAAACACTATTTTGGTAAATAGTTTTTCCACCAACAATAGTTTGAATAAAAATTCCAGAAAGAATTAGGGTAAAGTTCTTGTACAAATAATCTTAACATACTAAACATACAAATTGAAGGAAAACTCAAAAAGACAAGGAGGCATTTTTGTAATTATCAATAACTATCAAAGTTACTCTACAAATATACCTAAAAAAACCTAACCACTCCCCCCACCCCCAAAAAAAACCTAAACCCCCCACCTCCCAAAAACCTAAAAAAACCTAACACCCCCCCCCCCCAAAAAAAAACCTAAAAAAAAACCTAACCCCCCCCCCCAACCCCCAAAAACCTAAAAAAACCTAACCCCCCCCCCCCACACCCCCCAAAAAACTAAAAAAAACCTAACCCCCCCCCCCACCCCACCCCCAAAAACCTAAAAAAAAACCTAACCCCCCACCCCCCCCCCCACCCACCCAAGCTAAAATGCTAAAAACTAAACCCCCCCAAAAAACCTAAAAAAATCTAAAAAAATAAAAAAAAAAAAACACACAAATTATTTTATTTTATTTTTTTAACATTTTTTATTAAAAAATCGCTACTTTTAGTAGCAACCAAAAAAGATTTTTTTTTTTTTTCTAGGTGGTCAAAAAGAATAAAACGACGTAAATTAAAAATGAGTTACAAATGTGTGACTTTAAATCACTTGTAGTTTTTGTGCAACATTCAACCAGATTTTTAAGTCGTGATGGTTTTATTAAAACCCCTAAATAATATTGGTGTAACATATATGAAGTAAAGAATGATGTGTAAACAGCATTTATATTTTCTTGAAGATACACATAAATACAGTTCATATTCACTAGATAGTATATTTATAAAATAAATGATGAAATTTTACTGTCTTGATGTAACGTGAACAGCGTCCAAACCGTGCTCCACAACTGCTAACCGAACAATCACAAGCTCTAGCCATTCTCCCACTCGCGAAAATAAAGAAGATACCTATCGGATGCCATGCTTCTTACCTTAATCATAGAAGTATACTTCTTATAGAAGTTGCAAGGTGGAGCCTAACATGCATATACATAAAAGATAAACATAACAATTAAGGACATAAATCATTTTATTTTGAAGAGGATTCTGTTCCATAATCAATAACTTTAATAACTTTACAACATTTGTAATCATTAAAGAATAAAAAAAATTGGGTTGCTTGAAAAAATATAAATAATTAAAGAATAAAAAATAGATGCTTGATCAATTTAATGGAAATATAAAAAAAAAGGTTAATATGTTGTTTGAAAAAGAAAAGACAAATACAAAATAAATAAGGAACACTACTTTGGTAAATAGTTTTCAAGAAACACTATTTTGGTAAATAGTTTTTCCACCAACAATAGTTTGAATAAAAATTCCAGAAAGAATTAGGGTAAAGTTCTTGTACAAATAATCTTAACATACTAAACATACAAATTGAAGGAAAACTCAAAAAGACAAGGAGGCATTTTTGTAATTATCAATAACTATCAAAGTTACTCTACAAATATACCTAAAAAAACCTAACCACTCCCCCCACCCCCAAAAAAAAACCTAAAAAAAAACCTAACCCCCCCCCCCACACCCCCAAAAAACTAAAAAAAACCTAACCCCCCCCCCCACCCCACCCCCAAAAACCTAAAAAAAAACCTAACCCCCCACCCCCCCCCCCCACCCACCCAAGCTAAAATGCTAAAAACTAAACCCCCCCAAAAAACCTAAAAAAATCTAAAAAAATAAAAAAAAAACACACAAATTATTTTATTTTATTTTTTTAACATTTTTTATTAAAAAATCGCTACTTTTAGTAGCAACCAAAAAAGATTTTTTTTTTTTTTTTTTTTTTTTTTTGCTAACGAAATGTAACGATTTTTTAATAAAAATGTTAAAAAAAAAAGTTTGTGTTTTTTTAGGTATTTTTGGTTGTAACTTTGATAGTTGGTGGTAATTACAAAAATGCCACCTTGTCTTTTTGGGTTTTCCTTCAATTTGTATGTTTAGTATGTTAAAATTATTTGTATTTGATCTTTTGCCGAAAGAATTAAAGGCGTAACTCCTTACTTCCAACAAAAATAATCAATATGTTTAATTTAATCACTCTAAAAATACTTCTGAAATGGATATTAATACGCATGATAAATAAGTACAAAATTACTTAAACATTTATCAATGATCGAGTATTAAACGTGTGCATTTGTGTTAGTCTTTTTTTAATTAAAAAAGAAGTTTTATTTACAACTTCTGTGATAAACTTTAGATGTCTTTCCCAATCAGAATATCATTAGAGGTACATTTAAATCTATTTTTTATGATGTGAGATTTTTTGTTTGGTTATCTTTTAGTCTATCACCACAAAGTTTTCAGAACCGGGCCAATCAGACAGAGAATTGCATACACCAGAGGCGGTTCTGAGGATTTACGTGTCTCGGCCGAGCCAAAAAAAAATATGTCCGTTACCCTAAGGCCTTAACAAATTAAATAATTTAAACTAAATTTTTTAAATGACCATTAAAGTTATAGCAATAAATATAGAAATTTGCAAAATCATGGTATTAGAATGAGTGTATGATATATTGTAATAGGCTAATAGGTAACCGAGAATCAACCTATAATATATATCATTGTAAATCAAGAATCAACTTATCATATTTTTATATTTCTTTTTCACTTTGAACACGTTAGATACCAAAGAAAATCATCTAAGTTTTACCAAACGATATTTCGCATCTATATATAACAAGGAATTTTTAAAATTTTTGTGCCCCTTAAAGAAAACGTGCCCCGGCCGAGCGCCCACATTGCCCCTCCTTAGAGCCTCCCCTGGCATACACGATTGTCCGGTTTAGTGCTCACTCTTAAGCCGCTTACATTTGGGTCGATCATACTAATTAGTGAATCGACAAACCGAATCGACTGTTGAGCTAAAGTTCCAAAAGAAAAAGGGATGCTTTGTCAGCCTTTAAAATCTCATTTGATAATTCATTTACTGCTTCAAATTACGTATTTTATTAACATTCTAAATCTACATAAAAATATAAACTGTTTCATATTTTGTTTCAAAGTATCTTTCATGTCATCTGCGGCTATTAAAACAAGTCCAACCATCTTTCTCAATCAAAATATCATTAAAGGTACATTTAAATCCCTAATTTATGAAATGAGATTTTTTGTTTGGTTATCATTTTATTCTATCAACAAAAGAAAAAAGTTGGGTTATATAAGATCTGATGACGATGATGAAAGTCAAAACCCAATAGAAACATCTTCCCTATTTGATGGAATAAGTTGAAGTGTTTTAGAAGTTCCCCCCGGGCTTCCAAACAACTGCCAAAACTACTGGTACATGAACCGCTGTCTTAAAGAATGAAGACAAAGTACAAAGTGCTGGGTCAACCAATCAACAAAGTCAAAGTTGAAGACCAGAAGGCCAAGTCAATAGGTCAAACAAGACCAGAAGTACTAAATTCCAAAAGTGCTAGAATCTTTCCAGCAGTTTTTAGAATCCAGCTATTTTGTCCTTTGTTAGCAATTGTTTCAATGTAACAGTACCTGTTAACTGCTGGCAATTACACTATTAAATGAGTTGTTATGAATCGCTTTATGGTGTCATCACCAACAGTTCTCTCCTCCTATGTATAGTTCTTATATGATATTGTGAAAATGAACACTTAGAGCCAAAAGACATAAGAACTAAGTGAGAGAATACGCACTAGGGAGAATATTTATATACTTTTGATTATATCGTAAACATTATGAGTTCAATGAAATCATTATGCAATCATTCTCAAATCCATCTGTGTTGATGATGATGTATTTATTCTAACTAATTGATTGAAATCTTATTTAATATTTCATATACCTCTTCAAATTTCATATTTTATTAACACTGAAAATCTTTTGTCATCTAGTCATTAAAACACGTCCGACCAGTACGCTAGTAACACATTTAATTCAATAACTGATCCGGCTATAGAAACATTGCTCAAAACCCTCATGTTGTAGAGCAACTTTGAACTCTTTACCAATTTAGATCTTCTGCCCAACAACTTTGAACTAGTTGTGACCAAACATGGTAACATTTCTAACGATTAAAGATGAGCAAAATGTGTAAGAATCTTGTTTTGCTAAAAAGTAAACAAAGAGTACCTATATAAACAGTCCACTATCAATTATTACTGCTGCATTCATCACATCATTGAATACTGACCCTCAAAACTGACCCCCATAGGTCACAATGACTATGCACCGTTAAATAAAAAGGGTCAAAAATCCTTTTTAGTCCCATTATCAGAAGTTCATGTACTATTTAATACATTAAAGGACTCATTCTGGACCTCTGGCTTCACAGCTTGTAAATTAACATACTTTTGGGAAAGATACAACTGCGGTAAGTCACATGCGGTCAACGGTCAATAATCAATGGTGAACTAGGCTTTTCATGTTAAGTTTTATTTTATTTTTTACTAATTTTATTTACATATCAAAACGGCCAAAGATCACCCCAAAGCGATCTTCGGGCTTGATGATGGAGTGTCGGGTTTTTGCTTTTAGTAACAATGACCCTCTCGAAACGGCCCTCGGTTCCGTCTTGATTTGTTGCCCGACAAACGTCCATTTCGACACGTTTGCCTCTTTTTATTGGAGAGAATATGATTCTTCCCCAACCACTTCCGAGATCTGCACGCGTGGTCTCTTGTGATGTTTCTTCCTCGGAATCAGTTTCTGACGTGGCGTATGGTTCGTCGATATCGGATTCATACTTGACCAACTTTTTCTCTTCGACGTTATCCTCGGGTTCTGAATCAGTTTGGTCATCTGTCACACAGATCATAATTAAAGATAGAAAAATGAACCGTAAGGATCAAAACTATAGAATAATTTCGATATCATATATTATGTGCGTCTAATATAACAAATTGTATGGTTTTGTTCTCTAAGGTCTACATATCTAAATTCGAATAATAATTATATAACTGAATTATTGATATCCATATTCCCCACACCTCTAAAGGTTACTTAAGTGGGGTTTCATACTTTCATATAACCAATGATCTCAACTGAATGTATCGAAGTGAATGGGCCAGGTTACACGTTAAAATGAGTTCGGATTATAACCAGACAGTTTTTCAATTTGGGCCAAAAAAGGTTCGGGCCTTGGAAACACTTCTTTTATGGTATCTTTTAACTTCATAATGATTAATGTATTAACTACAGTTACATAACAATGATAATAACTTCACTATCGGCCCCGTTTGATTTGTTTCCTTTACCTAGTGATTTTTTTTACTCGTTCGCCTATAAATGGGTCAAATTTAGTTATATGTTATCTCTAATGAAAAAAATAAGTAAAAGAAATAAGTCAAAAGACAATATCATTCCACACGAAAAAGGGCAATTACAAAGCAATGGCAGGTAGTCGGGCAACAAGTTGCGCCGCCACCCCCTTTTCAAATAAGCCAAAAGTTTGTGTAGTTATAATAGACTTAAAAATATAAACTAAAAAAAGCTTCCAGTACCGGTGCGTTTTGGCCCGAACCACAGTTGTTAATAGCGAATAGCGAACAATAACGACAAGCTACCTATACGTTATGTGGCGATAGCGATGAAATAGCAGGCGCTATTTTATGTTTAGCGATACCCTAGAAGATAATTTTAGAAATATTTTATGTGTATTTTATCGAAATATGCTGTTTTCATATGTATATTTAAAGAAACGAAAATTCTACTATTTTACAGGCATATATTATCGTTATTTATATTAAAAAACAAAAAAAAAAACCTATAATCCCGCTATTTCCACGCTATGGAGGCGCCAAAATCAGACTACGACCTATAACCGCATCGCCACGCTAAATGCTACACTCGCTATTAACAACACTGCCCGAACTAAAAAAAAATATTGCTGGTTATGACCCGAACCCATTTAACCAGTCATTTTACCACCAATAGTTGAGATCATTGGTTAAAAAGAAACCCAACTAAAGTAACCTTAAACGTTGAAGTGCGTGGGGAGGACCGGAAGGGAGGGATGTAAAGGGTATTCAGCTCAATTATAAACTCTTTCTATCATGTTGTTTCTGCCCCCTAGCATGATTGTTCACTTTTTTCTTTTCTTTACTGTAGTACAATAATTTATCTGAATAATAATAAAAAATAACGGCCACGAGGTACGCACCATAGTCACTCTCAAAATCCTCTGGTGTCATTTTAGCCCGTTGCTCTTTAAGCGTATCAAATTTCATACCATCTAGGGGCCACGTTTCACTGTACACATAAAACAATCATACACCAAAAAGGTTAAAGTGTCATGAAATAAAAGATATGAAGATCTGTTATGGTGAGTTTGTGACCCCCCCCCCCCAAACCCAAGTGAAAAAGATTTTCTAGTACGACTTGCATGTGAGACTACATTTTGTTGTATAAAAAAGCACAACATGTACCAATTTATGCACTCAACCACATACCAAAAGTCTCAATCAGTCACTCAAAACTATAAACAGTTTTCCGGTCATGTTTACGGTTTACTTGTTTGCCATGTCATATCATAAACCATGTCTAAGCAGTTAATGCGGTAGAATATCGGAAATCGGTCAAGGACCGGTATTTGAGATATCGGTTATCGCGGTGGGATATCGGTAATTTTAACATCATGCAGAATATTTATATATAGCAATTTAAGACTTAAAAACACCAACATTTAACACTAACAATTAAGACTTAAAACCAGTGTTGTAAAAATCGCGATTAATCGCTAGTCGACCAGTAACTGAGTAATTTATCGTTAATCAGTTCATTAATCGCTAGTCGGCTAGTCGGGCCTAGTCGGCCAGCCAAAAATCGGCGATTCTGGCCAGATTCCGGCAAAAAACATGTATATTCCAGCCAAAACCTCTAAATTCCGGCCAGTTTCTAACCAAACCATGTGAATTCCAACAATTAATCTTGTATACTCAAAAAAAATGAGTAGAATAGTAGTTAAAACCTAGCTACTTAAAATATTTACCTATAAAAATGTGTATATGTATACATAAAACTGAAAATTACATATAAAAAACCCGATCCAATTAATCCCGAGTAGTCGCTAGTCCCCACCTCACCGGCCGACTAGCGACTAGCGAGTTCTCCAACCTTGCTTAAAGCAATAATAGCAGCAATAAGAAGAAAGACAAATGGTAGAACTATGAAGAAAGGTAAGGTACTGGTATCGGAAATATCGGTGATATATCAGCTATGCAGTCAACAGCGGTGCTATAGCGGTTAGCGGACCTCAGGGTGTGTAGCGGTTCCGCTATTAGCGGCGCTAAATACCGCTATTTGGCCGCTATTTGTAAACCTATATAGCAGTTAAAGCATCGATTTTAGCGGTATGTTCATCATCAGCCCAATAATAAGGAAAAGCCCACATAAATCATACTTTTGTTAAATAAACCCATAACAGTAAAGGCCCAAATGCAAAATAAAACCTAAATCTATTATGTACGACCAATTAAAACCTAAATTTATTATGTACGACCAATGTCGCTCGACGCACACTGCTTCTTCTGAATTCGCTGGAAGCTGTTCATCATCTGGAAGACATTACTACTAATATTGGGAATGATATTACTATGAATTTTGATATTACTATTAATATTTTTCAAAGATATATTTATATATATATAAAAATACATAAATTATGCATGGTATAAAAATTACTGCTATAACCTATATATCATATAGCGGACCTTGACCGCTATTCGATTTTGGACCGCTATAACTGCATAGTATATCAGTCAAATATGGGTCTAATATCGGAAATATCGGTCAAATATCGCCGATAATATAGGTATCAATATTCTGACCGATAGCTGACACCGATATTCTACATGGGGACCAATAACCGATACATCACCAATATTAACTGCATAGAACTATGTATCTAATTAAATATGCAATTTTCAAGGAACGAGTTTGCACTTTGAACAATTATGATATGCGTTTTAGAATGTTTAATACTAGTTAAAGAAACATAGCAAGTGCTTGCCTGGGTCGAGGGCCTCGTCTGAACACAACATAAGAAAATTTCTCATCTTCAAAGCCACGTAGTGGTATACCATTGGATTGCTAGAGAAAAAAAAAACATGCAACCATAATAAATAGTAATTGTATTTTCTTAACAACGTAAAAGAAATTGTATATAATTAAGAAAAATAACTAGTATTATAGTTAATTCCTTGAAGCAAATTGGGCTACTTCAACTGCTAAAGGGTTATAAAATAATAACAAACTTAAGGTAAAATATGTTCATCAATGGCTTTTCATTTTTCTTAAGACTGACATTTTTGTCCAACTATGCCAGTCCAGGCCGATTTTCAAATTTGTACCATTTCCGTCCCTGACGTTCTTGAAATGTGTCAGCTCCGTCCAAAAAGTTAACGGTTGTTAACTTTGACGGTTAAATGAGGGAACTTTGACGGTTAAATGAGGGACCCCTCATTTAACCGTCAAAGTTAACGACCGTTAACTTTTTGGACGGAGCAGACACATTTCAAGAATGTCAGGGACGGAAATGGTACAAATTTGAAATTCGGTCTGGACAGGCATAATTGGACAAATCACAGGGATGAAAATGGCAGTTAACTCTTTTTCTTATGAATAGCAACAATGAAATTAGTCTAATATACAAACTTAAGTGTTTGTATGCTATGCATAATTATATATAACAGAAAATAACTATACGTCTATATCTGATGAACACGATTTTGAAATAAACCTTGTATGCAAGCTGTGATGTAGTCCTCTGCAATCTCTGAACAAAATGACAATATTTACCACTATTGTCCAATGGACAGGCTCCATCATGAGGACACTAAAACAACAAACGATCGCAAAATTAAATAAAAATTAATCACAATACAAACAGAAAAATAAATAATAAATATTTAAATAGTGTTGGCTTCTAACTCACTGGCGCTACTATATGTGCACCACATTTTTGCGTCATCAAATCCTTCGAGGTTTGATCAGATGCCTTTTCTAATTTGCGGCTTTTCTGTAAAGTCAAAAACAAAATTAAGTATACAAATCAGCAAAAAAAGAAAACAAGAAGAAAAAAGCTTATGCAGAATACGGCAATATGTCCACTTAAGTTTAAAAAGTAAACTCACGTACTCTTTTCTCCATCCATAGAATGTGAGACCGTACTTGAGATATGATATCTGATCCATGTGGCGTTCCAGGTTCCATTAAAATCTGTTGTACGTTAAAAGTAATTGCGTAAAACCCAAATTGAACTTGTACCATGTATTGTGTTTAATTCATATAGAAATAATAACACATAAGTTGGAAAGTACAGCAAGACTATTAATTGCAGTCATGATGGAGATAAATAAAGATTTCATATACGAATATATGTACGCGATGTGATAAATTATAGACTATAATCAACCTGACTCGTTTCCGATCTAAATTCACGATGAAACGTAGAGTAATCCGAATTCATACCATTGAATGAAAATGTATTATATTTGACCCGACTTGTTTCCAAACAAAATTTATGTCGAAACATAGACAAACTCAAAACGTACATAAAATAAACACATGCACAGTGGCGTCGTACGCGGCGTGATAAATATAGACTACAATCAACCCAACCCAACCCAACCCGACTCGTTTCCGAACTAAATTTATGTCGAAAAAACGTATAGTAAGTAGTAACTCAAATTTATACCGTCGACTGAAAACGTATTATCTTTAACCCGATTTGTTCGGAACAAAATTTATGTCAAAACGTACATAAAAATAAAACATTTTATAATTGACCCGACTCGTTTTCAAACAGAAATTACATTAAAGCGTAGACGAACTCGAATTTATACGAACGCATACATAAAAATAAAAACGGAAGAAATTAGTTTTAGGGTAAACTCGAAACTTTAGAAACTTAAGGGGGTCAAAGTGACATTTACAAAGTTAGAGGGTTACTTTTGACATTATACATAGTTAAAGAGTTACTTTAGAAACTTGGGGTGGAATTTACCAAAACATCTTGTGTAAGATCCCACAGCTGACGGACAATGGTTATTCGGTCCTTGAATGATGGTATTTCTCCAAGTACATAAGACTACAATAGAGTTGATCAAAGTAAATCAATTTACAAATACCGGAAATCACATTAATTAGAGATATTATATTGGCCATATATAAATAATATAGAAATTAAGTACGGTGGAACTAAAAGATGCTTACGGCGATGACAAGGTCATGCTTTCTAGCGTCCTTTCTATCAGGCTTGCTAAAAGTTTGATTTAGTGCCTGAAGGCTACCGTAACTCTGTATGTGTGGCAAATTCTTCAAATCTAAAACACAGAAAAAAAGTAATTCAGCCAAACACCACCTTAAAATAAGAAAATTGTTGCTTTCCTAGTCTTAGATTATGTGTATATGTCTGATCAGTGTACCTAACGAATTTAGTATTATAACCGTAGTTTTAAAAAACAGCTGAGGCGTGCGCCTCAAGGGGCGCCTCGAGGCGAAACGCCCAAAAAATGATTCTGAGGCGCGCCTCAGGGGGTTTATGTTGTACATGCGCCTCAGAGGGGCTAAGGCGCTAAAAAGGCTGCGCCTCAGGTGCGCCTCAGGGGTTTTTGATACTTGTTTTTGATGTTTTTGAATTTTTGTGTCAATTTCAAGCAATTTATGTCTTTTTTATGTGTGTTTTTGATCATTTTGATGAATTTAGTTGGTATTATTATTTTTATAAGATATATAATTTTTATATTTATTTTTTAATTCCGCCTCGGTTCGCCTCGAGGCTTATGCCTCGTGAGGCGAAGGGAAAACGCCTCAAAACT
This sequence comes from Helianthus annuus, assembly GCF_002127325.2. NCBI lineage: Eukaryota > Viridiplantae > Streptophyta > Magnoliopsida > Asterales > Asteraceae > Helianthus > Helianthus annuus. Next base: position 139,620,533 of record NC_035445.2, read on the forward strand.
CGTTTCCGTTCTTTTAAACCTTTTATAACTAAAGTAACTCGAACTTATACCGTCAAATATCTAACCAAACTCGTTTTCGAACAAAATTTACGTCAAAACGTATACCAACTGAAAATGCACATGAAAATAAGCACGAAAACGTATTATATTTGACCTGACTCATTACCGAGAAAATTTACGTCGACACATAAACCAACTTGGATTTATAACGAAACGTACTTAAAAATAAGCATGTAAGAAAAAAGTGTTTTTTTACGTTAAAGAATGGTACCACGCGTTGCGTATAGTAACTCGAATTTATACCGCCTAGTGAAAACATATTATATTTAACCCGACTCGTTTCCGAACAAAACGTACATAAAAATAAGCACGAAAAGTATTATATTTGACCCACGTACATAAAAATAAGCACGTAAAAGTATTATATTTGACCCATGTGCGTAAAACTCGAGGGGGTAAAAATGACATTTTACAAAGTTTTAGAAAGCTAAGGGGTGTGAGTGGCAATGTTAAAAGTTGACGGGTTGAATAGACAAAAAGAAAAAAACTATGGGTAGGATACTTGGATGGCATTGTTGTAAATTTGGCAAACAAAAACAATTAAAAATAGAGGTTGTGTCTTAGGTACTATTCCTAAGACACCCTCTTTTGTTACATTAATTAATAATAATTAATAATTAACTAGTGGGATTCCCCGCGCTTCGCGGCGGGCTTTCGATCAGCATCGGTTCAATTAATTGCAGCACCAACATGATACCGAGTTACCGACACGCAGTATAGCAATCGACATGTGTGTTACATCTACTGAAAACCATAAAAATAAATATCTATACCGGTACCGGTGTTGTTCGGTTGGTATTAATTCGGTTCGTTACACTACCGGTATGGTACCTCCACTCGATATATAGATTACGATACCAAAAAGATATTTTATTGCAAATACAACTTTGTGTTCAACGAATTTTATACTGTCACGTCGAGAAAAACTATAAAAACGAATACGGTACTGGTACCAATGTTGACCACCACATTGCGAACATGAGGGTCGTAAAACCGTGCTAAGTAGTAAGCAAATGACGACCAAAACCAGGAAAATGGTACAAAAACGTAAATTTATACCACCATCTAACGTAAAACGTAGACAAAAGCACATGAAAACTTTTACCGCAAGCTGGCTTAAAACGAATTTAAACTCACTACATGACACAAAAGAACGAAAGACAAAAAACACTATTAGACAAAACCATAAAAGAAAAAAAACACTATTCATAAGACTCTAAACTCTTCAAGATTTGTTGTATATATAAATATAAATAATATATTAATATGTTGATTAGCGTGTAAAAACGTTTGGCGATGAATCCAAATCCATACCTTTTATAAGGCTTTGACCTGCACGTTGCATGGACTGGGATGGCTCGATCAAATTAACTACTTTCACAGAATTTGGCCATACTTCACGCAAAGCCCTGAATGATATCATCATGCAAACAACCAAACGACCATTAGTGTCCTGTTTCAAATGATCATATGCAAATATATTGTTCAAAAAAATTATACTTCTTAAGTTACTTCTATATAGATAATAAAGATGAAATGAAGTTTTTAAAACACCTTTGTATAACAGGTCAATTAAAGATAAACATAAATGATCATAAAGCGAATTCATACCAAAAGGCAGAGCCAGTACCAGCCCCAAAATCCAACACTTTAGTTGGTGTAAACTCAGGTAGCCTTCTTTTGACCTAAAATAAGGTTCAATAAGAGAGGGCGTTCAGAGTCTTTGATGATTTAATCATTAACATGAAAAACATTAAGTGTGCTATATGATATATCACATGCGATAACACAAGAGGAAAAATACTACTAGAAATTAATTTTATTTACTTCCATTCTATGTATGTGTTTACTGGAATCTTGAAAACAAGTGTCAGGTCATGATAAGTTGGGGTGTGAATTTCTAACACGGCCCGAAAACACGACACAATCCTAACACAAAATTCGCAGGTTTGAGTTTAGTCTAAACGGGTTCCGGTCAACCGTTGAACCCGCAAACCCGTTTAGCTAAACGGGTTGGGTTCGGATCAATCCAGTCAGATTGGGGGGTTGACCTGTTTAACCCATTTATATTATATTATATTATACTTTTTTACAAAATGTTTTATGTCGTAGATTAAATTGGGTGTGTAATTTATGCCATAATTAACTTTAAAAGAGAAATTGACATAAGATATTATGATTTAAATGTAATTGTATAATATACATTTGTGTTTTTTAGCAAATTTCAATTTTAATATACTAATTTGCAGAAAAAAATTTGGGCTAAACGGGTCATGTTCAGGTCAAACCCACGAACATTCAGGTCGTGTTCAGGTTCATGTGTATGACACAATTTTCGGGTCCGGGTTCGTCCAAAATTTTCGGGTTTGGGTTGAACCCGCCAACCCGCGAAGACGACCCATTTAGCACGCGTAATGATAAGTAGATAACCAGAACGGCAGAACCTACTATAAAACAAACTTCATGCAAATAACAAAAATACCACCTTAACATACGAAAAAACACACCATCCACGAGTATTTCTTTAAACAAAAATACCAATAATTTGATATAACAAAACAATAGCATAGATAAACTTAACAAGGAACTAAAAATGTAGGACTGTGTGCAGAATGAAAATGGATATACCTCAGTGAGGACTCTATGGCAAGCAGAGAAAACCGCAGGCATCCGAGAAGCAACATAAGCAATTGTTTGGTCATCTCTGTACTTAAAACCAATGTCACCATAATTGCTCGTAATTTTCCATCTTTTCGAGGACCCAACATATTTAAGAGGATCTTCAATTAGCTCTCTGGCAGTAGATGCTGTTAACTGCAAATTAACGTCTTTAATAGCATTGAAAGATTCTGATAATCTCGACACTTTCCTCTTCATGTGCTGGTCTTCTTGGTCTGCAATAACATCCAACTCAAATTAGAAGTATGTCACATGTCAGCAACGCCTACTATAATTAATGGTATAATGCTAATGTCAGTCAATATGAGCATACTAACAACAATCGCAACATAACATGATTAACGTAAGGTGAAGTAACTAGAGAGAAAATCAATATATTCAGCATTCTAATGAACTCAACAATGCAGAAGGATGTTATGCATGCTCCATAACCTTGATCATTTCAGTTCTTTTAACTTCCTACAGGTTTCATTACGAGTCCTTCACAACTTATTAAACTAAAAAGGCATATTCATCTACCCTTCCAATCTTCACTTTCCACACATCAATTCTTACCAGTTCCACTTCCTACAATCAATTCTTAAATCCGAGAACGTTTCTCATGTGTGTCAGAAATTTTTGGTGATCCGTTGTCTATCACTATATTTTAGAATTCCGGTTCCAGTTGGGTCATATAATAAAAAGATAAACCCAAATCAATCATCTAATGCATTATAAAAGTACATAAATAAAAACTTAACATGAAAGACTAAAGGATGAGTAATCAAGATATTCATCCAGTTACTAAATAACTAACACTCGAAAATCTCAAACGATTAAATAAAACTAAACTGCAATTTGCCAGTTCCTACTTCCTACAATCAATTGTTTTGCTCTAGTTAGCAGTTAGGATCTCTTTTGTCAAGGCTCGCCCAGGTGAGCGCTTAGGCCCACTTTGCAAGCCCAACCTTCCAGGCCCTCAAGCGCATTTTTCAGGCCAAGTTCCAACGAATTTCCGGTCAAAAATCATCTGAACATGTCTGAAACTTATCCAGTTAATATCAGTGATATATCGGTTATCGGTCCCCCATGTAAAATATCGGTCGGAATATCGGTATATTATCGGCGATATCGACCGATATAACCAATAAATCACCGATATTTGACCAATATATCACTGAATTGTTAGTGTAAATTACTATATATATATAAATTCTGCATGATATTAAAATTACCAATATCTCACCGAGATAACCTATATCTCAAATGTCGGTCCTTGACCGATATCCAATATTTACCACATTAACTGCATAGTCTGAAACAATAATACCAGCCCTAAAAAAGTCTGGAATCAACCTAAAATAACCTAAACTAGCCCTGAAGAAGCCGGCCTAAAAAAGCCCCCGCGTTTTAAGCACCTTGCACCGAGGCCCAAGGCTCAACATTTTTTCCTTGAATGCGCCCTGTGCCTTCGACAACTATGGTTAGGATTTGACTAAACAGTAAACAAATAACCCAATAATCAGAATATTCAACCAATCACTAAATAACTAACACTTAACCTCATTCTAATCATTTCGCATATCAAATTAATAATCATTTCAATCAAATCATCTAGATAGATTCATATGCCGTTCAATTGACCAAAACCGGAGCCCTAAATCAGTTCAAATTGCATCCGTTGCTATAAACCTTCAACTAGCCCTAAATTAGGTTCAATTTTAATGAAATTTGTATCTCAATTATCGGTTTTGTAAGGATTTCAGTTGTGTAGGTAAAAGAGATGAATAAAATGACCTCTGATATACTTTTTGATGGCTCGTCGGAGACGAAGAGGAACGACATAGCATCCTTCGGATTGCTTGCTTGCTGCTTTCAGCGTTTCTGCGGTGAATCTCTGAACCGTTTCGGTTATGGCGTTCGCCATTGTTATCTCCCTGCAGGACTGACTGTGTGAGAAACTAGGGTTTATGGGGTTAGAATCCAGGAAAATCACCCATAATAAATATATAGTTAAACCATTTTTTAAAAAAGTGTTTGGCTTAGCATATTGATGTAAAACGACTAAAAGGGACATTCTTTTATAAGTCAAAGTTTTTTTTTAAAAAAAGTGTTTGTCTTAGATTATGAGGGCTCGGATTAAACAGTGAACAAAATGTCATGGCTGCAAATACAAATTACATGCAGTGAAAACCAATTAACAAATTAAAACGAGGCTCAGATTACATGCAGTGAAAACAAATGAACAAATTAAACAGTGAACATACCTGCTCGGGAGCCGGAACTGGAAGCCGGAAATGGGAAACGATGGTCGGAACTGAAAGCAGCGGCCGGAACTGGTTGCCGGCGGCCGGAACTGGAAGCAGCGGTGGAGAATGGAAGCTTTTCTTTAACTGTCGCTGTGTGATGTTGGCGGCTGTGATGACGCTGTGTAATGTGTAGGGCAAAGTTCCAAGTTCCACAGGGGTAATCTGGTAATTTCCTTTTAAAAAAAAAAAAGTTACAAGCTACTCAAAAAGTCACTCTTAAAAATGACTTTTTCTCCTATACAAAAAGTCATTTTGAAAACTCATTTTAGGTTTGTCAAACATCAATTCTCCTTATTAGTATTTTAAAAAAGTCAATAAGTTATAAGTTGGGTGAAAAAGTCTAGCTAAACATGATCTAAATGGGTCTGTTAGGTATGGGGTAATAGAATGTACAAGATAATGGAATGGAAAAAATCATTTTGGTAGACATGAAAAGACGAAGGAATAAAAATCAGTCGGGAGTGGTGGTGGTCGATGGCGGTGATAGTGGGTGGTGATAGGTGACGGCGGTGGACGTCAGTGGTAGGTGGTGGTGGCGGCGATGGGAGGTGGTGGCGGTGACAGACGTGAGTGGTGGTGGGTGGCGATGGCGACGGTGGACGATGGTGGCGACGATAGTGGGTTGTGGTCAGTGGCGGACTCATAAATTTTTTTATGGGATGCGGAATTTTTATAAAGGTCATTTGTCTATAGTTAAATATTTAAAAACTTTTAATCCGTGTCATGTTGGATCGGGTCAAGTCTAGGATGTGGGGGGAGTGTATGGCTGATTTATATAAAACCGGTAAAAGCTTTGGGGGAGGCTAGGCTGACAAACATAAAAGAAAGGTATTGAAGAGAAAAGACTCAAGGGTTTAGACTCAGAAGGACTGGACTCAGATGAACTAAGAAGGACTCAAGACTCTGAACAAGACTCGATATTAAAAGTGAGAAGAGATAGAGAGAATTATAGAAGAAGATTTTATTTCTTTCCAAGGATGATTTACAACTGAGGGGGAGCCTTCCTTTTATAGACCAAGGAGAGGCTTGATTACATCATCCATGACATCACACATACATCACACCTAATAATACATAGAGAAATCTAGAAAACATGACATAAGCGCTTACGGCACTTTAAGAGTGACTAAAGCTTTTCCTAAGCACACCGTTATCACTTTAAGAGTGATAAACTTTATTTAGTCCTAAGCACACCATTAACACACTAAAAGCATCCATAACCCGTTTAATTTGGTCTTGCTGAGTCGCGAATCTCAATAGTAAACGGGAGCGTATCTTTGTTGTACGGTTTGTTGTCTTCGGCAGAATTTGGCACTGGGTCAGTTGGTTGAACGATCATGGGAGGGTGCGTAAATGCACGAATATTATTGAAATACTATGACTGTTTTTTCCCATTCAATCGTCTGAGGGTCTTCTTCTTTCCACGGGTATTCTCCATTCAGTATTTCTGGTGGCAGATCTTCAGTCTTTATCTGGTTCGTCTTTGCAAGATTGATGCGGGTTTCCATCCAAGCATCCTGGTAGTTGATCTTGTAGTAATATCCTGCAGGATTTATATCATACCACCCTGCAGGATTCATATCCCACTTGAACCTGGGAGGTTCTGCAGGGTTTAGACCATAACTCTTCTTTTTGAAATGGCTCGGTTTGTGGAACAGAATCATGCAATGTTTTTTGGGAGAGTCCCTCATGAGTTGGTCCCATACATGGATTGGGAGGAACCATTCAAGGAACTTGGCAAAGTTCTCATTTTCTCCTGATAAGCAGCCCAACTGATAGTCTAAAAGATAGGCTAACAGTTTGTTGGAGTTAAAGGCCATGGCTATGGCGAATGACTCCGCTAGGTACCACAGGAAGGCAAGGCCTTCTTTTGATAACCTGTGCAAGTTTTTGAGCCTGAAAACATTCAGGAAGGGATAGTCTGGGAAGAACTTATCTCCATCCATTAATGGGCCTTGTGTTTTAAAGGTGAGAGTGAGGAGGTTTTTGTAGTTCAGGAGGGATTCATTGGTGATGGCGTGTTTATTGACCACCTCGATGATTTCTTCAGGGACCTCTTCCTTTTGGAGCTTTTGGATGAGTGGATCCATGACTGCTTCTTTTGGGATGGAGGTGTTTGGGTTGTGGGAGTTATCATTCTTGCTTGCCATTAAATAGGCAACATCATCTGGGGGAGGATCTCTAAGGATCTTTTCTTTATTTTCTTGAACTGTTATGCAGGATTCTTGAAGACTGGGTATCCCCTATAATGATGATCTTCTGGGTTGCTTCTTCTGTTTACTCCCTGTTGCTGGCTTCGTGTGATTGGTTTCACACCTTTCACGCCCTGATAGTTTTCCTGTTTCCTTTTTGACCCATATGACCTCTTTTGTCTTTTTGCCTTTCTTCCTTAGTAAGCTTCCTTTGTGACCACTCATTATTTCTTCATGTGGGCCTGACTCTTCATCTTTCCCTTTCTGACTGATTCCTTTGTCTGCGACAGGAATCTGCTTTTGCTTTTGCCTTGCGACCTCTTTTGCTTTTTTGGGCTGAGCTGGAAGATTCCATTTGGGTGATAGGGTACACTTTTCTTTGAACTGTTCGGACAGAGAATCTTCCACGTGATCCTTCAGGCTGGGGTACTGTTTGTTGTTTTGTGATTTTTGGATTTTCTGAAACATTGCCGCCGTTAGTGACTGGTCGCAGGGGTCACCGTAATCATCTTGAGGACCTTCTTCCATCATGTAGATCTGTAGTGGCTCTTTTTCAGATTCAGATGTTTCACTTGTTTCTGATTCTTCACAGGAGCTATAGGAAATGGTGCATATCATCCTTTTCCCGGGCTCGTCATCTAAAGAGTATAAGGATTCGATATCAGAAACATCTGCCGGTTCTACTTTGTTGATGGCTTCAAGAAGGGCTTGGGTCTTTCTTGTGTTTTTGCAGTCCTTTGCAAAGTGACCTTCTTTGTTACAGACATAGCACCGATTTGTGTTCCGACCTCTTTTTGATTTTTTGTTGAGGAACTTCCATCTTCATTGAGAGTTGTGTTTGCCTGACCTTGAGTAGTAATCACCGAACTTCTTGAAATGGACAATCCTGGATTTCCTGTGAGGCTTCGAACAACTGCATGATGAATCATCTTTGCATTTTATCTTTAAGTGTTTATCATTGCACGCGGACCCGAGTCTTCTTCCAGTTTTTTTAAATTCAACCAAAAACTGTTTCTGGTTGCATAACTTTGTCAGAGCATTCTTGATGAGTTGGTAAAGGCCACCAAGGGAGGCTTGAGCAACCGTCATGCTCTTGGCTTCTAAGGCTCTGTAAGCTTCATTTGCGAGAGGCTCTGGGAAGGAATTTAGAAACACTTGTTTAAGATTTACATCATCAATGCCTTGGAGACAGTAAAATCTCTTAGACATTCTGTTGTAATGTTTTTCGAGATCTTTTGGACGGAAGGAACAACATTTCATTTTTAAGAACTCTTCTCAGGCTCGAATTGTATGATCTACAGGATTTCCAATGAATTCATAATAGATCGTGTTTATGAATTCTTCTGGAGTTTTGCTGTTTAGAATATTCGTCTGTCTGTGTTCACCAAGACTTACATACCAATCCCGAAATCGTCCTTGACATCTTGCCAAGAACCGTTTGATGACCATGTCGATGCTATAATACTGGAGCTCTGCTGTGCACCAGGTCGGCATCTCAATGCTTCGGTCTCGCCATTTTGCTGGGAGAACGTCATCAAAGGTGAACTGTTGCTTTGAGTCTGTGTTTGGAGGAGCTCTTTCGGTTGTCTGAGGCGACGTTTGGGAGGCTTCATCATCAATGTCAGAAACATAGACCCTTTTAGTGTTGTCCTCATTCATGAACAGATGCTCAAATTCATCTGTTGGAGGTACCTCTTCATAGGATCGGGAGGTGGAGCTTTCTTCAGAGGCTGATGATGCATCATCATGTGTTAGAGGAGCTATCACCGGAGCTACCATCGATATGCTTTCTTTGCTTGTCTTGGTCAAGGCTTGCAAGAACGAGGAGATGCCATTTTCTCTGTTAGGCAATTTCTCCGGAGCTTTTGTGGAGGTCATCATCATGACATTATCACTCATGTCATGTTTGCTTCTTGATGGCTCTTTTCCTCTGCCTGAGGATGCTGCTTTGCTAGTACTTTCAGAGGATGTGCTTCTTGTTGACGAAGCTTTTCTAGCCTTGATCTTTGCTTGTTCCTTTGCCCAGAGGTTTAAGGATGGGGAGCTATGCAGGAATGAGGATGTTGGCAGTGGTTGAGGGTCAAAGGATGCTTGCACAAATGGCGTTGTTGGCAGTCTCCATGGATCATCAGCATAGGTGGAAACCCTTTGCTGCTTGTGTTGTCTTTCAAGATCTGCAAGTTGAGCCTTGAGGAATTTCATTTCGGCTTCTTTTTGCTGGAGACCTTGTGGAAGTTATGGTCCTGAGGAGTTGTGAACTAGCTGGAGGAGTTCATGATGTAGCTCAAGTATTTTGGCTTTGACCTCATAGATGATACCTTCTAGCTCTTGAACTCTGCTTGTTAGATTTTCATGAGCCTTTGTGATATTGTTTTGTTGAGCTAAGATGGCGTTGAGAGCCTTGTTTTGGCTTTGAACTCTGCTTGTTAGATTTTCACGTGGAAGATTCTCATTACAGGGGATACCCAGTCTTCACGTGATCCTTCAGGCTGGGGTACTGTTTGTTGTTTTGTGATTTTTGGATTTTCTGAAACATTGTCGCCGTTAGTGACTGGTCGCAGGGGTCACCGTAATCATCTTGAGGACCTTCTTCCATCATGTAGATCTGTAGTGGCTCTTCTTCAGATTCAGATGTTTCACTTGTTTCTGATTCTTCACAGGAGCTATAGGAAATGGTGCATACCATCCTTTTCCCCGGCTCGTCATCTAAAGAGTATAAGGATTCGATATCAGAAACATCTACCGGTTCTACTTTGTTGATGGCTTCAAGAAGGGCTTGGGTCTTTCTTGTGTTTTTGCAGTCCTTTGCAAAGTGACCTTCTTTGTTACAGACATAGCACCGTTTTGTGTTCCGACCTCTTTTTGATTTTTTGTTGAGGAACTTCCATCTTCTTTGAGAGTTGTGTTTGCCTGACCTTGAGTAGTAATCACCGGACTTCTTGAAATGGACAGTCCTGGATTTCCAATGAGGCTTCGAACAACTGCATGATGAATCATCTTTGCATTTTATCTTTAAGTGTTTATCATTGCACGCGGACCCGAGTCTTCTTCCAGTTTTTTCAAATTCGACCAAAAACTGTTTCTGGTTGCATAACTTTGTCAGAGCATTCTTGATGAGTTGGTAAAGGCCACCAAGGGAGGCTTGAGCAACCGTCATGCTCTTGGCTTCTAAGGCTCTGTAAACTTCATTTGCGAGAGGCTCTGGGAAGGAATTTAGAAACACTTGTGTCACACCCCAACCGATGGCGGAAACATCGGAGTGAGACGAAGAAAGATTGCTCATCACACATAACGCTATTTGTGACAGTATTTAATAAATCGATTTCATTTCATAAAGTAGATTGTCAGCATTACAAAAAAAATTCAAATACAACAAGTTCAAAGAAGTATATAACAACATAAGCAAAATTGATAGAACGATTAAACCTAAACGTCTATATGTGTATCTAGGCATCAACGCTACTTCATTTCATAGCATCATCATCCTCAGCCTGTAACATGTTTAAAATAAAGTTCAATGCAAAAGCAAAGGCGAGTATACAAGTTTAAGCATAAGTATAAGTATAAGTATAAAAGTTTAAAACGAATCCACATGGCAACTTAGTCTATACGAGATCAACCTAGCGTGACATGCAATATTTCTAGCCAACCTCTGTTTACGCAAGAAAGTTTAATTAATTCAACATGACCCAAGTTTAAGGGGGGCGGTGCGTTACTCCTATAGCGCTATACATGTCGAAGGGAGGCTCGTGAGAGCTAATGACTAAAACATATCACATAAGTATGGTCCACGTAAGCATCAAGTATCATAACATAGTATTCATGTATAAGGATTGTTTTGTGCATTGCATAAAGAATAAGTTTAAGTGTAGTTTAATAATAAAACATGTTACACCCCAAAAAGTGGTAAACATAAAAAGGGGGTTGCGAGTTTGAAAGATTGCATCGTATAAAATTATGAATTATGAATTTAGGAGGTTCTTGTGAAAACTAGGATCCTTAGAAGAGAAATTTAGCAAAAGGACTTAGTGATTAAAAAAATTAACAAATGATTTGTTGATGTTGAAAAGGGTATTTGGTAAAACAATCATATAACTTCTATAAGATCTTATAAGTATTTGAGAAAGGTTGGTTGGATTTTGATTAAAAGTAGAAGGTGAGCATGTTTTAGTGATTAAGTCGAATATGAAGTTCATGGGCAAGAGTTTCATTGAGCCGATTAAATTGATAGGTAGCATTTCGTAAGGTTTTGAAGTTCGAGCACTAAAACGTTTTAAGACATGATTATGAATTTCGCGTATATGAGTTGAGTGAAAATAGATTGTAGAATAAGAAGTACGTTTGATAAAACAATGCATTTTGAAATCGGTATGAGTGGGTATTTTGAATAATGATAAACAATTTGGGTATAAAATATGATCGAGTTTGCATAATAAGATATTTTGAAGAGACGTTTTGGTAACGATCACCTAGGTAAGGGAATCACCCCTAACTCGTTGGTGATGTCGTTTTTTTTTTAAGAAAAAGGGGAGTGGAGTTAGTCGTCAAGGTAAGGAAATCACTCCAATCTTAATGATATGTCTCCACTCGTCGTTACAAGGAATATGAAATTATATTATATGAAATCATACATATATATAAATGTATGGAAAAGGTTCAATATGTTGTGTGCATGAAAAGAGAATATTGAAAGTATACTCGAGTTTGAAAGATTGCATCGTATAAAATAAATATTAGGAACACATGTTGATCAAAATTTGGATGGTTCCAAAACGGAACTTTGACTAACCAAAGTGGTCGAAAAGTCTTTTGAATTTGAGGAGCATGCTTTGGCCTAAAAGGTAAAATACTCTCGCCGACAAGTCGGTTAACGGTATTTACCCTTCCGGTTACTACATGTCCCAAATCAATCGAAATTTCGAGACATGGCGGGATTTATAAAAAAAAATACCAAGGAGTGGAACTAGTCGACAAGGTGCGGGTTTCACCCCTAACTTGACGATTTCGTATCCTAAGTGTGGTTGGTACTCGTCGGGTCAAAATTTAATTTCGACATGTTGACGAGGGTCCACTAGAATTTGAAATTTGAGTTTTACCATTAAGATGTGGATTTCACTCCTAGCTTAATGGCGATATCTCGTGTAAAAAAGAATATGTAGATTGAGAGTCGTTCACCAAATTGTGGGTTTCACGCCTATTTTGGTGAATTCGTCTCGAGTGTTTACGGATTTAGAATAGTCGAGTAAAATGCATGAGGGAAAGAGTATGTTAAAGGAATAAACAACAAATATAAACTCACAATGAAGCATATTAAGAATAGCACATAATGAGTGGGACAATAAAACATGTATTAGCACATAATAAAGCAAGTATAGCATGTCAAGTGTTAACACATAAGCGACATATATGCTTAAAAGATCAAAAGAGAATAAATAAGAGCAAATAAGGTAGCATGCAAGTAGTTTCAAGTAAAACATAAGAATAAGGCTCTAAAACTATAGACTAGGCTAAAGCATTCCTACTTTTCCTAATTCCCTATAGTTATGGCTCTGATACCAATCTGTCACACCCCAACCGATGGCGGAAACATCGGAGTGAGACGAAGAAAGATTGCTCATCACACATAACGCTATTTGTGACAGTATTTAATAAATCGATTTCATTTCATAAAGTAGATTGTCAACATTACAAAAAAAAATTCAAATACAACAAGTTCAAAGAAGTATATAACAACATAAGCAAAATTGATAGAACGATTAAACCTAAACGTCTATATGTGTATCTAGGCATCAACGCTACTTCATTTCATAGCATCATCATCCTCAGCCTGTAACATGTTTAAAATAAAGTTCAATGCAAAAGCAAAGGCGAGTATACAAGTTTAAGCATAAGTATAAGTATAAGTATAAAAGTTTAAAACGAATCCACATGGCAACTTAGTCTATACGAGACCAACCTAGCGTGGCATGCAATATTTCTAGCCAACCTCTGTTTACGCAAGAAAGTTTAATTAATTCAACATGACCCAAGTTTAAGGGGGGCGGTGCGTTACTCCTATAGCGCTATACATGTCGAAGGGAGGCTCGTGAGAGCTAATGACTAAAACATATCACATAAGTATGGTCCACGTAAGCATCAAGTATCATAACATAGTATTCATGTATAAGGATTGTTTTGTGCATTGCATAAAGAATAAGTTTAAGTGTAGTTTAATAATAAAACATGTTACACCCCAAAAAGTGGTAAACATAAAAAGGGGGTTGCGAGTATACTCACAAAATTTGTATAAGCTTTCCGATTATCCAATGTGACGAAGTTGACGAGGTTAGAAGGTTGAATATGTCCGTTTAGGGATTTAGGAAGTTAAAACACAAGAATATATGTATTCAAAAGTAATCGTCCTTTAACACCAAGTACTTGTTCTTGACACTATGAAACCTCAAGGGTTAATGTTTTCATGAGTAGTATACTCATTAGAATCGTAACAAGTCTTATGTCTTGGATGATGTATTCTACTATTTCGATGAATGAACACAAGTCCACCATCAAGGGTTCGAATAGTAAACATATGTATAAGTATTATATGTATTATTTAGTCCAATAATCAAGCATGAGGTAGAAGATAAATCTTCATTTAGGTACCTCTATTGTGTCATAGAATTCATGTAGGAGGTAGGAAGAACAAGCTTCCATTTAGGTACCTCTTATGGTTCACCACTACACTTGATGTAAAAAAAACAATCAAGGAGGGTCATGAACATACAATAAAGAATAAGAAATATACACACTAACTAAGAGAAATCATCAAATCATGTGAGGATTGTATGTTTGGACAACCCAAGTTGTTCCATAATCACTCATGTATCAAAGACAAAGTTTGACATGACTTGTGGGTTAAAAACCCTAAACAAAACACCAAGTTTATGAGGTTTAATCCTCTTATTTTTAAGTTTCTCAACCTTGTTTTTAAGCTTAACCAACCATGGGATAAGTTGTAAGCATTAGGACATAGGTATGAGATGTGTTGAACACAAGTTACATAGGTATAAACAAGTTTTTGATGAACATAAAAACAAACAGAAAGTTTATGGAGGATTTCGGGGCATTTCCAGGTCTGATTTCTCCAAGGAGAAGTCTAGGAATCGAACCCCATGATTATCCAAGTAAGTAGGAAAAAGAATCAAGTGATTTCGTTAAGAAATGAGTGAGTTATGCTCATTTTCGTGAAGGGGTGTCAATCTGCTCGAACCCTTGCTTTCAGCTACGGTTTGGAGGATGTTTTGAGAGTTTTTGGTGTTGCAAAAGTGGTAGGGAGGCTGGTTATAAGTGGTATTTATAGGGGGAAGGATTAGGGTTTCAATGGGTTTGGGCTTTGTAAGTGTTTAGAAGGGGTTACACCTTGAAACTAGCCCACAAAACCCAACTATATGGGGCTGAATTTTGCTGAATTGGGGCTGCCATATTTCTTTATTTTTTTATTTTTTTAAAACATTATAATGAGTAATTTTGTTAATTAAGTTGTGTAATAATATGCAACAATGTTTCCCCTAACTTGTAACAAGGTGAAATATGAAATAAAACATGATTTAACTAGGTAAAAAGTGTAATGTACAAGTATGTAACATGTTTGTAAGTGACAAGTATATGTCACATATTAGATGATTAACCGTTGTATAAATAAGCATATTATTAGGGGTTTTTAGGTATCAACAATTTAAGGACGAGCATGGACATGCATCGTGAATAAGTATCGTATAAGTATGAATTACAAATAAGGATTCGATGTACAATGAATTCGAACGTATGAACATGTATGAATATGTAGATGGTGAATTTAGAGAAATACGAATTTTATTTATGATCCAACTCTCGGATTTTACAACGAAAAGAAGACTACAATAATACAAGATTTCCAAAAATAGCATTACAAGGCGAGCTTTCTAATTATGGAAGGTATGAAAAAGCATGGCGTTACAACTTGTTTAAGATTTACATCATCAATGCCTCGGAGACAGTGAAATCTCTCAGACATTCTGTTGTAATGTTTTTCGAGATCTTTTGGACGGAAGGAACAACATTTCATTTTTAAGAACTCTTCTCGGGCTCGAATTGTATGATCTACAGGATTTCCAGTGAATTCATAATAGATCGTGTTTATGAATTCTTCTAGAGTTTTGCTGTTTAGAATATTCGTCTGTCTGTATTCACCAAGACTTACATACCAATCCCGAAGTCGTCCTTGACATCTTGCCAAGAACCGTTTGATGACCATGTCGATGCTATAATACTGGAGCTCTGTTGTGCACCAGGTCAGCATCTCAATGCTTCGGTCTCGCCATTTTGCTGGGAGAACGTCATCAAAGGTGAACTGTTGCTTTGAGTCTGTGTTTGGAGGAGCTCGTTCGGTTGTCTGAGGCGACGTTTGGGAGGCTTCATCGTCAATGTCAGAAACATAGACCCTTTCCGTGTTGTCCTCATTCATGAACAGATGCTCAAATTCATCTGTTGGAGGTACCTCTTCATAGGATCGGGAGGTGGAGCTTTCCTCAGAGGCTGATGATGCATCATCACGTGTTAGAGGAGCTATCACCGGAGCTACCATCGGTATGCTTTCTTTGCTTGTCTTGGTCAAGGCTTGCAAGAACGAGGAGATGCCATTTTCTCTGTTAGGCAATTTCTCCGGAGCTTTTGTGGAGGTCATCATCATGACATTATCACTCATGTCATGTTTGCTTCCTGATGGCTCTTTTCCTCTGCCTGAGGATGCTGCTTTGCTAGTACTTTCAGAGGATGTGCTTCTTGTTGGCGAAGCTTTTCTAGCCTTGATCTTTGCTTGTTCCTTTGCCCAGAGGTTTAAGGATGGGGAGCTATGCAGGAATGAGGATGTTGGCAGTGGTTGAGGGTCAAAGGATGCTCGCACAAATGGCGTTGTTGGCAGTCTCCATGGATCATCAGCATAGGTGGAAACCCTTTGCTGCTTGTGTTGTCTTTCAAGATCTGCAAGTTGAGCCTTGAGGAATTTCATTTCGGCTTCTTTTTGCTGAAGACCTTGTGGAAGTTGTGGTCCTGAGGAGTTGTGAACTAGCTGGAGGAGTTCATGATGTAGCTCA
Source organism: Helianthus annuus (assembly GCF_002127325.2). NCBI lineage: Eukaryota > Viridiplantae > Streptophyta > Magnoliopsida > Asterales > Asteraceae > Helianthus > Helianthus annuus. The sequence continues at coordinate 139,636,862 of NC_035445.2, forward strand.
AGTATTTTGGCTTTGACCTCATAGATGATACCTTCTAACTCTTGAACTCTGCTTGTTAGATTTTCATGAGCCTTTGTGATATTGTTTTGTTGAGCTAAGATGGCGTTGAGAGCCTTGTTTTGGGCAACATCATTTTCACTTTGCCAATTCAGAGTGGCTTCAGCAGCTGTTATTGATTCAGGAACACCGGTTACACCAACGGTTGTTGGGTTCTTGATTTTCCAGCTATGTTTGGTTTTTTGTTGGGTGTTCTCGAAAGAGGTTAAGGGTGGAAACTCAACTTGGTACTCAGGGGAGGAAGGGAATGGAGGTGTTGTACCGAGCATACAGCATTCATCTACCTGGGTAGGTGGATATCTCGGTCTGGAGGGTTGTGTCTGTTTGGGTTTTGGTTTTGAATCACCATACAGGACATAGTAGTCGAAATTTCCTGATGGTTCTCCAAGCAGACCAACATTTGGATCTCCGGCCTTGTATCTTTTCTTCACTGCATTTTGGGATCCCTTTTTCTTTCTGGTTTTGATTTCCTCCTTGTACTCAAGTTCATATGCTTCGTCCAGGCAATCCTGGCAGTCACATACATTGAACGGGAAGTGTGGTTCCTCTGCCGGTTGCAACATGCTTATCGTAGAGAAAATTTCTCTTCGATCTTGTCTTGCAAATCTGACCTCAACTTGTCCGTCCTGGTGGCGGACAAAGTCAGGGGTTGTGGTTGTCTGAACCGGTGCTTGGTGGATCTGTTCGTAATTAGTTATCCATTTTTCTGGTAAGAGCTTTGTAAGTTCTTCTCTGGATAACTGCTTTGGAACATATGTGCAGGTTGGAGTCAATGTCTATGAGTAGAGCTGCTTAACCTCTTTCGAGAATACCCAACAAAAAACCAAACATAGCTGGAAAATCAAGAACCCAACAACCGTTGGTGCAACCGGTGTTCCTGAGTCAATAACAGCTGCTGAAGCCACCCTAAATTGGCAAAGTGAAAATGTTGTTGCCCAAAACAAGGCTCTCAACGCCATCTTAGCTCAATAGAACAATATCACAAAGGCTCATAAAAATCTAACAAGCAGAGTTCAAGAGCTAGAAGGTATCATCTACGAGATCAAAGCCAAAATTCTTGAGCTACATCATGAACTCCTCCAGCTAGTACACAACTCCCCAGGGCCACAACTTCCACAAGGTCTCCAGCAAAAAGAAGCTGAAATGAAATTCCTCAAGGCTCAACTTGCAGATCTTGAGAGACAACACAAACAGCAAAGGGTTTCCACATATGCTGATGATCCATGGAGACTGCCAACAACGCCATTTGTGCGAGCATCCTTTGATCCTCAACCACTGCCAACATCGCCATTTGTTCAAACCTCCCCATCCTTAAGCCTCTGGTCAAAAGAGCAAGCAGAGATAAAAGCCATAAAGATTTTGAAAAGCACAACTTTTGATGGTGTGAAGAAAACACCCTGCCCAAAGAAGGAAGCAAAAAAGAACCTTGATGATAGCCCCATCATGGCCTCATCAAAGGCTCCAGACGTTCTTCCACTCATAGAAGAAAATCATACATCTTCCTTTCTAAAATTTTTGGGCCAAGAAGAAGACAAAGATAAAACAAATGGAGGGAAAATGGATAGCCTGCCAAATCCAGAATCGAATCAGAAGACAAATCCAGACAAAGAGACAATTCTAGGAAAAAGAAAATGGTGTGAACCAGATCAAGAAACAGACCCAGATACAGTTCTGAAGAAAAGGAGACGGTGTGACGCGGAAAAAACACAAAACAAAAGGGTTCGGCACATAAAGATCTCGAGAAGAAAAATAAAGGTGCCTAGTCTGCGTACCAAGGCCAAGCAAAACTGCAAGACCAAGCAAATCTGTATGGTCAAAGACTCCTCCTGCCAAAAAAGACACAGGAGAGCTCCGGCACCTCTCGCAAAAGTTCATCTCCTTACAAGCACATATGCAAAGCCCATCCCGGTAATTGCATTTTTTGATACAGGATCATCAGCCTCCCTTTTGAATCCCGCTATTCTCCCAGAAGAATACTGGAGGCCCCATAACCAGACATTTTACACAGTCAATGGAGAACCCTTCATAATAGATAAGATAAGTATCCCAGTATACTTAAGGCTGTTCCCGTCATGCACAGTCAAACACAGATTCTTAGGGACAGACTCTCACAGAAAAGACCTGCTACTTGGTTTTGATATACTATATCGACTAAGAGACCTAAGATATGGAGAAGAAGGTCTTAGATACAAGAAATTCACAAACCCGTGGGTTTCTTTCCCAAGCCTCTACATGGTCTCTCCCACTTCTCTTGACACCATAAAAGCACAAATAATCAAGTCATCATGTGCCTCTAGCCATACAGAATTTCTCACAAAACACAAATCACCATTATGGCTAAACCCATCATTCTTTGTCTCTCTACCTTTCAAGCAGAATGAAGACATAAACCCGACCAAAGCCAGTCATCCAGGAATGAATCCTGACCATACCCAGCTCGCCATACAAGAATGCCAAGAACTACTAAAACAAGACTTAATTGAGCCGACAACGTCTCAATGGGCTTGTGAAGCATTTTATGTGAACAAAAGAAGTGAGCAAGTCCGGGGAAAGCTTCGACTGGTGATAAATTACCAACCGCTAAATCATTTCTTAGCTGATGATAAATTTCCCCTACCTCAAAAGAAGTCCCTTTTCCAATCGCTAGTAAATGCAAGGGTCTTATCAAAATTCGACCTAAAGGCAGGGTTTTGGCAATTGGGAATCAAGCCAGAAGACAGGCCAAAGACAACTTTCTGCATCCCGAACCACCATTATCAATGGAAGGTAATGCCTTTTGGTTTAAAAAATGCTCCATCCGTTTTCCAAAAGGCAATGGTGCGAATCTTTGCACCAATCCTCGATAATGCCCTTATATACATCGATGATATTCTCCTATTTTCCGAAGATGAAGACTCACATGTCGTGTTACTTGAAAAATTTCATGACATTGTGAAACACTATGGAATCATGCTTTCAGAAAAGAAAATGGAGATAGGAGTCACGACCATTGATTTTCTTGGCATGAAAATCACCGATGGGATGTACCAGCCACAACCACACATCGCCCAGGAACTCCATCGTTTCCCCGACAAGCTGACGTCACAAAAAGAGGTGCAACAGTTCCTTGGATTGGTCAATTATATGGCAGATTTTCTGCCAAGGTTGTCTAATCATACAGAACACTTGTTCCCCATGTTAAAAAAGAATCCACCAGCATGGTCAGAAAAGCAAACGCAAGCTGTAAAGGGAATAAAGCTACTTGCTGATGTGATGCCTCCTTTAAAGATTCCTGCAACAACCGACAAAAGAATCTTACAGACAGATGCTAGTGATGAGCATTGGGCAGCGGTTCTAATTACAGAAGATGAGGAAGGTGTCAGGAAGATAAGTGGATACAAGAGTGGCACGTTCAAAGAGCCAGAAAAGCATTATCACTCCACGTACAAAGAAATCTTAGCTGTGAAGAAAGGAATCGAGAAATTTCAATTCCATCTAGTCAGCTACAGTTTCTTAATTGAAATGGACATGTCCTCTTTTCCAAAAATGCTTGAATTTAAAAGAAAGATGCTTCCAGAACCACAACTATTACGATGGGCAAATTGGTTTTCCCAATGGAAGTTTACTGTTAAGCATATCAAGGGCAAGGACAATGTTCTTGCAGATTTTTTGTCCAGACCAAAGACCTATAAATACATGGGTTCAAACATGGTCCAGCATCACCACTCCCGCCACAAAGACATTTTACCAGCAATTTTCATGATGGAAGCCGCAAACTCCTGCACCCCAGAAGGAACCATTCCACTTGACCAGGAATTCAGAGAAAGGGAGATTCCAGAAGAAATTATTGAGGTAATAGCAGATCAAGCCCTGAAAGACCGGTCAGTCTTAAACTACAAGACTTTCCTCACTATCACTCTGAAACACCATGGCCTGTTCATGAAAGGTTTAGTCTTCCATCCAAATTATCCTTTCATGAATGTCTTCCACATTCGGGACTTGTACAAGCTACCAAAAGAGGCACTATGTTTCTTCTGGTACTTATTTGAAGCCTTTACTATTGCCATGTCCTTCAACACTGCCAAACTTCTACAGTACCTAATTGACTGCCAATTTGGCCAATTATCAAAGGAGCAAAAACATACTCTCACCCTCCTGCAATGGTTTCTCCCGGCCCATCAATGGACGGGACAGATGGCTGCAGCTGCAGGAAGCAAAAAGTATTGCATCATTGTTCAGAAGGCCCAGGTGTTATCTCACACCTACATCAATTCCCCAAGATGGAAAAGCGGCCATTTACCATTCCCCTTTGTCTTTCATCTATGCATGGATCAAGCATAAACCTGCAACCTTCTCATTCAAGCTCTTTCATGAACAAGAATGGATGAGCATCCGGAAATGCTTAGCTGCCGCAAATGGTTTCAAAATGGAAGAGATGCCCAAAGAAGTTGTTGAAGGAGTAAATGCATGGGAAAACGAAGACCCACACTCGAAAATATGGAATGATGCTCACAAAGAATATATCCGAACGCATATTACCAAGGGGATCACCATGCTCATAAGTGATGAATTGGCTGTGTGGGACTATGACAAGGAATCAAACCTAAATCCAGCAGAAGATCCAGATGAAGAAGAAGATTAATTAAACTTTATTAATAATGTGCTTAGGACTAAATAAAGTTTATCACTCTTAAAGTGATAACGGTGTGTTTAGGAAAAGCTTTAGTCACTCTTAAAGTGACGTAAGCACTTATGTCATGTTTTTCTAGATTTCTCTATGTATTATTAGGTGTGATGTATGTGTGATGTCATGGATGATGTAATCAAGCCTCTCCTTGGTCTATAAAAGGAAGACTCCCCCTCAGTTGTAAATCATCCTTGGAAAGAAATAAAATCTTCTTCTATAATTCTCTCTATCTCTTCTCACTTTTAATATCAAATCTTGTTCAGAGTCTTGAGTCCTTCTTAGTTCATCTGAGTCCAGTCCTTCTGAGTCTAAACCCTTGAGTCTTTTATCTTCAATACCTTTCTTTTATGTTTATCAGCCTAGCCTCCCCCAAAGCTTTTAGTGGTTTTATATAAATCAGCCATACACTCCCCCCATATCTGGTAGTTGAGACGGGTCACATATTAAAGATATAAGACACAAATGAATTGTTGAAGTTAGGGATGAGCTCGGTACCGGTTCGGTACCGATACGGTACCGGTATTTGAGGGTAAAAACCGATAAATATCGGTACCGAACCGGTACCGTACCGGACCGGTACCGAAAATGTCAAAAGTCGGTACCGAATCGGTACCGAAAAAGTACCCGGTTCGGTGAATTCGGTACCGATACCGGTTCGGTACTGGCACCTGGTCTGATTTACTCATCCCTAGTTGAAGTTATTCTGGCGTAAAAATCTATACATAAAATAAAGTTATGTATAAAAAATTCTAAAATATAACATAAAACCCTATGTATAAATTTTAAAAATATAAGTTGTCTAATTTCTACAAGTTATTGATCAAAATCACTAAGAAACGAATGAAAGTTTATATAGTTCAATTAAAAAAAGACACAGATATATTTTTTACTGTGATTGGCAGTTGGCACACAAACATATGAGAAAGTGTACGATTTTGTTTTTTTATATATTAAAAGAAACCTACATCCTCACACCATCCAATGAAAAGTCAAAGTCATATCATCTTCTTCATTCTTCCATGGAAGTTTAAAAGAACCATAAAACGTAGAAGTGTGTTCTCCGGCTAACCGGAATTTTTTTATGATGTAATATTTAGAGGGGATGGGGTGCAATAAAGGGGCTTAATCGAAGTTTCAAGGGGTATCATCGAGATTTTTGTCTAAATTTACACTAATATTTTTTTTCCAAGGGGTGCGCCCGCCCACCCACCAGATAGTGTAGGTCCGCCCCTGGTTGTGGTGTTATCAATGAATGATGAAAAGAGGGAATGGAATGATGATTAGATTTTGAAGGAATTAATGCTTTGTATAACAGGCGATTTCATTCTATTGATAAACCAAACACCATTTTCTTCATTCTCTCCCAATGGTTCATTTCATTCTGCTTCTCATTCCTATATACCAAACACTACGTAAGTATTTAACCTAGTAAATATATATTCACTTTTTAACCCAGTCACAACTCACAAATAAATATCTCCAAAACCAATAAATCAATAACTATAAATTTTGGTTCACAATATGTTTTCTGTGTTCTGTCTATCATCGAAGCATTGGTACAAGATATTATATACAAGAAGCACTGTTATCTATCTAGGGAAACTGAATAAGAAAAAAAGATAATGTAAATCACGTAAATGGTGTAGATCACATAAATGGTGGAGTGAAAATAGTTTCCTCCAATATTCCCCCTCAAGTTGGAGTGTGAAGAGCACAAACACCCAACTTGCCAAGAAGATGTTGCAACTGCTTCGATCCTAACGCCTTTGTGAACAGGTCAGCAATTTGTAGTTTCGTGTCGATGTGAAGTGGCTCTATCTCTTTAGACTCGACACGTTCACGAACGAAATAACAATCCATTTCCACGTGTTTTGTTCGTTCGTGAAAGACCAGATTATTGGCAATATGTTTACCGGCCAAGTTGTCGCAGAAAAGAGTTGTTGGCCCGTCTTGATAAACACCCAAATCACAAAGAAGCCATCGCATCCACAGAACCTCGCTAACAGTGGTGGCCATAGCTCGGTATTCGGCTTCTGCAGAAGATCTTGACACCACTGATTGCTTCTTAGATTTCCATGAGACTGGTGCACCTTCGACCAATAGTAGATAACCGGTCCTAGACCTCCGAGTACCGGGCAACCTAACCAATCCGAGTCCGTATAAGCAACCATATTTGTTCCTCCCATCTTTGGCAATAAAATGCCTTGGCCCAGCGTTGCCTTTAGGTATCTAAGTACCCTCGTGGCAGCGTCCATTTGGTTTTGTCGTGGGTCTGCCACAAATTGGCTGAGAACATTTACTGAGTATGTGATGTCGGTTCTGGTGGCCTGAAGATAAAGGAGTCTGCCTATTAGTCGGCGATAATGACTAGCATCCACACGTTCTTCTTCTTCTCCCTTTCCAAGCTTTAGATTTTGTTCCACAGGAAATGCGCTGGGACCACAACCAAGCATACCACTATCTTCGAGTATGTCAATAACGTATTTCCTTTGACTTAATACCATACCCTCATGAGTTCTTGTCACTTCAATTCCCAAGAAGTATTTTAGTGGCCCAAGGTCTTTTATACTAAACTTATCATTCAGAAAAGCCTTTGTTTCGTTGATCTTGACAATATCATTCCCCACTATTCTGATGTCGTCGACATAGATGAGTGTCGTAATGAAAAAATCTTTATCCTTTGAGATATATAAAGAATGGTCAGCCTTAGATTGTCTAAAACCGATCTCGAGTAGAGCCGAGGTGAACTTTTGGTATTAATTTCTTGAGGCTTGTTTCAGCCCATATAGAGATTTTCTAAGTCGACAAACTTTGTTTCCATTTTCTCTTTCAAAGCCTTGAGGAATCTTCACGTAAATTTCTTCGTCTAAGTCTCCATGTAGGAAAGCATTATTGACATCTAATTGTTGGACCGTCCAGTTTCTCTTTACGACAATGGCTAACAAAGCTCTAACAGTCACTAATTTAGCAACCGGTGCAAAGGTATCATGGAAGTCAACGCCTTCCATTTGTGTGAAACCTTTCGCCACCAATCTAGCCTTGTACCTCTCGATGTCTCCGTTCGGCTTGTACTTCACCTTGTATACCCATTTTGAGTCTATGGCGCGTTTTCCTTGAGGTAAGTCCTCAAGAGTCCATGTCCTGTTTGATTCAAGTGCTTCTATTTCTCGTTTCATAGCGTCCCTCCAGTTCTTATCCTGCACAGCTTGGTTAAAGGTTTTGGGCTCATCGTTGGAACAAATGGCCATTAAGAAGGCTTTATGTGAATTTGAGAACTTATTATACAAGACATAATTAGTCATAGGGTGTACCGTCGAAGAGTTTTGATCGGAGTTGGGCGGGGCATGATCGATGGATGGTGGGAGTTGAACTTCATATCCGTCAAGCCGTTTGGACCGAATCCTTTCTCTTTTATTTCGGACTGTTTCTTCTGTTTCTATAGTGGCTTCGGTTTGTGACGTGGTACCTCTTGCCTTGTGTTTTCTATTTCCTCTCCTTGCATGGCACTTGTTTCAAGGTGTGTGTAATCCTCTTGCTCAAGCATGTGAATGGTCTCACTATGCACGTCACCTTCTCCATAGGGAACATCATTTTCATGTTGTTTAATTTTGTCAGATGTGACTTCTTGGTTTTCAACATTTTCATAATACCGAGGTGGGAAACTAAAAATCTCTTGTTCTTCGTTGGCTTTAGGACCTCCCTTTAATTCATAAGGAAAGACATTTTCAAAGAACTTCACGTCCCTTGATATTATAACCTTGTTCTTTTGGGTATCGAAAATCTTGAAGCCTTTTGTCCCGAATGGATAACCCAAGAACACGCCCGGTTTCCCCCTTTCCTCGAGCTTATCTCCATCTGTTTCAGTGCTTCGGTAGTACGCTAGACATCCAAAAATTCTCATGTCTTCATAGTTTGGTTTTTTATTGTAAATTATTTCAAAAGGGGTCTTATTTCCAATAACCTTCGAGGGTAACCGATTAATAATGTGCGCAGCGGTTAATACACATTCTCCCCAAAACCTCGAAGGTAATGTGGCTTGAAATTTAAGTGCTCTAGCGGTTTCGAGTAGATGTCGGTGTTTTCGTTCCACCACACCATTTTGTTGTGGTGTGTGTGGGCATGTGGTTTCTAGTAGAATCCCATGCTCGGTGTAGAAATTTGCCATGCGATTTGAAGTGAACTCTCCACCGTTGTCGCTTCGAATTCGGGTTTTGTTGAATTGAGTTTTCACAAACTGATAAAATGCGATTAAACAATCACTCGCTACATGTTTGTGCTTTAAAAGAAAAACCCAAACCATACGACTATAATCATCGACAATGGTCAAAAAATAACGAGCTTGGGTGAGAGATGGGGTTCGATATTTACCCCATATGTCATAATGTAAAAGCTCAAAACAATTAGTAGTTTTAGTGAAACTAAGAGGAAAAGGTAGCCTGGTGTGTTTCGCTCTAGCACAAGAATAACAAATAAAATCACTTGTCTTTAAAAAACTGTTATTAATAAAATCAAAACGCGAGAGCTTATCACAAGAGGCATGCCCCAACCGCTTGTGCCAGACATCAAAACTAGTTATCGCCATTGCCCTTCTTTGAGTTCCCACCATATCCAATCAACCTCTTCGAGTCCAATGTCTGCATGGTAAAAAATGTGGGGAAAAATGTTACAGCACATTGCAACTCCTTTGATAATTGGCTATCAAAAAGTAAGTTGCATGTAAATTTAGGAACATGTAAAACATCCTTGATCTTCATCCCATTAGGTAAGGTATATGTACCCTTACCCATAACAGGTATATAAGAACCATTTGGAATTGCAAGTGGCAACTCATTTGGTACATTTTTATGATTATCTAGCCAGTCCTTTCTACGAGTTATGTGGACAGACGCCCCTGAGTCAACGATCCGTTTATTATTTGGTTCGAAAATACCTGCCATATTAGCGACCTGGGCCTCCCTCCTCCTTATTAGAAGTGTTTTGGTTTGCAAACATGTTCAAGAATTGTTGATATTGTTTGCCACTCAAACCCGGAATAGGACTTCCTTCTTCTCCCACGACAAAGGCTGCCTTGGTCTTTGTTTTTTCGCCTTTCACTTTTCCTAGCCACCAATCCGGGTACCCGATCTGTTTAAAACACCCTTCCCGAATATGACCGTCTTTATTACAAAAGTCACAACGTTCGACACGTTCAGTTCCGACTCGCTTTCCCGCTTTCACCGCTGACTTGCCTTAGGTGTTCAAGCTTGTTTCTCTCTTCATGTTTGTTTGAAAGGCAGCAACCTCCATCCCCATTTTTCTTCATGTTGTGATAGCCTTTTGTTGCTCATCTTGCGCCACAAGGTGATAGGCTGTTCCTAAAGTGGGGTTTGGTTTCATGGCCAGGATTTGGGTCTTTATGACGAAGGAGCTATCGTCCAGACCCATGAGAAATTCATATAACCTCTCATTTTCTTTTGTTTCCTCAATCCTCTTCCCGAGGTCACAAGTGCAACCATTACATGTGCACCGCGGTGTTGGAAAGACAGACTGAATCTCATCCCAGAGTGAACGAAGCCTGGTATAATACGCAGAAACGGACGTACCATCTTGTTTGGTATTTGCGAGTGCTTGCTTCAATTCATATGCATGGGGTGCACTCTCCTTACCAAACCTCTCCTTAAGATCCGACCAAATCTCGTTTGCCGTCGCAGCATACTTAACGCTCCCACGAATATCTCTTTCCGTTGCGGTAATAAGCCACCCCTTTATCATGGCGTCACATCTCATCCACGCCAAGTATTCCGGTGACTCCTTCGCCGGCTTCTTGATTGTACCGTCTACGAACCCGATCTTATTTTTGGCAAAAAGAAAGTTTTCCATCTCTTGTGCCCAGTCAACATAGTTGTTGTCGGACAGCGCGTTGTTAACCTGCATTTGCCGGGGATAGTCGGATGGGTGTAAGTAGTACGGGGAATTGGTATCAACGGTGACACCGTCGAGTTTGGCTGGTTGTTTGTCTCCCATGTCGCTGGTGACAAAAGGATTTTTTTTTGTGTTTATGGTCTTTGATTGATCGAGCGGCTGTGAACCCGCTCTGATACCATATAAATTTTGGTTGACGATATGTTTTCTGTCTATCATGGAAGCATTGGTACAAGATATTATATACAAGAAGCATTGTTATCTATCTAGGGAAACTGAATAAGAAAAAAGATAATGTAAATCACGTAAATGATGTAGATCACGTAAATGGTGGAGTGAAAATAGTTTCCTCCAATAATAACCGACACATAAGTTAAGCCCGTAAAAATTTAGTCGGAACAAAAACCCTTGAAAAATATTACGGTGTATGAAAGCAGTTTATGAAAACTATACACGTGTATTTTAGCAGGCACACTATTTTACTCTGGCTAAATTTTAGCCGGATTAAAGTAAACACATGCTGGAATTTAACAGACGCTTTCTAATTCGGCTAAATTTTATTAGAAGATCTTTATATGTGTACTATTTTTATTGGGCAGGTTCCACTACTCTTAGGATATTGTGCTTATGTTACATGTTTTGATAATTATTTTGGAAGTGTTTATTTGTGAGAGTGGGGTAAAATTGAGTGTTTATTTTGGGGAAACAGTAAAGTCAAAATGTTTATATTGATGATTTTCCATTTAGTTTACAACCACAGGTATGATTTCTAACATAATAGATTACTTTTAGTTCTTAAAAAAATACGCATATGATCATACTTTTGGCTTTCTTATGTCATCCGAACATGATTTGGGTAGCCTGGATCGAACCCGGTGGCACAAATAAAGTTATAGACGCTTTAAACTTAACAACTAAACACAACTTATATATTAAATCAGTGTGTTGTCTCATTTTTTTTGGCGTCAATATATAATGTTTAAATTTAGATAGATGTTTATTTATATGATTAGGAATGTTTACTAAAGACACTTGTTAATAATGGATGGACACCAAGTTTGAGTTATAATAACACCATCCTAATACATGAGGGACTATAAGTATTAAAAGGGTGAAACTGAACTAAAACTTGATGGAAGGAAAGATAAAACTGCATGTGATGATTGTGCTTCTAATAATGATAATAAATTTACTTCTCACTGTCAAAGTGCACTATCGTTAGTTGTATAAATTTCAAATATATCTACATCAAATAATATCCCAAAATTATACTAACTAAACAAGATATCAAAACAATCCATCTTCTTCCATAGAGTTCATCATGTTCATCATTGTAGTCTTCCGCCACACCACCCGGGGCCCCACCCGACCTCTGATAAACAGCCGTTATGATCGGATTACAAACGGCTTTTACTTCTTCCAGCTTCTCATAATACTCATCTCTCTCAGCTAACTGATTATTAACAAGCCATTCAAGTGCTTCTTTTATAGCGCTTTCGATTCTCTCTTTTTCATCCTACTCGAGCTTATCGGATAACTTATCTTTATCATTAACTTGTTTTTTCATGTCATTAACATAAGTTTCAAGAGCCTTAAGCGCATCGCAACAGGTACCGCATAGATCGTCAGTTTCACTTTCACCACCAACCTCTCCACTCAAAATGCCTCCTTGAACAGCAGCACCAAAAGCAACTGCTTCATCAGGGTTCACACCCTTGTTTGGTTCCTTTCCATCAAAATAATCCTTTAAGAGTTGTTGAACCTTTGGAATCCTGGTACCTTCGCCAACAAGAACGATCTCGTCGATCTGGTGTTTTTCCAAACCCGCATCCTCCATGGCCTTCTTCACATGTCCCATGGTCTTTTCGAACAAGTCGTTGTTCAGCTCCTCAAATTGAGCTCGAGTCAATGGCTCGGAGAAATCTACATTGTCAAAGAGTGACTCGATCTGGACATGGACCTGGTCCTGGCTGCTCAAGGCTCGCTTGGCACGCTCCGCTTCTCGTCTTAGCTTTTCAAGCGCTTTGTTGTCCTTGCTGATGTCTTTACCATGTTTATTCTTGATCAATTTGATGAAGTATTCCATTATCTTTTGATCAAAGTCCTCACCTTAATTGAAAGTAGAATCAATAGTATTAATAAGGCCGGGCATCCATAATAAACAGACTTAAAAACACCTAAAAATGTGTCTAGTTAGTTGTCACATGTCTAGTAAACTGTCACATCATAAAAACATTCATTATTCAAAAACACCTAATAAGAAAACCAAAAACACCAAAAATTAACAATGTCACCATATATTTCTTTTAAATCATCCATCACTCTTTACATATATAGATTTTATACTATAAAAGAACATGGATCCACCCCTATACATTTTTTTTTCTAGCTCTTGGCCAAGAATACTCTTAAAAAAGAAGTGCCAAAAACAACACCCACAAAGGAAAAAATGGATGATGTGGCGTTTTTTAGCTAAAACGCCCAAAATCCACTCATTGTGGGTCCCCTACCAATAATAAACTACCAATAACAAGCAGAGGTTTGACTTTGTCTCACCTTCTCCGAACCCTACTATGAGTGAGATCTTACTGGGTATGACTTTTTGTTTGTATTCAATAAATAAAACAACTAATAACAATCCTTACCTCCAAGATGGGCGTCTTCATTTGTGGCAATAACCTCAAAAAAACCATTGTCGACTGTCATGATGCTAACATCAAACGATCCACCACCAAGGTCAAAAACAAGAATGTTCCTCTCACCACCTTTGTCTAGATCGTATGCGATGGCAGCAGCCATAGGTTCGCTACTGATTCTTGCCACATTCAAACCAGCAATTGCAGCAGCATCCTTGGTAGCCTGCTTTTGGGCATCATTGAAGTATGCTGCAAAGAGAATCAACAATATTTAAACCGTCAACAAACATCATTCAAGGATACATTACTAACTACTTATGTTGAAAAGTTGTCGTTAAACCGATCATGTTCGCGTGTTGAACCTAACATGAACCTAAAATTTTTACACGAACTCAAGAAATGTGTCCCCACATGAACCAAACACGACGCATACTTTGCGACTTGCGATGGTGACACATATTAGAAGAAACGATTAAACTTAATTTATGATATGTATATGTACTTATATTCGTATTAGCTAGAACTCGGATCATAATGATAAGTTATGGTGGGTATAATAAGCGGGTATATTCGAAACTGCCTATGACAGTTTTCCCGCATCAATTAACCGCCAAATTTGTCAAGTATATAAATGTAAGGACCGGCAACATTAACCGGTACCAAGACATTCAATCCTCTTCGATAATTGTCTGTCCATTCATTCGTTATTGTTTGTTCAAGTATGTCAAGTATGTCCGCTGCCAACAGACGTTTACATCATCAGAATGATGATGATGATCTGATTAAACAAAGATCAACCCCAACATGTGGTATCAGAGCCACGGCGACAACCCTTCCATGCCAACACTGTCAAGATGAAGAAACCAGACTGCAAAAGAGAAATCATCGGACAAAATTGTGTTATTACTGTCATCGTCCTGGCCATTTCATATACGACTGCAAATCAAAAGAAAATGATGAAAACACACAACTTGTCTCTCAAGCGGTAAATGCAGGGATACGAAAACAAAGGGAATATGTAGAAGAAAGGAACGAAATGATTGTGACAGGATCAGAGGGCGGTACATGGGGAGACATATGGTATGTTAGTCTTTCATTTACACAACACTATGCCGGTAATCTAAATGTTTTCAAGCGTATAAAACATTTAGTGGGGGTTGAAACCAACTCGGGGGAAAACGATTTCCTGTTTATGCGGGGCATAGGGGTTGTAGAAGTCAAGTCCAATAATGAAAGGTTGTTGATTCAGGGTGTCTTATACACACCGGAATTAGATAGAAATGTACTAAGTCTAAATCAGTTAACAATGCAAGGATTTACGGTTAAAAAGGATGGGGATACTTGCAAAATATTTCCTATGTTCTCATCTCCTATTAATAACACTGTAAATGAAATAACGGGGCTGTCGAAGGAAGATGAATTAGGCCTAAAAGAAAAACAAAAGGTGATTAGGTTGAATGATGTAAATGAAAAATACAAAGAGGAATACCTTAATTCCTACTTTGAAGATTTACACGTTTCCTCCGATGAAACGGATTGGAGTGTAATGATTATAAGGGCTGTGGAATTCAATGATTTCAAAGATTGTGTAAATCTGTTAAATATGTTAGAGGATGGCAAGTTTGTGTTCCATTACAAGTATGAACTAGAAAAGAAGTTCGATGAAATGGTGTCTTGGTTTGTTATAACTTTCCTGGGCATAACCACAAGGCCAATGCCTCCGGTGATGACCGAGAACAGAAAAGTTGATTTGCTGAGTCTGTACATGATTGTGGAACGGGATGGTGGTTACAACAGTGTAACCGAAGATAATCTCTGGCCGATTATCGCTAAAGACATGGGCTTTGAATACAAGGATGGTGAATACATGCGGACCGTTTATGCCATGTATTTAGACATCCTAGTGTATTATTACAAGTTTAAAGACGTGCACACAAGAGCCAACAAATCAGAAAGAATGAAGGAAAGGGAAGATGTACCTGAATGCAGTCTCGGAAGGAGCACAAGGGGCTGAAGAAATCAAGGAGGCAACTGGAATGAAATCGTATGCGCTGTATGCTGAAAACAGTTGGGAAGGAGCATGGAATGCACACAAGAAAAGAAGAAAATTCAACTTTGATCATGCAAGAAAAGCTGTTGAAGAAGCAAATGCAAGTGTTCTTAAGGGTGTTACTAAACGTAATTAAGTTTAGGGGGAAGTATTAGAAGAAACGATTAAACTTAATTTATGATATGTATATGTACTTATATTCGTATTAGCTAGAACTCGGATCATAATGATAAGTTATGGTGGGTATAATAAGCGGGTATATTCGAAACTGCCTATGACAGTTTTCCCGCCTCAATTAACCGCCAAATTTGTCAAGTATATAAATGTAAGGACCGGCAACATTAACCGGTACCAAGACATTCAATCCTCTTCGATAATTGTCTGTCCATTCATTCGTTATTGTTTGTTCAAGTATGTCAAGTATGTCCGCTGCCAACAGACGTTTACATCATCAGAATGATGATGATGATCTGATTAAACAAAGATCAACCCCAACATGTGGTATCAGAGCCATGGTGGGAAATCGATGAAGATCGATCGATATTATACGATTCCGGGCACAACCGTATGAAGAACAAAAACAGAGTATACGGAGACGGAGACGAATTCAACCCCGATCGCACAACTCCGCGATCACGAATGTTCGCAAGAATGAAGCGAGAGATTCTAATGAAATTAGAAATCGAAATCGCGTTACTGGAACAAGAGAAAGAAGAAAGACGAGAACAAACAACGGAAATGGGAGATTTCAATTCTCATGGTGATGTAAACAAGGAAGATCACCAAAATAAAGATATGAAAGAAAAGGAGATGTTCGATGATCAGAACATAGAAATGGAACGATCAGAATTACGATCAGAATTAAGCGATCCCGGTTATATGAGTCCCCGATTACATGTGAGAGAGAAAGAGAACCGAGATATCGAGAGAGGGACGAAGGATGAAGATATGAAAGGAATGGAAATAGAGGATCATCAAAATAGAGGAACATCAGACGTTAAAATGAAGAAGAGAAGGATGCAGAAAAGGTGGGAACAAAAAGGAAAGAAAGGCTACCCAGATTTAGATTTAGCGACGGCAGTTAGTGACAAGAGAAGAAAGATAGCGACAGGAGACAGATTAGTGACAGAACGATTATTAGCGACAGAAGAACAAGAAAACAATCGGAGGCAATGGCATGATGGTCTGTTTTCTAAAGAAGTTTATACAAAAATTACTTCTGCAAATAAATCTGAAAAGATGACACAGAGAAGAAAGGATAATCTAGTGAAGACTTTAGCGACAGAAGAAGAATTTTTAACGACAGATCAAAGACTTTCAGCGACAAAATGGGTAATGAACAACAATATTACCGTACTCGGCATCACGAAACAAATCAAGGTGGATCTATGGACGAATCATGACAAGTTTAAAGAAAAAAAATGCGTTTATCATCAAAGCCGACGTGACGAGCCATTACCGATGCTAAGTTTAGGGGATGGTGTTAGAATATAAACTTAGCATATATTATTTATTAGTGTTATTTAGTTAGGATAACTAGATCATAAGTTAGCATTAGGAATTATATATTATTAAACGATTATGAAAGGGTGTGTCGGTTAACAACCGTCACCTCTACCCTATATATAGAATGTATTCTCAACATTTGTAATTCACCAAGATATTTTACATTATAATATCCTTATCTGTATGTTTATATGTTCTCTGCACAACACACGTTCATATCAAACACACACATGAATACGATGACGATGATGATGCTTACGATGATAGAAGTATCACCGACTTCCGCTACACGGCCCATTTAACCCCACCATTTTTTTGTTCTTTTTTTAACATATTGATACTTTAAATTCTGGATTACATACTATTTTATATTTATAAATTTTAAATTTTGGTATAAATATACCCAATAGTTTAAATTATTATGTAAAAAAATACGAAAAATAACTAAATGGTTTAAACAGCTCTACCCATGTCTTATTTGGCTAAGTGTTTGCAGCCCAAACCTCTTTTGATTTTTTTAACTATTTTTTACATTTAAATACCATCAAGCCTTACACTTGCAAGGTTTTGAACACACACCATTTTCGCGTAGGGCGAAGCATCATACCACTAGACTAAACCCAAATCCACAATTTTACTTACTAGGAACTATGACAACCGCGTCTTTAACTTTCTTTCCAAGGAATGCTTCGGCCGTCTCTTTCATTTTGGTAAGAATCATCGCGCTAATCTCTTCGGGGCTGAAAACCTTTGTCTCCCCATCCTTGATTTTAACTTGGATATATGGCTTCCCATCTTGGTTCACAATTTTGTACGGAACCAGTTTCATATATCTTTGAACTTCTTCGTACTCAAACCTGCCAAACAAATATAAAGCGCTCAACAATATAAAACAACATGATCTCAATACCTACACATGACAAATAGATTGCAAGTTCATACTTTCTCCCAATAAGTCTCTTGACATCAAAGACGGTCCTTTCGGCGTTTACAGCCGCCTGATTCTTGGCCGCCTCACCGATCAACCTCTCAGAGTCTGTGAAAGCCACCCACGACGGAGTGATACGGTTTCCTTGATCATTGGCTATGATTTCAACGTGGTCGTTCTTATAAACGCCAACACACGAATATCTAGTCCCGAGATCAATCCCTATAACAGTTTCTAACTTGTTGGATCGTTTTTTCGCGACTGAAGTTGCAAATACGCAACCTGTAACACAATGAAGTTAGTACATAACCAAATTCAACTATCAAATTCCCTTAGGGGCGGATATATATAGAACTAAGGGGTAGCCTCCGCTACCGCTTGGTCGGAAAATTTTTGACGTTTTTAGTGTAAATTTTGGAAAGTTTGACGTTTTTTCGATTTCGTTACCGCCTATTTATAAAACGTTCCCGCTTGGTCGGAATCCTAGATCCGCCACTGCATTCCCTAGTAGTTGAGGAAGAAGTATACATTGCTAAATGCTAATATATCCCCTTATCAACATTAAACAGTCACATATAACAATTTGTCTACTCCATATCAGTGACATAAATTAACACCAACTAATGCAAACACCAACATCCATTTCATACATTCAAAACAAAAACCCATGTAACCCTAACAAAAAAGTACTATACACTGCGTTATTCTTTGTGTTTTTTTTTTCTTTTCTTTTCTACGGCCCGTTGCAATTCACATCCATACAAAAAAAAAAAAAAAAGAAGAACAAATATCCAGAAAACGTTACCGATTAAGACGATTGCTAGAACAATGCCGGAGCGACCCATGCTTCACAATTCACACGAATAGGTGATTATCCGGGGTGTGTATAAGGGGTTTAAGTTTAAACTCGAATTTATACGAGAGGGAAGTTGAATGCATGAGAAGGGGCGTGTTGTATTGTATATTTAGGATAGGAGTGTAGTGTTCACGGTAATGTCATATATGATGACGTGGACCAATAAAACTCCAGGTATGACTTGTGCATTGTAAACAAATTCAAACCCTAGAATTATATTGTGAAACACTGAAACCAAAGATGCTACTAATGGATTTAAAAAATAATTTTTGATAAACCACAGAAAAACATAATTAACTCCATTATTTATTTAATTATTTTTGTAGGTATCATCATTTATTTAATTTATTTCATTTTAACTACCGTTTGTAATTCTAATTATTTTATTTTATTTTATTTTATTTTATTTTGACTTATTTACTTGAGCAATATTCGATCTCAGCCCTTTGGCTAAATGCCAAAGAGAAAAAAACATGTCTTTGCCAATTGCAAATATTTAATCTCTAAAGTCAGTCAACTATGAAGACATAATAACCACCTCTAATATTTTAAGACTATAACAGCTAATAGTTTAATGTGTAATTATATTTCTAATTTCTAATTTCTCACCTATCTAGTTCTATATAAAGTCATTGCTTTCATTACACTTATCCCATCAAATTAATCTTGTGTCTCGTTCATTCTTAGCAATCATTCAATTCCCTGTTTTAATTACAAACATTTTGTGCACTTTAAATTTCATCAGTAATATTTGGTCCATAATTATGGATGCATTCTTGCAGAAGTTTCAACATCTTAAAATCCAACTGGAAGATATAAAAGAAGCCACCAACGACTTCAACAATGAGAAGAACCGTATCGGATGTGGTGGTTTTGGGAATGTTTATAAAGGAGAATTGTCACACTCTGAGGGGCGAAGCATGGTCGCTATTAAGCGTCTAAATCTGGATCCTAGAAATCTACAAGGAACACCTGAGTTCCTGAAAGAGATCACGACGCTTTCCCAGTACAAGCATGAAAATCTTATCTCTCTCCTGGGATTTTGTCGTGAAGGGGGTGAATTGATCTTGGTGTATGAGCATGCATCTCATGGAAGCCTCGACCGCTATATAAATTCCCCTCTTCTCACATGGTCACAACGTATCAAGATATGCCTTGATGCCGCGAAGGGATTAAGCTACCTTCATGATCCAAGGGAGACGCACCAAAGACTCATCCACTGTGATGTAAAAAGTGCCAACATCCTTCTCGATGACAACTGGAATGGTAAAGTCTCTGACTTTGGATTATCAATAATGGGTCCCGCTAATGAGAAGCAATCGGTTATTGTCACCGTTGCAGCAGGGACCCAGGGGTACATTGATCCACTATATTGGATGACAAACACTCTAACGAAAGAGTCGGACGTATACTCTCTAGGTGTGGTCTTATTAGAAGTTTTATGTGGGAGATTATGTTGTACTTTTAGCAATGGTCGTGTTCTGCAAGATTTGGTGCGCACGTGGATTGAAAGCTATGAGGAGAAGAAGTTATATGATATCATCTTCAAATATCCGACCATTGAACCATTGGAGCAGGGCGCTTTCGAAACTTTTTCTGACATTGCATATCGATGTTTGAAGGAATCTCGTGAAGATCGGCCAAGGATGGCTGAAGTTGTGACAGAACTTGCGACTGCACTTGGATATCAGAAGGTACATTATGTTTGTAGGATGTTAGCTTATTTGGGAATTTCACTAGACTTATATAGAATGAAGATACATATTTTTATAAGGGGAGCTTCTTTAAAAGGCATAGCAAGAATGTTATTTTTCTCCTTCTAAGTGTTTTTTTGTTTCCTTTCTGTTCATGTGAAAGAGTTCAGTTGATTCACTTTACACACTAAAGAAATAGGATTACAGAATGAAATGAAATAAAATTGAAATACACCAACGAATTGATATGAAAATGTTTGCATATGATAACATCTTGTGTCAAGCTGTGCATTTGCAATTGCTTTCCCACCCTTGGTTTCTATTTAGTAACTATTATCTGATCCCCAAATATGTTGGTATTCTGGCAGCAATTCCAAGATCTTAAAATCCCGTTGGAAGAGATAACATCAGCCACTAACGACTTCAACGTTGAGAAGAACTATATTGGAGGTGGTGCTTTTGGGAAGGTTTATAGAGGAGAAGTGTCTCACTGTAAAGGCCGAAGCATGACTGCTATTAAGCGTATTGATCCGAAGTATGGACAAGGAGTCCCTAAGTTCTTGAAAGAGATCAGGACTCTTTCCTGTTACAGGCATGAAAATATTGTCTCTCTTCTGGGATTTTGTTACCAAGGGGATGAGATGATCCTTGTGTACGAGCATGTGTCTCGTGGAAGCCTTGACCGCTATTTGGACTCCCCTCATCTCACGTGGTCACAACGTCTCAAGATATGTTTGGATGCCGCAAAGGGGCTAAGGTACCTTCATGATCAAAGGGAGGAGAGACACCAAAGACTTATCCACTGTGATGTAAAAAGCGCCAACATCCTACTTGATGACCAATGGAATGCTAAAGTTTCTGACGTTGGATTATCAATAATGGGCCCCGCTAATGAGCAGAACTCTGTTATTGTCACAGTTGCAGAAAGTACACCTGGGTACTGTGATCCACAGTATGCGATGTCGCACACCCTAACGAAAGAGTCCGACGTATACTCTTTCGGTGTGGTCTTATTGGAAATTTTCTGTGGGATGTTATGTAGTAGACTTGATTGCAAGGGTCATGTTGAGAATATTTTAGTGCCCACGTGGAAAGAATGCTATGAACAGAAGAAGTTAAATGATATTATCTTTAAAAGTCCTACCATTCAACCAATGGATCAAAGTGCTTTAAAAATATTTTCAGACATTGCATATCGATGTTTGAAGGAATCTCGTGAAGATCGGCCAAAGATGGCTGAGGTTGTGGCAGAACTTGAGAGAAGTTTAGATTTACTCAATTGTCAAGAGTTTATAGGTGAATGGAACAAACAACGTCCTCTGAACTACAGATCTGACGTTGAACCGATGAAGTTTCAGTCCAAAGGGATCCTCCTTAACCACGGCAAAACGGTAATTAGCTTCTGTGTCTGTGTTATAGAATATCACATGCCATTTACCGTCCCATTATTAAGTGACACTACTCCTCCTAGTGCTACCATCACATGTAACTTTTAACATGCACGATCTAACCTGAACTTGTTTAATGGACGTACAGTGGTTTTCATTGAATAAGAAGGGAGAACACTGTGAGATGATATCTATTGGAGAATGTTTGGGTTCAGATGTCGAGAGGTTCAGATTCTCATCTGAATATAATTCAAGGTGAGTTTTCTTGTTTCTTGCTTTTGAGAGTATTCTACAAGTACTTGCCACCTACAATGTATCATTCTTTATTGCTATTCACGCAGATTTGCTGTGGGCACCTACAAATGGTATATATATAATGAGGAATTGAAAGCAGATGTAAAAACTCAGTTCTTGTCACCAGGAATCACATACGCGGTGAACTTTGTGTTCCGGTTTGCGGACAAAAAGGAGAGATCTGAATCTATATCCCTGAAATACAGATTACAAGGGGAGACAGAGAATTCAATTTCACATCTTGCGTATGAGAGAGAAGATGAATGGTGGATGTGTGAATTGTATCAGTTTTCTTGTGACCACAGAATTGTTGACCTTCAGATTATGTTTGAGGGCTACGATAATTTTTCCTACATATATGTAGAAGGCATTGAATTTCAGCCCTTGGAGAACGTAAGTTTACCAATTAAAATTTGATTTGATTATTCATGTACATCATTAATTAATTAATTTATATCTTTTAGTTTTCTTTTACTGTCCAGCTGCCACAATCACATTAGTTATTTTCAATGTAAGAAAACCCATATTAGTGACTAATTCAAAGTCTGATATGGTTATGTTGTTCTACAGGAGGAACATATAGATGACAAGCAACCCATATCAGATTTAGATTCAGATTCAGATGCAAATTGGGAAGAAAAACTGCCAGCTGATTATGAAGACTTAATGAAGTTATCTAAAAAAGGGATTTTTGATTATTTTCCATGGACATCGAAGAAGAAGAAGGAGAAGAAGAAGAAGAAAGCGTACTCAATTCTTTGCAAAGGGTTCTTAACCAATGATGGCAGCAAGGTAACGTTGATTTCAACAATTTCATGCTTCCATTACTTAATTGCAAATCCATTTATCTTTTTCCATATGTAGTTGTTGTGGAGCCTATGAACATTGTTCCCTCTCAGGGGAGAATTATATAATGGATTGCTAAACATATCTATATACTCTTGCTTGTTTGATAGTGGTTTTCTTTTGACAAAAACGGGAAGAAATGTCATATGCTATCAGCGGCTCTCATATGGCGTTGGGAAAGAAAAGTGTTATTACCTGAATCAAGGTTCTTTAATATCCCTTGTCAGATTTCTTATATAAATTACTATTTTTTGCAAATCTTTTACATGTAAGATGTTTTTCGAACATCTCTCAGATTTGGAAAAGCCATTCAGTTGGGGGATAACAGCTATATTTTTATCGAAACTAATGTCCAATCCCAACTAGTATCATCTGAAACAACATATGCATGTTACCTTGTTTACAAATTACCAGAAGACCAATCCAGATTTGAGGGTCCTATGAAAGTGAGTGACCAGCAATGCGATTCAGGAGATAAAATTAGCTATAGCTATTTAACAAGTACTCAAACCCCTGTTATTAGACCAAAGGCTGGTCAAAACACCCACAACCCACTCAATTGGCCAAAATTTAAAGGCCTTCCACGCCAAAGGAAGGATGGATGGATTGAAGTGAAAATTTGGGAATTCTTAGCTGGCACTACAGTCAACATGAATCTCGCTTTGTGCCTTAGTAACTATAAGAAGTTAAGTGGGCTTATTATAGAAGGTATTGAGTTTAGACCCATATAGATTTTTTTTTATAATGGATAAAAATAAATTGTAAACACAAAATTTGTTTTCTTTTTTCTATATGAGTGGAAGTACATTTGCATTTCTATTTCCTTGAAATAAGTCTTTAATGATGTTGTGCCATACAAAACAAAAGAAAGTGTAGACAATCACAAAAAATAAATAAGTAATACAATTTTAATAATAAAACAACCGAGAGGGCTATAAATACATTATAATGCCTTCTGGAGTTCTATTATGATTTCTAATAACAAAATGTCTTTGTAATTGGTCAGTCTTTTAATTTAATAAAATGTTGTTAACTAGATCTCGACATTTTACCACATAAGTTACTCCATAAATCCCTAAAAGACTATATATATATATATATATATAGATCATGCGAGAACCACCTCGTATGGAATGTAAAAACTGGGCACAGACTTTGTCAGTTTTTTTTTATTCTATACGGGCCGTATAACAGTATACGACCCGTATACACCATGTGTAAATGAGTTTTCCCATGTGTTAATATTAGGACCCTAAATAAATAAAGGAATGAAGTTTATGACAACTATGATGGTGTGTTAAACTTGAGGGACCCAAATTGCCAAAATGAAAATTGAAGTTTATTAAAAAGAAAAAAATAAAAACCACACACGCTCTGTGCGTGTGTGTGGTCGATCGCACAAGCAGGGGGAAAGGGGTAAACCCTAAATTTCAAGAAATCTCCAAATCAAAAAGGGAATTGAAGGTTTTTAGGATGCATGTATCAAGATTATCGATCTCCTAAGTGTTCTTCACTATCAAGTAAGTTAAATTTTATGATTTAGTGATGTTGGGTGAATTGAGTGTTGATGAACTCGTGAATCTAAGTGAAGTTAGGATGGATATGTGATAGAAACGCCTTATGAAACTTGAATTATGCTTAGATTTCTGATTGTTATGTATATTTATGAAAAACCCATTTGTAGTGGTTCTTATGTAGGATGATGATGATGTATTTTATGTTAATTTGATGATGCTTGAGGTGTATGACAATGGATGTTATAGATTATTGATTTTGAATCTGAATTAAAATGAAAGTTATGTGAAGAATTAGTAAGAATCGTGCTTTAAAAGCTTGTACATAATATTTCATAAATGCGAAACCCACCAAGTGTTCGATGAAATGCCTAAGAGAACAAATATGTGAAATTGTATGCAAGTTGTAAGTTTATAGGAATAGAAAGTGATTATGATGTAATTGTTAGCAAACTAACACGTGAAGTGTGTTTTAGATAAAATTCATGTGGAAATCTAATTGTTAGTAATATATGGTAGAAGCCTGTATTAGGAGCTTTTGATCTATGTTTGAACATATGATTCATCTTATGCGTTAGTTGATGTTGTGGTAAGAATCATGTCGGGTTCAAGGATAGTGTCAAATTAGGCAATCTTGAATGATAATGTTGCTAGTTATGAAGTTATGAAGATCCTAGTATGAACGGAATGGAATGTGTGTGTATATAATCAAATGATCTTGTGAGTTTACATATCATACATTATGAGTGTGAAATGCGAATGATGTTCATACTATAGCCTACTATTTAGACGAATTCATAATCTTAATTCGAATGAAATTATTAAGCTGGACATTTGACTTTTTGAAAGTCAGTTACGTATAAATGCCATGAATGAGCTTGTGGACATTAGTTGAATGGGTTTACGTGTGCTAATCATGTTATGAATGTGACTACTTATATGGATAGGAGCCATGTCATCATGAACACAAGCACGGAAGGACAACGGGTCAAGGGCAATCACGGAAGCTATGTATAAATTCGGATGCACGAGGTAAGTAAACTCCCCGACACCCTCCTTAGTATTAAAAGAGGTTATTCATATGATAAATATTAGAGATTATGTGAAATGCCTTTTTATGACATTGGTAGCAAGTAAGGAGCATTAACGAAGTGATTCCCGAATCACTTCCTAGACCAATTAGGAAGGCTATATGCGAGTCACTTAAGTATGGTAATTTAAGTCTATTTAGGATTCGGTTATTATAGGTGATGTTGTTTGCTAAGATGACCAAACGGGTCAAAATAAGAGTATGTTTTACTATGTAACGTTAGTACACGTAATGACGATGGATATATATATATATATATATATATATATGGTTAATGTAAAAGTGTCACAGTATTAACATTATGCTAGTTTTAAGTGCAAACGCGTGAGATGTTTGATAAAGTCTTGAATGGGTCGAATAATTGTGTAAGTAACGCATTGTTAAGGAAATTCGGGTAGATTAAGGTCTTGGGGCAGGGGCTTTTAGTTAGTTATGTAAGGAATAATTTTACGGATAATTAGAAACAAGTTTCAACTTTTTCGGATGTAAATTGGTCAAGATATGCTAGTTTAAATAATTAAAATGGAAGTTGAGTTGGGCACTACCGTAGCTTACGGTGATAGGTTCTGAAGTCTTCATGGCCACCGTAAGGCAGTAGTATCTCACCGTAAAGATTTTATGGCCACCGTAAGCTACGGTAGCCACCGTAGCTTACGGTGGAGCTGTCGCGCCCCGCGAAGTAGTAAGCCAAGGCTTACGCAGCCCGCGAGGGACCGTGCTGCTGGCATTTTGTCGGATTTTTGATGTTCTGAGCATGGGACTTGTCTAAAAGGGTTATCCAAGGTCTCATAACTTACGTTAAGGTTGGTTTCGAATAATAGTGATGAAAAAGGTCGTCGACTAGTGAAAGAATGGTTTTGCTTATGTGTTAGTATAGGAAATTCTATAAGTAAATATGATTAGGAATCTAGCAGGCACATAAGTCGATTTCTATATCGCCTATATTATGTATGTTGTGAACATGCCATATTTGGCATTAGCGTACGAGTATGAAGTGGTAAGCATGAGTTCGTGTGTATATATATTTATGAATGATTGTTTGTACGTAGACGTAGGCATGCATGCATGAAGGTACGTTTGTCCATAAGTATATTTGATAATAGGTGTGTAAGAATGAATGTATGTGTGTATGAATGTACGATGCTCGAGATATACGTACGAATGTTATCAAGGCATCCGAGTGTTTACGATTACTAATGATGTGTTATGAGTTTGGAATGTAATACAGGTATGAGATTGTCGAGTGCATGAAGAATTGAAACCAGAATTGGAATAAAAGTATTTAAGGAAGCGCTTGGGCGACTCCACGTTTACTTCATAGAATGCTTTACGAATTTCTATTAAATTGTTTAATGTTTTGTGATGTGTTAATGACTAATGGTTAAGTTGTACATGGTGTCCACAGGTATCGTTCGGGTTTCCTCTACCACTAGCGAAGTGAAGCGGACATAGATCGAGTCCAGAGCAAGGGTTGTACGGGAAGGATTCGGTCACATAGTTTGACAAATATAGGTCTTGAAGCATTAATATAATGGAACGTGGTAAATCCTTTTTAATGAATGTATGAAATTTTGTATTGAACCTTCATGTAAGTATTAGGTTTAATAAAGAACGAAATTCTGTGCTCATATTTTCTGCTGTGTCGTATTTAAGTTCTTACAATTTAGTCTTACAGGGAATTGTTCATAATATGAACAGGTCATGCCCGAATTTTGTTAAATGATAGTATGATATATTACTTTTTCGGAATAGGAAATTTGGGCGTTACAGGTGGAAAAGCTTAGCCAAACATGATCTAAATGGGTCTGTTAAGTATGTGGTAATAGAATGTACAAGATAATGGAATGGAAAAAATCATTTTGGTAGACAAGAAAAGACGAAGGAATAAAAATCAGTCGGGAGTGGTGGTGGTCGATGGCAGTGACAATGCGTGATGATTGGTGATGGTTGGTGATGGTGGTGGACGTCAGTGGTAGGTGGTGGTGGCGGCGGCGATGGGAGATGGTGGTGGTGACAGACGTGAGTGGTGGCGGCGGGCGGTGGTGGGTGGCGATGGTGGCGAAATTAGACGGGCGGTGGTGGGTGGCGATGGTGGCGAAATTAGACTGCAACGTAAAACATAGAAAATAACAATTAAGTCGATTTAGGACTTGCGCGTTATAACGAACCTGTCAAACGGGAAAACAAAATAGACGACGTAAAAACGTTGAACCACACACGTACGTTGAGGCATGTTAACTCGCAAAATCTAGTACGAAGCGTAAAACGAAATGTAAAAACATTGAACCACACACGCACGTTACGCCGTGTTACCTCGCAAAATTTAAAACGAAACGTAAAACGAAAAAAATCTGCGAAATATGAAAAGTATGGGGACCAAAGTTGAAACTAAAAAAGTTGCGAGGTTAAATCACAAAAGATGAAAACTTTTGTGTCAAAAGTAAAAAGTCAAATAGATTTGGGTGAAAAGTGTAATATCAAGTTTTTTTTTTTTTTAAAAAAAAAAACTCTCAAAGCATTTGAGTACAACACTTGTATGCATAAGTATGTTGTTAATTTATAGTTTGTTACGCATATGATCATATTGTTATGTCATCCGAACATGATTTGGGTAGCCTAGGTCAAACCAGGTGGCCCAATTAAAGTTATAGATGCTTTAAACTTAACAACTAAACTAAACATGACTTGTATATTCGGTGTGACATCTCATTTATTGGCATCAATGATATATTGTTTAAATTAGATAATGTTTACTAAAGACACACTTGGTAATAGTGGATGGACACCAAGTTTGAGTTATAATAACATCATCCTAATACATGAGGGACTATAAGTATTAAAAGGGTGAAACTGAACTAAAACTTGATGGAAGGAAAGATAAAACTGCATGTGATGATTGTGCTTCTAATAATGATAATAAATTTACTTCTCATTGTCAAAGTGCACCATCGTTAGTTGTATAAATTCAAATGTTTTTTTTTTTCTGGATTGTGGTTATTTAGAATCTGATTAGAGTGCTGCTTTCAATATATTTCTTTGTGTCCTAGGATTATAAACAAAATATTTGTTTGCTTTAATGGAGCATTAAAAATGTAGGTACAAATTTCAAATATATCTACTTCATCAAATAATATCCCAAAATTATACTAACTAAACAAGATATCAAAACAATCCATCTTCTTCCATAGAGTTCATCATGTTTATCACTGTAGTCTTCCGCCGCACCACCCGGGGCCCCACCCGACCTCTGATAAACAGCCGTTATGATCGGATTACAAACGGCTTTTACTTCTTCCAGCTTCTCATAATACTCATCTCTCTCAGCTAACTGATTATTAACGAGCCATTCAAGTGCTTCTTTCATAGCGCTTTCGATTGTCTCTTTTTCATCCGGCTCGAGCTTATCGGCTAACTTATCTTTATCATTAACTTGTTTTTTCATGTCGTTAACATAAGTTTCAAGAGCCTTAAACGCATCGCAACGGGTGCCGCATAGATCGTCATGAGTTTCACCACCACCAACCTCTCCACTCAAAATGCCTCCTTGAACAGCAGCACCAAAAGCAACTACCTCATCAGGGTTCACACCCTTGTTTGGTTCCTTTCCATCAAAATAATCCTTTAGGAGTTGTTGAACCTTTGGAATCATGGTACCTTCGCCTACAAGAACAATCTCATCAATCTCTTGTTTCTCCAATCCCGCATCGTCCATGGCCTTCTTCACATGTCCTATGGTCTTTTCGAACAAGTCGTTGTTCAGCTCCTCGAAATGAGCTCGAGTCAATGGCACAGAGAAATCTACATTGTCAAAAAGTGACTCGATCTGGATATGGACCTGGTCCTGGCTGCTCAAGGCTCGCTTGGCACGCTCCGCTTGTCGTCTTAGCTTTCCAAGAGCTTTGTTGTCCTTGCTAATGTCTTTACCATGTTTATTCTTGATCAATTTGGTGAAGTATTCCATTATCTTTTGATCAAAGTCATCACCTTAATTGAAAGTAGAATCAATAGTATTAATAAGGCCGGGCATCCATAATAAACACTTAAAAACACCTAAAAACGTGTCTAGTTGTCACATGTCAAGTAAATTGTCACATCATAAAAACCTTCAAAAACACCTAATAAGAAAACCAAAAATTAACAAAAACAACATTCATATATATATATATATATATATATATATATATATATATATATATATATATATATATAGGATTAGGTTCAAACGTGAACATTTTCTCCAGCGTGAACTGCGTGAACTTATCTGGGCCCTTGATTTTGTAGATGATAGATCTTAGATCAATGGCAGAATTGTAATTAAATGTTTAATAAACTTAATTTTAATTTTAATCAAAAGGGTAGAATAGGGAACTTTTATATTAAAGATATGGAAACTAATTAAATTGCAATCCCCTAAAATCCCTATATCAGTTTCAATATATTCAACCCTAGATCTAGAATCATCAACTGCCGTCCACCAAACATCCTGTTCTTCATCTTCTCCCCGTAAACCAGCAACCATAACCGCCGGCCACCTACCATCCCATTCTTCATCTTCTCCCCGTAAACCAGCAACCATCACGATCGGTGTGTGCATTCAGTACCCGATTCACTAATAATTGAAACTACATCGTCGTTTGGTTGGAATCATTTTCACCGTCACCGGTTAACTTACCGCCGATTAGAGTAAACGCCGATGGCCATCAGAAGGTGATCGGAGGAGTAGAGAAACAGTTTTCTCAAATGAGAGGACTTTCTAAGTGGCGTTCACGTTATTAAGGTTTCGGTTTGGACGAGACTTTAATAAGTCATGCAACAGAGAAATCGGGAATGTTGCTCATTCAAGTTCAATGCTTTATGAGGGTTTTATCCTCTTCTGTTCAACAGGTGATTATTTCAATTAAAAACATTTTTTACAATTGGAGCAATGATGATAAAAGTTAAAACGACTAAGTTCGATTTTTTTCTTTTGCAGTTTTCAAATTTCTTCAATTGGCTTCACAAATGTGTGAAAATATTAATGTCGGATCCAAGTGACCAGCACCAATTTTTGGCTTTTAATAGGTTTGTTGTTGATTTAAGTTAGATTATATCTCTAACCGATCAAAGAATCGAAGTTTAAAGACTTATTTAAAGTCGAAGTTTAAAGACTTATTTTGCTTGTTTTTAAGTCGCTGTGCACATGTGTATTCTGATTTTTGCTCTGGTTTTAAGGCGATGTAGACATGTGTATTCTGATTTTGCTCTGTTTTTAAGCCGCTGTACACATGTGTATTTCTGGTTTTACTATGTTTTTAATGCAATGTACACATGTGTATAGCGTCTGTTTTGTGATATCTCATATTTGTTTTGTGTATTGAATTTGTGAAGTTGTTGATGTACACTTGTGACTTATGCAAAGTACTAATTGCTGAGTTTTTTGTGTTATTATAGGAGACGTCGTAAACGAGGAAAGTGGAGATGGAAGGTCGATAAGGATGATTCACGTATAAGGTCGATAAAGATGATTCACGTATGTTCATTTGCTTGGTCGATAAGGATGATTCAGCATACAACGCGGTGAATAGTTGTAAAAGACTATGTCTTTTTTATTTTTCCGATTATGTTGCGTTTATTGTTTTCACGAAAATGAAACTTGTAATTGTATGTTTTTTTTTTTGTTTGGCAAACATTATGGAAATTGTTATTTGCTTAATATAAAAGAGTTGTACAGGTTTTGTTTATATGTATGTATTATGTAGCTACTTACACATATGTACCATGCTGAGTACACATGTGTACTGTTCAATTCATATCCAGGTACACATGTGTATACCGTTGAAATATGAAGGTTACGCGGATCTTAAAAATCATAATCCGAATTCTGGTGGTAAAATCTGAAAATATAAATGAAATAAAAGATATTGTGGATAATGATTTTAAAATAGGAAAGATGTAACTTAATTCAATTACTAAAATAATGATTTAAATCTAATTTTTATATAATTACAATCATACCCTTAACAACTAAGAAGGAAATCAATGGTCCAGATTAGTTCACGCAGTTCACGCATGGGATTAGGTTCACGCTGGAACCCTACCCTATATATATATATATATATATATATATATATATATAGTGTGGGGTTCATTGGGGAACACCAAAAAAGTGGGGAACAGGGGAACACCCTTGGATTAACTTAATCAAGGGCTGAGATTAAGTTAATTAAACAATGGCTACTTTTACACGGAGGGGTAACTTAGGTATTAAAAAAAGAAGATTAGAAAAGAACAGGGGAACATCCAATCCAAATGTCTCCCACAGTCACCACTGCCACCAGCGAAACCCTAGCGGAGGTCTTCCGCAAATCTGGTCGCCGGAGACAGCAGGGAAGCCTTATCCATGTTCGATTTTATCTCAATCGGATAGTTATTTATCAGAGATTGATACGATAGTTTCAGTTTTCAAATAGATGTATGTATTCCTCAATCTTATGCACAACTGATTCATTAATCAATCATGTAATTTGCTTTTTTATTCTAAAACCTATATTACGCATGATTGGTTATAGCAGAATGTTGCTGAAACATTTCTACTGATTCATACATACATATTGATAAATTTTTGTTTGATTTGAAGTTTCGATGTAGATTTTAGCATCAAAAGAACGCAAACGGATCAAATTATTGATATTTTTACATGTAAAACTGATCGGGTAAATGTTTCGCATAATTATACGTGTTAAATGCTTCTCTGAAAATCATGTTGTTGTAAGCATCAATTTTTTTTAAATTGTATATATTTGTTACTGGTAGATTCGTCAAAAGTATTAATATGATTTCGGGATAAAGAAGAATTTAGGGCTCGTTGTTCGTTTCCCCCAGTTGGATCACAACCACACTGGTTGTCTGATTTATTAGATCTTGTTCTGTTAATTTAGCATCTTGTGGCTCTCATTCGAATGCTGATGTTGATGATCGGAAACCTAAATCTGGATCTGGTGTTGTTGCAAATCAGCAAGTGAAAATTTTCATTGATGTTTCATAAATTAGGATCATAATTCATCAATGTTTCAAAAGTATGATTATCAAACACCTAAATTCGGTTAATTCGGACTCAACACCGATGACCACAGACAGTAGTAAATGGAGAAAAGTATGCTCGTAGAGTTAAGGACTCTTCCGCCAGAAGATTAATCTCGTATGTCGATGATGATCGACCAACTCCAAATTCAAAATAGGTTAGTTTCTCACTCTTTTTTTTTTGTAGATTTCTTCATGCTAAATATCTCGTGCAGTTTATACAATTTGATTTTTACACCAAATAATTTGCCTTCAACTCTGTAAATATTTGTCAAATAAGTATTGTTTTTCTCAGAATCGTGGCAATGAAATAGTGAATGAATTGTATTTGTGTGCTTACTATGCTTCTCATCTTTGCAAAGTAGTACCAAATTCGTTTCAAATTTCAATGATATTGCATTCCTTTTACATCTTTATTTTGATGACAATTTAGATGTGGATGAATGATATGAGTATTACCTATATTGATTTTGAATATGCTATTACATTTTCCAATAACTTTGATATGTTGATTCTCTTTTCATCCTTGCAATTTAGTACTAAATTCATTAAAATAATGTTGTAATTTTTCTACCTTTTGATTTAGATGTGGTTCCACATGAATTTTAGATGTTATAGAACTCACTTAAAAAAACTTAACATGTAAAACTAATAAGTTTAAAATGTAAAGTTATGTTACAGTGATTAGAGTGATGTCAAATAATAGATGATAATAAGGTTAACATGTAAAACTAATAAGTTTAACATGTTAAAGTTTATTGTCTAAAACTTATTTTAATATATTTGGTCAAATAAAGTCAAATCAAGTTTAGTTGATCAACTCAAATATTTTTTTAACATGTTAAATTAATTTATTTTAGTATTTTGAGCCCGCATAGATTACACACAAAACTTTATTTAAGTATTTTGAACTCTAAGCTGAAATTCAATATATAATTTGGTTAAATAAAGTTGAATCGCACCTAGTTGATCAACGCAAACTCTCATTTAACATGTTAAAGTTTATCGTACAAAAATTATTTTAACATGTTTAGTCAAATAAATTCCAATCGAGTTTAGTTGATCAATGTAAACGGCCATTTAACATGTTAAATTTATTTATTTTAATATTTTAAGCCCGCATAAACTCCACACAAAACTTTATTTTAGTATTTTATGCTCTAATCCAAAATTTAATATATAATTTGGTCAAATAAAGTTAAATCGAACCTAGTAAGTCAAGGCAAACTCTCATTTAACATGATAAAGTTTATCATACAAAACTTATTTTAACATGTTTGATCAAATAAAGTCGAATCAAGTTTAGTTGATAAATGCAAACTTTTCTTTAACGTGTTAAATTAATTTATTTTAATACTTTGAGCCCGTATAAACTACACACAAAACTTTATTTTAATATTTTGGACTCTACGCCGAAATTCAATATATAGTTTGGTTAAATAAAGTTGAATCACACCTAGTTGATCAAATAAAGTTTCTCTACACAAAACTTTATTTTAGTATTTTAAACTCTAATCCAAATTTTAATTTATAATTTGGTTAAATAAAGTTAAATTGAACCTTGTAGATAAAGGCAAACTCTCATTTAACGTGTTAAAGTTTATTGTACAAAACTTATTTTAACATGTTTGGTTAAATAAAGTTTAATCGAGTTTTGTTGATCAATGCAAAGTTTTCTTTAACATGTTAAATTAATTTATTTTAATATTTTGAGCCCGCATAAACTCCATACAAAACTTTATTTTAGTATTTTAAACTCCTATCCAGAATTTAATATATAATTTGGTCAAATAAATTTAAATGGAATCAAGTAGAACAAGTCAACCTTTCATCATGTTAAAATTTATTGTACAAAACTTATGTTAATATGTTTGTTCAAATAAATTCAAATCAAGTTTAGCTGATCAATGCAAACGTTTTTTTTTTACATGTTAAATTAATTTATTTATTATTTTGAGCCGCATAAACTACACACAAAACTTTATTTAAGTATTTTGAACTTTAGGCAGAAATTCAATATATAATTTGGTTAAATAAAGTTGAATCGCACCTAGTTGATCAACGTAAACTCTCATATAACATTTCAAAGTTTATCAAACAAAACTTATCTTAACATGTTTGGTCAAATAAATTCGAATCGAGTTTAGTTGATCAATGTAAACGCTCATTTAACAAGTTAGATTTATTTTATTTTAATATTTTTAGCTAGCATAAACTCTACACAAAACTTTATTTTAGTATTTTAAACTCTAATCCAAAATTTAATTTATAATTTGGTCAAATAAAGTTAAATCGAACCTTGTAGATCAACGAAACTCTCATTTAACGTGTTAAAGTTTAATGTACAAAACTTATTTTAACATGTTTGGTTAAATAAAGTTGAATCAAGTTTAGTTGATCAAAGCAAACTTTTCTTTAACATGTTAAATTAATTTATTTTAATATTTTGAGCCCGCATAAACTACACACAAAACTTTATTTTAATATTTTGGACTCTAGGCCGAATTCAATATAAAATTTGGTTAAATAAAGTTGAATCACACCTAATTGATCAATGCAAACTATTATTTAACATTTTAAAGTTTATCGTACAAAACTTATCTTAACATGTTTAGAAAAATAAATTCGAATCGAGTTTAGTTGATCAATGTAAACGCTCATTTAACATGTTAGATTTATTTATTTTAATATTTTTAGCTAGCATAAACTCTACACAACTTCATTTTAGTATTTTAAACTCTAATCCAAAATTTTATTTATAATTTGGTCAAATAAAGTAAAATCGAACCTTGTAATCAAGGCAAACTCTCATTTAACGTGTTAAAGTTTTTTGTACAAAACTTATTTTAACATGTTTGGTCAAATAAAGTCGAATCAAGTTTAGTTGATCAATGCAAATTTTTTTTAACATGTTAAATTAATTTATTTTAATATTTTGAGCCGCATAAACTACATACAAAACTTTATTTTAGTGTTTTAAATTCTTATCCAGAATTTAATATATAATCTGGTCAAATAAATTTAAATCAAACCTAGTAGAACAAGTCAACCTTTCAT
The DNA here is from genome assembly GCF_002127325.2 of Helianthus annuus. Lineage (NCBI taxonomy): Eukaryota > Viridiplantae > Streptophyta > Magnoliopsida > Asterales > Asteraceae > Helianthus > Helianthus annuus. Next base: position 139,672,404 of record NC_035445.2, read on the forward strand.
CATGTTAAAGTTTATTGTACAAAACTTATTTTAATATATTTGGTCAAATAAAGTCAAATCAAGTTTAGTTGATTAATGCAACGTTTTTTTAACATGTTAAATTAATTTATTTTAGTATTTTGAGACCGCATAGACCACACATAAAACTTTATTTAAGTATTTTGAACCCTAGGCTGAAATTCAATATAAAATTTGGTTAAATAAAGTTGAATCGCACTTAGTTGATCAACGCAAACTCTCATTTAACATGTCAACGTTTATCGTACAAAATTATTTTAACATGTTTGGTCAAATAAATTTCAATCGAGTTTAGTTGATCAATGTAAACGCTCATTTAACATGTTAAATTTATTTATTTTAATATTTTAAGCCCGCATAAACTCCACACAAAACTTTATTTTAGTATTTTATACTCTAATCTAAAATTTAATATATAATTTGGTCAAATAAAGTTAAATCGAATCTAGTAGATCAAGGCAAACTCTCATTTGACATGATAACGTTTATTATACAAAACTTATTTTAACATGTTTGGTCAAATAAAGTCGAATCAAGTTTAGTTGATCAATGCAAACTTTTCTTTAACATGTTAAATTAATTTATTTTAATATTTTGAGCCCGTATAAACTACACACAAAACTTTATTTTAATATTTTGGACTCTACGCCGGAATTCAATATATAATTTGTTTAAATAAAGTTGAATCGCACCTAGTTGATCAATTTAAACTCTCATTTAACATGTTAATGTTTATCGTACAAAATTTATCTTAAAATATTTGGTCAAATAAATTCGAATCGAGTTTAGTTGATCAATGTAAACGCTTATTTAACATGTTAGATTTATTTATTTTAATATTTTTAGCTAGCATAAACTCTACACAAAACTGTATTTTAGTATTTTAAACTCTAATCCAAAGTTTAATTTATAATTTGGTCAAATAAAGTTAAATTGAACCTTGTAGATCAAGGAAAACTCTCATTTAACGTGTTAAAGTTTATTGTACAAAACTTACTTTAACATGTTTGGTCAAATAAAGTCGAATCAAGTTTAGTTGATCAATGGAAACTTTTCTTTAACATGTTAAATTAAATTATTTTAATATTTTGAGCCCGCATAAACTTCATACAAAACTTTATTTTAGTATTTTAACTCTTATCCAGAATTTAATATATAACTTGGTTAAATAAATTTAAATCGAACCTAGTAGAACAAGTCAACCTTTCATCATGTTAATGTTTATTGTACAAGACTTATTTTAATATGTTCAAACAAAGTCAAACCAAGTTTAGTTGGTCAATGCAAACATTTTTTTAACATGTTAAATTAATTTAATTTATTATTTAGGGCCCGCATAAACTACACACAAAATTTTATTTAAGTATTTTGAACTCTAGGCCAAAATTCAATATATAATTTGGTTAAATAAAGTTGAATCGCACCTAGTTGATCAACGCAAACTCTCATTTAACATGTTAAAGTTTATCGTACCAAAATTATTTTAACATTTTGATCAAAACATACACCCATCAGAACAGAGTTATCTGCCAATTTACATCACATGAGCCAAACTAGACCAAAGAACAAAAAACAAAACAAAACCTCGCAGCCTCCATCATCCAGCATCAAACACATTAAATGTTTTCCATCGAGCCCACGTAATTGAATGCTTCTTAGATCTGTTTCTCACCCCTCTGAAGCCCATGGCCTTTACCTCTTCAACAACCTTCTTTATTGAAACCTCCCCAGCCTTGCTTGAAAACAATATCGTTTCTCAATTGGCAAACACACCATATTCCTGTTAATATAACAGCATAGAATGCTTTCTTTTTTTTTCTTTGTGCCTTGGATAAATTCGTGCAGCCGCAATAGATCTCGAAAACGAAATGCATAGATGGATTGAACCTTTGCACCACTGAGAGATGATTTGCCACAAACTTTGCACGAAGGAGCACGACACAAATATGTGTTCACACGATTCTATTGCATCCCCACATAAGACACATAAATCCTAAATCACGAAAATATTCCATTTTGCGAGTTCTTCCAGTGTAGGTAACCTGCCCTTTCTACCTTCCTCCTAGTGACTTTTGAGACTTTTTTAGGACCCAATACTGAACGCATAATCTGGAGGTCTGTATTTCAGTGACTACAACCTGTTTTTGAGACTGCACACCGAAAACAACCAAATATCCTGCAGCCCCCACACCCATCCATCCGTGTTATCAGAAAGAAGAACCAAGTGACACATAGAGGCAAGCTAAGATAGTTTCGTTAGCTCCTCTGAACACTTTTCCTGTGTGTTCAACTTTTGGAGAACACGAGCTACCTCTATGAACACCCTTTCTTTTCCTGATTTTCAATTTTAGCTTAAATAAGACAGTAAATAATGACGATATCATATTAATGGAAATGAAAGATATGCAGGTTGGATAAAGGGCTAAAATTACTTCAGTCTTTGATTCATTATTCAACTCTCTCCCCTTCCCCTCTTCTTCCCCTTTGCGGTAAACACTCACCGCTTCTTTCCTCAATCACCGGGGTGGTGAGGGTCGGCAGCAGTGTTACCACGCGGCAAACCTGTTCACCGATGCCTTCCCTGCACCCACCCCATTGACCCTTACAATCCTTTGCTCTAGCTTGCCAAAATTGTAAATTCTTCTCATCACTATGCAAATTGAAGAAAATATGCTCCAATATGTCTCCTAGAACCTCAAATGCTCTAGATACATCAGGTGTCAGCCTGGATCAAGGAGCATCTGCAAATTACAAAATTATCATGTTATAATACATCTTCAACTGTTCAGGTATAGTTCAACTTCAAATTATTAGAAGAATGTGAAGCAATAACCAGGTATAAGACAACCCTAATTTACCAACCGAATAAAATATGCTCCAATATTTCCTCCTAGAACCTCATACACTCAATATGCATCAGATATCAGTTTCGATCATGGAGCATATGCTAGATTCAACAATATTGTTCAAATACAAAGGCCAATTAACCAAAAACCAATCAGTTTAGAGACTAACAAAAAAAGCTACAAAACAGAAACATAAATCTACATAACAGAAACAATGAAAAGAATCAGGTTAAATTAAATAAAACAATTAAAAATTATTAACATGTTAAAACAATTTTTTTTTTCTAAAAAAGCTACAAAACAAAAACATAAATTTACATATAATCATAATTTCATATAAACATGTTAAATTAAATAAAACTTAATTGATAATCGCAAATAAATGATACCTTAAACTGCAAAGAATCAATGAAAAGAATGAAACGCACATAGAATGTTATATATAACACATCTCTATATAAATCAAATTTAATTAAAAATTATTAACATGTTAAAACAATTTTTTTTCTAAAAAAGCTATAAAACAGAAACATAAATCGACATAATCATAATTTCATATAATCAGGTTAAGTTAAATAAAACTTAATTGATAATCACATATAAATGATACCTTAAACTGAGATATAAGATTTGAAACCCTAGAAACTAATACTACAGTTATCTCAGTCAAAATCGGCACCAACTAAAGTTTTGTAATAGTTTTCCGCAAGCAGATCTGAATAATATGTAGATTTTTAATGTAGATTCGAAAAATCTCAGCCGAAATCTGAAAAATCGTACACGGATGGTGCTAGACCTTCTATTAAATCGCAGTGGTTCGCTGATGCTGGTGGCGTATTATGGTGGTGTTGGTGTATGGTGGTGATGGTGGCGGCGTATAACGGTGACTCAGAGAGAAGCTAGGGTTTCAAAGTGTGGATGGATTTTGTTTGTAAAGCTGGAAGTAATTAGATATTATTTTTGGACAAAAATGCCCTTGTTCCCTTGTTCCCCACTTTTTTAGTGTTCCCCAATGAACCCTTCCCTATATATATATATATATATATATATATATATATATATATATATATATATATATATATATATATATATATATATAGGGTATGGTTCCAGCGTGAACAACCTCCCAAGAGTGAACTGCGTGAACAGATATGGACCCTTGATTTTCTTTTTAGTTGTTAAGGGTAGGATTGTAATTATATAAAAAATTAGATTTAAATCATTATTTTAATAACTGAATTAAGTTACATCTTTCCTAAATTAAATTCATTATCCGCATTATGTTTATTTATTAATAAGATAATTATCAAAACAAACAACAAATCACGAGATTTCAATTTTAATTTTTATTTCAGATTTCATCACCAGAATTCAAATTTTGATTTTTAAGATCCACGTAACCTTCATATTTCAATGGTATACACATGTGTGCTTGGATATAAATAGAACAGTACACATGTGTACTCAGCATCGTACATATGTGTACAGTAATTCACAGGTGTACATCAACATTCAATACAAAAAAATTCTTTGATATCACAAAAACAGACGATATACACATGTGTACATCGCATTAAAAAGAGGGCAAAATCAAAATACACATGTGTACATCGCATTTAAACAAATAATTATTTTAATAATTGAATTAAGTTACATCTTTCCTAATCCTTGATTTGATTTGTGAGAGATATATGCAATAAATTTAAGAAGATAATTGATTACTTGATTTGTGAGATATTTATGCAATCAATTTAAGATTGAAATTACGTATATACCCTTTTTGTATCTAATTAAATGAAAAAAATTAACCAAATAATTACCATCATACGACTCACTTTAATCTGAAGATCATAAAAAAAATCAAGGGCCCAGATCAGTTCACGCAGTTCACTCTTGGGATTTTGTTCACGTTTGAACCTAATCCTATATATGTATATATTTTATACTAGAAAAGAACATGGATCCGCCCTTATCCATTTTTTTCTAGCTCTTGGCCAAGAACTACTTTTCGAAAAGAAGTTGCCAAAAACAACATCCATAGAGGAAAAAACGGATGATGTGACGTTTTTTAGCTAAAACGCCCAAAATCCACTCATTGTGGGTCCCCTAATAATAATAAACCACCAACGACAAGCAGAGGTTTCACTGTGTCTCACCTTCTCCGAACCCTTGAGTGAGATCTTACTAGGTATGACTTTTTGTTTGTATTCAATAAATAAAATAATTGATAACAATCCTTACCTCCAAGATGGGCGTCTTCATTTGTGGCAATAACCTCATAAAAACCATTGTCGACTGTCATGATGCTAACATCAAACGTTCCACCACCAAGGTCAAAAACAAGAATGTTCCTCTCACCACCTTTGTCTAGATCGTATGCGATGGCAGCAGCCATAGGTTCGCTAGTGATTCTTGCCACATCCAAACCAGCAATTGCAGTAGCATCCTTGGTAGCCTGCTTTTGGGCATCATTGAAGTATGCTGCAAAGAGAATCAACAATATTTAAACCGTCAACAAACATCATTCAAGGATACATTACTAACTACTTATGTTGAAAAGTTGTTGTTAAACCGACCATGTTCGTGTGTTGAACCTGACATGAACCTAAAATTTTTACACGAACTCAAGAAATGTGTCCCCACATGAACCACACATGACACATACTTTGCGAATTGTGATGGTGACAAAAACACGGCCATTTAACCCCACAATTTTTTTTATAATTGATACTTTAAATTCTGGATTACATACTATTTTATATTTATTAAAACAATTTATGTTTAAAATACGAGATTTTTTCTATGAATTTTAGATTTTGGTATAAATATCCCCAATAGTTTAGATTATTATATAAAAAAACTACGAAAAATAACTAAATGGTTTAAAGAGCTCAACCCATGTCTTATTTGGCTAAGTGTTTGCAGCCCAAACCTCTTTTGATTTTTTAAAACTATTTTCTACATCTAAATACCATCAAGCCTTACACTTGCAAGGTGTTGAACACGCACCATTTTCGCGTAGGGGGAAGCATCATACCACTAGACTAAACCCAAATCCACCATTTTACTTACCAGGAACCGTGACAACCGCGTCCTTAATTTTCTTTCCAAGGAATGCTTCGGCCGTCTCTTTCATTTTGGTAAGAATCATCGCGCTAATCTCTTCGGGGCTGAAAACCTTGGTCTCCCCATCCTTGACTTTAACTTGGATATATGGCTTCCCATCTTGGTTCACAATTTTGTACGAACCAGTTTCATATATCTTTGAACTTCTTCGTCCTCAAACCTGCCAAACAACATGATCTCAATACCTATACATGACAAATAGATTGCAAGTTCATACTTTCTGCCAATAAGTCTCTTAACATCAAAGATGGTCCTTTCAGCATTTACAGCCGCCTGATTCTTCGCAGCCTCACCGATTAACCTCTCAGAGTCTGTGAAAGCCACCCACGACGGAGTGATACGGTTTCCTTGATCATTGGCTATGATTTCAACATGGTCGTTCTTATAAACGCCAACCAACACACGAATATCTAGTCCCGAGATCAATCCCTATGACAGTTTCTAACTTGTTGGACCTTTTTTTCGCGATTGAAGTTGCAAATACGCAACTTGTAACACAATGAAGTTAGTACATAACCAAATTCAACTATCAAATTCCCTAGTAGTTGAGGAAGTATACATTGCCAAAGTCTCTACTCTATATCAGTAACATAAACTAACACCAACTAATGCAAACACCAACATCCATTTCATACATTCAAAACAAAAACCCATGTAACCCTAATAACAAAAGTACTATACACTGCGTTATTCTTTGTGTTTTTTTTTCTTTTTTACCGGTTGCAATTCACATCCACACAAAAAAAAAAACAAATATCCAGAAAGCGTTACTGACTAAGACGATTGCTACAACAATGCCGAAGCGACCCATGCTTCACAATTCACACGAATAAGTGATTATCCGGCGTGTGTATAAGGGGTGGGTTTAAGTTTAAACTCGAATTTGTACGAGAGGGAAATTGAATGCATGAGAAGGGGCGTGTTGTATTATATATATAGGATATATAGGAGTGTTCACGGTAATGTCATATATGATGACGTGGACCAATAAAACTCCAGGTATGAGTTGTCTTTTGACTATTGTAAACAAATTCAAACCCTAGCTAGAAATGTATTGAATACGTTTATGAGGCCTAAAGTTTCATCATCATCATCATACTCAGTAAATCCCATCAATAGCAAAGTAAAGGTAGGGTCTGAGGAGGGTAAGATGTAGACGACCTTACCTCTACCCCGTAGGAATAGAGAGACTGCTTCCAGTGAGACCCCCGGCTCAATATACCCGAGGTTTTTGAAGCATATACCCGAGGTTTTTTTAAAAAAGTGTATCGGTGGAAGATGTATTTACTAAAATTGATTATTTTAATTTATAAAAATATTAACTAAAATGATGTTTGTTTCCTTGTTTTCTATTATAACTTGTTTTTCTGTCCAAATTTCATCGGATAAACTTGGTAATAGTACTAACCAGGTATAACTATATTATAACTATAGTTATAATTATAATTACAATTACAAGTAACATAAAAAAACAACTCATTTTTTACGGTTGTGCGCCAATTTAGTTGCAAGATTTTTAAAAATAGCCACAAGTGATTAAGTATTTTTTGTATAGGATTTTTTGCATTATGCAATTATTAATGGGAATGTTACGGTCCATTCGGAGAATCAAGAAAAACCTACTCCCTTGTTGTGTAACACACACACGAGTGCGGAATCCAAGTATGTATGCAAACCAAGCCAAAGAACACACAAACACAAGAAAGATTTAAAGTTTAAGCTTAAGTGTATATTCCAGCAAAATTTTGTTATAAAGATAATACAAGAAAACGTTCTCAAACTTTACTGTTGTGCTCTCTCTGCAAATGAGATCTACAAGTTCTGTTTATATAGCCAACAACCAGCAATCACTATGAAAGATATATTGGGCCATTAAACAAGACCCAGGCCCACGAAAAATGATCAAGTCCCACGAAATATTATGGGTTCTTCCTGAACCTTTCAACGAACAACAAAGTTCACGGGGGATTGTATTTGTTAAAAGAATAGAATTAATACTCTCATTCATATGTTTGTTTATTGGACTGATCCGTGTTGGGCACGTGTTGGGCTGATTGTATAGCCTGGTTTGTTTTGGTTACAGTCGTTAACCAACATGTTGTTTTTAGTAGTGTGGCCATTTTCATATAGTTCAAGGGGCAATGTGTAAAATCAAAGGGACTCCGATCATCTCATGTTATTCTTTTGGACTGATATGTAACTTTTGTGTCTAGAGGTATAAGTGCCTATTGGTTTGGCGCAGAGATCATTATTCCCCAAATTCTCTCTAAGTTATTATCATCTCACAATTATTGTTGATCTTTCTCTAGTTCTTGGTTCTGTACAAGCGATTAGAGTGACGATTAGGGTTTCACTAGTTCGTCTTTGTTGTTGTAATCAGCCGTTGTCTGAGTGATCGTTGTTGTTGTCTTCAGATGCAACGATTTCATCATCAGTCTTGAATCTATGCTCTCTGGTGCAGTGTTTTCGTATATCAGTTAATCTGTGTATTTTTCGATCTCCTTCAAGATCAGTTGATGCTGCTGTCTGTTGTACACCGGTGTTTCTTCAAGATCTTTAGCAGATTAAATGTTTTCTTCCTTGTTCTTCGTTTGTATCCTTAGTATTGTAGTGTTAGTTGTTAGATCTTTGATAGATCTAGTGGTTGTGTGTGAGCATTGTTTCAGATCTTCTGATTGTTTATATCAGTTGATCATTATTCTGTATTCATTATCAGATCTTACTATTTGTAAGATCTAGGGTTTGGGGGAGTTTTTGGTTTGGGTTAAATAATAAAGTTTTACGTCATGTTTTGTCGCTATCTTTTGTGTCTACTGTGTTTGTATTGATATATTTGCTGCAATCGATCAGTATACCAGTGTTTTTGACATGGTATCAGAGCCTTCATGCTCCTGTTGATGATCGATTGTGTGTCTTCCGCTGTGTAGTTGAGTGTCGGTTGACTGATTTTTTGGCTTTGTTGTTGTTTCCAGGGTTTCTGTTCTTGGAATTCGTTGTTGACAGCAGATCTGTGTACTTCCAGTTAAAGGGAATTGAAACCCTATCTCAGGGCTTCAAGTGTTGTCTTAGTGTGCTCGGTAATTTTTGGTTGGTGACAGATCTGCTTAGATCTGTGGTTTCTTGGTGATATTCAGTTTGGTACTGAATGGAACCCTAAGTTAGGGTTTCTAACTTCTGGTCTTCTCTTCGATTTATCATATGTGTTAGTCTCTGCAACCCTCGGATGTTCAGGGCAAACTAACCAGAAGAGTTGTGGTGGTTCTTTTCTGTCTGCATCAGGTCTTGTAGTTCTTGAAAACCACAGATCTGATATTATTTGGTGTTGCTTGCACCCGCTGTAAGATCGTTCCTCTCCTTTATTTTTATTTTTTGTTTTTGCATCATTCTATTGTTGTGTCTAGGCATTCTGTTTACCGGACTAGTCGGGCCGGCACTTGATCGAGTCTCTTGTTATCTGTTGCATTGTTTGGTTCTTGCTTGTGTGATTTGTTTCAGTTTTGTGTTTGTTACTGTTTATTATTTGTTTTTTTTATGTGGTTGGTTTAGGAGTGGCTCTTGAGTAATGGCTTGTCCAGGCACCATAGAGTGATAAACCTAGATTCTGGACCCTGACTCAGCTTCGCCCTAGGTTTTTCATCTTCTGATTGGCTCATATATTGTGTTATCTGTTGATTACTTCTCTGGTCTATTGTCTGATTGTTGTTGTTCTGTTATGTGTTCTTGATTGTTCTTTTGTGTCTTATTTTTTTGTTCTTTGGTTTTGGCTGATTTATTATTTGATACTGTGTGTCTATGTAGATTGTGGTATCAAGATTGTTTAAAATCTGTCACTTTGTGTCACGGCCCTAGCCCCAGTTTGACCCGGTCCAGAGCCGTGGGACAGGAATCCCGTGGTATTTAATTTAGGCGACAGCGGAAGTATTTAATTCAGGATCTTTTAAAACGTAATTGCCCGATTATTTTATTTCATAATTCGGGATAAACCCCGTAATTTACAATATAGTGATTTCACTGGGAAATCTTTATTTTACAAAACATGTTTCTTTATTTATTTATATTGAGCCACTTCCTTAAGCTGGTAGGGCTTTGCGGCACTTTTCTTGGATTACATTAGATCACCTGAAACATGTTTGAAAAAGGTTTTGTCAGCGGGGAAATACTGAGTGAATCATTCTTTTTATTTCAACAAATTCTTAGTTATAATCTACAGTATTAAGAGCAATTACAATGTTTCTATGTCAACCAATTACCCACAGTATTTGTCACTCAACTCGTTTCGGTGACTGTGGTCATATCACTGTTAGGTCCGTTCACCCACACGTGACGTAAATCACTTATTTAGGTCCGTTCACCTAAAAGTGTATCATGGTTTAGGTACGCCCACCTAAACTGATAAAAATACTAGTAATGTGCACAATACCCCACATACCGGCTGTAATTGAAGACTACAAAGACTTAATCCCTGTAATTATAACTTTGGAAAATAATTTGGAGTATTGTAAAACATTTGATAAAAAGAGAATGACTCACATTGCAGATTTTATGCGGGCAGAGTTTAATCTACTGATTAGCTTGTTTAGCTAAATTAAATAACAATGCACACGAACTGGGTTAGTAACTAATACAGCATTTACGACAATTCACGAGATTAAACCCTCACAACGATTGACAAGGTGTGATACTTAAATATTCAGCGGATTCATAATGAATGACAGAGTATAGCCCGAGTTTGGGCAGCACTCAAACATCTTGTCGAAATCACGATGAATAACAAAGTATAAACCCAATTTGAGCAGCACTCAAACAATCGTTGGATAGTTTCAATCGATCAGACGTTGAATCGTAATAGCGATCGAGTTATTACCCTATTTTGCGGCAGCGATTCGTGCTATGTGTGTGTTTAGGACTGTTTCTGCTATATCTCAGCGTCTATTTTGAGTTTTAACATCGTTCAGGTGGCAAAATTCGATTGCCAAACCCCTCTATTTATACACAAAATTTGACCCCCCTCGTGTGACGCGAGGGGTACCCCTATGGGTGTCGCGTGACGCGAGGGGTCACCCTACTCCATAGGGTAGCCACGCCCCTAACTAGTTTATCTGAGTTGACAGTTTCGACAAATTCTAATTCTGCAGCGAGTTATTTAGATAATCGTCAGCTAGGGTTTACCCCCCCCCCCCCGAGTTTTAGGGGCCCTTATCCTGATTCTGATTGTTCTGAAAATTTTAGGGTTTATGTAGAATTACTTGGGTTTCTCAATTAGGGTTTCCTTATTAGATAATTAACATAATAAGTAATGTTTTTAGTGAGAGTTATTACACTTTGTGTCTATTAAAATTGTTGAATAATTTTCTTAAATCAAATAGAAGGTTTATACAAGGTGTTTGGTCTTCACTTGTTTTTTTTAAGTTGTTCAAATATTGTGTTTTGTTCTGGTGTGTATTAGTCTTAGCTTGTTGTTGGCATGTTCTTAGATCCATTTTTGTGTTGATTCAGGGTGTATATGAGATCCTTGTTGTTTATGTTATTGTTATCTGTTTGGCTCTCATCTTTGTTCGCTTTAAAGGGTTAGGTTTTGTAAGTCATGACAGTTTGAGTATATTTTGGTTTTGTTATGTCTCTTGAATTTTGGATGATAATTGAATGATCATGTTTTTTTATTCATAACTTATTGTGGTTTTCATTGCATGATCTTGTTGTTTCATTCATGATTGGATGTTTTGTTGCTAAAATGTTGTTTGTTTGCAGTCTTTGTGTATGCCTGTTTTTGATCTTGGCTGTATGGTTAGTTGAGATGTGAGGTTCATGTTTAACCAGTGGTATTGTCAAGATTGTTTGTATTTGTGACAACCTTGTATGTTATCTCTGTTGAGATGTTTGTTTCTGGTTGCAAATTGTGATGCTTGTGCTTAATCAGAATTAGATTGGTTGTGTCTTATTGTCATGTGTATGTCTCATTATTCTTAGCCTTGTGTGTGAGATGTTATATCATGTGTTTTGTATAGGATGGTTTTCTTGCCTAGTATAGAAGTGTGTACTTCTTGTGTATCAGTGTTGATATGTATCTTGTGGTTCTGTATTACTTGGAGAATTGTAAAAGTTTTCCTAATCAGTCAAATTAGTCTTTGAGTTCTTCACAAGTATAGTCTTTCGGTCTTGGTATCAAATTCTTAAAAATCGTGTGATTTTTGTTTAAATGATATAACTGTGATGTTGTTGATGGACTATGTGGTTCATTGTTCAAATTAGAATATGTTTTCTAATTGTTTGTTATCTCACTTGTTTTGTATATGTATGAATCGTGTGATTCGTTGTCTTTTCAGACTTTGTTCTGAGTTATGTTGGTCTTTGGTGAATCTCTAGCTTATCAAAATGGTTGGTCTTTCATTGTACTCTAAGAGCTATATTTTTCATATGAGGTTGATTGTTTGAAAATCTTATTGTAGCATCTTTTGATTGTCAATAATTTCATGTATGTGGTATTCCAGTTGAGTTGATCAGAAGTTGTATCACTGCAAGTAAAAGGTATTGTTGTCTTGTTAGCATCTTTGTGTAGAAGGTTGATCTTGTTTATTGTGGCTGCCTAGTTTGCTCCTTTGTGAGAAGTTTGTTGTTCTAGTTGCAAAATAATAGGATCTATAGCTTTAATTAGGTGGTTATTTGATTGTAATTTATTGTCTGGTTTTGAGTTGTATTGTTCTCTCTTTATCAGATTCGTGTTGAATCTCGTGATTCAGTTTTGTGGTTCATGTCTCGTGTAGTTGTAAACGGTTTTGGTAAAAAAAAACAAATGAGTCTTTATAGTTTCTTGACCAGGTTTTTTTTTTCAGATGTGGGTCTTTAATTTTTTAGACATGTGACTTTATGTGTTGTGCAAGTAGTTGATTCTTTTGAATATAGATTGAAAGTCTATTGTTCAATTAGAATTTATATGTTGATATAAATATTCTCATATGTGAATCTTTGTTATATCGGTTTATTTACTGTTAAAGATTCTTGCTATTCTAGTAATATTGGACCTGATTGGGAATTGTGAAGGTTATTCTATACGGTTCTGTTTTTTGTTTATGTTTTTTTTGTTTGTCAGAATTGCTTCTTGTGTTATCTGAATCTTTATTTGATCAGGTTTTGATTATGATAAGTGATTGTCAAATCTGGTAATTCTTGTCTTGACGAAATTCTTATGAATTATGTGATAATTTTGTTTGCCTTCATCACTATTAAACGTTGGTACGTGTGATCGATATGTCATGTTGTATGATTTGTCATATCTCATGGTTTGTATAGGTCTAATGTGGTCTGTTTTCAAGATTGTTTCTTAAATGTATGTAATGATAGCCTCCTTGTATTTTCCTCTTGTGTAAGAGGTGTTTTTTTTTTTCTGGCTATACAAGTATGTGGTTATGCATTTTGGCAGAGTGTGTGTAGGATTTCATTGTTGTCTGTGATCTTGTCATAACTGCTCGTCTAAGTTGGAATATTGTTTCTATGAATCTTGTTTTCTATGAGAGGTCTTCTCACTTTGAAATAAATCTGCATTATTTTTAGAAAGGGGCTTTGTGCTAGTATTATTGAATCTGAAAAGGTTCATACAGATGTTCAGGTTGCATATATTTTTTTGCGGAGGATTTGAGTGTTAATCAATGTCAATCTCTTTGTAAAGAACTTGGTAATTTAGATATGTTTGCCACCTGAATGAAGGGGGCGTGTTAAAAGTGGCCTTTTAGGCTGTCATTCAAGTTATAAACATGTTCAAACATATGAATGAAGGGGGATGTTAAAAGAAGAGAATTAATACTCTCATTCATATGTTTGTTTATTGGACTGATCCGTGTTGGGCTGATTGTATAGCCTGGTTTGTTTTGGTTACAGTCATTAACCAACATGTTATTTTTAGTAGTGTGGCCGTTTTCATATAGTTCAAGGGGGCAATGTGTAAAATCAGAGGGACTCCGATCATCTCATGGTATTCTTTTGGACTGATATGTAACTTTTGTGTCTAGAAGTATAAGTGCCTGTTGGTTTGGCGCAGAGATCATTATTCCCCAAATTATCTCTAAGTTATTATCCTCTCACAATTATTGTTCATCTTTCTCTGGTTCTTGGTTCTGTACAAGCGATTAGAGTGACGATTAGGGTTTCACTAGTTCGTTTTTGTTGCTGTAATCAGCCGTTGTCTGAGTGATCGTTGTTGTTGTCTTCAGATGCAACGATTTCATCATCAGTATTGCATCTATGCTCTCTGGTGCAGTGTTTTCGTATATCAGTTAATCTGTGTATTTTTCGGTCTCCTTCAAGATCAGTTGATGCTGCTTTCTGCTGTACACCGATGTTTCTACAAGATCTTCAGCAGATTAAGTGTTTTCTTCCTTGTTCTTCGTTTTGTATCCTTAGTATTGTAGTGTTAGTTGTTAGATCTTTGATAGATCTAGCGGTTGTGTGTGAGCACTGTTTCAGATCTTCTGATTGTTTATATCAGTTGATCATTATTCTGTATTCATTATCAGATCTTACTATATGTAAGATCTAGGGTTTGGGGGAGTTTTTTGGTTTGGGTTAAATAATAAAGTTTTACGTCATGCTTTGTCGCTATCTTTTGTGTCTACTGTGTTTGTATTGATATATTTGCTGCAATCGAACAGTATACCAGTGTTTTTGACAGTATTCTTTGTGAGTTCCAAGCATGCACAAATGATTCTTCGTGAAATGTCAGGTCCAATAAACATGCTAGGCCCAATAACCATTTGAATCTTTGAGACTTTCCATAATTGCGTGCAATTCCATTGTGAAACACCAATGACTTTCGTGACTTTCCTGCTTGCATGTGGTTCATGCATGTTGGAACTTGTAACTCATAAATAGCACATGTCACGGATCTCTTGCGGGTCTTTGTTCTTCGTGTGTCGTTCTCTGTGTCGCACGGCGGAGGAATGTCACGACGTCGGTCTTGAACAGAACCGAACCGAGCCATTATCTTTACATTCAAGATTCTGAAGCAAAGACTAACTAATGCACCAATACTTGATTTGCCAGAAGGAACCGAAGATTTCATAGTATACTGTGATGCATCAAAATTAGGATTTGGATGCGTCTTGATGCAACGTTAGAAAGTGATTGCTTATGCCTCTAGACAACTAAAGAAGCATGAAGAAAACTACACAACGCATGCATGATCTGGAGTTAGGAGCGATATTTTTTGCCCTCAAGATTTGGAGACATTATCTTTACGAAAGTAACACTACAAGAAAAAACCCCTATAGGGACGACACCTATAGGGACAACACAGGTCATCTCTATAGATCACCCTATAGAGACGACATGTCGTTTCTATAAGGTTTTCGTGTTTTTTAAGATAGGTTACCTTATAGTGACGACATATCCTCTCTATAAGGTGAAAATACATTTTTTTTGCTTTTTTTATTCTCTAGTTTGTTGAATTGGAAACTTGAAAAAAACGTTTTAACTTATAGAGAGGACATGTTGTCTCTAAAACTTGAAATATTTTTCTTTTTAGTTTGTTGAATTAGAAACTTGAAAAAACGTTTTAACTTATAGAGAGGACATGTTGTCTCTAAAACTTGAAATATTTTTCTTTTAATTTAATTTTATTAATGATCAATATGCATGAAATTAAAATAAAATTAAAAAAATAAAGTTTAACTTATAGAGACGACATGTCGTCTCTAAAAAGTTTGAATTTTAATTTAGGTGGCAAAATTTCCCGACATTCCAAATTTGTTCTATAAAAAAAGTCTAACATATAGAGACGATATGTCGTCTCTATAGGGAAATATAATTTTGTTTTATTTTTTAGTTTTGGTTAATAAATAATTAAAAATACAAAAAAGTTATTTGCATATAGAGACGACATGTCGTCCCTATAAACCCAATTAAGTTTATTTATTCTTATTTTTTAACTAAAAAATATATATTTAAACCTATAGAGACGACATATCGTCTCTAAAATTTTTGAAATAAAAATTTCAAAAAATAAATAAACTAACCTATAGAAAGGACATATCATCTCTAAAATGTTTAAAATAAAAATTTTTAAAAATAAATAAATTAACCTATAGAAAGGACATGTCGTCTCTATAGGGAAACATAATTTTGTTTTGTTTCTTAGTTTTGCTTAATAAATAACTAAAAATACAAAAAGGTGTTATTCTCATATAGAGACGTAAGGTCGTCCCTATAAACCCAATTAAGTTTATTAATTTATTCTTGTTTTTTAACTAAAAAAATATATTTACACCTATGGAGACGAAATCTCGTTTCTAAAATGTTTGAAATAAAAAATAAAAATAAATAAATAAACTAATCTATAGAAAGGACATATCGTCTCTAAAATGTCTGAATTAAAATTTTTCTAAAAACAAATAAACTAATCAATATAAAGGACATATTGTCTCTAAAAGGTTTGAAATTAAAAAAAAAATCATTTAGGAGGTAAAATTTCCCACCAATCCATGAAAATTTGAAAAAAAAAATTAACTAACCTATAGAAAGGACATATCCTCATTATAAGTAAAAATATTTTGTTGTTATTTTATTTTTTATTAATGAATAATTTAATTTAAAAAATATATAGGGGAAAATCTTTTTTTTTTTAATTTTTTTATAAATAAAGACGTATAGAAAGGACAAGTCGTCTCTATAGGACTTAAATGTTTTTTTTTTAATTTTTTTAAAGATACCTATAGAGACGACATATCCTTTCTATTGGGTTTTAAAAATATTAGGGTTTCACTAGTTCATTTTTGTTGCTGTAATCAGCCGTTGTCTGAGTGATCGTTGTTGTTGTCTTCAGATGCAACGATTTCATCATCAGTATTGCATCTATGCTCTCTGGTGCAGTGTTTTCGTATATTAGTTAATCTGTGTATTTTTCGGTCTCCTTCAAGATCAGTTGATGCTGCTTTCTGCTGTACACCGGTGTTTCTACAAGATCTTCAGCAGATTAAGTGTTTTCTTCCTTGTTCTTCGTTTTGTATCCTTAGTATTGTAGTGTTAGTTGTTAGATCTTTGGTAGATCTAACGGTTGTGTGTGAGCACTGTTTCAGATCTTCTGATTGTTTATATCAGTTGATCATTATTCTGTATTCATTATCAGATCTTACTATTTGTAAGATCTAGGGTTTGGGGGAGTTTTTTGGTTTGGGTTAAATAATAAAGTTTTGCGTCATGTTTTGTCGCTATCTTTTGTGTCTACTGTGTTTGTATTGATATATTTGCTGCAATCGATTAGTATACCAGTGTTTTTGACAGTATTCTTTGTGAGTTCCAAGCATGCACAAATGATTCTTCGTGAAATGTCAGGTCCAATAAACATGCTAGGCCCAATAACCATTTGAATCTTTGAGACTTTCCATAATTGCGTGCAATTCCATTGTGAAACACCAATGACTTTCGTGACTTTCCTGCTTGCATGTGGTTCATGCATGTTGGAACTTGTAACTCATAAATAGCACATGTCACGGATCTCTTGCGGGTCTTTGTTCTTCGTGTGTCGTTCTCTGTGTCGCACGGCGGAGGAATGTCACGACGTCGGTCTTGAACAAAACCGAACCGAGCCATTATCTTTACATTCAAGATTCTGAAGCAAAGACTAAGTAATGCACCAATACTTGATTTACCAGAAGGAACCGAAGATTTCATAGTATACTGTGATGCATCAAAATTAGGATTTGGATGCGTCTTGATGCAACGTTAGAAAGTGATTGCTTATGCCTCTATACAACTAAAGAAGCATGAAGAAAACTACACAACGCATGATCTGGAGTTAGGAGCGATATTTTTTGCCCTCAAGATTTGCAGACATTATCTTTACGAAAGTAACACTACAAGAAAAAACCCCTATAGGGACGACACCTATAGGGACAACACAGGTCATCTCTATAGATCACCCTATAGAGACGACATGTCGTTTCTATAAGGTTTTCGTGTTTTTTAAGATAGGTTACCTTATAGTGACGACATATCCTCTCTATAAGGTGAAAATACATTTTTTTTTGCTTTTTTTATTCTCTAGTTTGTTGAATTGGAAACTTGAAAAAAACGTTTTAACTTATAGAGAGGACATGTTGTCTCTAAAACTTGAAATATTTTTCTTTTTAGTTTGTTGAATTGGAAACTTGAAAAAACGTTTTAACTTATAGAGAGGACATGTTGTCTCTAAAACTTGAAATATTTTTCTTTTAATTTAATTTTATTAATGATAAATATGCCTGAAATTAAAATAAAATTAAAAAAATAAAGTTTCACTTATAGAGACGACTCGTCTCTAAAAAGTTTGAATTTTAATTTAGGTGGCAAAATTTCCCGACATTCCAAATTTGTTCTATAAAAAAAGTCTAACATATAGAGACGATATGTCGTCTCTATAGGGAAATATAATTTTGTTTTATTTTTTAGTTTTGGTTAATAAATAATTAAAAATACAAAAAAAGTTATTTGCATATAGAGAGGACATGTCGTCCCTATAAACCCAATTAAGTTTATTTATTCTTATTTTTTAACTAAAAAATATATATTTAAACCTATAGAGACGACATATCGTCTCTAAAATTTTTGAAATAAAAATTTCAAAAAATAAATAAACTAACCTATAGAAAGGACATATCGTCTCTAAAATGTTTAAAATAAAAATTTTAAAAAATAAATAAATTAACCTATAGAAAGAACATGTCGTCTCTATAGGGAAACATAATTTTGTTTTGTTTCTTAGTTTTGCTTAATAAATAACTAAAAATACAAAAAGGTGTTATTCTCATATAGAGACGTAATGTCGTCCCTATAAACCCAATTAAGTTTATTAATTTATTCTTGTTTTTTATCTAAAAAATATATTTACACCTATGGAGACGAAATCTCGTTTCTAAAATGTTTGAAATAAAAAATAAAAATAAATAAATAAACTAATCTATAGAAAGGACATATCGTCTCTAAAATGTCTGAATTAAATTTTTTTAAAAACAAATAAACTAATCTATAGAAAGGACATATTGTCTCTAAAAGGTTTGAAAGTAAAAAAAAAATAAAATCATTTAGGAGGTAAAATTTCCCACCAATCCATGAAAATTTGAAAAAAAAAAAAAAATTAACTAACCTATAGAATGGACATGTCCTCATTATAAGTAAAAATATTTTGTTGTTATTTTATTTTTTATTAATGAATAATTTTATTTAAAAAAAAGATAGGGGAAAATCTTTTTTTTTTATTTTTTTATAAATAAAGACGTATAGAAAGGACAAGTCGTCTCTATAGGGTTTTAAAAATATTAGAATAAACATTTCTTTTATTTAGTAAATATTAAGTTTTATTTTTAATTTTTTTTGCACAAACTTGTAGGGACAACATGTCTTCTCTACAAACTCTTCTATAGCAACGACACCTATATGGACGACTTTTGTGACCTATAGGGACGAGGCTGTAGAGACAAATTTTTTAGAGACGATATGTCGTCTCTATATGTGAAAAAGGCCTATAGAGACAACATGTCATCTCTATAAGCTGAAAAAATGTTGTCCCTATAACATATTTTTCTTGTAGTGTAAGTTTACTATCTTCACCGATCATAAAAGTTTAAGAAATATTTTCGGGCAAAAAGAATTGAACATAAGACAAAGACGTTGGATGGAGATCCTTAGTGACTATGTCACACCCCGATTTCCACGTGTTTCACCGGTGGGCCCGGTGGGGGATTACCGTGACGATGTTGGCAACAATATAGTCAAACCACACAATTATATGAATGCACAGCGGAAGCTTAAAGATAAATATATAAACTTCAACCTCTGGTTGTAATATCAAATGTATTACAGAAGTCGAATATATCCACAGCGGATCATAATAATAAAATATTGTTCATTCAGACACAGCATCGAGTTTGCGAGACTATTCATGATGCTTAGGAAGCCAATACCAGCCAAATTTCGTATAGTACCTGCACTTAATCTTTTTGGGGAAAATACGTCAGTTTACACTGGTAAATACGTTCAACTGACACATTTGAAAATGTTTATTAAAATTGATTTGAATGCACAAGGCACAAACTCTTTTATAACTTGGGAAAATCATAATAATCTTGTGAACGTATTACATGTTCTTTTATGCGTTCAGTAGCCCGGGTCGTGCCGGGTTAAAGATTAATAGACACACCACATTGCGTAAAACCGTAGTATAGAAACCAACAGCTACGTCTTTTAATTAAATGTCGACAATATATACCGGGTGTACGCCTACATCGGGATGTCGATGGTCGTGGCCATTTCGTAAAATGATGCCAAGGATATCCGGGACAACGGTCATTAACCCCCCAAAGGCTTTTAAGAAACAAAACTGTTTAAATGAGCCGATCATATTATTCAATTAACCACCTAAGCGATGGAAAATATAATGCTCAATCAAGCGGTATTAACATACCGTAACCCAAGCCCGTATAGGGGAAATAAGTTAAAGTATTTACCTTTGCAAGTATATTCCTTAATTTGATTAAATCACCGATAGCTTTTACTGGGGCTCCTAATCTGGAACGAAGGTTTTAATTAACCTCTTAGAATCCTAACGGGTCTTTATATTAGCCGTAGCCTAGACCGGTTGGTTCCGATATATAGATATGGTTTAATCGCGTGAAAGGCGAAAACCGAGAATGGAATGTGATTCTGTCCCAAACAAGTTCAGAGACTTGTTTTATATGGGTCCAATGTTCACACTCTGTATTTTGGGGTTCAAATAATATAATTTGACCCGTTTCGGCTAATTTATGAAAACTAGTTTCATAAGCCGAACCGTGCGCGCAATAGGCGAAACGGTTAACCATGAGAGTCTTACGCTTATTTCCTAAGTCAATATGCCTTAAAGAGGTTGTGGTATTAGGATACCTTCCGTGATGCCCGTAACGAGTTTTAGTTAGTATATCGCCCCGTAGGGGTTTTTCGGTCATTTTAAAGATTTTTAAAGAGCTTTTCGAGTTCTACAGGAAATCTGAGTTTCCCGAACAGTTTGTAAAGTCTAAAATACTTTATTTATTATTTAAGATCAGTAGCAACTGGAATCGGGTCAAAAGACCTTGTAGAACTCAAGTTTTGGCCGAAAAGGGCATATTCGGTATTTACCGAACCGTAGCCATAACCGCAGGTTATGAGCAAGGTAAAAATTATTAAAAATCTTTAAAATTCCAAAAATATTATTTTATAACAGTGGTTAAAAGTTTTGGTGACGAAATCTTGGTTTAGATAGGCGTTATGCTAATTGCGCCGTTTATTACAAAAGTTTCTTATAAATGCGCTATTTAGCATAACTCTCATTCTAGATCTCGGATCGACGTGAAACTTTGAGGACATGCTTATAATTTAATAAGCAAGATTCTGGTCCGTTCACGTGTCCGAAATACTCGTTTTATTTTAAAAAGGCCGTTACGGTCAACTTTTAGGCGATTAACGGAAATGCGTAAAAGACTCGGACAAATCATGAACCGATCACAGAGGTTTATACCATCATGTAACCTGGTCCTAAGAGAGTCCTAAGGCATCTCTATACCTCACTAAAACGGGTCAGAACTGAAGTCAAAGCAAAAGTCAAACTTTTGCGACATTCGGCTCCGAACCGGTTCAATATAGCAAATGGTCGATTCAAACGAGCGCAAACAAGTTTATATACTTAATATCATGTTTTATGAGTGTCTAAACAGGTTCCATAGCATATACATTACAGATTATGCATAAATCGCAAAAATAGCTTTCTGTTGACTTTTTAACCGATCGTTTGACTCGACATTTGAGCTAGTTAGAGTGGTGATCGGAGGGAACCCTTTTAGAGGTTTATTACCCACATTAATACCAACTCATAACTACCTTTGATTCGTCATAAGACTGAACCATCTCGGATTTATTTTAAAGTCAAACCGTATTTACGACGGTTTGGTTTCTAGTGATTTACTAAGCATAATTTGAACTACAAAGGATCTAAGCAACTTACAGAAGTTAAGACTTGCTTAGAGAACAATGAAGAAGACTTGAGAGCTCTTGAAATGACCAGATGAGTGAGTTTGAGTTGTGATGAACTTATGAACACAAGCTTGCTATTTATAGCCAAAGACATGGTCCAAGATCATCACACAATGGTCTACAAGTGCTCATGGATGATGGGCAGGTGTCCCTAAGTGTTATGGGTCGAGTAGGGGGCGCCCATACGTCTGAGTGTTTTGCCGCTTTAAACAGCCAACAGCCAAAAATCTGTCGCTGGGCATCGCTTACGGACCGTATGGCTTCGGCCTTGCGGTCCGTAAGCCATAGGCGGATCAAATACAATCATTCACTTCCTTACGGTCCGTAAGGGGTTAAAAATAAATCTTTTTCAAATGATTACAAAATCTTGTAATTAATAACGAATCTTTGATAATTAATATCCTGACCTTTCGGGTTTGAAGGGGTAACTTTGCGATATGGTCCTCGATTAATTACAATTAAGGACCTCGCTCCATTTACCAGTATCGTTAAGCCCCTGGTTAATTTATTTATTATTCAGAAGGCCTTAATTTATATTATTGACGCTTTTAACCCTTCTCATATGAATTCGATCGTAACTTTCTCGTTTTACAACGGAACTTCGCGAAATATATATATTACATTCTAGTGAGTGTATAATACCGTTACAAAGCCTTGGGAACGTTAAAGGGTCACTCAGAGGTATAATTTAAACATGTTGACACAGTTAACCCCTGTAGCTTGTAATCTCTCACTTTCTTTCGCGTTTCGCTTCCGTACGATCTATGATTTATTCGTTTGAAGGTACAAGCATTATTTTAGGGTTACTATACAGTATATTTACCCTTGTTGACATTTATAACCTTCGAATTTACATACTTTCAAGGTTTGTCAAATTTAGTCCTTTATTTATTATAGATGCCACGTGTGACCAAACGACACGTGTTAACACATCATTGGACACAAAAATTCGAGTTGTTACATCCTCACCCCCTTAAAATAAATCTCGACCCGAGATTTACTCAAATAAAGAGGGGTACTTTTCTTTCATTATGGCTTCGACTTCCCACGTATATTCGGGACCTCTACGAGCATCCCATTTAACCTTTACAATCGGTACGTGTTTTCTTCGAAGCTTTTTGTAACACTCCGTGTTTTCCAAAAGTCAAAGTCAAAGTCAAGTGTGACTGTGATTGGAATTAAAGATAATCTAATAAGTATTTTATTTAGTTTCATTTTGATTTTCATATTATGTGGAGTAAGTGTTGTATAATCTAAACTAATCGATCAATAAATCTAACCACAAATCAACGACCGACTATGAATAGTAGGAAGTAACAATGCAATAAAGTTAATCAATCAGCAATCAAGTTAATCAAATCAATCATCGAGCTCAAGTGTGGGTGTTTTAGTACTTTATACGTGTGTGTGCCTTACGTGTTACTTGTGCATGTTTATTTATGTTATTGAGTGTGGTGAATCAATCAAATCAATCGAAACTCGAAGGATAATCAAACTCAATCGAAATCGAATGTGAAAATTAGGTTGTAAGGATGCTTGTATGTAGATATAGTAGTTGGGACTAAAAGTAATTTGAATAGAAACTCTATCCTACTCTATTCCTCATCCATCGAAATCGAAATATCAAAAATCGTCGCGAAACGCTCAAAACAGGACATCCTGATCGAACAGGGCATCCTGATCGAGCAGGCTAGCCGATCGAACAGGCTGTTCGATCGAGCAGCCCACTCGGCCAGGAATGCTGCTCGATCGGATGGGCCTTTCCTCTTTTGGAAGCCTATAAATAGGGCTGTCTTCGTCAAACTTTCCACTTTTGGAAAAGCTCTGACCGACCAGCCTCTTCTTCTCGCTAAATCTCAGATTTCTCTCAATCCGGTAAGTGTTTCACTCAAATTCTTGTACGTTTTTGTTCATCTATCGATTCTACACATTTCTATCTTTCAAAACTTGGATTTCAACCGTGAAATCACCAAGATCTAGGTGTTCTTGGGTGATGTCATCATGGTGTTCTTCAAGAACACTAAGTTTTGGCATCATTCCACTATGAATAGCTTAGATCTAACCGATTTCCACATAAATAACCTAAAATCTACCAAAGATCTTAACATTTCACGGTGGAAAAGGATTTGAAAGATGGGTTTCCATCTATCTTTCAACTCTTTTACACTCAAACCGGTGAAGACGGGACTTGAGTCGATTTACAATCAATCTAAACAAACACATGGTTCAAGATCCGGATTCTACCACGAGATTTACCGATTTCGGGTTAACGATTAAACTTAAGTTCCAAACCGTCTCTGACCGAGCTTGGGTGATTCCTGCTCAAGTCAGTGAACTAAGTAAGGACTTCCGTTTTATGGTTCAACTCGTAATCAAACTATCTTCAAATCACGACAAATAATGGGAATAACCAAGTGTTAGGAGATAGGCTAACCAGGTCAGAATGCTGGCCGAACGGTTAGGCTGTCCGATCGGACAGCCCAACCGAACTGGCTACACCAGCCGATCGACCGGGCCACCCGTTCGACTAACACCTGGGCCCACAAACTCACAAAAGTGTAGTATTGACGAGGTGTTGTTCGATCGACTACGCCACTCGATTGAGCATTACTACTCGAATCATGAGATACTATACTTCAACACTTAACCTTTTCGAAACATTGGAATGTCACCCGATCGAGCATGCCACCCGATCGAGTGACATGTTACCCTTTAATTACACCAAGGTGTCTAACCGATCGGTTGGGCTAACCGATCGAACGACCCGTTCGATCGACCGACTTGAAAGGTATGAACACTTTGATGTTCTCAAATGCTGAAACTAAAACTTCAAAAGTTCAAACCATCATACACAAACACATCCTTCTCATTAAAGGAAGAAACAATCCACTTGAAAGGACCAACCGATTGAGCCAGTCGGCCGATCGAATGGGAATGTTCAAACGGACTTTCAAACCAGTTGAACAACCCGTCCGATCGAACCAGCCGTCCGATCGAATGGCCTACTCGATCCAATATCCATTGCTTATTTTTCCGCGTTACTCATCATCGTTGTACTATCGAACTATTCAAGCTAAACAATTCTCAGTGCTCCCTTCAATCCACATCAAACCACTGTGAGTATACTCGATCCCTTTTTTTTGCTTTCAGCACTTTTGGGTGTTACAGACGTAAACTATCAAAATCACAAATCAACACAAACTGTTTGAACGCTAACCTATTTGCATGTGCTACTTGACTAAATGATTGCTGTTAATTATGTTTACACGTGGAGTGCTATCTACCTGCTTTAGCAACATAGTACTATAGTTTGGACTCAGCACCCGTTCACACGGGGGTTGCTAAGGACAATTACTTGCATGGATTACGGTGGTAATCATGTATTGCGAACTGTCTCGGACAGTCAACCCGCAGTCGTTGGTATCGATGGTCCCATGTCGGTAATTTACATGCATCGTTTTCCCTTGTGTACGTGCCTGGTTATGCGTAAATTATTCGAACTCTATATGCTATATCAAACTTGTGTACTCACCTTTACATTATATGTATTGACTTTTATTTTAACGTATGTGACAGGTGTTTAATGTGTTAGCTTGCTAGGGAAGCGAGGCGATAATAAGCTTCTAGGAACCCGGAACCTATGGTCACTGCCCACGTACCTGTTCCAGGGCCATAGTTCTCAGTAGATCTTGCCACTGGCACCTGTAGCCAGAGGGGTCCACAAATAGGGGTCTTAGAAACATCAAACAATATTTAATTGGTCTGTAATAATTAGAATCTGAGTTGTTGGAACAGTGCTACTTGTTTGGTTGCTTTCTGTAATAATTAATTTGAATATTTGGGATACGGTATGGGACGTATCTATAACTGAATATTATAAATAGTTGTTGTGGAAACTTCTGAACAATCTATTTCGCTCAGTGCCGCGCCCCGATGATTCCGCCATCAGTTGGGGTGTGACAGATTGGTATCAGAGCCATAACTATAGGGAATTAGGTTAGACACGACCTAGTCCGGGTCGCTGTCTTAGAGACCTAGACTATAGCTAAGAACCAAGAGACCAAGTTTATGTGCTTATTCATGATATTCATTCTATTCTATCACTGCACTCAAATTCCAAGCCAAAACCCGCAGTTTGGTCAGGACTAGGTGTGAAAGCCGTAAATTCCTGCCTAAATTGCCGGATTTCGCTGATTATTTATGTGTGAATTTCAATCAACAAACGGGGGAAAATTATACCAAATCAGGGTTGAAACCCACAATTTGATGCAAATTTTCCTCTGAGATTTCTTAAAAACAAGGAAGAAATGTTGTTCCGACTTTATTTCATCACGCCAAGACAATTAACGGACTCCAACGACCTGAACTCACAAGTATGTCCTAGGAAACGCGTGCGTAATGCCCGAGAATTGAGGCAGAAACACGACCCCTAGAGTCGAAAGTGACGACAAGTCTACTGTGAATAGTTAAATTGTTTTGGTCAGTCAATGTCTAGTAGCCGCAGACAATCTACCTTTCGATTTTACGTTTTGTTTCGCTGATGTTATATGTTTTGCCTGTTTACGTGTTTTATAATTTCGCTGGTTACTCGATTTTTGCTATCAATCTGCACGACTTGTATTGCTATCCTACCTCGATTTAATTCCCAGTTGACGTGAGCTAGACGATAATAACATGCCATACTACGCTAAACAATCAAGTTAGACGATATGACGTGATGCTACTCGATATACCATACGAACGAAGCTCGACTTGTGGTTATAGGTTTCTGTTTTCTGACTGCCTCTGTGATAAAATGTGTACGTGTTTAGGAAATGATGTACCCTAATTGCTTGTTTGCTTATGTGCCCTACCTGTTTATGTGCTTATGTGTTTCTGTGATTACATGGATTCTGTGTATTCTGTGCTTTTGTGTCTATATGTGCTACGTGATGTGAGATACGGCGTGATTCTAGGCTTTAGTAATTTAAGACGTGTGGGATAAGAATCGAATTCGTTGTGTTGAGCTCTGTGGCGATGTCTATTGCAGACCATGTCGTCATCATCAAGGTCTCGCCAACGTCTTACCCGTCAGGAAAAGAGGGACAAACGCCTTGCTGCAATCATCGCGAAGCAAGTGGCTAAGGCTGTAAGTGACGTGTATGAGAACGCTAGCAAATCTTCGGAGGAGTCCAGAATCGACGCTCCTAAAGACGCCAACAAAGCTACCTTTAGCTTCAAACAATTCAAGGCATGTGGACCAAAGGAGTTCACCGGTGAGAATGGCCCTACGGCTCTGTTCCATTGGTTTGACTCGGTAGAAGTCACCCTTCGACAAAGCGGATGCCCAGATCACCTCCGTACTCTCAATGCCACCGGTGTCTTCCAGTCACGAGCCTTGGACTGGTGGACCGCCGAAAGGAACAAGCGCGGGAACGACGCTGCATACGAGCTAACGTGGGAGGAACTGAAAGCGATCATGTTGGACGAGTTCTGTCCTCCCCACGAGCGCCAAAAGTTGGAGGATGAGTTCTGGTGTATCAAGCAAAAAGAGGGAGACAATGCTGGTCTCACTGCCCGTTTCAAGCAGTTAAGCATCATATGTCCCGACCAGGTCAAGACTCCTGACATGACCATCAAGAAATACATCCGTGCTCTCCCAGACTGTGTCGCGGATTTCGTTCACGCCTCCAAGCCCACAACGATCGAAGAAACCTACCTGCTCGCTGCTGAGATTAACGACAAGCGAGTGAAAGCTGGTTTCTGGGATAAGCAAGCCAAGTCTCTGCACCAAGTCACCACCGCATCAAACGACAACACCACTACTCAAGCCTCCAAGTCTACAAGAAGGAGGAAGAAGAACAAGAGTTGCGCTGCCGCAACCACTGCTGCTCCCATTCAGTCTGTACCAGCACAGCAGCAGCAACCACAGCGCACCGCTCCAGTGATCAATGCGCCGCCAGCTAAGCGTGCGTACACCGGACCCCACCCACTCTGCCCAACGTGTTCTTATCATCATCCGGTGGGTGTGGCCTGCCGATTCTGCGCACACTGCAACGTCTACGGGCACTTCACTGCGAGTTGTCGCTATGGTCCCCGTCAAGCTCAAGCTCAAGCCGCAGTAAATCAAGCTCTACTCCCTGCTCCTCAAGCTCAACAAGCCGCTCAGGCCCCAGCAACGAATGTTCGGACCTGTTTTGCATGTGGTGACCCCAACCACTTTGCGAATCGGTGCCCGAACAGGGTGGTAAAACAAGAAGCCCAACAACCCCAGCAACCACAGCAACAGCAGCCTCAACAGCAGCTCACGCCAGAACCTTCAACATCAATGCACGTCAGGCTCAAGCTGACAACAACGTGGTCAATGGTACGTTCCTTGTGAATGGTATATATGCATCATGTTTGTTTGATACTGGAGCCGATAACTGCTTTGTGTCATTTGAATTCGAGAAGCTTCTTAGTCGTAAGCGCTCTTATCTCTCGTCGTCATTCGAAGTTGAAGTCGCTACCGGAAGAACCATCGCTGTAAATTCAGTGCTCCGTGATTGTACTCTTAAGCTCAACGATCATATCTTCCCTATCAACCTTATTCCGATGCAGCTCGGAAGTTTCGATATCATAGTAGGCATGGACTTTCTTCGCGAAAACCATGCTGAAGTTGTGTGCTTCGATAAAATGATTCGATTTGTGTTAGCTAGTGGTGATATTCTATGTGTGTATGGTGAAACTACTGCGAAAGGTCTCAAGCTCATGTCATGCCTCCAAGCTAGCAAATATCTCCGCAAGGAATATCGAGCCTTCTTGGCCAACATTGTTGTAGCGGAGGAGGACAAGAAAAGGAAAGTTGAAGTCAAAGATGTCCCAGTTGTCCGAGAATTTCCTCAGGTGTTCCCTGATGATCTTCCTGGATTACCTCCAAGTCGTGATATCGACTTTCGAATCGACCTTATTCCTGGAGCCAATCCTGTTGCCAAAGCTCCTTACCGACTCGCTCCCTCCGGAATGCGCGAACTTTCGAACCAACTCCAGGAACTACTCGAAAAAGGCTTTATTCGCCCGAGCACTTCTCCTTGGGGCGCACCAGTCCTTTTCGTTAAAAAGAAGGATGGGTCGTTCCGGATGTGCATCGACTATCGGGAATTGAACAAGCTGACCATCAAAAACCGGTACCCCTTACCCAGGATCGACGATTTGTTTGACCAGTTGCAAGGTGCTCAGTGTTTCTCCAAGATCGATCTACGTTCAGGCTACCACCAGTTGCGGATTCAAGAGGAAGACATACCCAAAACCGCTTTTCGAACCCGATATGGCCATTACGAATTCGTTGTTATGCCTTTTGGTTTGACAAACGCACCCGCGGTCTTCATGGACCTGATGAATCGCGTATGTAAGCCATTCCTAGACCGTTTCGTCATTGTGTTCATCGACGATGTCTTGATCTATTCCAGATCGAGGGCCGAACATGCGCAGCATCTGCGGTTGGTTCTCGAGTTACTTCAGGGGAATCAACTCTACGCCAAGTTCTCCAAGTGTGAATTCTGGCTAGAGGAGGTTCAATTTCTGGGTCACATTGTGAATAGTCAGGGTATACACGTTGATCCCGCGAAGATCGAGGCAGTTAAAGGTTGGATTACGCCTAAGAATCCGTCAGAAGTTCGTTCTTTTCTCGGATTAGCAGGTTACTACCGACGGTTCATCGAAGGGTTCTCGAAGATTGCTGTGCCGCTTACCTCTCTTACTCATAAAGACAAGCCTTTCGTGTGGGGAACCGCACAAGAGACTGCCTTTCAAACCCTCAAACACATGCTATGCCATGCACCGATTCTTACACTGCCCGACGGAAGCGATGATTTCGTTGTCTATTGTGATGCTTCAAACCTTGGTCTTGGCTGTGTCCTCATGCAACGAGACAAGGTTATAGCTTACGCTTCTCGACAGCTCAAGATCCACGAGAAGAACTACACAACCCATGACCTCGAGCTAGGCGCAGTTGTCTTTGCGTTAAAGATTTGGCGACACTACCTATACGGTACAAAGTGTACGATCTTCACCGATCACAAGAGCCTACAGCATATCTTTAATCAAAGAGAACTCAATATGCGTCAACGCCGATGCGTAGAACTCCTCAACGATTACGACTGTGAGATCCGTTATCACCCAGGCAAGGCGAACGTAGTTGCTGACGCGCTTAGCAGGAAGAATTATGTGATAGGTGTTCGGAACATCCAAGCACAGTATAACCTCGAAGCTCTCATCCGTGAAGCACAACATGCCTGCTTCAACGAGCGCACGTTGAAGAGGGAAAGAATCTATCACGATGGAGCTCATCTCATCAGCAAAGCCAATGAGATATTCTATTATCTGGACCGAATCTGGGTTCCGAGGAGGACAGATTTGCGAAAGATCATCATGAACGAAGCCCACAAATCCCGATACTCCATTCATCCCGGTGCAGACAAGATGTACCAGGACCTACGCTACAAGTACTGGTGGCCTGGGATGAAGCGAGATATCGCTCTATATGTTGGTAGCTGCCTAACTTGTGCAAGAGTCAAGGCTGAACATCAAAGACCTTCCGGCTTACTCGAACAACCGCCGATACCCGTATGGAAGTGGGAGAGCATAGCTATGGATTTCATAACTAAGCTTCCGACCACGCCATCAGGTCACGATAGCATTTGGGTTATAGTCGACCGTCTAACCAAATCAGCCCACTTTCTGCCAATACGAGAAGACTATAAGGTGGCCAAGCTAGCCCAAATCTACACCGACGAGATCATTAAGAATCATGGTACGCCTCGAGACATCATCTCTGATCGTGACGCTCGGTTTACTTCGAGATTGTGGGAAACATTTCAAGCGGCTCTAGGTACGACGCTGAATTTAAGTACCGCATTCCACCCGTAAACCGACGGACAGACTGAAAGAACGATCCGTACTATTGAAGACATGCTCCGTGCGTGTGTTATCGATTTTGGTGGTAGTTGGAGCAAACACCTGCCATTGGTCGAATTCTCGTACAATAATAGCTACCATTCCAACATCGAGATGACACCTTTCGAAGCCTTGTATGGTAGGAGATGTCGTTCTGTTGGAACCCGAAGGTTTATTCATGTAGGTTAGCTTAGTTTAAGGGTTGATTATGGATTTGTTTAGTTTTATGTTTTGGGTCGATATGTAAGGATTGGGCTTGTTTAGTTGTGTCGCATGGGCTTAGGTTAGTGGCCCAGTTTGTTTTGTATTTAAGCACACCTCTACCTCATTGTTTAAGGTTGTTGATTTGGTGAAGTAGGAGTGGCGACACAAAGGGGAAAGGAACCGAGTTCCTGTTGATTTCTTGTATCAGTCATTGCTAGCCTTTGAATGCAAGATTTCGGTTTGTGTTTTTGTTCATTGTTTTCATCTTGGTTATTATATATATTCTTGAATCACCTATTGATTGGATTCCGCACAATCAATAGGTTGTTTGATATCATTGAGAGATCCTCACGGGTTTTACAATTGGTATCAGAGCCATTGAAGCCATTCAAGGGCTCGGTTTTGATATCATTCGGATTCAAGAATTGTTTGTGCTACTGATCTATTTTGTTGCGTGTTTTGCAGTGAAATATTTAATCTGTTCCTGACCGATTAATCAAAATTTTACTGATTTTGGTTTGTTGATTTATGAAAAAGGTGTTTGCTGATTTTACGGGAAGTTGGTGGTCAACAAATTCAAAGATTACAATATCTTTGAATTTTGGAAGTGCTGAAAAATCGGGATTGCGAGTAAACAGATCTTATCGTTTATTCTTTTGCAGGTTTCGACTCGCAACCATCACTGTTGCGGTTCATCACGTTCTGGTTTCGACTCGCAACCATCACTGTTGCGGTTCATCACGTTCTGGTTTCGACTCGCAACCATCACTGTTGCGGTTCATCAC
Organism: Helianthus annuus; assembly: GCF_002127325.2. Lineage (NCBI taxonomy): Eukaryota > Viridiplantae > Streptophyta > Magnoliopsida > Asterales > Asteraceae > Helianthus > Helianthus annuus. The sequence goes on from NC_035445.2 coordinate 139,704,304, forward strand.
GTTTTGGTTTCGACTCGCATTCATCACGGTTTCGGTTCATCCTGTTTCAGTTGCGACTCGCAACCATTAGTCAGTCTCCACTCGCAACCAAAGCTGTTTCGACTCGCAACCTCAGTTTCGGCTCATTCTGTTTTAGTTACGACTCGCAACCACAGCAGTTACGACTCGCAACCCCAGCTGTTACGACTCGCAACGACACTGATTTACGGACATTTGAACTGTTGACTTTTGGACTTAAAACAAAAATCAATTAATTAATTAACTGATTAATTAAACATGTCGTCAAACAACAGTGAATTGACTGCCCTTAATCAACAACAAGAATTGGATTCAAAGCTTGGAACCACAACACGCATTCCTAGGTTAACTGATGCTAATGATTTTCCCGAGTGGAAGTGGCGCTTTGAACAGCATCTGAAAGTTAAGGATTATAAGCTGTGGCGAAGCATTTTGAGAGGTCCTAGGGAAATCATGATGGAAAGCTCAACTGAACCAGGTCTTAAGGTAAAGAAACCTAGGGATCAGTACACTGAAGATGATTTGCTCATTGTTGAAGAAGATGATCGAGCTCTTTCCTACTTAACCATGGGTTTGGGTCCTGATATTGCTATTGGTTTTCGCACCTGCAAATCTGCCAAAGAATTGTGGGATTCTCTGATCGAAGTATATGAAGGAAACGAAGATATGAAAGAGAGCCGAAGAAATCTGCTGCAACAAAACTTCAACAATTTCAACCATATTTATGGTGAAACGATAGACAATCAGATTCAGAGATTTGTGAAGCTGATCACTCAAATGCAAATGGAAGAAATTCATATAACAAATGCATCCACAAACCGACAACTTCTTAATGCACTACCAAAGAGTTGGGATCATCATGTTGCTATGATCAAGAAGACAAAAGACCTAGCTAGATGCACTCTGTCAGAGATGATCTCTCACATTAAGGCATGCGAACTAGATGATAAGCAAAGAGAAACAAATTACAAGAACAGTATGCTAGCTGCTGGTTTCTCCATTGCTCCCGCTTCCTCCAACAACAGCAACACAGCCTTATTGTCTCAAGGAGGTTTTCAGATGTTTCGCAATACTTCATCCGCTACTCCAACTTCAGCAAAGGTGCACTCATCTGGATCCTCAAATCAAGTCGTTTCTCCAGCTTCTCCTGCTTCAATTCAAAATGCTGGGAATGTCTCTACTGTTGCTCCTACTTCTGCCCCCGCTGCAAACAACGAAATGATGGCCTTCTTCGCAAATCAATCAAAGGAAAAACTGGATATAGCAGCTTCAGTGATCAACTGTTTGAATGCTTTTATTGCAGGAAAGCTTGATCCACCAAAGTGGAGTCCTGATGATCTGACACAGGTTCATCCAGATGATGTTGAAGAAATGGACATCACCTGGCAGATGGCAATGGCAGCTTTCAGAGCCCAAAAGTTTGTGAAAAGAACAGGTAAAAACAGGTGGGGAAATGCATGGAATGGAGCAGCTAAAGTGCCCTTTAATCTTCGTTGTTTCAACTGTCATGAGGAAGGACACTATGCTCGAAACTGCCCGAAGCCACTTATAAACAGAGATCAAACTCCTGCAACTCCTGCTCAACCTGCAACTCCTAATCGAGAAAGAGCTCTTGTGACCACTACAAGTATAGCAGATGCTGCTGCTTCTGGAAGTCCACAGCCGCAAGGATTAGCACAAGAACTGGTGGTTCAGCCCAACCTCAACTTTGATTGGACTTCAGAAATTGAGCGTCTGAACATATCAGCTCCAGAGAATCAAACTGCTACATCCAACATTGCTTTCATGACTTCAAGCGAACATAGCCTAAAGCCAGAGGAAGAGACTGCAGCTGATGATTTTGCATTCATGACTCAAATCCTTTCAGCTCCTGTTAAAGGTCTCACCAAAGAAGAGGTAATTTCTGTTTTCTGTACTCCTGAGTGTAGGGAAAGGGTTGAGGCTTACAGAATACACAACGCTGAGCTCATTCGAGATTATAATGACATAAAAAATAAGAATTTTACTTTGTCTAAAAATGAGAAGCTTTATAAAGAAAAGATTGAAGCTCAGCGAAAAGACATCATCAAACTAAAGGATGATGTGAGTGTAAAAACAGCCCATTTCCTAGAAGCTCAAGAGAAGGTATGCATTTTAACTAAGGAACTGGAAGATATTCGAAACAGATATCAAATTAATGAACTAAATATCAAGAAGTTTAATTCTTCCAGTAAACTAGTTAAAAATTTATGTGATCAACAACTTGCATACAAGGAAAAGAAAGGGCGTGGTTTGGGTTATACTCAGACTCCTCCTCCATATAATGATAATTACACTTGTTTACCAATGACTGAGGAGGAGATGCTGAACGAGAGTAAAATGACTTATGGTTCAAACAACAACAAATCGTCTGTTCATGACATACATGTTGAGCCACAGAAGTCCACTCCATTGAATTTTGTTCCTAAGGCACAATTGATCCTAATGTTTCATCGTCATGTGCAGATGATAGCTCTGAAGTAAAGTGTGGTGATGTTCATGGGAGTGAACCGGTCGTTATTTCAAATGTTTCTGAACCATATTTTGAACATTATTCTGAACCAACTGAGTCTGACATTGCTTTTACTAGTTCTTTGTTTGCGTCGTTTTCAGCTTATGTTTCGTCTTGTGAGCCTGTTGTTTTGGGCAAAACTAATAATGTTTGTGTGGATGATTTGAACAATAAGTGTGGTGATGATTGTTTTTCAGCTAATGTTTGTGATCCTAACAACTCTAATGTTTCAGCTTGTGAAAATGTTACAGGTGAGGTCCCTCAGGATGCATTCAGTGAAACCACTGAAATGACTTCTCAAGAAAATCAAGAGTATCCTGATTCTTCTTCTGAATCTGTCTCAGTGGGTGTCCCTAATGTTGAATCTAGTGGGACCCCATTGGAAACTATGTTAAACAATGAACCTGAATCTGTGTCACATGATCAATGCTCTGAGGAAATGCACATTGATGAAACTTCTTCAAGCTCAGAAAAGGAACCTGAATCAGTTTCACATGACAAATGCATTGAGGAAGAGCATATTGTTGAGACTTCTTCTTGTTCGGGAAGTGAACCTGAATCAGTTTCAGATGATAAATGCCTTGATAAATCGCATTTGGATGAAGCTCGTACATGTTCAAATTCGGAATCAAGATTAAGTAACAATGAAAAGGATGCTGATCTAAGAGAGAAATCATTAGAAGAAAATTTATCTAAAGAAAAACCACAAGTCAAACATGTTCAGAAAACTAAAACATCAAATCACACGAAATCAAGCAGATAGAGTCAAAATGTCAAGAATATTCAAAATGTGAAACGTCAAACATGTTTTAACTGTGGCATTGCTGGTCACATTGCCAGAAATTGTGGTAAACTCCCAAGGACACCGAACAAGAAAACATCAGGGCGAAATCAGAAGGTCACGTCTAACCGATATCACTGTTCGGAGTCCATGATGTCTGCAAGGACTAAGACAATGAAGAACAACTATCATAGGACTAGACCTTCTGATCTGGATTGGAATGCAGCCAAACGCTATAATCAATATCAGAATAGACAAACAAATTTTCAGCATAATCAAAGTAATTCTTTTGGTAACGCTTTTGAAAGTTTCAATTCTAACTGGTCAAGACAGTTTTGGAAACCTAAAGCTAATGGTATGCAATCCAATTCAATGAAATCATGTCATCAAAATGTCGCCAAAAGGGATGTTTCAAAATTTCTGAATAAAGATAATTTAGTGTGGCAGAGAGTGACATATATTGATGCACAAGGAAAACCCAGATCCACTATGGGCTGGGTTCCTAAATCTAACTAATCCCGCTAATCGTGCAGGAACAGCTGTGGAGGACTACCGTGCGCCTCTGGTACATGGATAGTGGCTGTTCCAGGCACATGACAGGAGACTTATCCCAACTGGTAAATGTCAAAGAGTTTAATGGTGGATATGTCTCATTTGCGGGAGGAGAGTCAGGTAGAATCACGTTAAAAGGAACTGTTCGAAACGGCGTCTTAAGCTTTGAAAATGTTAATTATGTTCCAGAACTGAAACACAATCTGTTAAGTATTTCGCAGATTTGTGATCGAGGGAATTCAGTTCATTTCACGAAGAAAGGGTGTCATGTTCTTAAGCCTGGGATTGTTATTCCAGAAGACTGGTTCTTAATGACAGCTGAAAGAAAGGGAAATGCTTACGTCATTGATATGAACAAGAAACCGTGTGAAGAGATCACTTGTCTATTTTCAAAGATTTCGGAGCATGATGGTCTGCTGTGGCATCGTCGACTTGGGCATGTGAATATGAAAAACCTGAACCGTCTAGCTAAAGGTTAACTGGTACGTGATCTTCCAATCAAGGACTTCATGTTGGTGGAGAAATGTGTTGCTTGTGCGAAAGGGAAAGCTCATCGAAAACCTCATAAGACTAAACCAGCACCTTCGACAAAAGCTGTACTCGAGCTACTTCACATGGATCTTTTTGGCCCAGTGAATGTGCTGAGCATTGGGAAGAAAGCTTATTGTCTGGTAATCGTCGATGATTACTCTCGCTACACTTGGGTGTATTTTCTCAGCCACAAAAATGAAACTGCTGTCTTGGTAAAACAATTCATCACTTTGGCTGAAAATCAAGTGAGTGCTAAGGTGAAGGTTATTCGATCAGACAATGGGACAGAATTCAAGAACGTTACTTTGGATACTTTCTGCATTGATAAGGGAATCGATCGTCAGTTCAGTGCGCCTCGAACTCCACAACAAAATGGAGTAGCTGAAAGAAGGAATCGTACTCTCATTGAGGCTGCGCGTACTATGCTGGCTGATTCAAAGCTTCCTAGCTTCTTTTGGGCCGAGGCTGTTAGCACGGCTTGTTATATCCAGAATCATGCTTTAGTAAACAAACGTCACATGAAAACCCCTTATGAGATTCTGGAAGGACGTAAACCTTCGGTTTCACACTTTCGTATCTTTGGTTGTCCATGTGTATTATTACTTATGGACTCCAACGGAAAGTTTGAAGTCAAAGGTGACGAATGTTACTTTGTTGGATATGCTAAAGGCTCTGCTTATAGGGTATACAACAAAGTAACTAAAAATGTCGTCGAGTCATGCAGCATTGAATGGCTTGAAGAGAATGCTACGGACGCTAGAGTTGGTCCAGATTGGTTATACGATTATTCTGCACTGTTTAAATCATTTAACATTTTGTCAAGTGACGTTTCAGTTACAGGTGTGTCTATTCCCAAACAACCATTGTCGTTTGAAGATACGGAAGACGAAGCACAAATGCAAGACAACGGGAGGCATCATACCATTGATCCACCGGGAATGGTGTTTACGCAGCATCCTACACCAACTCCGACGGTCAATCGATCCCCTGAGGGTGCATCAACTAGTGACTCTGCATTATTTCCTCAACCAATTCCTGAGGATTGTGTTGTCACTTCTCCTGTAGTTCATACTACTACAGCACCTAATGAGGGGGAGTCTAGCAACACCACCACTGAAGAGGAGATTGTACCTGACTTGGCCATACCTACGAGCGTTCAACGCAATCACCCAATCGAGAATGTGATTGGTCCTGTAAATGCAGGAATTTTGACAAGGAGTCAATCAGGAACCATTAACACTTGCTTATATTCTTGTTATCTTTCTCAAATCGAACCTAAAACCATTGATATAGCTTTGCAGGAACCTGGCTGGGTAGATGCTATGCACGAAGAGCTGAACCAGTTTGAAAAACTTGGAGTATGGAAACTCGTCAAGTTGCCAACAGGAAAACGTAAGCTTGGAACTAGATGGGTATTTCGAAACAAGCAGGATTCTGCAAGAGTCATCGTTCGAAACAAAGCAAGGCTGGTGGTTCAGGGATTTAGACAAATTGAAGGACAAGATTATGATGAAGTATATGCTCCGGTTGCACGACTTGAAGCCATCCGGATCTTTTTAGCTTACGCGTCATACATGGGATTCACTGTTTATCAGATGGATGTCAAGACCGCGTTTCTCTATGGAGATGTGAAGGAAGAAATTTATGTCGAGCAGCCACCAGGGTTTGTGCATCCAGACCATCCTGAATACACTTACAAGCTAGACAAGGCACTGTACGGGTTACACCAGGCCCCTCAAGCTTGGTATGCCACCTTAACAGAGCATCTTTTGGCTCATGGGTATACGCGTGGCACCATAGACCAGACTCTGTTTATCAAGAAGGTGGGAAGTGATCAAATCTTGGTTCAAATCTATGTTGATGATATCATTTTCGGTTCTACAAGTGAGGATCTTTGCAAGGAGTTCGAGAGAGTTATGAAGAAGAAGTTTGAAATGAGTGCTCTGGGGGAAATGACACTGTTTTTGGGTCTACAAGTCAAGCAGAGTTCGCAAGGAATTCTTATTCATCAAGGGAAGTATGTGGATGATGTGCTGGCAAAATTCAAATTCACGGACGCAAAGCCTGCTGAAACACCTATGGCAGAGAGACCACTATTGACTGAAGATGAAGAAGGAGAGTCTGTCAATCAACGTCAATATAGGTCCATGATCGGGTCATTGATGTATCTCACAGCTAGCCGTCCGGACATCATGTTTGTTGTTTGCAACTGTGCACGCTATCAGGCTAATCCTAAAACTTCTCATCTTATTGCTGTTAAAAGGATCTTTCGGTATCTTAAAGGCCGACCTCGGTTTGGCCTGTGGTATCCGAGGGATTCCAATTTTGACTTGTTTGCTTTCTCTGACAGCAACTTTGGAGGTACTGACAGTGACAGGAAATCTACATCTGCGGGATGCCAATTTTTGGGTGATCGGCTCATTTCTTGGCAATGCAAGAAACAACAAACAGTGGCGATATCTACAGCTGAAGCCGAGTATGTTGCTGCTTCTGCTTCTTGCTCTCAAGTGGTGTGGATGCAACATCAATTGCAGGATTACGGTTTGACTTATCTTAACACTACTATTTACTGCGATAATGATGCTGCAATACAAATTGTTCGAAATCCTGTCTTTCACTCCAAAACCAAGCACATTGATATTAAAGTTCATTTTATCCGAGACTGTTTTGACAGAGGTCTTATTACTCTTGAACAAATCGACACAGATGCAAATGCTGCCGATTTGTTCACCAAACCTGTCAGCAGCTCGAAATTCAGAGTGCTTGTGGATTTTCTAAAAATGATCCGCTTTACCGATTGAGCATGTTTTTTGTTTTTTCGTAGGTAAATTTGTTCATAAAGTTTTCTATTCTTAGGTAGTTTTTTATTTATGCTCAAATTTAGGGGGAGAAAAATCGAAAAATACAAAAACATTAAAAAATCGAAAAATACAAAAAGAAGTGTGGCTGGACTGGGAAATGAAATGATTTTCACATTATGGTCGAGGGTTGACTCATGTAAGACCAGTATCGAAATAGTTTGACTCTAGTATGATGTGTTGGTAGGCTCTATCCTTAAGATTGGAAACATTAGCTGTTTCTGTTCAGAACTAAACTAGTACATGACCTCAGAAAAGAAAATCACTTGGAATTAGCTCATGTCTATTTGAATGTCTGTATGTTGTCCCGATACACACAATTTTGATCTGATTCTGAAATCTTCTCTGAAAAAGTCGTGTACCTCCTCTGCTGCATCCAGATACATGCTGACCTGGAGGTGCTAGGCAACGACAGCTTCTGCTGCATCCAGATACATGCTGACCTAGCTGTACGTTGTCGCGCTGTAGATCTAAACACCCGAAAGAGGCCCTCTAGTGCCCAAAAGAAACCCAAATAAACCTATATCAAATTGAGAAAAACTCATTTGATCTGTATATTATATCATCCCTGCAAAAGATCTATTCTGTTCTCTTCTCAACCTATTCCCAGTTAAGATTTCAGAAATCTGGATTGGACTTGTGAAATATGTGGTAGGGAAGATACTTGCATGATAGAGTGTGCTGTTTATATTTCCGGGATTTGATTAGTATTTGTTTGGGTGTTCATGGTTAAAATATCAAAACATGATAAAATGAGGCACATGCAGTTATATGGAAAAGGTCTAGGGAGATGAGTTTAAGAGGACAAATATACTGGCAGTTGTCTAGATCATCCTGTAGTAGATCAGTGTTGATAAGTGAAGTCAAGCCCGAAACCTTGTGATTTGATCCCTGAGTATCTATGCAAATTTCCTGATTTATTTTTGTAAATAATATTTTATTATTTAATTTTGTTTTTTAGGTTTTTATTTTGCAAACATTGCTCAAAAGGTTTAATGGATAATTTTCAGATTTTGAAATGGGGTTAAAAATTGCTTGATAAATCTGTTTGAGCCCAAGTCATTAAGGCCCAAGCCCATAAGACATGGGCCCATGATAAAAGTTGAATATAAAAGGGAGGTTACGAGTCATAACCCTTGTACACTCGCAATCAAATCTCTCTTTTTCTCTCAAGATTCCGGTGATCATCAAGATTCCGACTTATCTCCGGTTGCGACTCGCAATCTGCATCATTGATAATCAAGGTATTGTGACGTCATCATTCAAGTTTTGCAGGAAATAATAAGTAATTGTTGAAGATTCCGATGAAGATTTGAAGATTCCGATGAGGATTTGAAGATTCCGATGAAGTTTCCGATGAAGTTTTGAAGATGTTGACTCGCAATCAAGAACACTTAGGACTCGAAACCAGTGGTCACGAGTCGCAATATCAAGATTGCGACTCGAAAACTCATGGTTGCGACTCAAAGTTTGTTAGTTGCGACTCATGATTGCAACTCGAAATTTGTTGGTTGCGACTCATGGTTGCGACTCGCAGACAACTGGTCTCGAGTGAACAGTAACAGTGTTTGTTTTGGTTTTTTTATCACTGTTATAATCAATATTGGAAACTTAGTTGATTTGTGTTGTGTGCAGAAAAATGGATTTGAAGTTTATATCTTCTCATAATGAAGTCGGATACTTAGCAGCTCCACCAGTGAAGCACAAGCAGCTGTATACGTCGTTGATGAAAGGCCTAAATACATGCCGGATTGTTCATGCTCTTCGTGAGAATCCAGTTGTTTATGAAAGCCTTATTCGAGACTTTTGGAAGACTGCTAAAGTTGAAATCGTTGAAGGAAAGGGAGCTATAGTTGCTGAGATTCAAGAGACGAAAGTTATAGTGACTGAGCAGATGATTAGAGATGTGTTAAAGTTTAATGATCAGGAAACAGATCCTATAGAACTTCCTGCTGGAACAGTGGAAGCAATTCTACCTCGTTTAAGCTATGAAGGAAAGTTTCCTCCCCTGGTAAAGAAGTTTGTGCATCCTTACTGGCGTCTATTACTGCACATGTTCCTTTTGTGCATGACAGAAAATAGAGGGGGAATTGATTAGTTGAATATCACTCAGTCTGCTGCTTTGATATGTGTGATTACAAATGAGCCGTTCAATTATTCAAGATATATTTTGGAAGCAATGAAGAGAAATGCAATTGGGTTTCGAAAGGATAAGTTTCTTATGTATCCAAGATTTGTGCAGATGATTTTGAATGAGCGTTATCCGGAATTGAAGAGACCTGGTAATACGTTGGAATTAAAGCCTATGGGTCCTTCATGTTTTGGTGCTCTCACTACAAAGAAAGGAACTGAGAAAAAGTTTGAAGGTTTGATTGAATTGGAGAAATTTGGTCAGTTCGCAGAGACGAAAGATGTTGGTGAGAATCCAGTAATGGCACGATCTGTTCCAGAGCATAGTGTATCTGCACGTGCTATTGTTGCTGAAGAACATGATATTCCGAGGGGAGTTGAAGGTGAGCCTGAGCCAGAGCGTATTACAATTAACTCTGACGATGAAGGTGTTGAGATAATGTGTGACTCTGATGATGACATAGAACTTCCTCCTGAAGTTGATGCTGATGCTGTTTCTACGGTTGAGCCAGTGATTACTGCTGAAAGTTTGGCTATGCTAATAAAGTCTGTAACTGACAAGATGGGAAATCCTCCTTCCAATCTGTCAGTATCAACTGAAGAGCCTGTTGAAAGTCCAATGGATTCTGATTCCATTCCATTAAAAAGGAAAAGGAGGGATCCTAGACCTGGAATGTTTGTTGAACAAGGAAAAGATCAATCCGTGAACGTTGCTGATGATGACGAAGGTTTGTATGACTTCGATTTTGAAAAGAATGTTAGCGATACTACCACCACTGTAGAGAATATCTTTGAGTTTGATGTTGGTACTCAAAGAGATGATGTAGCTACGATGAATGTTGAAGTTCACAATGAAGCTGGGCCCTCTGGAATAGTTGATGCTGGACCTTCTGGAATTGTTCATGAAGAACCTGGCAGTTCTAGTGGTAAAAGACCTGAAGAACCACTAAGAATGCCGTTTGATAGTGACTCAAGTGATGAAGATGAATTTATCAGCATGAGAGATATGAAGAAACGAATGGTTGTGCTTGAGCAAGATTCGATTCATAAAGATGCAAAGATTATCCAACTTGAAGACACTATTGTAAAGAAAGATCAACAGATTGAGCAACTTCAAGGAGATGTTAGCTTGTTGTTCAACATTGTTTATGATTTACGAGGAAAGTTGGAGAAGAAGTTTGGGCAAGAATTTTCTGATCCAACTGATGTTGAAAACAGAAGAAAAGCTATTGCTAAAGATGATGCTGAAAGAAGTGCTGCTATGGAAAAATATTTCACAAGAGTTACAGATCCAGTTGCAGACAGAGAGAAGGCAGAGAGGATGAAAAAGAAAAGAGAGTTAGTGATCTTGAAGAACAAAAATGTGAATCCAGATGATGAAGATGCTCATGCAACTCATCATTTAATGGATGTTGGTGAAACTCTCTATGATAAAGTTGGAAATCGTTCTGGTGTAGTTAGCTGGGGATATGACCATGATCGTAAGAGATGGTGGATAAAGAGAAAAGTTGGACCTGTCGAGTGGTACAAACGTTCAGGACAGTTTCAGTCTTTCACTAAGGTGGATTTGACAGATTTGTCTAATGCACCTTATGTGGATGATAAGCCTGGAGGTCCTGGATATGCATTTTTTGAGAGGTTGAAGAGGGAGGTTGCTAGAGGTTTTCCCTCAATGCGTACGGCAGATTCCATTGTTAAACCAGCAAAAGGGATTAGAGATCCTTACACAAACAAACGTATGAAGATTGTGCATTGGCCAGCTACAGATAAAGAGAAGACGATTCCGTTAGTGAGAAAGATTCCCAAAGGTGCACTGAAAACATTACACTTTTGGGCATATGATGAACGTCTTGGGCAAGCGGTGATTGTTTGTGATGGAGATGCAAGTTATTGTTTGGTAGATCAGATTGACTTGTTGAATCTTGCAGTTGAGGATCTAGAAGTATTGGCAAGCAATCAAATCAGAGCTACAGAGAAACATGAAGAAATTGCTAAGGGTTGGACGTCTGCTGTAGCGTCTGTTCTGCATATTCATAAGAAGGGTTTTGGTGGCTATAAAGACAGTGCAAGTGGTGGTGATCAAGGCAATTGAAGTCAGAAGAACCTTCATGCATAAACCTAGGGGGAGATTGTTGGAACCCGAAGGTTTATTCATGTAGGTTAGCTTAGTTTAAGGGTTGATTATGGATTTTTTAGTTTTATGTTTTGGGTCGATATGTAAGGATTGGGCTTGTCTAGTTGTGTCGCGTGGGCTTAGGTTAGTGGCCCAGTTTGTTTTGTATTTAAGCACACCTCTACCTCATTGTTTAAGGTTGTTGATTTGGTGAAGTAGGAGTGGCGACACAAACAGGAAAGGAACCGAGTTCCTGTTGATTTCTTGTATCAGTCATTGCTAGCCTTTGAATGCAAGATTTCGGTTTGTGTTTTTGTTCATTGTTTTCATCTTGGTTATTATATATATTCTTGAATCACCTATTGATTGGATTCCGCACAATCAATAGGTTGTTTGATATCATTGAGAGATCCTCACGGGATTTACACGTTCGCCTATTGTATGGCACGAGGTCGGTCATTCGCAATTGACCGGGCCCGAGATTCTACAAGAAACGACCGACAAGATCCACCAGATCAGGGAGAACTTGGTAAAGGCCCGGGATAGACAAAAGATGTACGCCGATAAACGACGCAAGCCCCGCGAATTTGAAGTTGGTGACTACGTACTTTTAAAGGTATCCCCTTGGAAGGGTGTAGTCCGATTCGGCAAAAGAGGGAAACTTGCGCCTCGATTTGTTGGACCTTTTAAGATTCTGGAACGAATCGGAAAGTCGCCTACAGACGCTCTCGCATCCCGATCGTGAAGGTCCGATGTGTCAAACCTTCGGAAGTGTGTAGCCGATCCCGACACGGTCATACCACTTGACGATCTTCAGGTCAACAACACGCTACACTTCGTGGAAAAGCCTGTCGAAATCATGGACCGACAGACCAAGCAACTCAAACGCTCTCGCATCCCGATCGTGAAGGTCCGATGGGAAGGCAAACGAGGCGCGGAGTTCACTTGGGAACTCGAAAGTGACATGAAGGCCAAGTACCCGCAGTTGTTCAGTTAGATCTGAAGCATCAAATTGGTAAAATCACAGGCGATGTACGGCTCTCAGCCTAATTTTGGGACGAAATTCCCTAAAGGAGGGGAGGCTGTAACACCCCGTGTTTTCCAAAAGTCAAAGTCAAAGTCAAGTGTGACTGTGATTGGAATTAAAGATAATCTAATAAGTATTTTATTTAGTTTCATTTTGATTTTCATATTATGTGGAGTAAGTGTTGTATAATCTAAACTAATCGATCAATAAATCTAACCACAAATCAACGACCGACTATGAATAGTAGGAAGTAACAATGCAATAAAGTTAATCAATCAGCAATCAAGTTAATCAAATCAATCATCGAGCTCAAGTGTGGGTGTTTTAGTACTTTATACGTGTGTGTGTGCCTTACGTGTTACTTGTGCATGTTTATTTATGTTATTGAGTGTGGTGAATCAATCAAATCAATCTAAACTCGAAGGATAATCAAACTCAATCGAAATCGAATGTGAAAATTAGGTTGTAAGGATGCTTGTATGTAGATATAGTAGTTGGGACTAAAAGTAATTTGAATAGAAACTCTATCCTACTCTATTCCTCATCCATCGAAATCGAGATATAAAAAATCGTCGCGAAACGCTCAAAACAGGACATCCTGATCGAGCAGGCTAGCCGATCGAACAGGCTGTTCGATCGAGCAGCCCACTCGGCCAGGAATGCTGCTCGATCGGATGGGCCTTTCCTCTTTTGGAAGCCTATAAATAGGGCTGTCTTTGTCAAACTTTCCACTTTTGGAAAAGCTCTGACCGACCAGCCTCTTCTTCTCGCTAAATCTCAGATTTCCCTCAATCCGGTAAGTGTTTCACTCAAATTCTTGTACGTTTTTGTTCATCTATCGATTCTACACATTTCTATCTTTCAAAACTTGGATTTCAACCGTGAAATCACCAAGATCTAGGTGTTCTTGGGTGATGTCATCATGGTGTTCTTCAAGAACACTAAGTTTTAGCATCATTCCACTATGAATAGCTTAGATCTAACCGATTTCCACATAAATAACCTAAAATCTACCAAAGATCTTAACATTTCACGGTGGAAAATGTAGGTCCCCTTGAGTCTTATGGATCGTCACAGAATCGTCTTTCCAATCAAGAGTGCGGAATCCTCTTGATCAGAATTAGTAGAAAACGTGTAGGAAACAGAAACTGCAATTCACTTTCAAACCGGATCTTTATTGATTATCTATCAACCAAGAATTACAATCAATCAAGATCCCTAACCCTAATTTTCGTCCAAGCTGTAGTGCTCTCACGAAAATCCTCACAAACTCTGTTTTGGCTGATTAACCTCAACCCTAATGTCTAACCTTGTTTATATAACACAAGGTTCACAACTGGGCTAGGTTAAAGACTCTTGGGCTGCGAATTGGACAGGCCCAATTCGCCCCCCATCACCCAATTCATTGGGTTTAGTTAGCCCAAACATTACAACTAACTATTACAAAGCTAAACCCGCTAACTGTTTATCGTTTAACTAATTACAAGATATCCAAAGACCAAATCTAAGCTGTTGTCACAAACATGCACCAACAAACTCCCCCTTGACAATAGCTTCATAAAAACTTTGTCTTGAGTCAAAACTTTGTCTTCGGTCGTCTTGCAATCTTCAAGTAATCTTGCACTGTCTTTGGTCTTTGGATAGCTTCAGCTTCAATAGCTTCTGTCAGCAACAGACTCCCCCTAAGCTGATGCATCCAATCACCAAAGCTTCAACACGTTAGCGTTTGAGTAAACTCCAGTTCAGCATTTGCACAGCAATCTTCAACTCTTCAATCTTGTCTGCAATATAGAAAGGAGGTTCTACCATGCATCCAATCAAACTCTCATCTTCACACTTCACTGCAACTTCTCAGCAACAAACTGCTTCAATCTGTATACTATAAAACAAACATCTCGAGAACCCATAAGAATTTTTCAACATAAGTTAAATAAATTATTATTTTTCAAGAGATTAGTTAAACTGTATAACAGATTAAGCTTTTTCAAAATCATCAACACGCAAAACTTTTTGTTCAACACATAAGAACAACCTGTCTGATTTAAAATTTTGAACTCACTTACTAACACCGCCTCCCCCTATCGATAACAATTCCTCCATGAATAACAGTTTTCCGTACATTAAGAATTTTAAACAGAAAAAGACACTATTTTTGGATTTTTTATATTTTTCTGAAAGCAAGTAAATACAAAAGCAATAAACACTCTATTTTTGCGAGAATCACTGGTAAGAAGATCATATCAGCACAAGTAAACTGTTTCACACAATTAGATAATTCTTTAATTAATTGTTTTAGTGAAAAACAGTTCAAGACGATTACCAGTATGTTCGTCCACTTAAACAAAATGCATGAACTTTTCAAGTACCATTACCATATGATACGTTAAGGTAATTTTAATTATACTGAAATACTAGTGTGTCCCACTTCAGGATATACCCCTGCGATCAAGGTATGCACAAAGATTCATCGTAGTAGGTGAGTATACTGAATTCATACAATAAGATATCATGACGGTGTCTAGATCTGCATATAATATGTGTTATCATGTTTTAATTTCTTAACAATGAACACCCAAATAAAGACTAATCAAATCCTGGAAATATGCACAGCACACTCTATCATGCAAGTATCTTCCCTACCACATATTTCACAAGTCCAATCCAGAGTTCTGAAATCTTAACTGGGAATAGGTTGAGAAGAGAAAAGAATAGATCTTTAGCAGAGATGGTATAATATACAAATCAAATGAGATTTTCTCAGTTTGATATAGGTTTATTAGGTTTCTTTTGGGCACTTGAGGGCCTCTTTCGGGTGTATTAGATCTATAGCGCGACAACGTACAACTAGGTCAGCATGTATCTGGATGCAGCAGAAGCTGTCGTTGCCTAGCACCTCCAGGTCAGCATATATCTGGATGCAGCAGAGGAGGTACACGACTTTTTTCAGAGAAGATTTCAGAATCAGATCAAAATTGTGTGTATCGGGAAACATACAGACATTCAAATAGAATTGAGCTAATTAAAGTGACTTTCTTTCCTGAGGTCATGTACAATTTTAGTTCTAACAGACAGACAGCCAAGATATCCCTAGATGAAATAACAGTATAAAGACCCAAAACTTCAGATTTTGGCAATCTATCAACGCAAGAATTAAGGTCATTAAACCATACACCACTGATGCGTTCCCCACTCATATTCAGTTCATTTAGGTTTATATCACATTGGTAAGTTGATTATTTCATGCTTTTGCCTACTGGTACATCATATGATGAAGCTGCTATCACACTTAAGCAATTTAGGTTCAAGTTCAGTGTGACAGTCAAACTTGCTGATGTACTATCATCTATTCTTTTCACACAGTGATAACTCATTTTTGATTTTCTATTTTTTTATGTTTTTGATTTAAAATTTTTTTTTTATGTTTTTGATGTTTCAAAATTTTTTTTTTTTTGATTTTTAAGAAAAAAACAGTAAACTATTTACAAAAATTCTTATGAAAAAACAGTTATTCAGGATTCCTCATCCCGTTGAGTTCGACTAAGTGTTCAAAGCGAGCCCTGTCAAATGCTTTAGTATAAAGATCTGCCAGGTTATCTTCTGTGTCGAAGCAGCACTTTGAACTTCAATTTAAATCATTTAATAAAAATATATATCAACAATCTCACACCCCCTTCATGTGCCTGAAGCAGCCAATATCAACATAAGTTGATACTCCTCCTTAGCAGCTCCTGCACACACTAACTTAAGAAATTAGTTAGATTGGGGGACCCAAGCCTTAATGGTCTTGGGTCGTCCAAATTCACCAACCACCGGAACATCCATCCAATATCCATTACTCCTAACTGGAGTCTTGGATCGTAGACCTGTTGATGAAATTTGATTTTGATTTCCACTAGGCCTTTGGTCCTGAGGGTTCCTATATACATTCGGACAATTTGACCTTTGGAAATTCTGATTTTGAAACATTGAATTTCGATTCCAAGAAGCATTATTGTTATAATTTCTAAAGCCATTGTTATAAAAAGTTCGACCACCATTATTTTGATATCGATTTTGATATTGACATTGACTTCTGAAATTATTAGAATTAAAGTTGTTCATTCTAGGTGAACTGCTTCTAGGTCTCTGATATCTGCCTGGTGGAGATCTAGGCTGAAATCTTTGTTGATTTCTTTGAAAACGTGGAACTTGTGGAGTTCCTGTTCCAGCCTTATCTACACCAACAGCAACATTCTGTGGTTGCTTAGGAGCGGATTTCTTTGGAGAATTTGAACCTTTCTCCTCACTATCATCACTATTCACTGGTAATTTCCCTCTCTGTTTGTCACTCATTTGTGCTTCACTATTTTTGCTAGGACAGCAGCTAGCTACATGTCCCTTTATGTGACACCGGAAGCACGATCTCCTTTTCAAAGACTTCTTAGCAGGAGTCTCTGAGGTAGATCCTTTATCAGAAGGTGATGATCCCTTGGAAGAATTTTGTTCAGTTTGCTTAATTTCAGATTTTTCTATGCTCTTATTTTTAGCAAACTCTACATTTGATTCTTTTTCAATAACAGCGGTTTCATTTTTCATATCACCACCTTGAACAAAATTAATCTTTTTAACAAAAGGTTGATTTTTGCCCTTTGGAGGTGAATTTTTCTTTTTCAAAGATTCCCTGTTATTGTTCTTCCTAGCATCACCACTCTCAGACCCCTCACCTTGACTTGATGTAGATCCGAAACTACTTGGTGGAGTTGATATATAGGCTGCTAGCTCATCTTCACCAGGCAGGAAAGAATAGTCATAACTAAGAGGAGGTGGGACTTCATTAAAGCCCTGGAAGCCCACAGTGGTCTTGTCATTACTCTTCTTTAACCCACCCATCATGTGTTTCATATCAAAAGACGAATCTCTGAATTGACTTAATTTTTGTTCAAGTTCAATAATTTTGAGTTGTGCATCTGACAACTCTTTGCATTTTTCAGAAATCTCTTTTGTTTTCTCAGCCATCATTTCGTGAGCTAAGTCTATTACTTGAAGTTTTTCATTTAACTTGCATGTTAAGGCTTCAATTTCACTTTCATAGCCCTTTATCTTCTTCAAGTATAAAGATTCGTTTCTTTTTGCAAAAAAGTTTGACTCTTTTATGCTAGACATCTCACTCACAAGACTTTGGTTTTGTGTAGACAACCTGTCAACTTCACCCTGTAGTTCACGACACCTCAAACACACAGAATTAGATTGTACCTCTTTCTCATGAACTTCTGTGGTTTCATCAGCAACAACCTTTTCAGCTTCACTCTCTTTCTCTACTTTAGCCTCCACTTTAGCTTCATTACTTCTCACTTCTGATTCAGCATCACTCACAGTAGTTTCAGCCTCATCAACTGGCACTATCTCTGCCATGAATGCCTGAGTGGCACTCTCATTTCCCTGATATCTCTTTTGTAATGCATCCCACATATCCTTTGAATTTGTGTACTTTGTGAAGGTATGCTTGATGCTATCAGGTAAGGATGACTTTATTGCAGCTAAAGCTCTCTTTTCAGCTTCATACACTTTCTTATCAGCCTCATTCATGTTCACGTAGTCTGTTCTACGTCGTCTGCCCTCAAAATCATGTACTGGGTTTATGTACCCATCTTCAATACATATCCACATACGTGCATCCTGAGATTTGATAAAGGATTTGAAGCTGTTCTTCCAAGTAAGATAGTTCTCCACCTTCATCATCTTAGGAGCATTCAAGTTGGTCATGTTCGACATTTTAAACGAAACAGACTGAGAAAACCGTACAAAATTTTTCCGAGAACAGTGGTTACCAAATTACACATTTAGAATCGTCTCGAAAAGACGAATCCAATGATATATAATGTTAAAAACCGATTTCTCGAAAAGCAATTTTTTTTTTGTCCTAAAAATCAACCGAGTCCAACGGTGCAAACGATTTCGTCAAACGAGCTATGGATCACTTTCTATTCACGAAAACGTTAATTCCTCTATGCGTATCTAGTTCCTCCACTCCACCTTTTAATTTTGCTGGCAAACCAACTTAGTTTCACCGTGTCACGCTAATTATGCTGGCAAACCAACTTAATTTCACCGTGTCACGCTAATTTTGCTGGCAAACCAAGTTAATTTCGCTGGTAGAGGAATTATAATTATGCTAGATTTTTAAATTCGCTGGAATAAATATGCTAGCTGATCAAATTAATTTTGCTGGTTAATTTCTCTAGATAACTTCGCTGGCAAGTCAATTTCGCTGGCACGATGGTTAATTTCACCGATCACCGTAACAATTTCGCTGAGGAAAATTATACGGTTACCAAAGTCGCCTTTGGATTTAATTTCGCCGGTCACCAAAGTTAAATTTGCTGGATCAGATGATTGGGAAATTTAATTTCACCGGTCACCGAGGTTAAATTTGCTGGTCTGTCAGAGTATTTATCCGAATCCAGCAAATTTGCTAGAACCAAATCTTTCCAAAGTTTGAAAAGATTTTATTCTGATTTCCTAACAATTTCCTGCAAAATCAAAATAGCAAACTATTAGTAATTTTCAAGAAAAAACGAAGAACTGTATGAAGAACGCGAAGAACACGAAGAACACGAAGAACAAATCTTCGAATCTTCAAGTTTTTCAGCCAAAATCCTTCAAACAATCAACCAACCTGCAACCAAAAACACTTAAACAACAAAATTAAATACGCAAATAGATCAAACAAACCAAAAAAAAAAAATTTCGAAAATCCCAAGAACACCAAAAATTTCGAAATTTTTTTTTCAACCACAATTTAAAACCCTAGTTTTCTGCAGCAGCCAATTCTGAACCGAGCCTTCAAGAGCCTAATGCTCTGATACCAATTGTAGGTCCCCTTGAGTCTTATGGATCGTCACAGAATCGTCTTTCCAATCAAGAGTGCGGAATCCTCTTGATCAGAATTAGCAGAAAACGTGTAGGAAACAGAAACTGCAATTCACTTTCAAACCGGATCTTTATTGATTATCTATCAACCAAGAATTACAATCAATCAAGATCCCTAACCCTAATTTTCGTCCAAGCTGTAGTGCTCTCACGAAAATCCTCACAAACTCTGTTTTGGCTGATTAACCTCAACCCTAATGTCTAATCTTGTTTATATAACACAAGGTTCACAACTGGGCTAGGTTAAAGACTCTTGGGCTGCGAATTGGACAGGCCCAATTCGCCCCCCATCACCCAATTCATTGGGTTTAGTTAGCCCAAACATTACAACTAACTATTACAAAGCTAAACCCGCTAACTGTTTATCGTTTAACTAATTACAAGATATCCAAAGACCAAATCTAAGCTGTTGTCACAAACATGCACCAACAGAAAAGGATTTGAAAGATGGGTTTCCATCTATCTTTCAACTCTTTTACACTCAAACCGGTGAAGACGGGACTTGAATCGATTTACAATCAATCTAAACAAACACATGGTTCAAGATCCGGATTCTACCACGAGATTTACCGATTTCGGGTTAACGATTAAACTTAAGTTCCAAACCGTCTCTGACCGAGCTTGGGTGATTCCTGCTCAAGTCAGTGAACTAAGTAAGGAGTTCCGTTTTGTGGTTCAACTCGTAATCAAACTATCTTCAAATCACGACAAATAACGGGAATAACCAAGTGTTAGGAGATAGGCTAACCAGGTCAGAATGCTGGCCGAACGGTTAGGCTGTCCGATCGGACAGCCCAACCGAACGGGCTACACCAGCCGATCGACCGAGCCACCCGATCGACTAACACCTGGGCCCACAAACTCACAAAAGTGTAGTATTGACGAGGTGCTGTTCGATCGACTACGCCACTCGATTGAGCATTACTACTCGAATCATGAGATACTATACTTCAACACTTAACCTTTTCGAAACATTGGAATGTCACCCGATCGAGCATGCCACCCGATCGAGTGACATGTTACCCTTTAATTACACCAAGGTGTCTAACTGATCGGTTGGGCTAACCGATCGAACGACTCGTTCGATCGACCGACTTGAAAGGTAAGAACACTTTGATGTTCTCAAATGCTGAAACTAAAACTTCAAAAGTTCAAACCATCATACACAAACACATCCTTCTCATTAAAGGAAGAAACAATCCACTTGAAAGGACCAGCCGATCGAGCCAGCCGGCCGATCGAATGGGAATGTTCAAACGGACTTTCAAACCAGTTGAACAACCCGTCCGATCGAACCAGCCGTCCGATTGAATGGCCTACTCGATCCAATATCCATTGCTTATTTTTCCGCGTTACTCATCATCGTTGTACTATCGAACTATTCAGGCTAAACAATTCTCAGTGCTCCCTTCAATCCACATCAAACCACTGTGAGTATACTCGATCCCTTTTTTTTGCTTTCAGCACTTTTGGGTGTTACATACGTAAACTATCAAAATCACAAATCAACACAAACTGTTTGAACGCTAACCTATTTGCATGTGCTACTTGACTAAATGATTGCTGTTTATTATGTTTACACGTGGAGTGCTATCTACCTGCTTTAGCAACATAGTACTATAGTTTGGACTCAGCACCCGTTCACACGGGGGTTGCTAAGGACAATTACTTGCATGGATTACGGTGGTAATCATGTATTGCGAACTGTCTCGGACAGTCAACCCGCAGTCGTTGGTATCGATGGTCCCATGTCGGTAATTTACATGCATCGTTTTCCCTTGTGTACGTGCCTGGTTATGCGTAAATTATTCGAACTCTATATGCTATATCAAACTTGTGTACTCACCTTTACATTATATGTATTGACTTTTATTTTAACGTATGTGACAGGTGTTTAATGTGTTAGCTTGCTAGGGAAGCGAGGCGATAATAAGCTTCTAGGAACCCGGAACCTATGGTCACTGCCCACGTACCTGTTCCAGGGCCATAGTTCTCAGTAGATCTTGCCACTGGCACCTGTAGCCAGAGGGGTCCACAAATAGGGGTCTTAGAAACATCAAACAATATTTAATTGGTCTGTAATAATTAGAATCTGAGTTGTCGGAACAGTGCTACTTGTTTGGTTGCTTTCTGTAATAATTAATTTGAATATTTGGGATACGGTATGGGACGTATCTATAACTGAATATTATAAATAGTTGTTGTGGAAACTTCTGAACAATCTGTTTCGCTCAGTGCCGCGCCCCGATGATTCCGCCATCGGTTGGGGTGTGACACTTTTTCACCTGTCGATCTTCAATCGACAAAGGCTTTTCTACAAACTTTAAGCTCTCATCTATATGCACATCTGTGTGTGGAATCACCAATGATTCATCGGCGAAGCACTTCTTGAGATTGCAGATGTGGAACACGTTGTGAATTCCATTGAGCTCTTCAGGCAAGTTCAATTTATAGGCAACTGACCGACACGTTCAATGACCTCAAAAGGTCCTATGTACCTCGGACTCAGTTTACCTTTCTTGCCGAAACGCATCACCCCCTTCCAGGGTGATACCTTAAGCAACACCTTTTCACCTACATCAAAGTGAAGATCCTTACGCTTTGGATTGGCGTAGCTTTTCTGCCTATCGCGGGCAGCCTTGAGACGTTCCCGGATCTGGACAATCTTGTCCGTCGTCTGGAAAACTATCTCTGGTCCCGATAATTGGACCTCTCCTACCTCCGCCCAACAAACAGGCAATCTACATTTTCTACCGTATAATGCCTCGAAAGGCGCAGCCTTTATGCTGGTATGGTAGCTATTATTGTAGGAGAATTCGATTAGGGGTAGGTTCTTATCCCAGTTACCACCTAAATCGATCGCACATGCGCGAAGCATGTCTTCTAATGTTTGGATAGTACGCTCACTTTGACCGTCCGTCTGTGGATGGTAAGCCGTACTGAAGTTTAAACGCGTGCCCAAAGATTGTTGGAAGCTCTTCCAGAAATGAGACGTGTACCTGGTATCCCTGTCGGAGATAATAGTCACAGGTATGCCGTGTAAGGCTACAATCTTATCAACATAAAGTTGGGCTAACATATCGGAGCTATACGTCTCCTTGATGGGTAAGAAATGAGCTGATTTAGTCAGCCTATCAACTATGACCCATATTGTATCGTTCCCTTTCCTGGTTTTTGGTAACTTGGTAATAAAATCCATAGTTACACATTCCCATTTCCACTCGGGAAGTTCAGGCTGTTGTAGCAAGCCAGACGGCTTTTGGTGCTCGGCTTTGACTTGAGCACAAGTCAAGCACTTTGCTATGTGGGCGGCTACAGACTTTTTCAAGCCTATCCACCAATAGTTTGCCTTTAAGTCTTGATACATTTTGTCTGCACCAGGATGGACTGAGTATTTGGAACTATGGGCTTCCTGGAGGATAACATCTCGTAGTCCTCCATAAATCGGAACCCATATACGTCCGTTCAGTCTAAGGATTCCATCCTTGCTAAGAGTCAACTGCTCCTCAGTTACTCCTAACTTTTCATTAGGATAATTAGCTTCCAACACAGCCTCTCGCTGCGCAGCTAATATCCTTTCTATCAAATTGTTCTTGACCTCAATGCTCTTGGCATTGATTCGAATAGGTTTTACCCTTTCTTTTCTGCTCAGGGCATCAGCGACTACATTCGCCTTACCGGGATGGTACCTGATCTCACAATCATAGTCATTCAAGGTTTCCATCCAACGGCGTTGCCTCATGTTCAACTCCTTCTGGTTGAACAGGTGCTGGAGGCTTTTGTGATCGGAATAAATCACAAATTTAATACCATAAAGGTAATGCCTCCACATTTTCAGTGCAAATACAACGGCACCCAACTCCAAGTCATGGGTGGTGTAATTCTCTTCGTTCACCTTTAATTGCCTTGAAGCATAGGCAATCGCCTTGCCTTTTTGCATAAGCACACACCCCATGCCGGTGTGTGATGCATCGCAGTAAACTACGAATTCATCTGTACCTTCAGGTAATGTCAACACAGGTGCGTTGCTTAGCTTCTGCTTCAGGATTTCGAAGGACTCTTGCTGCTTTGGGCCCCAGATGAACTTTTCTTTCTTCTTGGTTAAGGACGTCAAGGGCGCAGCAATCCTCGAAAAATTCTCAATAAACCTCCTGTAGTATCCTGCCAACCCCAGGAAACTACGAATTTCGGTAGGCGTCTTTGGCTCTTGCCAGTTCATGACTGCCTCTACCTTAGCGGGATCCACCCGGATACCACGCTCACTTACAACGTGACCCAAAAACTGAACCTCTCGTAGCCAGAATTCGCATTTCGAGAATTTGGCGTAGAGTTTCTCACGCTGTAGTAATTCGAGAATGCAACGGAGGTGCTTCTCGTGGTCAGCTTGGTTTTTGGAATATATAAGGATATCGTCGATGAAGACGATGACAAATTTGTCCAAGTACGGCTTGCATACGCGATTCATGAGATCCATGAACGCAGCCGGTGCATTTGTGAGCCCAAAAGGCATCACTAGGAACTCGTAATGACCATAGCGAGTCCTAAATGCTGTCTTATGTACATCTTCATCTCTGACCCTTAGCTGATGATAGCCCGACCTTAAGTCGATCTTTGAGAAATAGCTTGCTCCTTGCAGCTGGTCGAATAGATCGTCTATCCTTGGCAAAGGATATCTAATCTTTATAGTAACCTTGTTTAGCTCACGATAATCGATACACAACCGCATCGATCCGTCCTTCTTCTTCACAAACAGGACAGGTGCTCCCCAGGGAGACGGGAGACGAACTAGGTCTGATAAAACCTTTTGCCAATAGTTCATCCAACTGGGTCCTCAATTCCTTCATTTCCGTCGGAGCTAGTCTGTAAGGCGCTCTTGCTATAGGAGCTGCTCCAGGAATGATATCTATTCTGAACTCCACTTGCCTATCTGGTGGCAAACCAGGTAGTTCTTCAGGAAAAACCTCGGGATATTCAGAAATAACAGGAAGATCCTCCATCTTTGGCTTAGGTTCTTCAATTATCACCTGAGCCATGTATATGACACAGCCCCTGTTCAAACACCTTGAAGCTTTGAGCATAGATACGTCCTCGGGCAATCCGTACTGCGTATCTCCTCGAATGGTAAGCGATTCACCACTCGGAGTCTTTAGCACTATATGCCTTTTGCCGCAAATGATTTGGGCCTGATTACGGGATAACCTGTCCATGCCTAGAACAATGTCGAAACCCGCTAGTTTGAAGGGAAGTAGAGATAGAGGAAAAGAATGGTTCTTAATGGACATTTCACATCCTTCTAGAACAGTGGAGACGGTTTCTATCGTGCCGTCTGCTAACTCTACCTCGTATTTCACATCTAGGGTTTTGACAGGCATATTCAATAATTTGCAAAATTTTTGGTCTACAAAGGATTTATCGGCGCCCGAATCGAAAAGTACTCTTGCAAATATATTATTTACGAGAAAAGTACCTGTAAGCACATTGTCGTTCAGCACAGCCTCCTTCGCATCCATGCGGAAGACTCTAGCATTAGTCTTCTTTGTCTCCTCCGCCTTCCTGGCATTTTTAGGGCAGTTACTCTTGATATGCCCCTTTTCATTGCAACCGTAGTAGGTTGCATCCTTGATCTTCTTGCAATCCACAGTCTTATGATCCTTGGACTTGCATAGTCCACAGGAAAAAGTCTTAGGCTGAGACTGTGAATTCGACCCAAATCTACATTTCCCAGAGTGGGGTTTCTTGCAGATTTTGCAGTTGGGCCTTTCACCAGTTTGCCCATCCTTCTTTGCTTCAGCCCCTCTCTTGCTGTCACCGTTTCCACGGTGCTTCTTTCCTGACCTTCGTGAGGTATCATCCTCACGTTTCCTCTTCTCAGCCTCCTTGCTCCTTAGCGTCCTCAGACGGACCGCATCTAATGTGAGAGACAAGGAGAGGTCAGTAACTGACCTGAAGGTCGTCGGCCGAGAGGCCTTCACGCTAGCCTTTATCGCAGGCTCTAATCCCCCAATGAAACAGGCGATTCTTCTGGACTCCGGTGTCACAAGGTACGGCACCAGACGAGACATCGTATTGAAGCTCGTCAGATAGGCCTGGCAGTCCAGGTTCGTCATCACCAGTGACACAAAGTCAGACTCGATCTTCTCAACCTCATGCTGAGGGCAGTAGTTTTCCTTAATGAGAGCAATAAATTCCTCCCATGTCATCTTGTATAAAGCAGACTTACCTGATGCCTGCACCAACGCTCTCCACCATGCCAGGGCCTCGCCCTTAAATGACTGGGACACATACTTCACCACATCCCTCTCTGCACACCCGCTGATGTCCACAATAGTGTCCATCTTATCCAGCCAGGTGATACAATCAACAACACCTTTTTCCCCTGTGAATTCACGGGGCTTACAAGACACGAAGTACTTGTAAGTGCAACCCTTAGCATTGGATGCATCAGTATATTCCCTATCGCGATGAACGCTGTTCTCAGTGGACGAGTGATTGTCGTCATCTTTCTTGGGCTGTGAGGGTGGTTTGGAGTGTGTCTTTGGCTTGGAGAGTGGTTTTGTTACAGATTTGCTATGAGACTCGGTGTATTGACGATCAAGGGCTGCCTGAACAGCATTGTCAATTAGAGCCTTTAGCTGTGCGCCGGTCAGATGCACCTGCGCATTATCGTAATCATCTTCGCTTGTGTGGTTGTTTACTCCGTTGGGATCCGCCATTGTAACTTGAATCTGTTACAGAAGATAACAAAATTTTATTTAGAAGCTTATTATGGAAATGTCTTTTATGACAATCCGTTAACCATGGTAACAGAGACCATATTTGGTTAACTTATTACTTACTTAGTTTTAGGATTTGAATATATCCTATTTTTAGCTATAACAATAATATTGACGGCATAAAGCCTAATCACGAGGATGTTTTATAATATTAGCCGAGATTTCAGAGAATCAAAGGCATAGAGGTTTGAACCGTAGTTCTCTTACCCCTTTCTGGCAGGGAGTCATAGACCACCACTGTCTTTTGTCTTTATAAGACGATTATTACGGCCCATAGGCACTACACCACTAATGGATGTTTCAATAAGATTGGCCCGTAGGCACTACATCACTAGTGGATGTTTTAATAAGGTTGGCCCGTAGGCACTACATCACTAATGGATGTTTTAATATGGTTGGCCCGTAGGCACTACATCACTAATGGATGTTTTAATAAGATTGGCCCGTAGGCACTTCATCACTAATGGATGTTTTAATAAGGTTGGCCCGTAGGCACTACATCACAAATGGATGTTTTAATAGGGTCGGCCCGTAGGCGCTACATCACTAATGGACGTTTTAATATTCTGATCACCTTCATTGGTGACTTAGCCCATGATTTACAAAGATCATTTAGTTGGGTCTTTAGAATCCTTTAAAGGATTATTATATAAGAATGACGTGTGTGATTTTAACGAATCACATCTGCCATGATCGTCAACATGCTTGCAGAGGTTAACAGGGAATCTGAATCCTTTAATTAGGTCGTACCATCTTGACCGGATCTTAAAAGACACCAGGCTAGGTTTCACCTTTAAGATTCTTTATTTAGGCAGATCAATTAAAAGGAATGGTTTTGATTATTTCATATATCAAAAATAAAAAAAACTCACAACATACATTCCAAAAATTTCAAATGCTATCACATATTGCCCTAAACGGGTCTTTAAACAGTACATACCTTTATAAAGGTTTAAAAACAAAAGATAAGTCCATACAGGGACTAGTACACGACATATGTCCTTGTAGGATTTAACGGATAAGTCCATGTAACGACTAAAATAAGATAGGTGTCCACGCAGGGACTTATTTTAAAGTAAGAAATTACATTAATATAACCATAAGGGCTAATGGTCACGTTTCTTCTTTTTGCCTTTTAGTAGGTTTGCTAAGCCTTTGAGAAATCCTCGGTGGCTCTTTTTCTCTTCCTCAAACTCTCTCTCCACACGATCTAGTCGTTGGAGTATCTCTTCCTGCTTAGGAGGAGAGAAACGTGGTTGTGGTTGAGGAACTGGAGGTCTTGGTGGTGCTGGATACCCATGAGCTGAGTAATCCGGTATTCCTCTATTTCCGTCTGGATAGCGGGCGTTATATCTCGCCGCTACCACTTATGGGTCGCGCTCATAATTGTAGTTGTAGTGAGCTTGCGACGTTGGCTCAAACGGGTTATAGTTCGTTGCGTACGGAGGTAATGGGCGGTCGTCCCCATATGGTGGCGAGGATGGCGCAACTGGTGAGGAGTTCGCCTCTTGAACTGGGTTTGAAGGCCCTTCCTCCGGTACGGATGGATAGTGGCTACCACTTGAGTGTCGAGGGGTGCTAAAGTGGAATTCCCCTCCTCGGGTAGACATCCTTGCGCCTGATCTTCTACGCCTTGGCGGATCGGGCATTACTGGCTGAGTAGCTGGGGGAGGCGGTGGCGTCACTGCCTCGAAGTGGGGATCCTCGGAAGGATCTCGCGGATGTTGCTGCTGCTGCTGCTGCGATGCTTGTTGAGATGGTGTATAATACCACTCATGTTGATCAAACAAGGCCATGAAGCTGTCTGGGCCTTGGTACTGCGGACCATGATATGAAGATCCATCGGAGATCTCAATCGGGTGCGTGGGCGTACCACGAGCTGGTTTGGTAGGATCCGTATCTTCATCCATGTGATCTTCCGAAAAGTGATCTTGTGGCCCTAGCGGAACAAATCCAGCAGGTTCCTGTATGTAGTCAGCCGGATTAAACTGACCTCGGAAGTATGGGGTAGGATCACCAAAAGCACGGTGAGACACCGAGCGCTGTAGAGGTATGTAGGATGGCTGGGGGTTGTTCGGATCATTCTCGGAATCTGGTCCGAAGGAGTGTCGATAAGATGGCGTCGAATTATGAGAGGTCGAATGCCTTGCTGGTTCATAAAGGTCTCTTCGTCGTTGCGGTTCTTCGCTCCTTGTCATCGAATGAGGTCTTGTACCTGACGGTCCAGCTTCGTGATCGTTATGAGTAACGATATCTCCTCGGCCTCGTCTTCCCCTTCCTCGTCCTCAGAAGATAACAGGTGGCATTTTCCTGCTTCAAAACTTATTTAAAATTCATAATGAAAATGAAGACAAAAAGGAATATAAATCCGAATTTGTCCTAAGTTATTGTCTAGACTCAAGTATGTGCAATTGTGTCATTGAGATTAAACACATTAGGATAGTGTTTAATTCACTCAATGTTGGCTCTGATACCAACATGTCACACCCCGATTTCCACGTGTTTCACCGGTGGGCCCGGTGGGGGATTACCGTGACGATGTTGGCAACAATATAGTCAAACCACATAATTATATGAATGCACAGCGGAAGCTTAAAGATAAATATATAAACTTCAACCTCTGGTTGTAATATCAAATGTATTACAGAAGTCGAATATATCCACAGCGGATCATAATAATAAAATATTGTTCATTCAGACACAGCATCGAGTTTGCGAGACTATTCATGATGCTTAGGAAGCCAATACCAGCCAAATTTCGTATAGTACTTGCACTTAATCTTTTTAGGGAAAATACGTCAGTTTACACTGGTAAATACGTTCAACTGACACATTTGAAAATGTTTATTAAAATTGATTTGAATGCACAAGGCACAAACTCTTTTATAACTTGGGAAAATCATAATAATCTTGTGAACGTATTACATGTTCTTTTATGCGTTCAGTAGCCCGGGTCGTGCCGGGTTAAAGATTAATAGACACACCACATTGCGTAAAACCGTAGTATAGAAACCAACAGCTACGTCTTTTAATTAAATGTCGACAATATATACCGGGTGTACGCCTACATCGGGATGTCGATGGTCGTGGCCATTTCGTAAAATGATGCCAAGGATATCCGGGACAACGGTCATTAACCCCCCAAAGGCTTTTAAGAAACAAAACTGTTTAAATGAGCCGATCATATTATTCAATTAACCACCTAAGCGATGGAAAATATAATGCTCAATCAAGCGGTATTAACATACCGTAACCCAAGCCCGTATAGGGGAAATAAGTTAAAGTATTTACCTTTGCAAGTATATTCCTTAATTTGATTAAATCACCGATAGCTTTTACTGGGGCTCCTAATCTGGAACGAAGGTTTTAATTAACCTCTTAGAATCCTAACGGGTCTTTATATTAGCCGTAGCCTAGACCGGTTGGTTCCGATATATAGATATGGTTTAATCGCGTGAAAGGCGAAAACCGAGAATGGAATGTGATTCTGTCCCAAACAAGTTCAGAGACTTGTTTTATATGGGTCCAATGTTCACACTCTGTATTTTGGGGTTCAAATAATATAATTTGACCCGTTTCGGCTAATTTATGAAAACTAGTTTCATAAGCCGAACCGTGCGCGCAATAGGCGAAACGGTTAACCATGAGAGTCTTACGCTTATTTCCTAAGTCAATATGCCTTAAAGAGGTTGTGGTATTAGGCTACCTTCCGTGATGCCCGTAACGAGTTTTAGTTAGTATATCGCCCCGTAGGGGTTTTTCGGTCATTTTAAAGATTTTTAAAGAGCTTTTCGAGTTCTACAGGAAATCTGAGTTTCCCGAACAGTTTGTAAAGTCTAAAATACTTTATTTATTATTTAAGATCAGTAGCAACTGGAATCGGGTCAAAAGACCTTGTAGAACTCAAGTTTTGGCCGAAAAGGGCATATTCGGTATTTACCGAACCGTAGCCATAACCGCAGGTTATGAGCAAGGTAAAAATTATTAAAAATCTTTAAAATTCCAAAAATATTATTTTATAATAGTGGTTAAAAGTTTTGGTGACGAAATCTTGGTTTAGATAGGCGTTATGCTAATTGCGCCGTTTATTACAAAAGTTTCTTATAAATGCGCTATTTAGCATAACTCTCATTCTAGACCTCGGATCGACGTGAAACTTTGAGGACATGCTTATAATTTAATAAGCAAGGTTCTGGTCCGTTCACGTGTCCGAAATACTCGTTTTATTTTAAAAAGGCCGTTACGGTCAACTTTTAGGCGATTAACGGAAATGCGTAAAAGACTCGGACAAATCATGAACCGATCACAGAGGTTTATACCATCATGTAACCTGGTCCAAAGAGAGTCCTAAGGCATCTCTATACCTCACTAAAACGGGTCAGAACTGAAGTCAAAGCAATAGTCAAACTTTTGCGACATTCGGCTCCGAACCGGTTCAATATAGCAAATGGTCGATTCAAACGAGCGCAAACAAGTTTATATACTTAATATCATGTTTTATGAGTGTCTAAACAGGTTCCATAGCATATACATTACAGATTATGCATAAATCGCAAAAATAGCTTTCTGTTGACTTTTTAACCGATCGTTTGACTCGACATTTGAGCTAGTTAGAGTGGTGATCGGAGGGAACCCTTTTAGAGGTTTATTACCCACATTAATACCAACTCATAACTACCTTTGATTCGTCATAAGACTGAACCATCTCGGATTTATTTTAAAGTCAAACCGTATTTACGACGGTTTGGTTTCTAGTGATTTACTAAGCATAATTTGAACTACAAAGGATCTAAGCAACTTACAGAAGTTAAGACTTGCTTAGAGAACAATGAAGAAGACTTGAGAGCTCTTGAAATGACCAGATGAGTGAGTTTGAGTTGTGATGAACTTATGAACACAAGCTTGCTATTTATAGCCAAAGACATGGTCCAAGATCATCACACAATGGTCTACAAGTGCTCATGGATGATGGGCAGGTGTCCCTAAGTGTTATGGGTCGAGTAGGGGGTGCCCATACGTCTGGAAGACCCATCATTGAGTGTTTTGCCGCTTTAAACAGCCAACAGCCAAAAATCTGTCGATGGGCATCGCTTACGGACCGTATGGCTTCGGCCTTGCGGTCCGTAAGCCATAGGCGGATCAAATACAATCATTCACTTCCTTACGGTCCGTAAGGCATACCCCTTACGGTCCGTAAGGGGTTAAAAATAAATCTTTTTCAAATGATTACAAAATCTTGTAATTAATAACGAATCTTTGATAATTAATATCTTGACCTTTCGGGTTTGAAGGGGTAACTTTGCGATATGGTCCTCGATTAATTACAATTAAGGACCTTGCTCCATTTACCCGTATCGTTAAGCCCCTGGTTAATTTATTTATTATTCAGAAGGCCTTAATTTATATTATTGACGCTTTTAACCCTTCTCATATGAATTCGATCGTAACTTTCTCGTTTTACAACGGAACTTCGCGAAATATATATATTACATTCTAGTGAGTGTATAATACCGTTACAAAGCCTTGGGAACGTTAAAGGGTCACTCAGAGGTATAATTTAAACATGTTGACACAGTTAACCCCTGTAGCTTGTAATCTCTCACTTTCTTTCGCGTTTCGCTTCCGTACGATCTATGATTTATTCGTTTGAAGGTACAAGCATTATTTTAGGGTTACTATACAGTATATTTACCCTTGTTGACATTTATAACCCTCGAATTTACATACTTTCAAGGTTTGTCAAATTTAGTCCTTTATTTATTATAGATGCCACGTGTGACCAAACGACACGTGTTAACACATCATTGGACACAAAAATTCGAGGTGTTACAGACTACGATTGTGATATCCAATATCACGCAAGAAAAGCTAACGTAGTAGCTGATGCTTTTAGTCAAAAGCATCATGAGAAGCCAAAAAGGGTACATGCTCTCAAATTAAACCTACAGATAGACCTAATAGAACTGATGTACTGAAAAGTACATATGTTTATAGTGTATATTTTGGTCAGTTTTCAGTCGTTTTGAGTCTGTTTTAGGTTAGAACTATGATACTGCTGACGTTAAGCTTTTATTTCAGGTCCCGTAGCTTAAAGTGTTGAAAAACGAGCAGTTCGGAAGAAAAACGGGATTCGTACGCGCGTCGAAGAAGCTAGGAACCAGAAAATAATAAAAAAAATCAAAGAATTCAAGTCTTGAAGCGCCGCATGACGCCACACCACCCTTGCGTCACGCGAGGGTCCTAATTTTGACCGGATTTGACTTTCGAATTAGGGTTTGACTTTTAATTACCAAGAAACTGAACAGAAACCCTAGTTACGAATTAGAGAGACTTTGAAGCATTCGGAGAGCATTCTTTGGAGAAAATTGGAGATTCGAAGGCAAGGGAATCATTGGTACGAGTCGAGATTGAAGAATCGAAGAATCAATCGGGTTTCCTAATCCCTTGTTTTATCGATTACTTTCTTTGAACTTTGTTACAATAAATTCTGTTTCAGACATCTTTGTTTTGTTTTCATTTACTAAGATGCTTGGCTAACTTCATAAACCACCTAGACTATGATGATTGGATTGATATAAAGATTTTACCTTTTTCGTTATTTGCACGATGTTTATGGATTGATTGTGTCTTGTAAAAGGTTTGATTTAATGATTTGATGTGTATGCGTGCTTTGATTCGGTTTATTATTGTTATTTGCTTCGTATGATTCTTAGTGACGGTCTATATCACAACATAGAGTCATGCTAGGGTTTAGATCTTGGTGAGTGTCTATATCACATAATAGATCTTAATTCTTTAGGGAGAATCGCGCGATAACCTCTAGAAGTAACTAATAATAATTTGCTAGGTCTTAATGTTCTACTAGTCCTAATAACTGGGAAGTGAGGGGCTATTGGTAGGTCTTACCCGGCGAATTGCTTTAGATAGGCCTTGGGAAAGGTTATGTCTTGGTTTACCTGTCGGTCTTATTAGTCTATCAAGTCAAATCTATTACTTCAAACTACCCTAGATCTAGGATTAGGAAAGAATAGGTCAACATTAGGGTACTTACACAATAATTAGATAACTGGGAAGAAGTCTAATAACCGGTAGGATTAACGGCCTAGGTAGTGTCACAGGTTTCTCCTTGAGAAGGGTCAAGGGGCCTCGTTGATTCTTAATAGGTTTAGTATCATATGATCCCGGTTCCATAACTCGTGCATTTAATTTAATCGGTAATCTCTTAAAAACAATCCAGGATTCTTGTCTAGGTGGTCCAGTTCTCATATAAGTAAAGTTCACAGTCTTCGTTCGTCTCTAGTCCAGTTCTAGTTACTTTAGTAGTCTAATATAGATTTCCATAGTTTTCAGTAACCCCCCCCCCCCAAACAATTAAAACAAGTTAAGTCGTGTCTGTCAGTGTCTGTTAGAGTCTAATTTGCGTGATACATAGAGTCCTGTGGTTCGATATCCGGACTTCCTAGGTTATACTACATTGATCGGTACACTTGCCGATTGTGTGGTTTAGGTCGAGTCTAGAATTTAAAGCTTTGTCGTGTCTAGTTTAGAGAGTCTAATTTAGTTAATTTTTATAGTCTGTTAGCACACATCAAGTTTTTGGCGCCGTTGCCGGGGACTCTTGGCAATCGCGTTCATTAGCTTTGATAGATTTCAGTGACAAATACGTGCTACGTGTTTTATTTTGTTTTGTGTCTTTTGTTTTCATCTTGAGTCGTAGTAACTTCTATCTGCTTTTCTTGTGTTCAGGTTTTTGCTTGTAGTGGATGCCACATCTGCGCTCGCACGGGCCACCACCACCAGTCAAGCAGTCATCATCTCAGTTGGGCCAAGGCCCTCAGGTTGCTTCTTCATCCTCTTCTCGTTTTCCAAATTTCGATTTCACCCCGTTACCCACCCCACCTCCTACGCCACCAAACCGTTCGCCTAAGGATTCCCCACCCGAAAGCCCTACTTCTAGTACCTCTAGTAACCCAGTGATAGTAGAACCAATGGCAAACCCTAGGCAAACCGTCCATCAGCAGGCCACTCAGGATTTTACAGGCCTTGCTTCACCCATCACCGTCCCACCCATAGTCAATGACAACTCATGGCAGATTCCATCTTATGCCATGCAAGCCATCACCAATACCATCCAATTCCATGGCCGGGACGATGAGGACGCCCCGGCTCACATAAACCGTTTCTCTCGTATGCTTGCTACCTTTAACCTTCACGGTGCACCCAACGATGCCACCTACCTACAGCTTTTCCCATTCTCATTAGCCGGCCGTGCGGCTACTTGGTTGGACTCTCAACCAACCGGTACCTTTACCACATGGGCAGAGCTTCATCAAGCCTTTTTGAACAAGTATTTCCCGCCCGCTAAAGCCGCACGTCTTAGGGACCAAATCCACTCTTTTCGCATGGAGCCCGACGAGCCTTACTACCATGCTTGGGAGCGTTTCCAAAACCTTTGTGCTCGTTGCTCCCAGCATGGTCTTTCTGATTGGGCTTTGTGTGAGAAATTTTACAACGGTCTCACCCAAGAGACTCGTGATAGGTTCGACACTAATGCGGGGGGCATATGATGGGTATTCTTACAGTAGCTGAGTGTAGAGAGCGTTTTGAGGCATTTGCTCAGTCTCAATCCCAAGCACGATCCGATCAGAGGTATCAAAGTGGTAATTCCCACACCACTACTAGTACACCCGCCCGAGGGGGGAACCATGTCACAATGGATCCTAGTTTAGCCTCGGTGTTGGAAAACATGTCTAGGGTACTCAAAGAAATTAAGGCTAAGGTAGACAAATGTGAGTATTGTCGAGGGGGTCACGACACAAATGCGTGTCCATTACTTGTTGGTGAGGAGCAGGTCGACTACGTAGGAGGAGGGTTCGGTAGAGGTCAACCTAGCGGTTTTGGTAATAATAATAATAATTTTGGGTCGGGTTGGCGTAATAATAATAATAATAACTTTAATAATAATAACACTTTTCGCTCAAATGGACCCCCTGGCTTTCAAATGGCTCAAAACCCAAATAGGGGCCAAAATTCACTCTTTGGTGGGGGTTCAGGTGGGCAGTTCAACAAAGGGTTCAATGGGCAGGTCAAAGATGGGGGGTCAAATAACTAAGGTCAAACAGGTCAAAGTTCAAGTTATGATCTAGGGGGTAGTTTAGAGAGAATGGAGTCCATGATGAGTCAACTAGTTGTTAGGGACCAAACTACCCAAAAGACCCTTAGTGAACACGACCTCATGCTTAAGAACCACCAAGCCTCATTCCAAGACCTTCAACGAGTCGTAGGGGATATGTCTAGAAAATTAGAAGAGAGGTTACCCGGTCAATTTGCGGGTAATACCCAACCCAACCCCAATGCCCATGCTAAAGCCATTACCACTCGTAGTGGCAAGACCGTAGGAAACCCTAGAGTCGAGGAGAGAGTAGTTGATGAGGAAGGAGATGTGATAGATGAGGAGATTGAAATGGAGGCTCCCGGCAAAGTGCAAAACAGGCTAAGCCCAGCAAGTACCGCACAGCCCGGTGAGTCCCAAGGTGAGAAGAAAGTCGAAAAAACACCGATAGATGTGAGACCTTCACCCTTAGTGAACCATGCGTATGTCCCGTTTCCCTCCCGCCTTAGGAACCAAAAATACTCTAGGGAATACAGGCAGTTTTTGGAGATCTTCAAGCAATTGAAGATTAACCTCCCCTTTATTGAGGCACTCCAATCAATGCCCAAATACGCTAAGTTTTTGAAGGATCTCCTTAGGAATAAAGAAAAATTAGGAGAGTTGTCCAACGTCCCGTTGAATGGGGGATGTTCCGCCGTCGTGCTAAATAAGCTTCCCGAGAAGCTTACCGATCCGGGTATTTTCACCATCCCTTGTCTATTCGGTAGTAACACCAACACTCATGCCTTAGCCAACTTAGGAGCTAGTATCAACTTGATGCCCTTTTCTCTTTATGAGAAACTAGACCTAGGAGAGCTTGCACCTACCCGAATGACATTGTCTTTAGCCGATCGGTCCGTTAAGTACCCTAGGGGTATAGTTGAGAACTTGTTAGTTAAGGTAGACAAATTCGTGTTTCCGGCCGATTTCGTAATTCTAGATATGGAAGCGGATGAGAGAGTGCCCATTATCTTAGGTCGTCCTTTCTTACGTACCGCCAAAGCTCTCATAGATGTCTACGATGGTAAGATCACCCTTAGGGTCGGTGAGGAGAGAGTCACCTTTGAGATAGACCGTTCCATGAACCACCCGAGTGGTTCGGATGACTATAGTGGTCCTTTCCATTCCGTCTACTTTTTGAACTCCTTTATCTCGTGTGTCGACCATTGTTTAGAGTACATTAGTGGAGCGGACCTAGTGGTAGGAGAGAAGGAAGAAGAGGAGTTAAAGAGTGTAGGTGAAGTCGAAGAGGAGGGGATTCCTTTAATCCCCGATGTGTTAGCGGTTAGTGATGACACCACTCAACCCCCACCCCTAGAGCTTAAAGTACTTCCATCTCATTTAGAGTATGCTTTCTTAGGGGAGGATTCCAAATTACCCGTTATTATTTCATCCAAATTAGGGGAGAGTGAGAAAGTGAGGTTGTTAGAAGTGTTGAAGGCCAACAAAGAGGCCATTGCATGGAGATTGTCCGACATTAAGGGCATAAGTCCTTCCTATTGCACCCACCGGATACTCATGGAGGATGACTATAAACCGGTGGTGCAACCCCAAAGGAGGCTTAATCCCAACATGTAAGATGTAGTGAAAAAAGAGGTTCTTAAACTCCTAGATGTCGGGATGATATATCCCATTTTCGATTCACCTTGGGTTAGTCCCACACAGGTTGTCCCCAAGAAGGGGGGAATGACCGTTGTCATGAACGAAAAGAACGAGCTTATCCCTTCACGCACGGTCACGGGTTGGCGCGTGTGCATTGACTACCGAAAGTTGAATGATGCCACCCGTAAAGACCACTTCCCACTGCCTTTCATAGATCAAATGTTGGAGCGTTTAGCCGGTCAACAATTCTATTGTTTCTTAGACGGCTTTTCCGGCTACTTCCAGATCCCCATTGCACCGGAGGCTCAGGATAAAACCACTTTCACATGCCCTTACGGCACCTATGCGTACCGACACATGCCATTCGGGTTATGTAACGCTCCGGCTACCTTTCAGCGTTGTATGGTCGCCATATTTCAGGATATGTTAGAGACTTCCATGGAGGTGTTCATGGATGATTTTTCGGTTTATGGTGAGTCTTTTGAGGTGTGTTTGAAGAATTTGGAGAGAATGTTGAAGCGATGTGTAGAGACGAAGTGATGTGTGAAAATGTGTATATTAAATTCAAACAAGTTTTAAAAGGGAATCACAACCTAAACCACACACAATCGGCAAGTGCACCGGTCGCAGTGTAGTGTAGATGGCAAGACCGGATATCAATCCGTGGACACTATATGCAAACCCTAGATAATAAACCTCTGTCGAATAGATAGTCCATTTTAAGTTCGATTTTGAGATGGTTTTTAATAATTAATTAATAACTAAAAGCAAACACAAGACACGACACAGGCAGACAAAACAAGCACGCGAGCGAATGGTGATCAAATATATATGAGATAAAGGCTACCTAGGCAAAGAATCCCTAGAATCATGCAATGCTAGTGTGACAGTGACAACGGTTAAATATCTATTTCCCTCAATTGACCCCCCGCTAGAGATGTCCCAAGTGAGAAAGCAGGACTAAGTGTGAAGTGCTAGAACGGACCGGCTCGAGCTATCGATACCAAATCCTACGAAATTAGAACCCTTTGACCTCGGAAACAGTGATGTTGAGAGAGGATTCCAAAATCGCAAAGCAGACCTAACTTAGATCATTGAAATCCTAGGAAACCCTAAACGCGATGAAATAAACGAGCCCGAGCTATCGGTCACCCAATCTACCCAACAACGATTAGCTAATAACCTAGCTCACCTTTATCGTCTTTCGAGTCAAAAGATGAGGATGCAAGTTTTAGTAAATCAATTTTAATTATTAGTTGAATTGGTCAATTTCTCAACACAATACCCAAACCGAAAACCCTAAGATTAACGATTCAAATTAAACTCTAAGTCTAGGGGGAATTTCTTCGTGCCTAAACCGCTGAATTCATCAACCAAAAATCAATTAACATACACCAACATGCAATACCAAGATCAAAATCAAAGTCAAATCATGTAAATCACACCAATTAACCGAAATCAAGTCACAACCGCATTACAATCAACTAGTTCATCAAAACCTAGGTAGTTGTGAAGTTTAGCTACTCATAATATTCGATAAAACAACTGAACAAAGTCTGAAAACAACTGGAAACATAGTTCAAAGCGAAAAGAACCGAAAAACCAATGTTAAACGAACCCAATACGCTCCAAACTCGAACCGAAAGCTTCAAACACCTTTGCACAGCTCCAATATGCTCCAAAATCGCCCCAATGTGCTCCAATGCCGTCTGGTATGCGAATGATCTCAACCCTAATCGGCTGCAATGGTTTTATAACAATTTTGAAAAATACGATCCCCTTACGGACCATATGGCTGACCTCTTGCGGTCCGTAAGGGATTAGGGTAAACTGGGCGCGCGCTTCCTCCTTGCGGACCGTAAAGACCAGGTCTTACGGTCCGTAAAGGGTCCTGTACAGCCATTTTTTGTCTTTTTCCTTGCATTTCCGACACGTCTTTCCGTGTTACTTTCGCTGTACCATAATCCTTCCGTTTTCACCGTGAAATCAGCAGGTTCGTCAGTAATTCCTGCAAATCCATAATTCGAACGATTAAGTACCCAAATCGCGAGAAAACCACATTCAAAATCATCAAAACGTAGGGAATTCGACACGTAAAATATGTATAATTATGAACATATCAAACATCCCCACACTTAACCTTTTGCTTGTCCCTAAGCAAAATCCTAAGCAGCATGTCTAACTCAAACACTTTAACAAAAACGCAAATCTCGAACAAGTTTAAATGTGAACTACTAATCGTCAAGCACAACAGTTTCGCAAGACTTACAACGTTCAAAAGGTTGACGAATCATAACATTTATATAAAAACGGGCCTACCTAATCAAGATTTTCTTACCTTCAAGCAACCAATCATGCAATGTCAACACCCCTCACAATTTCACTCGACACTCGGCTGGTATTTGTGATAATTCAAGTGAACTCTCAAAACCGAACTATGAAGCATACTATTATAAGCTTGTACGCCAATCAGAATTCCACCTAATTGTCAAGATTCAACATGGATCAAGAGGGCTTTATTGGGTAGGTAAGGGCTACGGGTAGGTTATTTTATTCGAACACAATAGGCTAACACAAATGGAAATACGATAAACCGGATAATCACGAAACAAACACTAACAAATTGGTCGCTTTGACCCACAAGTTTAACACAAATACTTTTTCTTCCCTTTTTCTTTTTTTTTTCTTTTTCATTTATTTTCTCATTTTTTTTCCAAATATAATAATCACATATCACGATCCGGCTATCCAATCACAAACGGGTAACAAACGAATGGCTAAGCTCAAAGTGGTGTATCTAGGGGTAATGATGAAACTGGTTAAACACAAAGGTAACACAAACAAGGTGATCCTAACGCCTCTATCATATCCATGCTAAACCCTAACCGAAGGTTTCAAACTGAATCAAAACGCACAAGTTCTAAAGTAATGCAACAAAGTCAGTAAACACACATGAAACGAAAATAGTGAACATATAAATATGAACATGTAAAGACTCAAATCTCACTATTATGTGGAAAATAAGGGCTACCGATATCGACAATGCACAATCAATCACTCTCCGGCTCAATCCACTATCCTAGGCATCCCGAACCCTTTTATTTCCCAAAAACCGATTCAACCAACCTACGATCCCGCAACTTAAAGAAACAAGTGCCCTCCGACTCGTAGATTCTACAATTAAACCGCTTTTGACCGACGTTTTGAAAAGGTTTTTCGTTTTCTATGCGCTAAAGATCGGGACTCGCAAAACCAACTCTTTTTTTTTTTCATTTTGTGGTTTTTTTTTAAGTAGTATTTACAGACTCATTTTACAAAATTCCCCCATCCCCACACTTGAAAGACACATTGTCCCCAATGTGAACGAAAAGGAAATAAACAAAAATATACAACAACAATCAGGAAGAGTGAAACTGAAACTCCCCTGATATGCGTGAGATACTGCTCGTGGATAATCAAACCGCTCAGCTATGTGATTCACCAATCATAATATAACCTGTATAATAAACTGCACGGCTAGAAGCAATATATCAAACACAACCATAATATACAATATATATATACAAAATACAAAGTACAACAAAAGTCCCAACCGGTTACCCTTACAATTCCCCCGAATACATATATCAAATACAGACCATGATCACAAAAACAAAAATAAAGGGAAAAGTACAAAGGTAACCCAAAATCCCTGCAGATGCTGACTACTGCTGTCCTGGTGGAGGCGGCTGGCCCTGTGGAGGAATTTGAAAATAATCAATGACGCGCTGAGCATCGTCTTGATCTCTACCTGTGCATCTCTCAACTCCTCTACAGACTGCTCTATACCATCCAACCTCTCCTCAACTGTCCTCGCTGCTCTAGGGGCCCCAGCACCCCTAACCCGAGCTCTCTCCCTATCGCCATGCCTGAAACGAGGTGGTACCACCGGGATCTCCTCATGTGCCTCGCCTCCGGCCCCAATAACCAACTGCACGGCCCTCGGCTCAAGAAATCTAGGCGGATCGCCCGGTGCCAACAACTCTATCATCTGCCTCATGTCACCCAACCGAAACAGTGACCCGGCAGGCTCCTCATGCAACCATCCTGGTGGGAAATCAT
Organism: Helianthus annuus; assembly: GCF_002127325.2. Classification (NCBI taxonomy): domain Eukaryota; kingdom Viridiplantae; phylum Streptophyta; class Magnoliopsida; order Asterales; family Asteraceae; genus Helianthus; species Helianthus annuus. The sequence continues at coordinate 139,745,380 of NC_035445.2, forward strand.
GATGCACACCCAAGCTCTCAGCAAGTACACTGATATATGAATCCATGCAGATCCTGGAGTCTGTACCGCGTCCTCGAGCTCTGTCAAAGGAGTGAAGTAGGAATACTGCTAAATTGGCCTCCTGGCCCTCCACCATACAATACAACGCAAACAGATCATGATATGTAACCTTCTCGAGACTCATGTAACGAGAAAGTACGGTGCAAGCTAAGATCCGATGTATAAAGCGAATAACCGGATCTCTGATCTGTGTGGCTGGAATCCCTGATGACCACACACCATCTCCTATGGTGGACCAAAATGCCGTCAGTTGTGTCGTGGTGACACACTGAGGTAAATCTGCGTCTGTCCATCCCATCAAACTCTCAGTGAAGATAGGCTGCGTGGTCTCCTCCAACGTATACAACCCTGTGTGGACGGCGAACTGAGCAAGAGACAAAATGTGTGTCCGTCGTCCAAGGGCGAAGCTGACAGCAGCAGGCTCAGCAATGCGAACATGATGGAGCCTGAAAGTGGCATGAAACTCCAGTACAAGCTCATGATGATACGCCCGCCTCTCGTCTAATAACCTCCTCCAGCGAGGTGTGATCAACCCCTCAAACCTATCCCGAGCGCCCATGCGCTCCAGCAATGCCCAATCCAGTACCCTAGCTCGGTGATAGCGTAAACCGAGATACCTCCGTAAAGCTGTAAACTCATCTGAAACTGGGTCAAACTGCAGCAGTGTGTGAGTCTCCTCCGGTGGGAGATCCGCTGGTGGTGGTGGCACTGCAAAAAGATCAGGCCTATGTGGATCCTCAGAGTATCGGATCACTCTCGCAGGACGCTCAGGCGGCTGTGGCACTGGAGTGTGTGAAGAACGTCCTCGCTTGTGGGACGGCTGTGCTGAAGACGACGAGGCCATACCTGCACTCATTTACAACAGTGAGAAATACAAGACAAATAATACAAGACACCGCCCCCAGCACGTTTTACGATGCAATTTTATTTATTTATTTAATTTTTCTATTTTTTTCAAAAATTAATTTTATCTAACTAAAGTAAACAAAAGCAACGGAACGTGACGAAACATATTTTTGGTGTGCTGGGGGTGGCAGTTGCGGCCGTATAGCATTTCGTTCGCGGCCGCAACAAATTTATACAACAAAAATTACAAATTTCGGCATGCCCCCGACGTATTTACAATAAACGCAATAGTACTAGACATATATCAATTCAAGGCTCAATATCATCGTGCGATGGGCATCCGAAATAATGGTACAACAACGACAAAATATGCCTATTCTAACGACATGACACGACGAAACGGAAATAAGCATAACAACAATGAAGGCGGCGCGACGCAACCTCCTTGACTTACACAAGACTCGACTTTAACCTAGATTACCTACGACGGCTCGACGCTACGACGCACCTTAGACTCTCGACACACAATTATAACAATACAATTTACCACATTAATTAAAACGACTACACCTAGACCCGAAACAAGACAACTACTCTCAGATAAAACGGATTACCAAAGATGCCTACTGCGACTGACACGAAACTCAACTGAAACCAATTAACTAATGTGACCTGACACTAGACTCGACCCAACTGAAACCGACACAAGTACAGCCTGATCAACAATTTACAGACTCAATTTCTACAAACTGATCCAACAAAAATATACAAGCTACATACCTGATTGTCGTCGAGACGCGGAATCCTAGCCTGAACAGTGGTGTTGGTCTCTGAGGAATGGAAGGCAGGTGGTGGTCTTCGGCGGTAACAGGGCAGCGGTTATGGTGGTCGGGTGAAGGATGTGGTGAATGGTTCGGGAGGTGGTATGGGCGGTGGAGATGGTGGCAGCGGGTGGTGAAGGTGGTTGCAGGCGGCCGGGTGGATGGTGAATGGTTGCAGCGATTTGGTGGCGGATGGTGGCGATTCGGTGGCGGTGATGGTGGTTGAACGGAGTGGTGGAGAGGTGGTGGGTCGGTGGTCTCGGACGGAGGTTTTACAGGTGGGTGATGGTGGAGTGGTGATGGGGTGGAGTGGTGGAAATGGTGGCGATGGTTGTTGAAATGGGGAAAGATGGTCTGATTTAGGGCTTTTTATTTTTTTTTTCCGCTGCTGAAAGGCTTACGGACCGTATTGGTGAAGCCTTGCGGTCCGTAAAGAATTCAATTTTCTTTTTAAACCGCCTAGAGCTTACGGACCGTATAGATATGTCATTGCGGTCCGTAAGGGATGTCAGAACAACAATTTTTTTCTTCTTTTATTTTTATTGTTATTATTATTATTTTTATTATATATATATACATATTATTATTATTAGAATTATTATTATTATTATTATTATATTCTAAACCCTAAATTTACCTCGTTTCCAATGTTACCCTCGTACGTCTCGGCTCGGTTTTCTACCTGTGAACTGCACACTCGACAAACATATCAGTACGCTCACGACAATAACAGACTCAATATACAAATAATACAATACACAAAAATAAAGGATACACAATTAAATGGTACAAACTATACAACTCGGGAAATCCCGAGTGTGCGAAACAAACTCTCACGTGCTTAAAACCGGGAGGTCAATCACCTCCTCCTCTCGATCCTCGGTCGGTCCCTCGACAAAATGCTTCAATCGATGCCCATTGACCTTGAATCTCTGACCGTCTTCACTCTCAACCTCTATTGTCCCGTACGGGAACACCTGTCTAACCACATACGGTCCGTGCCAACGCGATTTCAACTTTCCCGGGAACAGCTTCAACCGGGAATTGTATAGCAACACTTTCTCCCCACACTTGAACTCTTTCACCTGCTTCAAGTGTTTGTCGTGCAACGCCTTAGTTCGCTCCTTATATGCCCACGACTTCTCGTACGCCTCGTCGCGTAACTCCTCTAACTCGTGAAGTTGAAGAAACCGGTTCTTGCCCGCAGCTGGCAAGTCAAGATTGACTGCCTTGAGTGCCCAGTATGCACGATGCTCTAGCTCCACCGGTAGATGACACGCTTTCCCATAAACTATCCTAAAGGGTGTGGTCCCAATAGGCGTCCTATAAGCAGTACGGAAAGCCCACAGAGCGTCATCTAACTTCTCGGACCAATCGATACGACTGTTTCCGACAGTTTTCTCCAATATCCTCTTAATCCCCCTATTCGAGTTTTCCACCTGCCCACTCGTCTGTGGATGATAGGCCGTTGAAAGCCGATGGGTGACCCCATAGCGTTTCAAGACCTTCTCCATCTGTGAATTGCAGAAGTGGGTGCCTCGATCAGATATCAAGGACTTCGGTGTCCCGAACCTAGCAAACAATCTCCTCAAGAATCTCACAACAACCCTCGCGTCATTCGTAGGCAAGGCCTCTGCCTCCACCCACTTAGAAACGTAATCTACTGCGACAAGGATGTATCGGTTCCCCCTCGACATAGGGAACGGACCCATAAAATCAATACCCCAAATATCAAAGACCTCAACCACCTGAATGGGGTTCTGGGGCATCTCATTACGGGATGAGATATTTCCTGTCCGCTGACAGGCGTCACAGCTGCGCACAAACTCATGTGCGTCCCTAAAGATGGTCGGCCTATAAAATCCCGCATCAAACACGCGTTTGGCGGTATAAGCTGCACCATAATGGCCACCAGTCGGTCCCTCATGACAATGTCGTAGAATACTGCACGACTCGGACCCAAACACGTATCTCCTAATAACCTGGTCCGCACCGATCCTAAACAAGTACGGATCCTCCCAAATGTAGTGCTTGACATCCGCAAAGAATTTCTTCTTTTGCTGATATGTCATGCCCTCCACAAGGTCACCTGTAGACAAGTAATTCGCCAAATCAGCGAACCAGGGAAAGCCTTCCTCGTGGGCTTTCAAAAACATCAACGCCTCATGGGGAAACTCATCCCCAATCCTATCCTCCCGAGTTTTCTCTATCTCGGGGCTCTCCAGTCTCGACAGATGATCAGCAGCAACGTTCTCAGCCCCCTTCTTGTCCCTAATCTCTAAATCAAACTCCTGAAGCAGCAAAATCCAGCGAATAAGCCTAGGCTTCGCGTCCTTCTACGTAAACAGGTAGCGAAGGGCTGCATGATCCGTGAAAATGATGGTCTTCGACAGCACAAGATAAGAACGGAATTTGTCGCACGCGAATACGACTGCCAGCAACTCCTTCTCCGTCGTGGTGTAGTTCTCTTGGGCGTCGTTTAGGGTCTTGCTAGCGTAATAGATGGGATGAAAGTGCTTCTCCCTACGCTGCCCTAAAACGGCCCCAACAGCAATGTCACTGGCATCGCACATGATCTCAAATGGGAGGCTCCAATCGGGAGCAATCAGAATGGGAGCACTCACTAACCTTTCCCTAATCAACTCGAAGGCCCTCAAACACCCATCGTCGAATACGAATGGCCTATCCTTCTCTAGCAGCTGGGTCATCGGGCGAGCAATCTTCAAAAAGTCGCGGATGAAACGGCGGTAGAATCCCGCATGACCCAAGAAACTCCGAATCGATTTCACAGAAGTAGGCGGCGGGAGCTTGGAAATAACATCAACCTTGGCTTGATCAACCTCAATCCCCTCTCGAACCATAAAGTGACACTTCTCCCAGTTAAGCATCAGGTTCGTCTCCTCACATCGAATAAGCACACGCTCGAGATTACGCAGACAATGATCGAAGGAACTCCCAAACACAGAAAAGTCATCCATGAACACCTCCATGGAGTCCTCGATCAACTCGTGAAAGATCGCCACCATACAGCGCTGAAAAGTGGCTGGAGCATTACATAACCCGAATGGCATGCGTCGATACGCGAAGGTGCCAAAGGGGCATGTAAATGTGGTCTTTTCCTGATCCTCTGGTGCAATAGGGATCTGGAAATAACCTGAGAATCCATCAAGAAAACAGTAAAACTGCTGTCCTGACAGTCGCTCCAGCATTTGATCGATGAACGGCAAAGGAAAGTGATCCTTGCGCATGGCGTCGTTTCGTCTGCGATAATCTATGCAAACTCGCCAGCCGGTGACGGTCCGGGTGGGTATCAACTCATCCCTATCGTTGACGACCACTGTCATACCCCCCTTCTTGGGGACCACCTGGACGGGACTCACCCATGCAGAATCCGAAATCGGGTAAATCAGTCCTGCATCCAGTAACTTAATCACCTCTTTCTTCACTACGTCCTGCATATTAGGGTTTAGCCTTCTCTGAGGCTGAACCACCGGCTTGAACTCCTCCTCCATCAATATCCTGTGCGTGCAAAACGAAGGGTTAATACCCTTGATGTCCATCAGCTTCCACGCAATAGCCGGCCTATGCTCTCTCAAAACACTCATCAGTTTCTTCTTCTCCTCCTCCGTCAATCCAGCAGAAATGATGACGGGTAACTGCGATCCCTCGCCCAAGAATGCGTACTCCAGATGAGATGGCAACTCCTTCAATTCCAGGGGCGGGGGAGCCTCAACAGACGGTCTCTCCTTCGGAATCTCCTCCTCCTCGATGACCTCAAACACCTCGAATCTAGGGGAAGGCTCGGTAGCCTGCAACAAAGGGTCCTGCTCAACATCTAACTCAGTGACCTCACTCCCCTGATCATCCATACTCGCCTCCTGCGTATCAGACGCATCTCTCCCACAAATCTCGCTGAGAAGGCCACCCACATGTGACATGAGAGTATCAATAAAGTATAGAGTGTCATCATGCTGACGGGTGTGCCTCATAGAATGCTGAATGTCGAATGTGACCTCATCCTCATCCACTCGAAGAGTCAACTTGCCGTCGTGCACGTCAATGAGTGCTCGTGCCGTGGCAAGGAATGGACGACCTAAAATCAGTGGGACCTCAGAGTCCTCGTCCATGTCGAGGATGACAAAATCAACTGGGAACACGAATTTATCGACCTTCACTAGCATATTCTCCACGATACCCCTAGGAAACTTCACCGATTGATCGGCGAGCTGAATACTCATGCGCGTAGGGGACGGCTCTCCTAGGTCAAGCTTAGCGAAAATGGAATAGGGCATGAGATTTATGCTAGCACCTAGGTCAGCAAGCGCATTGCTGACAGCAAGATTCCCAATCAGACATGGGATGGTAAAGCTACCAGGATCAGACACTTTCTTCGGCAACTTGTTCTGCAAGACAGCAGAACACTCCTCGCTCAGGGTAACAGTCGACAGATCCTCTAATTTCTTCTTATTCGTAAGAAGATCCTTCAAAAACTTCGCATACTTTGGCATCTTCGCCAAAGCCTCGACGAACGGAATGTTCACAAGCAGCTTCTTCAACATCTCCATGAAACGACCATACTGCTCTGCGTCCTTACCCTTCATTAACCTACCAGGGTAAGGGGGTGTCGGCTTGTACACCCTCGTCGGCTCCTTCTCTAACTCCTTCTCCTCTCCTGGAGACCCGCTGGACTGTGCTGTACTTGCTGGGCGCAGCCTAGGGTGCACTTTGCCAGCAGGTGTCTCCATCTCAATCTCCTCGTCGACCTCCGGGTCCTCATCGACTACCGGCTCGACCTCAACAGCTCCTCGTCCGCTCCTAGTGGTAACAGCCTTCGCAGTGGCGTTCGGATTCCCAACAGTGCTACTAGGGAGACCACCTTGAGGCCTCTGGTTCAGCTGATCGGCCAGCGAACCCACTGTCCTCTCCAGGTTCTGTAGTGCAGTGCTCTGACTCTTCATGAAGGTCTCGTGCTCCATGAACCTCGACTGTGTCTCCTGATGTCGAGTATCCTCTCGCGTGATAAACTGTGTGAGCAACTGCGTCTGCTTAGCTAATGTATCCTGGTTTTGCCTCAGCATCTCCTCTATCGTCGGGTTTTTCGTACCCGAACTCGCCCCTGCTCCTGCTCCTGCGTCCTGAAACAAGCTCTGACGTGGCTGAAACCCCGGTGGCTTTTTGTTCTTCCAGCTGAAATTCGGGTGGTTCTTCCAGTTCGAATTGTAACGCTCCCCGAAATTTCCTTGATTCCGATTTCCCACGAACTCCACCTGCTCTGGTGACTCCTCAGGGGCAATAGGACACACGACTATGTCATGCTTCCCTGTGCATATCTTGCATAGCTGCTCTTTCTTCGCCTGCATCTCCTTCATCTGCTGCTTTAAGGCATCGATTTGGGCTTGCATAGAGGTGGTAGTGTCAACCTTATGCACGCCTCTCTGTGCAGCAGACGAATCTCTAGACTCGGGGAACTCATAGCTACTCATCGCGATGTCCTCAAACATCTCGGTACACTCATCTGGAGTCTTGGCGGTCATCAGATTGCCGCCAGCAGAAGTGTTCAGCATATTCCTGGTAGCAGGCGTCACTCCATGGTAGAATTTCTCAACTAGCGCCCATCTCTCAAACCCGTGATGTGGACACTTAACCAACAACTCCTTGAAGCACTCCCATGTCTCGTAAAATGACTCTCCTTCCTTCTGGCGAAACTCCTGAATCATGCTCCTCAGACGAGCGGTTTTAGAGGGAGGAAAATATTTGCCTAAGAATTTCTCTCGCATCCCAGCCCAGGTAGTAATGGATCCAGCAGGAAGAGACTCTAACCAAGCATGAGGTCGATCAGTGAGTGAGAATGGGAAAAGACGTAACTTGCAGGCGTCCTCGCTAACGCCTTGCTCCTGAAATGTGTCACAGATAGCTGAAAAACGAGAGATGTGGACATTTGGGTCCTCGGACGGTAACCCATGGAACTGGACGGTGTTCGTAACCATCGAGATGATCTGGGGTGGAATCCGCCAGCTATTTACGGCAATAGCAGGGCGGGTGATACTGGATCGAGCATTGGCCGCGTTCGGCCTGGCGTAGTCAGCGACGACTCTCCTAGGAGGGGGATCGGCATCACCCATAGTGAAAGTAGAAGATGAAGTGTGTACCTGACTAGCTCGGAAAGTGCGAAGGCGCTCGTGGAAATCTCGCTCGGGCTCAGACGAAGCAGCAAACGAAGGTGGCCCCTGTGAACGAGTGTGGTGCATACAATGAGAAGAAATCTAATCTAAGTACTAAAGAAAATCTAACCCTAAAGGCACAAATTGCAAGCAAAAGGCACCTAAAGGCAATGAAAATCTATGAAAGCAAATAAACAACTAAATAGACGACTCGGGTCGTTCTCTAAAGTGCCAGTGTCCCCGGCAACGGCGCCAAAAACTTGATGTGTGAAAATGTGTATATTAAATTCAAACAAGTTTTAAAAGGGAATCACAACCTAAACCACACACAATCGGCAAGTGCACCGGTCGCAGTGTAGTGTAGATGGCAAGACCGGATATCAATCCGTGGACACTATATGCAAACCCTAGATAATAAACCTCTGTCGAATAGATAGTCCATTTTAAGTTCGATTTTGAGATGGTTTTTAATAATTAATTAATAACTAAAAGCAAACACAAGACACGACACAGGCAGACAAAACAAGCACGCGAGCGAATGGTGATCAAATATATATGAGATAAAGGCTACCTAGGCAAAGAATCCCTAGAATCATGCAATGCTAGTGTGACAGTGACAATGGTTAAATATCTATTTCCCTCAATTGACCCCCCCGCTAGAGATGTCCCAAGTAAGAAAGCAGGACTAAGTGTGAAGTGCTAGAACGGACCGGCTCGAGCTATCGATACCAAATCCTACGAAATTAGAACCCTTTGACCTCGGAAACAGTGATGTTGAGAGAGGATTCCAAAATCGCAAAGCAGACCTAACTTAGATCATTGAAATCCTAGGAAACCCTAAACGCGATGAAATAAACAAGCCCGAGCTATCGGTCACCCAATCTACCCAACAACGATTAGCTAATAACCTAGCTCACCTTTATCGTCTTTCGAGTCAAAAGATGAGGATGCAAGTTTTAGTAAATCAATTTTAATTATTAGTTGAATTGGTCAATTTCTCAACACAATACCCAAACCGAAAACCCTAAGATTAACGATTCAAATTAAACTCTAAGTCTAGGGGGAATTTCTTCGTGCCTAAACCGCTGAATTCATCAACCAAAAATCAATTAACATACACCAACATGCAATACCAAGATCAAAATCAAAGTCAAATCATGTAAATCACACCAATTAACCGAAATCAAGTCACAACCGCATTACAATCAACTAGTTCATCAAAACCTAGGTAGTTGTGAAGTTTAGCTACTCATAATATTCGATAAAACAACTGAACAAAGTCTGAAAACAACTGGAAACATAGTTCAAAGCGAAAAGAAACCGAAAAACCAATGTTAAGCGAACCCAATACGCTCCAAACTCGAACCGAAAGCTTCCAACACCTTTGCACGGCTCCAATATGCTCCAAAATCGCCCCAATGTGCTCCAATGCCGTCTGGTATGCGAATGATCTCAACCCTAATCGGCTGCAATGGTTTTATAACAATTTTGCGAAATACGATCCCCTTACGGACCGTATGGCTGACCTCTTGCGGTCCGTAAGGGATCAGGGTAAACTGGGCGCGCGCTTCCTCCTTGCGGACCGTAAAGACCAGGTCTTACGGTCCGTAAAGGGTCCTGTACAGCCATTTTTGTCTTTTTCCTTACATTTCCGACACGTCTTTCCGTGTTACTTTCGCTGTACCATAATCCTTCCGTTTTCATCGCGAAATCAGCAGGTTCGTCAGTAATTCCTGCAAATCCATAATTCGAACGATTAAGTACCCAAATCGCGAGAAAACCACATTCAAAATCGTCAAAACGTAGGGAATTCGACACGTAAAATATGTATAATTATGAACATATCACGAAGCTTATGCTAAACTGGGAGAAGTGTCACTTCATGGTAACAGAAGGTATAGTATTAGGGCATAAGATTTCAAGAGGGGGTATAGAGGTAGATCGTGCGAAAATAGATACCATTAGTAGGTTGCCTCCACCCACGAGTGTTAAGTCGATTAGGAGTTTTCTAGGGCACGCGAGCTTCTATAGACGCTTCATTAGGGATTTTTCGAAAATCACCCGCCCCATTACCCGCTTGCTAGAGAAAGATGTTCCATTCGTCTTTGAGGAGGAGTGTCTTAAGGCCATCAACTTTTTGAAGGCACAATTGGTTAGTGCACCTATTCTTATCTCGCCCGACTGGAGCTTGCCCTTTGAGCTCATGTGCGATGCGAGTGACTATGTCGTTGGAGCGGTTTTAGGACAAAGAAAGGATAAGCACTTCCACCCCATCTACTATGCAAGCAAAACACTCAATGATGCTCAAGAAAACTACAATACCACGGAGAAAGAGCTTTTAGCCGTAGTTTTCGCTTTTGATAAATTCCGCTCATACCTCGTTTTGTCCAAGACCATAGTTTTCACCGATCATTCCGCCTTACGTTTTCTCTTTCAAAAGAAGGACACTAAACCCCGACTCATTCGGTGGATTCTTTTGCTTAGTGAGTTTGATATTGAGATTAGGGACAAGAAAGGGGCCGAAAATGTAGCGGCCGATCACTTATCGAGGCTAGAGGATCCCAAGAGGGAAGAGATTCGTGAGGAGGAGATTGGAGATACGTTCCCTCACGAGTCTATAGAGTTTATTGAGGCCGAAAAAGAGGGATTGCCATGGTTTTGCGATTTAGCAAATTATCTCTCTAGTGGCAATGTTGTGAAAGGGATGTCACATCAACAAAGGAAGAGATTGTTTAGTGAGGCGAGGAAATATGTTTGGGATGATCCGTTTCTTTTTAGGATAGGAGGAGATAGAGTCCTTAGACGTTGTGTGTCGAGAGAGGAGGGTTGGAACATTATCAAGCATGTGCATGAAGGCCTTACGGGAGGGCATCATGGTGCCCACGCCACCGCCCAAAAGGTATTTGATTGTGGTTTCTATTGGCCTACCGTTCTTAGAGACGCCGAGGAGTTCGTGAAGATGTGTGATGCATGTTAACGAACCGGAAACATTTCCGCCAAAGATGAGATGCCTCAAAATCCAATACAAGTAGTAGAGGTTTTTGATGTTTGGGGCATCGATTTCATGGGACCCTTCCCAAACTCCAAAGGAAACCGTTACATACTTGTGGCCATCGATTACGTTTCCAAATGGGTTGAGGCTCAAGCTCTTCCCACAAACGAAGCCCGAGTTGTTTTGAATTTCCTTAAAAAGCTCTTTTCACGATTCGGTACTCCTAAAGCCTTAATTAGTGACCGTGGCACTCACTTTTGCAATGCATTGATGGAGAAGTTGCTTGCACGCTACGGTGTCACTCATCGTTTATCTACCGCATATCATCCACAAACAAGTGGACAAGTGGAGAATGCGAATCGCGGTATTAAACGAATCCTAGAGAAAACCGTTGGTAAGAATAGAAAAGATTGGACCGACAAGCTAGACGATGCTTTGTGGGCGTTTAGAACCGCCTACAAGACCCCGTTAGGAACTACACCTTTCATGATCGTTTACGGGAAAGCTTGTCATCTCCCCATCGAATTAGAGCATAGGGCGCTTTGGGCTTTGAAAACCGTCAATTTAGATATGACCGAAGCCGCTCGGAAGCGTTTCTTCCAAATTCATGAGCTTGAGGAGCTTCGAGATACGGCGTATGCTCGATCGTTGGGAATTAAAGAGAAAACAAAGTTGCTACATGATAGGAAGCTACGGAATGTGAAGGAGTTTAGCAAAGGCGACAAAGTGCTTCTTTACAACTCAAGGTTGAAGCTTTTTGCGGGTAAGTTGAAATCAAAGTGGTAGGGACCTTTTATGGTTCATTACGTGTTTCCGTATGGAGCGGTGGAGATCATGGATGAAAGGGATGGTCGTAGTTGGAAGGTGAATGGCCATCGTTTGAAGCACTACCTTGGAGGAGCGATAAACAAGGATGAGAGGGAGGTAACCCCTCTTTACATCCCACCTAAAGCCGCCAATTAGTGTTTTGGGTGAACACCCAAGTGTACGTTTTGTATCGTTTGTATAATAGTCTTCGTTTGAGTTTTTATGTGTTTTAACGTGTTTTTCCGTAGTTTTTCGGTTTGTGTTTTGTGTCGTTGAGAATTTTGCAGGTTTCATCATCACTACGGAACGGAGACGGCACGAGAAAAGAGGTCACAGGTAAGTGTTTTAGACACTTAGAAACTTTTTTTGAGGGTTTTGGATGGGTTGGGAAACTTGTGGAAATTTTTCTAAGGCATGGAGTTGGAAATCAGACGAAACATTCTGCCAAAAATGGACCCTCGCGCGACGTCTAGCCCCTTCGCGTCACGCGAGGGGTAAAGGTCCAAATTAAATTAACTTCTGACCCGCCGCGTAACGCGAGGCCCTTATGGACCCCCACCGCGTCACGCGACGCCCCCTGAACCTTTTCAAATCGTTTAAAAGTTGAACCTGTTCGCTGCAATTCCCTTTTTCCCCTTTTCAAAACCCTAAACAGCGATTTTCACAAAAACAACCATAACTCACTCGTTTCTTCACCAAATCACTCCATTCTTCTTCCTAAATCACCACAATCACGTTCCCCACAATCTTAGCCATCTATTTCATCCGATTTCTCACCCCATTTTCACGTTTTTGGGCAAATTCGTGTGCAAAAAGTTCAAGACTTCATTTTTCTTGTTCAATCCGATTCCAAGGTATGTTTTCTGTAATTTCTCACTAGTAGGTAGCTTTATTGCTGTGTTTTAGTGACGGGTCAGTCTTGTCTTGGTGTTAGGGTTTTTGTAGGGTTTTAAAGATAGAATTTTTGCTCCTTTTTGTCATGTTAGTGGTATGTGGGTGGTAATGTTTGGATGTTTACATACAAATCGGGTCTGCGGATGGTTCGGGTTGGTTTGCTTGAGGTTGTTTGACACTTGTGGGGTATGTTTGGACTACTAGGCATCATGTTTAAGCTTTACGGGTTTGTTTGGGTAAAAACTATGGATTTTTGCTATAAAAAATAAGTTTTTGAACTGATTTTTTGCAAATGAAATTAGTTTGCTTAGCAAATTTTGTTGCCATCAATGTTATGTCAAGGTTTAAATTGTCCAACTCTCACGTCTTTTCGCCTCAAGTGTGGGGATATTTTGGCACTTATGCTTAATTGAGGATAATTAAAGTGCCGGGAGGAGATAGTGTACATTGAGTCGTAGATCGTTCGAGTCGTGAGTTCAGAAGTGTTTTTAGGATAGTAGTTTGAGTCTAGTGTCGGGTTTACTTATATGCATGTACAAGTTCACAACTTTTTACCCGTACTCAATCTCCATTCGGGTAGAATGATGTGTAACTTACGCCTTTGTAAACGGTAACCCATTTTTTCGAAATTAGCCGCGAACGTAATGCTATACGGCTATTTCTTTATTGTTTTACTTTTTCTTTCATAAAAAAATATAAAAACACAAAAAAAATTTAAAAAATTAAAAATACCAAAAATAGCTTGTGGTACTAATAATCTGCATTGTTTTCTTGTCAAATATTTCTTGTCTTGCAGATCATGTCAGGTGCAGGTTCTTCATCAAACCCGAAGAAGAGAAGAATTAAGTATCGTGGGAATGATAGGAGAGTGTACGCCCGGCTTGACAAGTTGAGTGATCATCCGATGTTAGATTTTGAAGAAGACACCGAAGAACAGGTTAAGATGAAAAAGTATGTGGTAACTCAAACTCTGGAGCATAGGGTTAAAGATTGGGAATGGTTGGAGAGTATGGGGGCAAGTGAGCGGGTCGCGGAATTGTTAGGGCCAAGGTTGCGGATGGCTATGGATGCGTGTGATACCACGCAATATACCGAGCTTACTATTGAATTTCATTGTACCTTCCGTCACAAAGAGGGTGCATTTTCTGAAGCTAATGCGGTATCATTTTCTTTGGGGCGAAATTTGTATGAGATGTCTATACCTCAATTTGGAGTGGCATTGGGTTTGTATTCGCCGGAAGAGATGGCGACGGAAGAGTTCTTTAATGGGTTACGGGGTGTGTTTAACCATGCTAGGCCGAAGAGTTTAGGCCCGACAGAATTGGGTGAATTTTGGGATTCGATCTCGACACAGTCGTTCTCGCACACGAACCTTATCACATCGGTTCGTGATCCGATTTACAGGTTTATTTTAAATATGTTAGCGACGACCGTGGTAGCGAGAAAGTCGAGGGAAAACAAGGCGAATTGGCTAGATATTTTCGCCTTGATGTGTATGGTGGAGAAGCGGAACTGGAACTTGGGTAGCTTCTTTGCGTGGTCATTCAATAGGCCTCGTCGGGGAGGTAAAAGGGCTGCTATGGATATGGGCCCTTACATAGCTAGGTTGGCGAAGAATATTCGGGCCCTCACAAAGTACAAGCTTGATCAGATGAATGAGGGTATGCCTACAGTTCGTTGGGGTTTTGTGGACCTTCAGTTGGTAGGTATTCTTACCCACTCGGATCCGCCAGAGTGGAACTGTGAGGTTGGTGCTCCTCCACCACGACAGCCGGTACCCCGAGAGAGGCGTGCGGTCCCACCACCACAGCCGGTTAGACCGCCGAGACCCGACCCGTTCACTCCTGAGACTGCTTTTGACTACACACAGCAGAGGATTGATCAGATGGAGAGCAAGATGCGGGTTGACCACCAGTGGACCATGCAGAGCCACCACCGACAGGACGACATGCTCAGGTACATGATGTCGGGTATGTCAGTAGGTGCTCCGATACCACAGCCCTTTGCAGGACTATTACCTCCACCTGTTTATGGAGGCGATGCAGACCCCGTATGTTTATGGTCAGTACCCGGGGTATGACCAGTGGGGAGGGCAGAGTGGTTATGCTTACAGTGGTCCGTTCTGTTGGCAGCAGGCTGGCGGTTCAGGTACTCACCAGATGTGTAACACCTCGAAAAATTACGTCCAATAATGTATTGACACGTGTCATAGACTTTGCATATGCGAAAACATACTTTAGAGGGACTAAAGTTGACAAACAGTGAAAACTATGGAACGTAAGGGTCCAAAGTGTCAACAATGGATAAATAGACTCTATAATAACCCTACATAATGTTTATAGCCTTAAACGGATGGGTCATGGATCATACGAAGCGGAAATTGCACGAAAGTGAGGAATTACAAACTGCAGGGGCCAAAAGTGTCAACATGTTGAATTTATACCACTGAGTGATCTTTTGGCAGACCCGAAGCTTTGTAATGCTAAAATATACTCACTAGAATAGGTGGTAAAAATTTCATGAAGTTTCGTTATCGTATGAGAAAGTTATGGCCAAAACCGTACTTGAGGGGTTAAAAGCGTCAACGTCAAATTTCATGACTTTTCGAGTGAGCGCAAAGTTAACCGAGGACATTACCATGTTGGTAAATGTCCCAAGGTTCTTAAAAACCAAGTTTGGGGGTTTACGAGTCAAGATAAATGGCCAAATCATCGTAACCAAAGTGCAGGGACCAAAACTGCAACTTTGAAACAAAGTTTGGGACCTGCAGACCCCAGGCGGCCCGCCTGGGCTGCCTTAAGCGGGCCGCGTGCCCCTTCCAGTAACAGAATTCGCGAATTTTTGCATTCTGGTCCAATTTTTGAGTTGAGGACAGCTATGAGCACCTCCAAAACTCACCAATAGAGGGGCATGCATGTTGGGACACCTGTGATGCTCTCACAACTCCTGAAACCTCCATAAATCAGATCAAATTCACCACTTTTTGAGGACTTGTGTAACCACCAAGAACTCAAGCAACTTGCAAGAACTCACAAGGCATTCCAGGAGCAATCTGATCGACAAGGCAACCTCCAAGTGTTATCTAAGCTTCATTAGGACCTTTGTAAGCATTCATATCATTCTCTAATTCGTTCTAGCATAGATTATTAGCCAAAAGTCAATCCGTTGTTCATATAGTTTGACTTTTCGATTAAACGAATTTGGCTCTGTCATTTCTCAAATTGAAACCACTTATAAGTTGGTATTTATGTGGGAAACAGACCCTCAAAAGGGTATTCTCTGATTCCCACTCTAAGCATGCTTTTTGTCGAGTCAAAGTTATTCTTAAAAAGTCAACAGAAAGTGTTTTTGCGAAAAATAGCATAAATGGTAATGTAGATGACATGCAATTAGTTTGATCATCAAAAATAACTTTATAATGAATATAAGAATGTGTTTTATCATAATCAACTCGACAACCTTTAGTATAAACTCGGATCGGAACCGAAAGTCTTATAAAACGACTTTTTCGTTGACTCTCGATTCGGATCCGTGCATGCATGTTTGAGATCTGTATTAGAGTTTATTTTGACCATTTTTATTTAAGTGTAACTCTCTGGAATTTTTACAACTTGAGTCTATGCTTAACCGATTCATATGCATGTTTCCGATTTATGCTTAAAGTTGACTATTTTTCCCTTTTTGATATAAAACATGATTATTGGAAAAGTGAAAGAGTAGAAATCTTTATTTCTGATTTATAAACTTGCACCGAAAATTTGAGATCAGTTGGTGGTCCAGTTTTGAGTTATGGCCAATATCGTAAAACTATAGCTTTATGTTAAATAAACGGCGCATTTAGCGTATAACCTATTTAAGGCCACTTCTTGATATAAAACTTTTTACCCACTGATGTTATATAATATTTTGGGATTTTTGATGATTTTTATTTAATTTTTGACTGATCGTATCATAGGTCGCTAAGTTAATTCGGTTAATACCAGTTTTGACCGTTTAAGCCATAAAATGAGTTTTATAAATCCATTTGACCCCAAACCTTTTTCTACTGATTTTATTTGTTAAATAAATTATTTTGAGCATTCTGGAAATATAAAAATCTCAGCTTTCTTTTGAAAACCCGGAAATGGCTCAAAATCGCACTTTTAAGCGTTTTTAACGCATAGTATGCATTATACCCATATTAAACATATAAGGATTTTACCTACCGATGTATTTAGCATATTTTTATAAAATAACAGTAAGTATAAGTTTATGAACCCAGATTTCCAGTTTTGACATTTTTAGCCCTTGTGAAATTACTAAAATACCCCTACGGTGCATAGTTTGATTTTAAATGATAAGTTTTGTACATGGGTCATACCCTACTGTTATAATATGTCAAATTAAGTATATTTACTGTATAAATCAGACCTGTAACTCAGATTTCCAATTTAACTCTTTTATAACATTTTTAAATGACCAAATTGCCCTTATAAGGCATAAATTGAGTTTAAATGTATTCGGGGCATAATAGAACATAACTTACTGATATTATATCATATTTAAAGCATATTATCTCAGGGAACTTGCATATGACTCTTTTGGTTACCCGTAACGCCCTTTTAGCGTTCGGTTCGGTTTATGTAACTAGTTTGCATAAATTGACCGAAACGGGTCAAACGTTATCATTTTTATCTCAAAATCCAGAATGTATTTAGTATACCCATATTATACAAGTATTCAAACTTGTCGGGTCTAAATCACATTCTATCCGGTCTTCGCTTAATCGTGCGCTTGTACCGTATCGTCCTTAAAACTAACCGGTCTAAGCTTAGGCTTAAATAAAGACCCGTTAGGAATCTAATAGGTTATTATAAACCTTTGTTCCGGAATAGGAGGCCCAGTAAAAGCTACCTACACTTACCAATTGTGATTCATACTTACTCAGGTAAATACTTTTTAACTTATTTTCCCTATACGGGCTTGGGGTACGGTATATAGAATACCGCTTGATCGAGCGTACAAATCTTGCACCCCTGGGTATGCAAATGGAATAATTTGATCGGCTCGTTTAAACAGTCTTGTTTTACTTTAAGCCTTTGGGGGGTTAATGACCGTGTCCCGGATATCCTTGGCATCATCTTATGAGATGGCCACGACCTGAGCATGGGGTGTAGGCGTACACTCGTCATGTATAACTCATTAATGTGGTGTGTCAATTAATCTTTAACCCGGACAAGATCCCGGGCTACCGAACGCACGAGTAGCATGTAATTCGTTCACAAGTTTATATTGCATAATTATCCCAAGTTAATAAAAATATTTATGCCATGTGCATTTAAATCAATTTTCAATCATTTTAAAAATGAGTCAGTTAATTTGTATTTACCAGTGTAAACTGACGTATTTTCCCAAAAGGTTAAGTGCAGGTACTAAACGAAATAGGCTGGCTGTCTCCTAGAGCGTCCACAATAGTCTCGCAAGCTCGGACGACAATAAAACTGTTGATCAATTATCTTATTTTATTTGATCCGCCTGTGGATCCGTTTCAACTACTCGTGATAATTATTATTACATTTTATTTAAAGTTGAAATGAATCTATTCTGCTTCCGCTGTGCATTATTTTATTGTGTTGATTGTCTATGACGATGCCAACTACGTCACCTTACCTCACACCGGGCCCACCGGTGACACGTGGAGATCGGGGTGTGACAGGTTGGTATCAGAGCCAACGCTGAGTGAATTAAACACTAGTCTTTTGTGTTTAATCTCAGTTACACAATTGCACATTCCTCGATTTTCGAGTCTAGACAAAGAACTTAGGAAATGTTCAAAATTTCGTTTACCTTTATTTTTCTAACTTTGTCTTATATATATTTTGTTGTGCACCTTGTTTGATTTTTGACAGTTTCAAAATGCCGCCACGCGTACGAGGAAGGGGACGAGGAGGATTCGCAACCTCCCATGACCACGAAGCAGGGCCTTCGCATAGGCGAACCCCATCGGCATCCCATAACACTGATGCCCGAGATCTTTGGAGATCGTTCGCTGAACCCGCCAGGCACTCGGCATCCCTGAGCACCTCACCTTCACTACCCCACTCTTTTGGGCCTCACTCTGAAAATGAGCCCCACAATTCCCACGGATCCTACATTCCTCTACACCAGTCGCCTTACCACTACCCAGCACCCGTCTATCAGGGCCTGTACAACCCTGATGCCTATTTGGAAGAACCAGTGGGTCATAACCCACTTGGACCTGAAGACCACTTCTCGGGTGGCAATGAGATGGAGGTCGATGAGGACACCGATCCCTCCATGCCACCGTCCGGCACACCAAACCACCCCATTGAGATATCTGATGGGTCATCGTTCAGGGGATCACCTTACAATGGTGTTGACAGTTACGAGGAGAGGTTTAAGCAGCACGACTGGGTTTATACCCCTAGCTACCATAACTCTCCCATGCACCAGTCCTACCACAGCTCTCCCGTGCACTCACAGCATCACTCCCAGCAGCAGCAGCTTCAGCAGCAACCTCAGCAGCAGCAGGACCTTTCTGAGGGTTTCTGGCGCGACGTGGTAACTCCGCCACCGCCACCACCTCCGGTTTTGCCTCCTCTGCCTCAGAGGCGAAGGAGGAACGCCTGTATGTCTACACGAGGAGGGATTCGCATTGGCACCCCTCCGCATGTTGGTAGCAGCCGATATTCACCTCTTCACGAGGAGTCAGAGATGGGAGAATCTCCGCATCCCGTCTCAGAGGTTACTTCTGCACCGATCGCGCCACTGCCGCCGCAGAACTTTGGAGAGCCAATCCCGGCTTATGCTAGCTCAGCACCATTCAACCCATTCGAGCAGATATACCCTCCGGGTTATGATTATACGGGAGATCCCTACTGGATAGCTTCAAACTACAGCTCACTCCCACCTGAAGGTCCTTTTGGAGGCACTTGGGCGACGGGGCAATCTACTTTTGGATTCCCACCGCAGGGATACCAGCAGCCGCAGCCTCCACAGCCACAGCAGTATCAGCCACCGCCGCCGGCGCCGATGATGTCGCCACCGCAAGTCCAAGAAATCCTTCAGGGGATAAACGACGTGCGACGTGAGTTGCGTCAGGAAATGCGAGAAGATCGCCGACGCAACCGCGGAATGTTTAAGAAGATGGTTGACTTGATCAAGGGTAAGGGTAAGAAGGATTATTAGATCCTTTGTTTGTTAGCTCATTTACTCATGTCCCTGCGAGGACATTTATTCATGTACTCTACCCCTGCGTGGGTATATTTCTCTTGTTCTACCCCTGCGTGGGTATGTGGTTTCTGTTTAACCCCTGCGTGGGTTTGTTTTGTTTGTTTGTTGTTTGTTATTTGGTTTAGCCCCTGCGTGGGCATGCTATTTAAGCAAAAGTCCCGTTTAGGGCAAAGTTGTACTAGTCTACTTTATTTAAAATGGTTAATTTAAGTTTTCATTTTATCTATGTGCATGAACATAATATACAAATAAATGAAAAATATCAATTATTATTTGATTTACCATTTTAACAAGGATCTTAAGAAGGTAAAACCTAGCTTGAATGTCTTATTAAAAGGCCTGACCAATATGGTAAAACCTGGGTAAAAAGATTCAAATCTCTGTTAACATCTGTAAACATGTTAACATTCTTGACTAGCATGATCTGTAAAATCACACATGTCACCCTTTTAATAAATTATCTACAGATTATATCTGTATACAAGTCTGATTATGACTTGATGCCTACGGGTTATGACTAATGTCAAATAAAACAAAAAGGCAGTTGTGGTTTATAACTCCCTGCCAAGCAGAGGATTATTTGTTTAATTATACAAATTTAATCCTATAAAACTCTAAATTTAAAATTTAGAAGTTGTCCGAAGTGACTAGGCCTATTGTGCCAATATATATATTTCATTCTATGATATAGTTGCTATTAAAAGTGCTGAATGAAATTAAATAAATTAACTATTATGGTTATTAATACCATGGTTAATAAATCGTCAAGAACGATAATACTGTTAGGTTTCTAAAAAGACCTTGTCCTTACTTTTATGTAGCTTAAAGCTACATGGCAAAATCGGAAGAAACAAACAGTCGTTCTGGGGAACACCCAGATAACACAAAAATTCACGTAACTGGTGCGGAACTGCAAGTACTGGTAGAGAATGTTGTTGCCAAAGCTATTGATAGGCAATTCAGAGAATCGAGCGGGACTCGGAGTAGGACCCGAACTGTATCGCATGTCAAGCCCAAGACTCATTCGGAGGCTCATAGTAAGCCGCCTTCTAAGAAAAATGAGCCAAAGAAGGATGATGAGGATAATCATTCCTCCAACCACAGCAGTGTCCCAAAACAAGAAATAAAGCAGAAGCATGATACGCACAGTAAGTCCTGTACGTATAAATATTTCGTCTCATGCAAACCCAGAGATTTCACTGGGGAAAAGGGAGCAGTCGATTGCATGACGTGGTTAGATGAGATGGATACGGTTGTTGATATCAGCGGATGTGCTGATCGGGACGTAGTGAAGTACGTATCCCAGACATTCAAGGGGGATGCGCTAGCATGGTGGAAATCTCTTCTACAAGCTGCCGGTAAGGCCACACTCTACGGTATGACATGGGATCAGTTTGTAGCCCTGATCAAAGAAAATTTCTGCCCTCAACACGAAGTCGAAAGAATTGAGTCGGATTTCGTATCCCTGGTGATGAAGAACCTCGACTGTCAGGCATACCTTACTACCTTCAACACTCTATCTCGATTAGTGCCATACCTAGTGACCCCAGAGCCGCGAAGGATCGCCCGTTTTATTGGGGGTTTGGCACCAGAGATCAAGGCGAGCGTTAAGGCATCGAGGCCTACGACATTCAGATCAGTAGCTGATCTATCTCTCTCACTCACCCAGGATGTAGTCCGGTTGAGAGCTCTTAAGAGCTCGGAGGAAAACAAGAGGAAACGTGAGGATGACACCTCACGAAGATCGGAGAAAAGACACCGAGGGAACAACGACCACAGGAAAGGGTCGGGATTCAAGAAGGGAGATCATCAGTCGGGTGAGAAACCCAGGTGCAAGGTTTGTAGGAAGCATCATTTTGGGAGATGCAGGCAGGAGTCTAGATCCCAATCTCAGCAGAAATTATGTGGGATTTGTAAGTCCCCGGATCATAAGGCATTAGATTGTAAGAGACTTAAGGATGCAACTTGTTATGGTTGCAACGAGAAAGGGCACATCCGGCCAAATTGCCCAAAGAATGCTAAGAAAGCTGATGATGGAAAGAAGACCAATGCGAGAGTCTTCAGAATGGACGCTAAGGAAGCAGTTCTAGATGACAACGTCATTACAGGTACTTTTCTTGTAAATGATGTTTTTGCTAGAGTTCTATTTGATTCAGGAGCTGATAAGTCATTTGTAGATGATAAGTTCTGTAAATTGTTAAACCTACCTATTAAAACCTTAAGTGTGAAGTATGAGGTGGAATTAGCCGATGGAACCATAGAAACCGCCTCGACTGTTCTAGATGGATGTGTTATATCCATTAGGAATCATTCTTTCCCATTATCCTTGCTTCCCTTTAAGCTAGCTGGATTTGATATAGTGATAGGCATGGATTGGTTATCGCGTAACCAAGCCCAGATTCTGTGCAACAGAAAGCAGGTGATAGTGAAGACTCCGTCTGGTGAGTCACTTACTATCCAAGGAGATACTTAGCATGGATTGCCTGAGCAAGTGTCCATGCTCAAGGCATCCAGATGCCTGCAGAAGGGATGTGTCGTTTATATGGCACAAGTTACTATTGATGAACCGAAGCCGAAGATCGAAGACATCCCTGTCATCTCTGAATACCCTGAGGTATTCCCTGAAGAACTACCCGGTTTGCCACCGGATAGACAAGTGGAGTTTCGAATAGACATCATTCCAGGTGTAGCGCCTGTAGCAAGAGCACCATATAGATTGGCACCAACGGAGATGAAGGAGTTGAGGACGCAGTTGGATGATCTGTTAGCTAAGGGTTTTATTAGACCTAGCTCGTCTCCTTGGGGAGCGCCAATCTTGTTCGTTAGAAAGAAGGATGGATCGATGCGTCTGTGTATCGATTACCGTGAGCTTAATAAAGTCACTATCAAGAATAGGTATCCATTGCCCAGGATCGACGATCTGTTCGATCAGTTGCAAGGAGCAAGCTATTTCTCCAAGATCGATTTGAGGTCAGGCTACCATCAGTTGAAGGTCAAGGATGAAGATGTGCACAAGACAGCATTTAGGACTCGTTATGGACATTATGAGTTCCTAGTGATGCCGTTTGGGCTCACTAACGCACCAGCCGCATTCATGGATCTCATGAATCGGGTCTGCAAGCCTTATTTGGATAAATTCGTCATCGTCTTTATTGACGACATCCTTATCTACTCGAAGAACCAAGCTGATCATGAGAAACACCTTCGTTGTATTCTCAAACTTCTGCATCAGGAGAAACTTTATGCCAAATTTTCGAAGTGTGAGTTTTGGCTTCGAGAAGTCCAATTCCTTGGACATGTGGTAAGTGAGCGTGGTATCCAAGTAGATCCCGCTAAAGTAGAAGCAGTCATGAATTGGCAGGAGCCGAAGACTCCTACCGAGATTCGCAGTTTCCTTGGATTAGCAGGATACTATAGGCGATTTATCGAGAACTTTTCCAGGATTGCTGCGCCCCTAACCTCGTTGACTTGTAAGAAGATTAAGTTCGATTGGGGCCCTAAGCAGCAGGAATCCTTCGACATTTTGAAGAAGAAGTTGAGCAATGCCCCAGTGTTGACATTGCCAGATGGCATAGAAGAATTTGTAGTGTATTGCGATGCATCTCACACTGGTATGGGCTGTGTACTCATGCAGAGAGGCAAGGTCATTGCCTACGCTTCTCGACAACTAAAGGTGCACGAGAAGAACTACACCACCCACGATTTGGAATTGGGTGCAGTTGTATTTGCATTGAAGCTATGGAGACATTACTTGTATGGAACCAAGTGTATAATTTATTCGGATCACAAGAGTCTTCAACACTTGTTCAATCAGAAGGAATTGAACATGCGACAAAGGCGATGGATGGAAACTTTAAACGATTACGACTGTGAGATAAGATACCATCCAGGCAAGGCCAATGTGGTTGTCGACGCCTTAAGCAGAAAGGAAAGGGTGAAACCGATCAGAATCAATGCCAAGCGCATTGAGATAAAGAATAATATGAACGAAAGGGTGTTAGCTGCACAGAAGGAAGCTGTGTTGGAAGCTAACTATCCTGAAGAGAAGTTAGGAGTAACTGAGGAGCAGTTATCCTACGACAAAGATGGAATGCTACGACTAAACGGAAGAATATGGGTTCCAGTTTATGGAGGACTTCGGGATATTATCCTCCAGGAAGCCCACAGCTCTAAATATTCCGTTCATCCTGGAGCTGATAAGATGTACCAGGATCTAAAGTCAAACTACTGGTGGATTGGTTTGAAAAAGTCCGTAGCTGAGTATGTAGCTAAATGTTTGACTTGTGTGCAAGTCAAAGCTGAACATCAGAAGCAGTCAGGTTTGCTTCAACAACCTGAAATTCCCAAGTGGAAATGGGAAATGGTGACAATGGATTTCATCACCAAGTTGCCAAAGACGAGAAAAGGAAATGATACCATATGGGTCATAGTAGATAGACTGACTAAGTCAGCTCATTTTCTACCCATCAAGGAGACGTATAGCTCCGATATGTTAGCTCAATTATACGTCGACAAGATTGTAGCGTTGCATGGTATACCTGTATCTATTATCTCCGATAGAGATACTAGATGTACGTCGCATTTTAGGAAGAGTTTCCAACAATCGTTGGGCACTCGTTTGAATTTTAGTACGGCTTATCATCCTCAGACTGATGGTCAGAGTGAGCGTACCGTTCAAACTTTGGAAGACATGCTTCGTGCATGCGCGATCGATTTGGGTGGTAGTTGGGATAAGAACCTACCACTAATTGAATTCTCCTACAACAATAGCTACCATTCCAGCATAAAAGCTGCGCCTTTTGAGGCCTTATACAGTAGAAAGTGTAGATCGCCCATCTGTTGGGCAGAAGTTGGAGATGTCCAACTATCTGGACCAGATATCATTTTTGAGACGACGGACAAGATCGTTCAGATTCGCGATCGTTTGAAAGCTGCCAGGGATAGGCAGAAAAGTTATGCGGATCCTAAGCGCAAAGATTTTCACTTCGATGTAGGTGATAAAGTGTTGCTTAAAGTATCGCCCTGGAAGGGGGTGATGCAATTTGGTAAGAAAGGCAAGCTAAGCCCGAGATACATAGGACCTTTCGAGATCATCGAACGTGTCGGGGCAGTTGCTTATAAGTTAAACTTGCCTGAAGAACTTAGCGCTATTCATAATGTGTTCCACATCTGTAATTTGAAGAAGTGTTTCGCTGACGAATCACTGGTTATACCGCATACAGATATACACATAGATGAGAGTTTGAAGTTCGTAGAAAAACCATTGTCGATCGAGGATCGACAGGTGAAGAAGTTTCGAAGGAAGCATGTACCTATTGTTAAGGTCAAATGGGATGCCCCGAAGAGGTCCCGAATATACGTGGGAAGTGGAATCCACGATGGAAGAGAAATATCCTCAATTGTTCCAGTAAATCTCGAGGTCGAGATTTCTTTTAAGGGGGTGAGGATGTAACACCTCGAAAAATTACGTCCAATAATGTATTGACACGTGTCATAGACTTTGCATATGCGAAAACATACTTTAGAGGGACTAAAGTTGACAAACAGTGAAAACTATGGAACGTAAGGGTCCAAAGTGTCAACAATGGATAAATATACTCTATAATAACCCTACATAATGTTTATAGCCTTAAACGGATGGGTCATGGATCATACGAAGCGGAAACTGCACGAAAGTGAGGAATTACAAACTGCAGGGGCCAAAAGTGTCAACATGTTGAATTTATACCTCTGAGTGATCTTTTGGCAGACCTGAAGCTTTGTAATGCTAAAATATGCTCACTAGAATAGGTGGTAAAAATTTCATGAAGTTTCGTTATCGTATGAGAAAGTTATGGCCAAAACCGTACTTGAGGGGTTAAAAGCGTCAACGTCAAATTTCATGACTTTTCGAGTGAGCGCAAAGTTAACCGAGGACATTACCATGTTGGTAAATGTCCCAAGGTTCTTAAAAACCAAGTTTGGGGGTTTACGAGTCAAGATAAATGGCCAAATCATCGTAACCAAAGTGCAGGGACCAAAACTGCAACTTTGAAACAAAGTTTGGGACCTGCAGACCCCAGGCGGCCCGCCTGGGCTGCCTTAAGCGGGCCGCGTGCCCCTTCCAGTAACAGAATTCGCGAATTTTTGCATTCTGGTCCAATTTTTGAGTTGAGGACAGCTATGAGCACCTCCAAAACTCACCAATAGAGGGGCATGCATGTTGGGACACCTGTGATGCTCTCACAACTCCTGAAACCTCCATAAATCAGATCAAATTCACCACTTTTTGAGGACTTGTGTAACCACCAAGAACTCAAGCAACTTGCAAGAACTCACAAGGCATTCCAGGAGCAATCTGATCGACAAGGCAACCTCCAAGTGTTATCTAAGCTTCATTAGGACCTTTGTAAGCATTCATATCATTCTCTAATTCGTTCTAGCATAGATTATTAGCCAAAAGTCAATCCGTTGTTCATATAGTTTGACTTTTCGATTAAAAGAATTTGGCTCCATCATTTCTCAAATTGAAACCACTTATAAGTTGGTATTTATGTGGGAAACAAACCCTCAAAAGGGTATTCTCTGATTCCCACTCTAAGCATGCTTTTTGTCGAGTCAAAGTTATTCTTAAAAAGTCAACAGAAAGTGTTTTTGCGAAAAATAGCATAAATGGTAATGTAGATGACATGCAATCAGTTTGATCATCAAAAATAACTTTATAATGAATATAAGAATGTGTTTTATCATAATCAACTCGACAACCTTTAGTATAAACTCGGATCGGAACCGAAAGTCTTATAAAACGACTTTTTCGTTGACTCTCGATTCGGATCCGTGCATGCATGTTTGAGATCTGTATTAGAGTTTATTTTGACCATTTTTATTTAAGTGTAACTCTCTGGAATTTTTACAACTTGAGTCTATGCTTAACCGATTCATATGCATGTTTCCGATTTATGCTTAAAGTTGACTATGTTGCCCTTTTTGATATAAAACATGATTTTTGGAAAAGTGAAACAGTAGAAATCTTTATTTCTGATTTATAAACTTGCACCGAAAATTTGAGATCAGTAGGTGGTCCAGATTTTGAGTTATGGCCAATATCGTAAACCTATAGCTTTATGTTAAATAAACGGCGCATTTAGCGTATAACCTATTTAAGGCCACTTCTTGATATAAAACTTTTTACCCACTGATGTTATATAATATTTTGGGATTTTTGATGATTTTTATTTAATTTTTGACTGATCGTATCATAGGTCGCTAAGGTAATTCGGTTAATACCGGTTTTGACTGTTTAAGCCATAAAATGAGTTTTATAAATCCATTTGACCCCAAACCTTTTTCTACTGATTTTATTTGTTAAATAAATTATTTTGAGCATTCTGGAAATATAAAAATCTCAGCTTTCTTTTGAAAACCCGGAAATGGCTCAAAATCGCACTTTTAAGCGTTTTTAACGCATAGTATGCGTTATACCCATATTAAACATATAAGGATTTTACCTACTGATGTATTTAGCATATTTTTATAAAATAACAATAAGTATAAGTTTATGAACCCATATTTCCAGTTTTGACATTTTTAGCCCTTGTGAAATTACTAAAATACCCCTACGGTGCATAGTTTGATTTTAAATGATAAGTTTTGTACATGGGTCATACCCTACTGTTATAATATGTCAAATTAAGTATATTTACTGTATAAATCAGACTTGTAACTCAGATTTCCAATTTAACTCTTTTATAACATTTTTAAATGACCAAATTGCCCTTATAAGGCATAAATTGAGTTTAAATGTATTCAGGGTATAATAGAACATAACTTACTGATATTATATCATATTTAAAGCATATTATCTCAGGGAACTTGCATATGACTCTTTTGGTTACCCGTAACGCCCTTTTAGCGTTCGGTTCGGTTTATGTAACTAGTTTGCATAAATTGACCGAAACGGGTCAAACGTTATCATTTTTATCTCAAAATCCAGAATGTATTTAGTATACCCATATTATACAAGTATTCAAACTTGTCGGGTCTAAATCACATTCTATCCGGTCTCCGCTTAATCGTGCGCTTGTACCGTATCGTCCTTAAAACTAACCGGTCTAAGCTTAGGCTTAAATAAAGACCCGTTAGGAATCTAATAGGTTATTATAAACCTTTGTTCCAGAATAGGAGGCCCAGTAAAAGCTACCTACACTTACCAATTGTGATTCATACTTACTCAGGTAAATACTTTTTAACTTATTTTCCCTATACAGGCTTGGGGTACGGTATATAGAATACCGCTTGATCGAGCGTACAAATCTTGCACCCCTGGGTATGCAAGTGGAATAATTTGATCGGCTCGTTTAAACAGTCTTGTTTTACTTTAAGCCTTTGGGGGGTTAATGACCGTGTCCCGGATATCCTTGGCATCATCTTACGAGATGGCCACGACCTGAGCATGGGGTGTAGGCGTACACTCGTCATTTATAACTCATTAATGTGGTGTGTCAATTAATCTTTAACCCGGACAAGATCCCGGGCTACCGAACGCACGAGTAGCATGTAATTCGTTCACAAGTTTATATTGCATAATTATCCCAAGTTAATAAAAATATTTATGCCATGTGCATTTAAATCATTTTCAATCATTTTAAAAATGAGTCAGTTAATTTGTATTTACCAGTGTAAACTGACGTATTTTCCCAAAAGGTTAAGTGCAGGTACTAAACGAAATAGGCTGGCTGTCTCCTAGAGCGTCCACAATAGTCTCGCAAGCTCAGACGACAATAAAACTGTTGAACAATTATCTTATTTTATTTGATCCGCCTGTGGATCCGTTTCAACTACTCGTGATAATTATTATTACATTTTATTTAAAGTTGAAATGAATCTATTCTGCTTCCGCTGTGCATTATTTTATTGTGTTGATTGTCTATGACGATGCCAACTACGTCACCTTACCCCACACCGGGCCCACCGGTGACACGTGGAGATCGGGGTGTGACAAGATGGAGGAGGATTCTGGGGATGATGAGGAGTGATGGAGCAGATGGACTGAGGCAGCATATATCCTTTGATATTTTATTTTTATTTATGCTGTTTTGGTAGATTCGATATGGTTGTATTAGCAGACATATTTTTTATTTTCTGTTTGAACATGGGATGTTGTTACGTTGAACGTTTGTAGTAGTTGGTTTGGTATGTTATGTGGGTTTTAGGTTGATGATTTGGAGCCGCTTTCCGTTCGTGTGTGAGGGGGTTTGGTATTGTTTGCTGAGCACGTTCGGTATTGGAGGGCTATGTGGAAACGACTGGCGCTTTGACAGTCTCACATATTGAGTTAAATCGTTTTCCTTCTTTTTGTTGTTGTTGTAATTTTATATTTTTTTATTTCGTCGTCGAGTCAAGTTAGTTAGTCGTTATTTAGTTTTTATTTTTAGGTAGTGTTGAGTTGTATTTTCGTTCTTGCATTAGAGACAATGCAATCTCTAAGTGTGGGGATGGGATACATGTAAATATTGAGTCTTAATTATGAAAAAAACACAAAAAAATCAAAAAAAATCCAAATAATAATAGAAAATGAAAAAATCAAAAAAATTTGAATTAAAAAAAATTGAAAAATCCAAAAAAAATTGAAAAAATAGAAAATGTCTTTCGAATAAAAAAAAAGAAGTTTGCAATTAAAACGGAAAATGATAGAAAAAACAAATTTTTGCTCGGGTTCAAATAATAATAATATGAGATTATAATAAACTGAGTTTGCGTCTAGTTTGGGATATGTGGATAGGCCCGGGTTTTGGTTCTAAGTCCCTTTGAGTTAATATACCTTAATTATCGGTCTGCTAGTGGGTTCTCGCCTGGGAAATATGGGAAACTAAAACCGGCAAAAATAGTATAAGGGATGCCGTTATAAGCTAAGATAGTTAGAGTTTTTTATCATATCTCGCTGAAAAAGAAAAAAATAGAATAAAAGTGAGCTAGAAACTAAATGAGAGTAACACAGGCCTATGTAATCCGAGTTGGGGATAGCGACTCTACAGCCGGAATGCCTCTGGGATGTGTGAAATTGACTTGCCGAATAAAAGTACCGAAACCTATGTAATCTGTGATTGGGGATAGTGACTCTACAGTCGGAATACCGCTGGGTTAGGGAAAGCATCGTCTAGTCTCACGAATGAAAAAAAAGCAAGTTAGAAAAGAAAAAAAAAAGAAAAAAATATAGATTTGATTTCAAACTCTCTTTATCTTGGTATAAAACGGTTAGGAATTGGTCAAATGACCGTTCTTTTAGTCCTATAAGCTTGAGTTGGGAGTAGGTGGACTGTAGATTCTAGCGTGAGACCCTAGGTAGACTGACCGCATTTAAACTAAATTTACATGATAAGGGTTTAGGATTGGATTCGGGTTTAAAGGGATAAGTATATTCGCAATCGCGGCTAACGCAAATCTTGGTTTTAATTAATTATACCTATACTTTTGACCCGAGTAATTGTTTGTTTCTGATTCCGTTGCATAATTCTTTTTCGAGGACGAAAAAAGAGTAAGTGTGGGGATGTTTCATGTACTGAAAAGTACATATGTTTATAGTGTATATTTTGGTCAGTTTTCAGTCGTTTTGAGTCTGTTTTAGGTTAGAACTATGATACTGCTGACGTTAAGCTTTTATTTCAGGTCCCGTAGCTTAAAGTGTTGAAAAACGAGGAAAAACGAGCAGTTCGAAAGAAAAACGGGATTCGTACGCGCGTCGGAGAAGCTAGGAACCAGAAAATAATAAAAAAATCAAAGAATTCAAGTCTTGAAGCGCCGCGTGACGCCACACCACCCTCGCGTCACGCGAGGGTCCTAATTTTGACCGGATTTGACTTTCGAATTAGGGTTTGACTTTTAATTACCAAGAAACTGAACAGAAACCCTAGTTACGAATTGGAGAGACTTTGAAGCATTCAGAGAGCATTCTTTGGAGAAAATTGGAGATTCGAAGGCAAGGGAATCATTGGTACGAGTCGAGATTGAAGAATCGAAGAATCAATCGGGTTTCCTAATCCCTTGTTTTATCGATTACTTTCTTTGAACTTTGTTACAATGAATTCTGTTTCAGACATCTTTGTTTTGTTTTCATTTACTAAGATGCTTGGCTAACTTCATAAACCACCTAGACTATGATGATTGGATTGATATAAAGATTTTACCTTTTTCGTTATTTGCACGATGTTTATGGATTGATTGTGTCTTGTAAAAGGTTTGATTTAATGATTTGATGTGTATGCGTGCTTTGATTCGGTTTATTATTGTTATTTGCTTCGTATGATTCTTAGTGACGGTCTATATCACAACATAGAGTCATGCTAGGGTTTAGATCTTGGTGAGTGTCTATATCACGTAATAAATCTTAATTCTTTAGGGAGAATCGCGCGATAACCTCTAGAAGTAACTAATAATAATTTGCTAGGTCTTAGTGTTCTACTAGTCCTAATAACTGGGAAGTGAGGGGCTATTGGTAGGTCTTACCCGGCGAATTGCTTTAGATAGGCCTTGGGAAAGGTTATGTCTTGGTTTACATGTCGGTCTTATTAGTCTATCAAGTCAAATCTATTACTTCAAACTACCCTAGATCTAGGATTGGGAAAGAATAGGTCAACATTAGGGTACTTACACAATAATTAGATAACTGGGAAGAAGTCTAATAACCGGTAGGATTAACGGCCTAGGTAGTGTCACAGGTTTCTCCTTGAGAAGGGTCAAGGGGCCTCATTGATTCTTAATAGGTTTAGTATCATATGATCCCGGTTCCATAACTCGTGCATTTAATTTAATCGGTAATCTCTTAAAAACAATCCAGGATTCTTGTCTAGGTGGTCCAGTTCTCATATAAGTAAAGTTCACAGTCTTCGTTCGTCTCTAGTCCAGTTCTAGTTACTTTAGTAGTTTAATATGGATTTCCTTAGTTTTCAGTAACCCCCCCCCCCAAACAATTAAAACAAGTTAAGTCGTGTCTGTCAGTGTCTGTTAGAGTCTAATTTGCATGATACATAGAGTCCTGTGGTTCGATATCCGGACTTCCTAGGTTATACTACATTGATCGGTACACTTGCCGATTGTGTGGTTTAGGTCGAGTCTAGAATTTAAAGCTTTGTCGTGTCTAGTTTAGAGAGTCTAATTTAGTTAATTTTTATAGTCTTTTAGCACACATCAAGAACCATTGAAAAAGATTCAGGAAGTAGCAAT
Organism: Helianthus annuus; assembly: GCF_002127325.2. Classification (NCBI taxonomy): domain Eukaryota; kingdom Viridiplantae; phylum Streptophyta; class Magnoliopsida; order Asterales; family Asteraceae; genus Helianthus; species Helianthus annuus. The sequence continues at coordinate 139,777,392 of NC_035445.2, forward strand.
CAAGAATGATGTTGAAGGATTAAAAGGAATGATGAAAGATTTAGAAAAAGGAACAGATAGAATTTGGAAATTCCATAAAAATAATTTGGGTGCTTATCCAAGGAAATCTACGAAACCGAATTTTAGAAGAAGCTCATAAACCCAAGTATACAATGCATCCTAGAAATGACAAGATGTGTCAGGATCTAAATAAAAACTTTTGGTGGATAGGAATGAAAAGGGACTAACTTACTCATAAGTTATAGCTGAACATCAGAAACCTTCAGGGTTAATTCTGCAATTAGAAATGCCAGTTTGGAAATGGGAACTGATAACAATGGATTTTGTTACCAAATTACTCAAGACACAAAAAGGTAACGACACAACTGGGTGAATGTGGATAGATTAACTAAATCTGCACATTTCTTACCAGTAAAGGAAACTTTCAGTATGGAACAATTAGCCAAGCGGTATGTGGATGAAATAGTTTCATTAGATTGAATCCCTTTATCTATTGTGTCTGACCGAGATAATTGTTTTACTTCTCATTTTTGGACAAGTTTTCCAAAAGCTATGGGAACTCGATTAAATCTAAGTACAACTTATCACCCTCAAACAGATGAACAAAGTGAAAGGACTATTCAGACCTTGGAAGACATGCTCAGAGCCCGTGTGACAGACTTTGGAGGAAGTTGGGACGATCACTTACCATTAATAAAAATAACAAAAAATAGGGTAATAAAAACGCAACAGAGTAATAAAAAATTACGAAAGTATAGAACTAAAAAACTCTAAAATAGGGTATAAAAATACAAAAATAGAGCATTTTAATGCCCGGTTTCTTAAGAAACGAAACCGAACCCTACCCGGAAACAGGCACATAGGGTATGGTTTTTTGATCAAATAACCAGAACCGGAACTAAACCGGTTATAGTAATACCCGGTTCCAACCCTTAAAATGAGAAACCAAAACCGGTTCCCTAACCGGAACCGGCTATTAAAAATACCCGATTTGTGCACCTCTACCTCGTACCTCTACGTGCCATTTTTAAACACCCAATGGTCAAAGCCCCCTCCTACACCCCACCCCCACACACGAGAAGCTTGGTGTTTCATCCCCAGGCTGCCAGCGTGGCAGGTCTTAGCACTATGGGTGTTTATCGAATCGAATAACGAATTTTCGAATTATTCGAATAGAATTTTTTGAATTTTTTTTACATGAATTCGTATTCAATTCGATTCGATTAGTATTTAAAACTCGAATTTGAATCGAATTCGAATAATTTCGATTTATTTCAAATTCACCGTAAATAATAAATACTTTACTTTCATTTTTTTAAAAACTACAACAAATAATTATATTCAACATAAAATATAATAATCTTCTAAATTAATTAACTATCAATATGTCAAAACAACAAAATTTAGAAGATAGATTGGTTACTGGTAGCGATTTTAGTTAGGTAAAAATTTGGAAATAAGTAATATGGGCTATTTATCAAAAAGTTTAATGTTATGAATAATAAACTATCACTTATGAGGTAGTTCATACTTTGGCCAAGTTTAGAAGTTATATATGTTTGTGTGACTATATACTGGACTCCAATATGAATCAACTCGAATTCAAACATTTTAATCGTAATAGAGTCGAATTTCGAATTTTTCAAATCCGAATCGAATTCTGAACACCCCTAGTTAGCACACTTTCATCTTATCCACAACACATGGTTTAAGAAGAGCATGTTTTTATAGGGTCATTTACATATATCCCCCTCCTAAGACCACTTATTACATATATACCCAACCTTTAAAATCAATTACATATTTCCCCTATTTAAAACATACATATTACATATTTACCAATTTTATTAAAATCACTCCTATTGAATTACTATTTTACCCTTAATAAACTTATTAAATGATTATTACATTTTTCCCTTTCTAATACCATTACTTACATATTTTATGATTTAATGTGTAATATAATTGTTTACAAATCAGATATTAACCTAATGATATGAATTCATTTTTTATAAGCCCTACCTATTTTTTTATAAGCCAATCTGTAGTGTGTGAAAATTGAAAGTTTTGCTTATATGTAATACGTCTTAACTCTTAAGCATTCATTTTTTTTTTAAGAAAACAGTCATGCGACCATGGTTTAAAATTTTACTTTTGCTTTTAAATAGTTTTTTTAATATTATTTTGAATGTTTATAACATGACAATTAGATTTCTTAAATAGCATTAGATAAAAAAATGGAAATTTAACTCCTATTTCAAAACAATTAAGATGTTGATGATCGAACTAAGATTTAGGCTAAACAAAAATTGATTACGACTTGAAAAAAACAAACGTATATTGTATAACAATATGTTTTTTTATATAAGATATTTTAGATAATCAATATTTTAACGTAACTTGTTAGTGTTGTTAACTAAAATGTAAATGTATAATGGGTCGGTTGTAAAAAAAAAAAAGTAAACTACAACTTAATCAGTAACTAGATACGTAAAATCTTTTCAAAAGCTAAGCATTATTGGCTTGGTCAGCCTTTACCTGACCAACTACCTAATACTACGCAGACTCATAAAAAAAAGTAACTAGATACGTAAAAAAGTCACATGTTTTATAAAATGGGTATGTCTGTTTTTTTTTCAAAGAAATATTTTAAAGATTTTATCACAACATAGACTAGATTTCTTTTAAATAAGAAATTAAGAAAAGGGTAAAGGGGTAATTTCATAAAAAAATAGGGAAATATGTAATTGATTTTAAAGATTGGGTAAATATGTAATAAGGGCTTTTAGGAAGGGGATATATGTAAAAATTCCTTTTTTATATGCATAATATTTTCCTTCTTTTGTTATTATAGAATTAACTTCGTAAAAAATCGTTGAAATTAACATTTTTTCCTTATTCATCAATGCTGATGAAAGATATATACTTATTAGAAAAGCATATTACAAACAAATTTCCAAACTATAAATAACCAACACTTTTTTGCTTCATCTTCTTGTAAAATATGCATTGGGAGTTTTTCAAAAAAAATTGCAATTTTCACTTTTTACCTAAAGGTTTTATTCTTTGAATTTTAACCCCAATGACTTTTTATCTTTTTAACCAAAGCTTTTCATCTTTTATGATTTAACCCCAATATTTTTTTTTTTTCAATTTGGTGTCTCATACTTCTCATCTTTCGCAAGTTTTTCGTTTTACGTTTCCTTCTAAGTTTTGCGAGTTAACACCGCAACGTGCATGTGGGATTCAACGTTTATCGTCTGTTTTTTCCCGTTTCACAATAATTTTCTCCGTTTGACAAGTTCGTCGCAAAGTGCGGGTCCTAGATTGACTTAGTTATTATCTTCTGCGTTTTACGTTTCTGTCTAATTTCGTCGCATTAACACGCCACAACAGGCATGCGTGGTTCAACGATTTTACGTCGGTTTTTCGTTCAGTGTTATTTTTACTTTTTTTATTTTATTTTTTCGAGCTTTTCTGATGTTGGTGATCGCTGACATTGGCGTGACATTAGGGCTACTTGGCACGGTTTTATGAACGCATTTAACCCATTAATTTTTTTACTAATACTTTGTTTCAAGTTTACCACCATATCTCCTTTACTTAAGAAAAACTATTTTTTACGAGCATATTTTTATATACGTGTCGGTATAAATTCGATTTGCTCTACGTTTTGACATAAACTTTTTTGGGAAATGAGCAAGGTCAAATATAATATGTTTTCGCGGTTAATTTTATGAATGTTTTGTAAATTTTGTTTCGAATCGAGTGGAGTCAAATTGTGGTTTCTTTTTTCCCTTTTTTCAAAAGATCTAATTAATCTCTTTTGATTATACGTGTCAGTTTTTCCGTTATACCCGTTACATGTTCTATGTATAACTCGAGTTACATATAATATGTTATCATTGTCTGGTATAAATTTGATTTACTTTATGTTTTGATCTAATTGCAACATTGAGTTCAATCAGATATGTCGAAATGCGTGCTTTCATATGGTTAACACGTCGCATAACGTTTGAATTAATCCATTCGACGTTTGTGATGTACCCGCAGCACAACGCGCGCAGGTGTTATTGCTAGTTATTACTAATTCGTATCACACAAACCTAAAAAGGTTTTCTTTTATAAAAACTTCGAAATTCTCCATCATGACACGTAAACTAACAATCCCCATCACAAAAAAAATGATTGATACTTAGACCAAATCACTTTGAAATTGTCCCGGGCCAAAGGCGTTGATGGTGGTCACAATCACACGGATTAGTGAGTACGCGTCAACGAAGTAGTGGTGTAGTGGTTGGAGAAAAATTTGGTATTTTATTGTAATTCAGGTTCGACTCTTACCCTTCTCATTATTTTATGCGGCATCAAAGTAAAGGGCAAATACGGGTGACGCCGGTTCGTCTTGGATGAGAGGCGAGGTTTTACCGATTATTCCACTGTCGTGCCTTCAGGCGGGTGGAGGTCGGGTTTCCACGTATCTAGGAGAGCCAAGGAGCTGGCGGCGGTCGAGTAGTCGACCTTCCTTGGCCACAACGCCTAATATTATGGTGGTTGGCACGTCGTTCCTTATCGTAAAAAAAAGAGAGTACTCAATGATTCATTTTAAGCCATTAAATTGAAACAATAATTTCAACTAAAATCGTAACAAAAAGTCATTAATAACTTTTTTCAGATAGTTATATAAATACTATTTTTTCTTTATAACTTGTATGTCTAAGGTAGTCTTAATATATATTTAATATTAGTTTAGGAGAATGGAAGAGACGAGCCAGTATTTTAGATTCAATATTTGTTAAGAGTGGTATACGAGATGACCTAAAGCTTTAAAGACTTAAAACGAGAAAATTTAGTGTTACTATGAGTTCAATTGATCTAAAACGTTTTGAAGATTGAATTAACATAAATATTTTATCAAAAAACTAGTACGAAGCTAAATGAGCCAATACTTTAACATTTTGATGGTACCCCCCCCCCCCCCCCCCCGCTCTTATCAATTTAAAATTGTATGTGGTTACGAAAGTGAAACCACAGGGACTGAAATCACAATTTTTAAATTAATAAACTGAAATAATAATTTTTGACAAATCGAGTTCAATTGATCTAAAACGTTTTGAAGATTGAATTAACATAAATATTTTATCAAAAAACTAGTACGAAGCTAAATGAGCCAATACTTTAACATTTTGATGGTACCCCCCCCCCCCTCTTATCAATTTAAAATTGTATGTGGTTACGAAAGTGAAACCACAGGGACTGAAATTACAATTTTTAAATTAATAAACTGAAATAATAATTTTTGACAAATCATAAGGACGAAAACAATAATTAACTCTCTTATTTTTATAGTTTAGAGTTTTAAAAGACACGGTCAAAATATTGATGGGAAGAGATTTATTTCTTTTACATTTTCATTAGAAAAGGGAATCATAAAAAAGTGGAGAATTTTGTAAAGGTCTTCTTTTTTCCCAAAATACGTGTGAAGTGATGGATCATGTTGACTCAAAAGTGCCAAGTAGTGGTAGGTCAAAACATCATCACCAAACATCTTTAAAAAGTGCCCAACAACACTTTGACGTGTGACACGCGTCTCCTAAGTACGACCCACAATAAGAAAGGTGAAACATAAAATATGCTCTCGTCAAGTTTCGATAAGAAAATAAAGTGACAATGATACCAATGTGGCAAAGTAGATGTTTTCAACAACCTTCTAAGCCGATTTTTTTTTAAATTTGTTTGGTATGATGTAATGCAATAGGCGGGTTAATGGATACTATTTGAATTCAAACGAGTTAACGCTAACTCACGCGTTGCAGTGTGGTGTTGATTACGAATGTATTTAGCTTCATTTCGCGTGCTAGAATTTGGTCAATGTCGTTTTAGTTTGTTACTGTACGAATATTCGTTACAACAAACCCCATTATATTGGGCTATTTGAATAACGAAAAGGATACAAATGTTATATAAAAAGAGTAAACATCGAAACTATTTTATGATTAGAGGGGTGTTCATAAGAAAATCAACATTTATTTGGTGGTGGTCGGTAGGTGGGGGTGGAGGCGGTGAAGGCTAAGGTGGGTGATGGCGGTGGAGGTTGTGGGGTGGTGGTGGATTCAGATTAGAGAGAGAGAGAGAGATAAAAGAGAGGGAAAGTTTATATATTAAAGAGTATTTTATTTTTAGTTTTGTTCAAATGGTCTTTGAGTAATAATTTATTTACAAAATAGTCTTTCGGAAGGTGAAATGACAAGGATACCCTCATATACAAGGCATATGACCATATTTAACCAAAAAAATCTGACTGAGTTAGGCCCAAAGGACATAACGTGCAGGATTTTTGAAAAGTTAAGGACAAAACTCGTTAACTTTTGCGCTAAAGGACATCGTCTTCAATTTGGTGTAACGTAAAGGACAAAACTTGTAATTTACTCTTATGTTTTTATGTTTTTTATGTTATTTTATTTTATAATACTTTTGTTATTTTTTTACCTTTTTATATTTTTATACTATTATTAGTATTAATATCAATAAATAAATAATCAAGACACTTTATTATAAACGCCCAAAATAAGGATTAATATACCAAATTAGTCAACTTGATAATGATTAACTACTTTAATACGTTATTTTATACTAAAGTCAAAAGTAATAATTATGTTTTTTATGTTATTTTATTTTATAATATTTTTGTTACTTTTTTCTATCTTGTTATACTATTATCAGTATTAACATCAATATTAATAAATAAATAATCAAGATACTTTATTATAAATACGAAAGTGAAAAACTTTATTATAAATAAATAACGAGTCTCTAATAAAAAAATAAATGTGCAAACATTAAAACAATTAATCACTTGGATCGACAAAATCACTTTCACAATGATAAAGTTGGGTATATAATTCTAATTGTCACCTATACATGGTTTCCCATCAAGCCGCAAACAAGTCATGATATAATGATTTTTTATCTTAAATTAAATAAAAAATAACCAATTAAAGGCGTAGAAGAAAAAAAATGAAGCTGCCCTTTATCTTGTTTAAATCTATATTGCTAAAAAATATTAAAAAAATGTTGCTAAAGTAAACGAAAAATCATATTTTTGACTTAGAATTAATTATTTGTTCTATTTTTGTTATGAGTGGGGGTTAGGATGTAAAATGGGTGAATTTTGGTATCTGGGTGCTGACTACTCTAGTAGTGGAAATATGTATATTTTGGGTGACTAACAAAATTTTCTAGCTGTTTAAAAAAATGTTTTAAGCCAGTATTTAATTATTTTTTGGTTTTTTTTATATCAGGTCAAACCAGCTCATTAAATTGAACTACATTCTAATTGGTTGATAAAAACTAATGAATGCCATAAAAAAGTCAATTAACTTTTAAATTGTATATGTGTTAGCTAAAATAATATAAAAAGTTGATTTGTGAGTCCATTTAACACAACCCCGAAAAAAGAATATGAAATTGACAAAAAGTTAAAAGTTGATTTCACTATAAAAAAAGGTAGCTACCAAAAAGTTGATTTAACCTTGTAAAAGAATAAAATCTTCAAGGATTTAATTACATGTGTGTTTTTTGTTACATGGCTTGGTTACATTAGGCTTTATTATATTACATTTTTTACATGTTATTTTATTTTGTTAAAAAGTATAAAGGTTTAAATACTACCAAATTAACATAAAATGTTTATGTTGAAGTAAACAAGAAAATTTTTAACATACAATTAAAAAAAACAAATATAATTGTAACATAAACGGAACCAGGTTAAAATGTAACATAGATGTGAATAATGTTAAAAGTTCTACACATAAGGTAGATAAAAAACGATGTAACATAAGTAGAAAGTACTATTTATAACAAACACTAAATACATATGTTTTATTGTTACATGATCATAAATTGTTCCAAAAACTATAACATACTAACAAGTGTGCCGAGCTGAGACAAGTTCGTTTACGACTTAAAATAAAATATTTACAAAAGTTCAGATAAATTGTTTCATAAAAAAGTGTAACAGGTGACATTACAAAACATGTAAATATGTGAAAGACGCCATACATTCTCTCTCCTTTAACACAAAAAGTGCAATAGTGTCGTAATCATGTGGTAGCAAAAAGTGTAACATGTAGATTATGGGATTCTCAAAAGTGTAAATTAACATATTTACCATTTTGTTACATAAAGTAGCGTTTTCCGGACATGAATTAATTACAAAAGTAAAAGCATTCAATTTGAACTCTTGATCTCAAATATAGATGGTTCTGGTTGAGTTTGTATGATTTGTACAACTCATATGGATTTACAAAATATACATATATAAAACTATATTTTTTATTTGTAAGAAAATACATTCTTTAATTATTTTATCATAGTTATATATATACTAATAGTATTATAGAATATTTTAGTGTATTATATAAATAAACAACTCATTTAGGCTTGCAAGCCGGCTCTAGCTTAAAATGTGAAGCTCTGACTCAAACTCGTTCATTAAATGTGGCTCAATAAAAGAGCCTATGCTAGTTTAATCGGCTTAATTCGAGCTTTTAACTAGTTGATCTCGAGTAGGTACAAATAACTCGACTTTGCTAGGAAATACCAAACATGCAAATAGTAGACAATGATAACTAGAAGAGTGAGATGTGGTCGGTGGACTTACGTAAGCCATTGAGTAACCACTTCCAGCTTCTTGTAACATTATATGGTGTTTCAATATTTCATAGCATAAACATATATCATTTTCTTCGCGTTTTCCACTTTATTTATTTTTATTGTGATATCTCTTTTCATCAAAAAGAAAAAGAAAAAAAAAACTATTAATCATGTGTTAGAGAAAATAGTTATGTCTTTTGCTAAAGTCTTCAAAGGGTATTTATGTCTTTTCCCAAAATCATGCCCATGATTTATAGATTGGAACATTATCGCATTCAAGAAAAAGCTCATCCAAACCATCTCTCTCTAGAATCAATTCTCAGTCTCAGCCATGGTTTCTGAAGAAGTTGCCCGCACTTCACTTGGTGTCTTAGGTACCGTAGTTAACTCCGGCTTATGTTTTTTTTTTTCTAACATCATTTTTACACCTGAATACCACTTGTCTTATACTTATAAGGATTTGAACTCACACATCTTTTGTAGAAGGCAAACACCATATATATACACACACACACATTACAGGTGCTCGTTCGATGCGGCATGCAACATATACGAGTAATCATGTACCATGTTAATATTTTCTTTTTGAATTATAAAAAAGCTAGAGCAATACCATACTTAAATTTAAGAGAATAAAATGCTCGTTTTTATGATATTATCTTTAAAATTATTAAAATATGAAAAAGGTTTGACCGTTTGAAAATCGTGAGAAAGTTTGTTTAAAAGTCAACAATATGTTTTAAAATTTGTAATTACTAAACTATTATTATTATTATTATTATTATTATTATTATTATTCACTATTAAATGTAAAATTACATTTCTCCTCCACCTTAGATGTATCTACATATACCATTGATTTCATTTTTTTTTTTTTTGTGTTATATAGTATTCGATACTCAATTTCATATGTATTTTACGTGTCTTGCAATCGATTGACATTGATTCGCCGGATAGTTTCAAAGAGTTACACTAGTAAAGTTATTTTGAGTCCAACACCAACCATGAGTTGTTCTAACCAAATATATCATGTGTTTATGCAGGAAATATCATTTCAATCACATTATTCTTGTCAGTTGTGTAAGATTTTCATTAGCTAAAAATATTGTCAATTTATATATCTTTTCTGTAATTTTAGTTTTTAAAATGATGAACGGCATTATAAGTTTTTAATTCATGAATTAAAAGTTTAAGCTTTTTTTAGTTTTTCTTTTTAACTTTTCATATTGAGATATAAGATTAATATTTAATTTTAGGCCAACGTTTTTCCGCATATGGAAGAAAGGAAGTGTGGAACAATATTCACCGATTCCATATTTGGCTTCTTTCTTCAACTGTGGATTATGGGTGTTATACGGCATGCCATTTGTCCAACCACATAGCCTGCTCGTGGCCACTACCAATGGAGCCGGGGTTGTGATCGAGTTCGGCTACTTGGTCATCTTTCTCATGTATTCTGACCCTAGAAAGAGGGTTAGGGTTGCGTTGATAATGTTACTTGAGATTTTAGTCGTTGGTGGGCTCGTTCTTTTGGTGCTAACCTTAGTGCACACAACAAAAAAGCGATCAAGTATTGTTGGGAGCATAAGCATTGCGGCTAATGTCTTTATGTACGCTTCACCATTGTCTGTCATGGTAAGTCATGTTGGTGATTTTAGTGTCATAAATTCATTTTAGAATGTTAGGATTTACTAAAGACCAAAGGACACTCCAAATAAGCTTCATTATAGGTTTAGGAGATACGGAGTGCACACTCTTTTAAGACTAATCTGCTTTCCGGCTTCGGTGAATAACAAGGTTTACAAACCGCTGGCCAATATCAACCAACGCATAAGATCACACCAACCCATTTTCCCACCAAACTAGTATACTGATTAATGAAGTTTGTCGCTTAGAAAACGACGTGGTGATTCCATGCTTATTAAAACACAATTTTGGTGTATTTTGGGCGACAAACATACTCGTTTTTTCTATATTGTATTATCGACTGATATTTAAAAAAACTTATCAAAATACTTCAGTCTGAAAGTGCTTGTATGATTCATAAAGAATTTCTAGAAAATTCCCTACAAGTCGTATATATTATCAACCATTTAAAACTTGATAATCGAATGAAAACTAGTTTCAAATTTTGAAATTAATCGGTTTAAGGTTTCTTCAAAACTCCTACTTATACACCAATAACAAACCTATTCAAGCCTACTTTGCTATGATGTCATTAATTAAGGTTTATTGGTTTCAATAAACCATCTTGCACTCTTGCTTGTTACATTGACTAATTGGTGATCTCGGTGGAATATGCAGAGATTGGTGATCACGACTAGAAGCGTGGAGTATATGCCTTTTCTACTCTCATTGTTTTGCTTCTGTAACGGTCTTTGTTGGTTTCTATACGCCCTTTTACCTTTTGATCCCTTTGTTGCGGTAAGCATGCCTTCCACTAGTACTGGTTTTTTTTCTTTTACAAACAACTATATTCGTTATTCGTTATGTTAAAAAATAAGATAAAAAACAAAATGTGTGGGACATAAAGAAAGTCTAAAGCTAATTCATACTACTTTCTAAATCGTTTTATTAGAAAAACTGATTGCGTTGTATAAATAGATGCTTAAAGATAAATTACTGATCAACCCGTTTTAACTTGTACTAAAAAATACTCCATTTTAGTTGTTACCGGCCCGATTAACCCTTTTCACTTACCATTATAACCAAATTTCATTATTTTTTTACCAGGTACCTAACGGGATCGGGGCAGTTTTAGGTATTCTGCAACTGATACTTTATGCAACCTTCTATAAATCCACAAAGCGAATGTTGGTGGAAAGAAAAGAGAAAGCGGAAATGGGCCTAGCAGAAATGGGCTCATCCAATATGCACAATGGCAACGAAACTAATATTTAAAATATTAAAGCTTGGGCCTAATGGGCCACAACCCACTTTTCTTGAACTACTACAAAGTGACCATATGGATTATGGCGAGATAACGAGCCTATTATGAGTTACTTTTTTACTATCAATTTTTCACTTTTTCTTTTAGTTAATTAACCATATTTCTTAATAAATATTTTTATAAGTTATTTGATGTGCTAGATAGTTGATTTATCTACCTAAGGATGTCACATGGTTAGATATATATATATTTTTTTTGGAATGGTGACTTTCTAGTATTAGACTACCGTACTTCCCAAATTGAAGAACCTCGTTGTTCCATTCCGGCCAGACTATGTTGTCTTAATCGGGCCCTCGCTGGCTTTAGAGTTTGGCTAGGACGTTCCCCCGGGAAACCATACCTCCAGCTGCCACTTTATAGTCGTTGTGCCACCACAAAGGAGAACTCTCTGACGTAATACACGATGGGACGAAAACCAAGCCTCTTTACCACTATTGTGGTTTTGCTTCCAAATTTAAACTAATTAAAATTTTTAGTCGAGTACTCGAACGTAACACATATGGTTATGGATTGGATGTTTGATAAGTTTTTACATTAAGCTCGTGTGAAATGGAAAAAATACCCAATGAATGTTCACTAAACCTTTTATTTTTATATTTTTAGTATTAAACATCTATCCAGAACAGATCAAATACGTTTGAGCAAATTGTTAGACTGAAGATGTAAATAATAAAAAATTTGGAACTAAAGTGCAATATGATCATACAACTAGGAGTGCTCAAAAAAATCCGTATCCGAAAACGAATCCGAAATATCTGAAAATCCGTATCCGAAATATCCGAATTTTCGGATTCGGATATGAATTTCAAAAAATTCGGATAATCTAATTATCCGATATCCGAAAACTAATTTTTTTTATAAATATATATAGTATATGAGCGTTATATTTAATTTGAAATATAGTAAAAATAGTAAATAATCGGATTCGGATGTGGATTTATGAATGTTTTTAGTTTTCAGCGTTGGAAATTTGGAAAATTGAATATAAGTTTAGTTTTAATCTATGCATAAAACATATTCTTTTTTATTTTTTATAAATACGGATATCAATATTCACTATCAGAAATTTCCAGATATCCGGTTTTCGGATATCCGAAAACCGAATAATCCGATCTTGAACACCCCTACATACAACACAGACATAGACATGTATTACATCTAATAAAAAGTTGATACATAATTATACTATGTTATACAACTAGTGGGATCCCCTCGCTTTGTGGCGGGTTTTTGGTCGGCATTGGTTTGATTTGTTAAGGTACCGGTGAGAAATAGACGCTCGTCGTAGCAACCGAAAAAGATAAAAACGAATGCTAGTGCGTATACAAGTTTGTTTTCAACGAAATTTAGACCGGAACGTTGAGACAATCATAGAAGTGCATATCGGTACCGATGTTGTTCAAACATTCGGTTCGTTACGGTAATGAACAAAAAATAAAGGTTATATTGGACACGTTCGATGTTAACAAAATTCTTGTCGAAACGTAGAAACAAGTAAGCACAACACAACAGTTTGTACAAAATTTGTAACGCATTGTATTATATTATTAGAATGACGAAAAGTATACATGGCATATAACAAAAACTAAACGGTGAGATAGCTTTGATAACATATACGTTTGTGCTTTGATTAGTGGTGTATTACTATTCACAAGACGATTTTAAGTAAAATTTATATCAAGACGTAGAAACAAATAAGCATGTCAAAAAGGAATGCCCGAAATTTTATTAAGTATCACATATTTAAATTTATAATAGTAAAACAAAATATACTAAAGATTAATTATAATACTAAAATAACAACAATAATTTATTATAATAAATTAGACAAAAGAAGAAATTAAACTGATTGCCTTTTCTTATATATATATAACTAGGTTATCACCCGGGATTGCTTCCCGGGTAGGAAAATTGAATTTTAAAATACTCAAAAGTATATAATTAAAATGAACTTAAATAATGTGACGTATTAGATAAGTTAATCATAAAGTGCATACTTTGTTTTGGAGTATTCTATAAGCATAGAAGTGTCTCGGACTCGTGCCGTAATAATTAAAAACACATGATAATTGCCCCCAATTTACTTAAAGATGCATATTTCCTGTTCAATGACATGAGCAAATGATGTTGGTCCTGTAACAAAATGATAAGTAAGACATAGTTTTAAAAAAGTTTACCAGTTTAATATACATAAATGCAAAACATAAAAAAATATAGTGTAGTGTATCTCAAACCTCCATCCTTTAAATGGGAGATAATTTATGTGCACCTACTCATTAAACTCCTCTTTTCATTTTCTTGAGAGTTAGATTCATTTCTAACAGCAAAAGTCCCAGCAAGTTAAGAAACTAATTGTTGAACTTATTCACAAGAAGTTGGCGTTTGCTAGCATCTCCAAAAGTCAAAACATTTCTCAACCACATTTGATGCAAACTTCTATTGACTCATTTGAACAGAATTATTACTGAGTGCTCGTGTGGTTTTTCATGCTCCAATACATGCTGCTCTAAGAAAACTCACCAAAAATAAGCATTTACGCATAACATAATTACAGGTATGGGTTGAAAGGCTCACAACTTGATCATAGAAAGTTATGATGATAAACTTAAAATATTTATTCAAGAATTTTAATTAGTCTTAACTACATACATTGTTATTGTAATTATGATTTACGCATTAGTTACTCAGACAATAACTAAAAAAATCTTGCGGCTCATCCTGACATGGCCCGTCCCATTTCTTGCATCTCAACCTAACATGGATTGTTTAATATTATAAACAAAAACCAATGGCACTTACCTAAATCATCATTGAGTGTAGTATGGTTAATGTCGTCTTGAACAATGGAACTATATTTATAGGGAAAAACCAATGAAATTGAGCCTAGATCAACATTAAGTCCCTTGCCATCGACCAACACTCCATCTAGCATATTGAGCTCCTTTCCAGCAATAAGAGATAAAACCATACATTAGATTCCTAGTTTCCTACTAATATGTATTAAAAATAAAATTAAGTACTAACCAAATGATTTTGAGTGTATCAGTCATCAAGAGTAATCACCATATCCCTATCAGGGGTATTAAACTATAAGGCAGTTGTATAACCTTACACCTGTATATTTTGTATTTGAAGTACATTATTATCCAATAATATAACAATTATAATCCATGTGAATTTGTTAGAGGTAGCCGGATAGGTGTCTCAGACAGGACGGATAGCAAGTCAGAATGGCTCAAGTCAAGTTGGATTAGGATGACAGCTAATTGGTTGACCCGTGTAAAACAACTTTTTCTTCATTTCAGTCTTTTTGGGGGAATATTGAAGCATTAACTTTGATTACAAAGTATCCAACTAAGAAGGGAAAATCTCATATAACGGATTGAAAGCTGAAACTTAAATATATATATATATATATATATATATATATATATATATATATATATATATATATATATATATATATATATATGCATCAAAACCTCTTTGAATCGCCTTATGAAGAGTGTTAGATTAGTGTTCATAGGTCGAACCAACCTACAAAATCTGTTTTGACCCTAATTTAAAAAAGTAAAAAAAAGTGTTCACGTACCCTACCCGTTTTGACCCACACAAAAGATTACCCAATTTAAGTTTTCAACCCCCAACCCAACCAGGGATATCATCTTTTAGACTGTATCTTTGCCTCCAACACATAGCATCATAATCTTGGGTAAGAGACTCCTATAAAAACAACTCTATCAGAAACACAACCTGATGCACTTATATTTTTTTTGTATTAGTAGACAAAATCGTACCTTTTGAAGAGATTTGTTCTCAGCAATGAAGAACTCGTCATGTGGATCATCAATAAGTCCTTCATACACCCACCTGTGCATGTTATGTTTTACTTCTTAGAGTATAACAATTTAGATGTTCAAATCAATTATCCGTGTACCCTTTTATGTGTTTATATAAAAAATTTCACAGAAAAGAAAAAGAATGTATTGGAGGTTATCACCTTTCTAGTATGCCAAGATAAGCCGAATTTGCAGAGTCTATCATCTGCTCCAGCAATAACCTCACCAAGTAGTTACCAGCCATTAACTTGTCCTGTATAGTGTATACAGATTTAAGATAAAGAAATAATTTGAATAGGTGAAAAAAGTTAAAAAGTTGAGAATTTTACAAAGGTTAAGGACTGCTGAACCAACAAAATTATATGCCGAAGCCTTCTTTATAAGTATTGACGATGCTTGCATTGGTCCCATCATTGGCTTAAAACATAAAAAAGCGATAAAATGTATATAATGAAAATGAGAAGGAAGAAGAGTATAACTTGCACGATTCAATTATACTTTAATGACAGGTCCGCCATATCTTCAGGAATAATGGACAATTAATACTTCGGATAGATCAAAAGATTGGAGCCAAGCTTGATGATTAACACAATACTATCATGTAACGCATCCTACAAAATTAGCACATCAAACACAACTTTTGTCATGAAAGCTATTTTATTTTTAATTGCCTGGATAAACCTAACACAGAGAAAACATAATCACAAATAACCCATCATAGGCAAATGGTTGACAATGCTCTAGGAAGCTCTAATACAAACCCTTTTCAATTAAGATTCAATCTCAAACACCACCTGAGAATAAAAACCAAAAAAAAAGTTTTCAACTTTACACACCGATCTGACATAGATGAACATAAATCATTGAAAATACTTATTTTGAATAAACCTATCTAATCAAGGTTATTTTTCGTTTAAAGATGAGTTTGATATGTTAAAAGCACCAATTTTAATAAAATCGCAAAGAAAGACATAACACAAAATAGATCGATTAACAAAAGAAATAAGATTTAGCAAAGAGATCTTACCTGTGTCGCTGGAAACTACCATCAAAACCCTAGCTTCTGGTCGGAATATCAAAGATTCTGAGCGGAACCCTAATTCAACGAACACTTATGATAAAAACAAATATTCTACCCCTATCAAAACACTTATGATAAAAACAGTGAATTGACATGATTACACATCTAACCTAACCAAAATTTGTAAAACTTAGCTAAATTTAATTAATTATTTCTAGTGTTAAAAATGAAAACACAGATCAAATTCTATAGCGGTACCGATACCGAACCGGTACCATACCGATACCGAACCGGTACCATACCGATAGACTCTATACGGTGTTCGGTACTCACTTCTTCAGAAATTTAGTATCAGAATCCGGTTCGGCATCGATCTAATCCCTAGATCATAAAACTTGCAGCATTTGATAACAAAATGGATGTAATCAACAGCTACAATTATAACAAAAACATAAACACACGTACTTACCCCAGTCTCTCCTTCAGATTCCATCTCTCCTTGCTTAGAAGAGCAATCAATCAACTACAAATCTGATAAATCACACGCCACAAGCAAACATAACCTCAGATCTGTATGCAACATCACCTATTAACAAAGATCGAACTTTCAATTACCTAATTCATCAAACCTAACTCAAAAATCAACACCAAAACCAAAAAATCTCAGTCAAACGTTCACATTCACGAGTCAATACACACGATCCGATCAATCAACGTAACATGAACAACTAATTCGATTACACTAACTCTAAAATCACTAAATCTGAAATCAGTAAATGTAAGTTATGTTAATTATTAGATGAAATCGATGCGAAACATTCGTACCTGTGAAGATCTGGAGTGTTAGATGATACAGAAATCGAGAGAGTCAAACAGTTTGGGGCATTAATGGAGTGATGAGATCTGAAAAGTGAGAATGAAAGTAGGGATCTGGATGTAGATGAAGTATAATTGAGAAGCACAAGGGTTGGGGTTGTGAGATTAAGCGATGATGAAGATTTAGGTTTCAAAGAAAATGAGATGCAAGAAGAAGAAGCGTATGATAGGGTTTCAGGAAATTGATACTGTGTTTTTATAAGATCCGAATATAACATTGGGCTTGACCCATTTTCGGACCCATATAGAAAAAAAAACATGCTCCCACTTTCCCGCCAAAACCAAAATTTAGATGCCCTAATAGTGCGACACGTGTCCCAAATTTTATTCGTTTATTATAGATAATAGATGATTGACATGATTACACATCTAACCTAACCAAAATTTGTAAAACTTAGCTAAATTTAATTAATTATTTCTAGTGTTAAAAATGAAAACACAGATCAAATTCTATAGCGGTACCGATACCGAACCGGTACCATACCGATACCGAACCGGTACCATACCGATAGACTCTATACGGTGTTCGGTACTCACTTCTTCAGAAATTTAGTATCAGAATCCGGTTCGGCATCGATCTAATCCCTAGATCATAAAACTTGCAGCATTTGATAACAAAATGGATGTAATCAACAGCTACAATTATAACAAAAACATAAACACACGTACTTACCCCAGTCTCTCCTTCAGATTCCATCTCTCCTTGCTTAGAAGAGCAATCAATCAACTACAAATCTGATAAATCACACGCCACAAGCAAACATAACCTCAGATCTGTATGCAACATCACCTATTAACAAAGATCGAACTTTCAATTACCTAATTCATCAAACCTAACTCAAAAATCAACACCAAAACCAAAAAATCTCAGTCAAACGTTCACATTCACGAGTCAATACACACGATCTGATCAATCAACGTAACATGAACAACTAATTCGATTACACTAACTCTAAAATCACTAAATCTGAAATCAGTAAATGTAAGTTATGTTAATTATTAGATGAAATCGATGCGAAACATTCGTACCTGTGAAGATCTGGAGTGTTAGATGATACAGAAATCGAGAGAGTCAAACAGTTTGGGGCATTAATGGAGTGATGAGATCTGAAAAGTGAGAATGAAAGTAGGGATCTGGATGTAGATGAAGTATAATTGAGAAGCACAAGGGTTGGGGTTGTGAGATTAAGCGATGATGAAGATTTAGGTTTCAAAGAAAATGAGATGCAAGAAGAAGAAGCGTATGATAGGGTTTCAGGAAATTGATACTGTGTTTTTATAAGATCCGAATATAACATTGGGCTTGACCCATTTTCGGACCCATATAGAAAAAAAAAACATGCTCCCACTTTCCCGCCAAAACCAAAATTTAGATGCCCTAATAGTGCGACACGTGTCCCAAATTTTATTCGTTTATTATATATAATAGATGATTTAAAATTTAGAGACTGTTCAAGCAATTCAAAATTCAAATTGTCTAGAACTAGTTTTTGCCATGCCTGTTGGAAGCTGGTCGTGATTGTATGACAAACATATAAATCGGTATACAAGATTATCTTTAAATAATTGTCCCAGGTTATAAATGATTTGTGCCATGTGCACTTAAATCAATTTTCATAAATGTTTTCAAAAAGAGTCAGTTAATTGTATTTACCAGTGTAAACTGCCGTATTTTCTTAAAGACTGATTGACAGGTACCTCTCGTAATAGGCTGGAGCTATAGGGTCTCATTAGAGGATTTTGCAAATCCATAAGATACCTGAAGTCTGTTGTTTTTGTTTCTTTGTACATTTATGATCCGACTGTGGATCTTATTACATTCCAGTCTGTATATTCATAAACTCGAACACTCAGACAGTATGGTTTGTAATAGTTTATTCACCAAGCCTTCCGCTATGCTATATTATTGTGTGTATTGACAATGATATTATCAACTACGTCACGATACTCCGCGTCGGGCCCACCGGTAATATGTGGAAATATCGAGGTGTGACACTGGGGTAAAATACTAATTTGTTAGGACGAATGAGCGACGGCTAGAAATATGATTGACACAATAAAAGTTACACTGAGTCAACCAAGTAAAATAAACACTACTATAGTTTTGCAAAAAAAAACAAAAAACCTAAAACGATGGCAAGATCACAATTTTTAACTGGGGGAGAAATCGTAATTTTTAAAATGGGGGCAAAATCATAATTTTGAACAAAGGGCAAAATAGTAATTTTAAGTTGGGGGAAAATCATAAATTTATTTTGAACCGGAGGCGAAATAATAATTTTGAATTGAGAGCAAAATCGTAATTTTGAGCTAGGGGGGAAACATAATTTGATTTTGAACTGAGGGAAAAATCGTATTTTTGAACTGAGAGCAAAATCGTAATTTTGAGCTTGGGGCGAAAACAGAATTTTATATTGAACCGGAGGAAACACGTAATTTTCAACTACTCATCATTCTCGTTCTCATTCTCATTCTCATTCTCATTCTGATAATCCTACGCATTAATTTTTCAGATCATCGTTAACCATCCTTTTGATCTTCATGAAAATCAGAAAATTACGGTGTGAAGTTGGCTAAATTCATTAGAGATGACAAACACCAACCTGAACACAAGACACGTACTTAATGATGCAGAGAAAAACCTTCATGTAAGTACCTTATCCAAAATCAAAGATTTAGAGGCCAAAAAGCGAAAGACTAGAAAAAAAGTCTCGTATACGGTGGTTAGTGTTTGCAACTTCAATAAAGCCAATAAAAGCATAAACGGGCCGTTGATAAATGGGGCTTAGATAACAGAACCACGAGCAGTTATGGAGGAGTTGCGAATGGGTTTCAAAAAACAGTTTCTGAACCAATGAGACGAAGCCCAAAATTTTTGGATCATGACTTGCCAAAGTTATCGGCCGTTCAGAAAACAAGATTAGTGGAGGCCTTCAACTCGAATGAAATTATTCAAGTGATTCACGTTTGTGATGGAAGTAAAGCACTGGGGCCTAATGGCTTTACAATGAAGGTTTTTTAAAGGCATTGGAGAATTTTTAAACCGACTATTGAAAAGATGATGAACGATTTTTATGACACAGGAGAGATAAGTAGTATTTATGTAGTGCGTCATTCATAGCTCTCATTCCGAAGACTATTGGCCCCCAGTGAGTACCGAATTCAGATCGATCTCACTTGTTGGTCTCTTTATAAAATAATAACAAAGGTGCTCACGGGTCGTTTAAAAGAAATGATGAGTAGTCTTGTTTCGCCAACTCAATCGGCCTTTGTCGGGGGTCCGCACATTCTTGATAGTCCTTTGATAGTTAGTGAACGATTGCTTGGGCTAAAAAGAACAAACGCAAAATGATGGTCTTCAAGGTGGACTTCCAACGGGCTTATGACTCTTTAAATTGGAAATTCTTGTTTAAGGCAATGAATTTTATGGGATTTCCAGAAAAATGGATGAGCTGGATCAAAGGATGCCTAAAATTGGGGAGAGACTCGATCTTGGTCAACTGGTCACCATCAAGCGAATTCCAATATAAACGAGGTTTAAGGCAAGGCGACCCTATCTCACCTTTCCTTTTTATCCTTGCTTTGGAGGTCATTGTCATGTTTATCAACAAAGCGGTGAAATTAGGGAGGTTCCAAGGTGTAAAACTATAACAACCCTAACGTAAACCGACACCCTCATAATTTTTCCGACACCCTATTATATTAAAATGTCCCAATATGTCTTATATTACACCCCGTATGTGAAAACCGAGCCCGAAATACAATATAACATATAAAATAAATTAAAAACAATAAATATCAAGTTGAGGCGGGCCGCATAGACCCACCCCAAGCTTTTACGCGGGCGGTATAAAGGTTAGAACCGGATTCCTTTGATTTCTTTAAGTTGAAGCGGGCCGCGTAATAGTTCTCGATAGTTAACGCGGGCCGCGAGTGACCTAAGTTGTGGCGCAGCCCTGAGCTGACACGTGTCGATATCGTGTCGAACCTAGTAGATGACCAGGCCAATCTATTGTGTTGACCAAGGTTGACGCGGGCCGCGTAAACCTGGCCTGTGTTTTACGCGGGCCGCCTGGAAGTCGAATTCACCAACTATAAATAGAACGCATCAGCGTTCGTTTTCTGTCGCTCACAAATCGTTCTCAAATCATAATGTCTGAATAGTAGAAATTATACGCGGGTATTATACCCCCTAAATAGCGAGGTTCTGCTCCGTTGTAAGTATTATAACCCCTGGATACGTATTAGATACTCTGCCCGATTGATCTAGGGTTCCGTAACGGCTGTCGTGGTTCTGCCCGACGTAGTCGTTGGAATGCCGTCTCGGGGAGGGTATTACTAATGTTAAAATGGGTTCTTATACTAACACACATGCATTTGTGTAATTTATAGATTATTCCCAGGAAATCATTACTGAAAACCCTAAAACAGCAATGTGAGTAATCTCCTTTTTGTAAACTGTTTTTACAAAACCTTAACCTTTTTATAATGCAATTTAGCAGTGATTGAGTCTTTGTAATTCTACAATTACTGCCGGTATGTTGGGGTTTTGTATACAAAATGTGAGTAACGTTACCATTGGACGAAGAGTTAGCCAATGTGTAATATGACCCACAAGTCAGGATTGACAGTACTGAATGAGTAATTTGGTAGATATAAACATTGTAATCGCCCTCAATACTGTTTAAATTAATATTTCTTGATTAAACTGGGATTCACTCACCAGTATTTTCCACTGACAAAATGTTTTTAAAACGCGTTCAGATAACACAATGTGAAAGCCAATTAGAAGCCAGCTGGACAGCACTGAAGGCTTGGAAAAGTGGTTATAAAAGTTACCTAAATAAAAGAAAGCGTTTATTTCAATAAAGTGGGATTTATCCCTGTAAATCCGTTTGTAATGAAAACTTGGGTTTTACCCATGTGTTTAATATTATAAAATGTGGTGGTTTACTCTGATTTAATATTTCCTAACTACGGTCCTGATGAAAATTTCCGCTGCCAAATAAGTCAATAACGTGATACCACCGAAACTGGCTCGCGGCCGCCCGTTCCCGGGAATTAAGGATCGGGGGCTGTGACAGAAGGGGGTATCAGAGCTATGCCACTGATTCAGCCACATAAGTGTTCTGCTGACATCAAAATTCAAAATATTAGGAAATAACTTACGGAAATACGTGCATAATTGTATTTTCTTGTTATGTGTTATCTGACTATTTGTTAGTTTACAGTATGAGCGACCAAGGACCATCTGACGCGTATCGTCAATTGTCTGATTCTCCTAGGAGCGAAGGCACCTCCTCTTCTTATCCTGCCCTCTCAGGGTACTCTGCTGATACGGAAGAAGGAATCTTTGTGTTTAAGGCTCAGTCTGAAGAGCCATTTCCTCAGAAAAAGAGGGGATGGTTCAGTAGGGGAGCACACGAACGTAGGAAACGTATGAAAAAGTTGCAGGAACAGCGAGTGTTAGCCGCAGCTAAAAGAGAAACTGATGCATATGGCCAGGATATGCTCAATAGGGGTATAGCTAATATTCACATTTTAGCAACCACTGCAGCTGACCCAAACCTGGAACACATGCTAGCACCCCAACCACAACTACCAAATCCTGATCAGCCCATGGAAATAGAAAACCCTGCAAACCAAATAGAAATGCCTGATTACAACCCGGAGGAGATACCTAGGGTACCTGCACCAAATCCCCTAGACCCAAACAATTACGACCCCTGGTGGGACGATGTTAGGGACTATGTGCAACAAAACCCGATACAAGAAAATGTGCCGATGCCCAACTTAGGAGCCTACTCAGGGTTAGATCCTCAAGATCCCTATTACGTTAACGATGCATACATTAGAGAGATCTTAGAGAATCCCTACCCATACCAGGCCCCGTACCAGGAACCCGCACCCCAGATTCCAAACCCAGTCCTAGAATCTACACCCCTAATGAGTGTAAAAAATGTGCAAGAACTTAGGACTTTTGGTGAGGAAATTTTAGAAAGCAGTGAGAGAATGCGACAGGTGGGAGAGCGTCTCGTATGGAAATACGACGAGCGCAATATGGATTTTTGGATGAATCCATATCAGTGAATGTGATGACAGGAATGGTAGAAATAATAGTAATAATAATATAATAATAATAATAATATATGTGTGTCTGTGTTAGGAAAAAAAACTACGGATGCATACTACTAGTATTATAGCTTTACATTTCAGTCGGTATTGTAATTTTAAATTCAGTACTGGTGTGTAATGATGCATACTATATGAATAAAGTGAAAGTCGCAATGCTCGACGCTTTTGACCAAAAGTGCGTGTCATGTGATTAGCTATATCTAAGTATTAATTATGATATTAATATTTGGTAAATGTTTAAAATTCAGATGGACGACGAGGGAAATCAAGATAATCTGAATAACGATAACCAGAGTAACAATAACGTGGTTAACGAGAATCCAAACAGCAATGGAAACCAAATGGATAATAGTGCCGTTCAACACATAGTGGCACAGGGAATTATAGATGCAATGCCATTTATTATTCAAACAGTTCAAGAAGCGAATAATAAAAGTAAGCATAGCAGTAAGCGATCAACTGAACCAGAACACAGCGTGAACAATGGACTCGTACTTCAAGCGCCCATTCCTAAAAGAAGAAGAACCATGCTATATGGTTGTTCTTACAAAGAATTCTGGTCCTGCAAACCAATAGAATTCTCGGGCAATGAAGGACCCATTACAGCTTTACGCTGGATAGAGAAGACTGAAGCTGTTCTAAAGATAAGCAAATGTGCTGTAGAATATAAGATAATGTTTGCTTCAAATATGTATAAAAATGCAGCCCTAGAATGGTGGAACACTATCCTCCAGTCAAGAGGAAGTGATAGAGTGTACAACATGGAATGGGAGGAATTTAAAAACATGGTAGAAAGGAAATTCTGCCCTCCTAATGAAAAAGAACAGATAGCAAATAAATTTCTGAACCTGAGAAAGACCGGGGTAGATAGTAAGGGTTACACTACCACATTCTTTGAATATGCTAGAATAGTACCAACCCTTGCATCACCTGAACCAGTATTAATCTCCTGTTATATCTGGGGATTAATTGGAGAAATTAGGCATGTAGTCAAGGCAGCTAGACCCCAAACCATAGAGGAAGCTGTAGAACTAGCCAATACCTTGACAGATGAGTTAATCCGTACTAGAGAAGAAGACCAGAAGAGAAACTTATCCCAAAGGCTTACTCAAGAATTCCGTTCTGGGAATTACAACCGTAGAAATGTAGGTTCTACATCTGCACCTTATTGCAAGTATTGCAAAAGGAAGCATTCTGGAAAATGCTCCATATGTTGCAATTTTTGTAAAATGGCAGGTCACAAGGAAGAAGATTGCAGGAGGAAAGCCAACAACCGAATATGCTTCAATTGTGGAGAAAAAGGTCACATCAAGCCAAACTGCCCAAAATTGACTCCAGCCCCAAACAACAAGAACCCTAAAAATGCTAGAGCATTTGTTCTAACTGCAGATGAAGCCAAGATGATTCCAGACGTCATTGCTGGTACGTTTTTAGTTAATGATATTTTTGCTAAAGTATTATTTGACTCTGGTACAAACCAAAGTTTTATTAATACTTCGTTTTGCAAACTTCTAATCAATCATTAACTAAACTACCACAAGAATGTCTAGTAGAGACAGCAAATGGAGAAACCGTTAGGATTTCTGAAATCTTGCAGGGAGCAAGAATAGAAATTTTTAATAAAAAATTTATTGCAAACCTTTACCCAATGAATCTGGCAGGATTTGATGTTGTGTTAGGAATGGATTGGTTAATAGCCAATAAAGCCAATGTTTTATGTGATCAAAAGTCAATTCAAGTAAAATCACCAAGAGGTGAAAAGATCACAATTAAAGGAAATAAATCATCTAGATCCACTAAATTCATCTATGTGATGAAAACTGCGAGTTATATAAGAAAAGGATCTATAGTGTATTTGATTTCTATAATCACTAACACTAAAGGAAAAGAATTAAAAGACATTCTAGTAGTGTCCCGATTTTCAGATGTCTTTCCAGAAGAATTACCAAGACTACCGCCAGACAGGGAAGTTGAATTCAGAATCCATCTGCTACCAGGGACAGCCCCGATTGCCAAAGCACCTTATCGTTTGGCACCCGCCGAAATGCAGGAACTAAAGAAACAATTAGACGAATTGTTGGAAAAAGGATTCATACAACCAAGCTCATCGCCATGGGGAGCACCGATATTGTTTGTTAAAAAGAAGGACGGATCAATGCGTATGTGCATTGACTACCGGGAATTGAACATGTTGGAACCTGAAGGTTTATACATGTAGGTTAGTATAGTTAAAGGGTTGTTTCTGTATTTGTTTAGTTTACATTTGGGCCGATTATGTATGGGTTGGGTTATTGTCCTAGTAGTCGCTTGGGCCTAGGTTTAGAGCCCATCCGTTTTGTATTTAAACAAACCTCAACCATTTGGTTGAGGTTGATTAGTGGTTGCGACTTGGAAGGACTAGCCGATTTCATCAAGGTGTCTTGTATCAGTCATAGTTCATCTTTGAATGCAAGATATTCCGGTTTGTGATTGAATCATTATTGTTTTGTTTATTTATTCGTTCTTGAATCGGCTTGTGATTGTTTTCCGCACCTTCACAAGTTAGAGATTGATATCGTTGAAGGATCCTAAACGGGTTTTACAATTGGTATCAGAGCCAAGAAACCAATCTTGGTTCGGTTTTGATATCACTCGAATTCAAGAACATCCTTTGCTACTGATCTGGTTTTCGGTGTTTGTTTTGCAGTGAAATTCAAACTGTTCTTGGTGAAACTATTGAAGGAAATCACTGATTTTGGTTTTTGTGATTTCAGAAAAAATTGTTAGCTGATTTCTCGGAGTTGGTGATCAAAGAAAATTCAAAGATTACGATATCTTTGAATTTTTTGAAAAAGTGCTGAAAATCAGGGATTACGAGTCAACAGATTTATCTCACATTTGTTTTGCAGGTCTCGACTCGCAACCATCAGCTGTCTCGACTTGTCCTGTTCCGGTCTCGACTCGCACCATCAGTTGTCTCGACTTGTCATGTTCCGGTCTCGACTCGCAACCATCAGCTGTCTCGACTTGTCCTGTTCCAGTCTCGACTCGCAACCATCAATTGTCTCGACTAGTCTTGTTTTCGTCTCAACTCGCAATCAACCAAGATCTTGACTTGTCTGGTTTTAGTCTCGACTCGCAACCAACTACGGTCTCGAGTTGTATGCTTCTTAGTCCCAACTCGCAACCGTAGTCCCGACTCGCAACTGTAGTCTCGACTCGCAACGTCACTTTGCAACGTGATCTGGACTTGGACTTTGAACTGTTGACAAATAATTGGACTTAAAATAATTAATTGATTAATTAATTGATTGATTAATTATGTCTACAAATAACGTTGATTTGGCTGCCCTTAACAAACAACAAGAACTGGATTCAAAGCTTGGAACCACAACACGCATTCCAAGGTTGACTGATGCAAATGATTTTCCCGAGTGGAAATGGCGTTTTGAACAACCCTTGAAGGTCAAATATTATAAACTTTGGCGAAGCATTTTAAGGGGTCCAAGGGAGATTATGATGGACAGTTCCACTGAACCAGGTGTTAAAGTAAAGAAACCCAAAAGTCAATATAGCGAAGATGATCTACTTATAATTGAAGAAGATGAAAGAGCACTTTCCTACTTAACCATGGGATTGGGTCCAGACATTGCTATTGGATTTCGCACCTGCAAATCTGCTAAAGAACTATGGGAATCATTGATCGACGTCTACGAAGGGAATGAAGATATGAAGGAGAGTCGAAGAAATCTGCTGCGACAAAATTTCAACAACTTCAATCATATTTATGGTGAAACTGTTGACAATCAAATTCAGAGGTTCGTGAAGATGGTAACTCAAATGCAAATGGAAGAAATTCATACATCAAATGCATCTTCCAATAGACAGCTTCTAAATGCATTGCCAAAGAGCTGGGATCATCATGTCGCTATGATCAAGAAAACTAAAGATCTTGCTAGGTGCAGCCTGTCAGAGATGATCTCTCATATCAAAGCATGTGAACTAGATGATAAACAAAGAGAAACCAACTATAAAAACAGCATGCTAGCCACAGGATTCTCTGTTGCTCCCACTTCATCAAACGACAATAACACAACTCTTTTGTCTCAAGGGGGTTTTCAAATGTTTAGCAATGCAACATCTGCTAAGACTGCACCCACTTCAGCAAATGTCTATTGCTCTGGGTCCTCTAATCAAACTACTCCTCCACATCCAACAGTTGCTTCCGCTGCTACTGTAAATGCTGTGAATGCCTCCACTAC
Organism: Helianthus annuus; assembly: GCF_002127325.2. NCBI lineage: Eukaryota > Viridiplantae > Streptophyta > Magnoliopsida > Asterales > Asteraceae > Helianthus > Helianthus annuus. The sequence goes on from NC_035445.2 coordinate 139,805,109, forward strand.
TGCTTCCGCCTCTACTGTGAAAAATGAGATGATTGCTTTCTTTACACAACAGTCAAAAGAAAATTTGGATATCGCAGCCTCCGTTATAAATTGTTTGAACGCCTTCGTTGCAGGAAAAATTGATCCTCCTAAATGGTATGGGGATGACCTACATCAGATCCATCCTGATGATGTTGAAGAAATGGACATCACCTGGCAGATGGCGATGGCTGCTTTCAGGGCACAAAAGTTCGTGAAAAGAACAGGTAAAAACATATGGGGCGCTTCTTTCAATGGAGCTTCTAAGGTGCCTTTTAACTTGTGATGTTACAACTGTCATGAGGAATGGCACTATGCTCGAAATTGCACAAACCACCGATAAATAGAGAACAAACTCCTGCTCAGCCCGTAACACCGAATCGAGAAAGAGCTCTTGTGACCACATCTAGTATAACAGATGCAGCTGCTACTGGAAGTCCTCAACAACAAGGATTAGCTCAAGCCCTGGTGGTTCAGCCCAACATCAACTTTGATTGGAATTCAGAAATTGAGTGTCTGAACATCTCAGCTCTAGAAAATCAAGCTGCTTCAAACAACATTGCTTTCATGACCTCAAATAATCAAGATTCTGAGCCAGAAAAAGAGACTTCAGCTGAAAACTTTGCTTTTATGACTCAAATTCTTTCAGCTCCAATTAAGGGTCTCACCAAAGAAGAGGTACTTTCTGTTTTCTGTACTCCTGAGTGTAGGGAAAGGGTTGAAGCCTATAGAATACACAACGCTGAGCTCATTCAAGATTATCAAGACATAAAAATAAAAGTTTTACTTTATCAAAAAACGAAAAACTTTATAAAGAAAAAAATGAGGCTCAGCGAAAAGACATCATCAATCTCAAGGATGATGTAAGTGTAAAAACAGCCCATTTCTTAGAAGCTCAGGAGAAAGTATGCATCTTAACTAATGAACTGGAAGATATCAGAGACAAATATCAAATAAATGAACTTAATATTAAGAAATTTGATTCTTCCAGCAAACTAGTTAAAAACTTGTGTGACCAACAGCTCGCATACAAGAAAAAGAAAGGGTGTGGTTTGGGTTTCAATTAGGCTCCTCCTCCTTATAACGATAATTATACGTATTTACCTATGACTGAGGAGGAGATGATGAATGAGAGTAAAATGACTTATGGTCCCAAAAACAATAAGTCGTCATCTAATGACAGATCAGTTGAGAAACAAAAGTCTACTCCATTAAATTTCGTTTCTAAAGGCTCAATTGATCCTAACGTTTCGTCTTCATGTGCAGATGATTTTTCTGAAGTAAAGTGTGGAGATGTTCATGGGAGTGAACCAGTTGTTCTTTCAAATATTTCTGAAAATTACTTTGAAAAAACTGAATCTGACATTGCTTTTGGTCGTTCTTTATTTGCGTCGTTTTCTGCTTATGTTTCGTCTTGTGAGCCTGTTGTTTTGGGCAAAACTGATGATGTTTGTGTTGAAACTTTGAACAATAAGTGTGGTGATGATCGTTTTTCAGCTAATTTGTGTGATTGTGATGTTTCTAACGTTTCAGTTGATGACAGTGTTACAGGTGAGGTCCTTCAGGACGCATTCAGTGAAACCACTGAAACGACTTCTCAAGAAAATCAAGAGTATCCTGATTCTTCTTCTGAATCTGTCTCAGTGGGTGTCCCTAATGTTGAATCTAGTGGGACCCCATTGGAAACTGTAGTTGAAATTGAACCTGAATTAGTTTCACATGATAAATGCATTGAGGAAATGCATATTGATGAGACTTCTACATGTTCAACTAATGAACCTGAATTAGTTTCACATGATAAATGCATTGAGGAAATACATATTGATGAGACTTCTACATGTTCAAATACTGAACCGGAATTTAGTAATGAAGAAAAGGGAATTGAGATAAGTGAGGAGTCATTAGAAGAACAACCACCAAAATGCTCAGAACAACCACAAGCAAAACATGTTCAGAAAACTAAAACGCCAAATCATTCAAAACCAAGCAAATCTTGTAAAAATTTTCAAAATACTCACAAAATGAAACGTCAAACATGTTTTAACTGTGGCATCGCGGGTCACATTGCCAGAAATTGTGGTCAACTCCCAAGGGCATCGTACAAGAGGAAGTTTGTGCAAGATCAGAAGGTCAAGTCTAACCGATATCGTTGTTCAGAGTCAATGACGACTGAAAAGACTAAGACAATGAAAAACAACTATCGCAAGACTAAACCTTCTGATCAGGATTGGAATGCAGCCAAACGCAAAAATCAAAATCAACAAAATGATTTTCAAAGAAATCAACATAATGCTTTTGGTAACTACAATTCTAACTGGTCAAACAAGCATTGGAAACCTAAAGCTAAGGCCACACAATCCAATCCGTCTCATACATATTATCGAAATTCTGCCATTAGAAATACTTCGAAGTTTTTAAATAAAGACAATTTAGTGTGGCAGAGAGTGACTTACATTGATGCACAAGGTAAACCCAGATCCACTATGGGCTGGGTTCCTAAATCTAACTAATCCCGCTAATCGTGCAGGAACAGCTGTGGAGGACTACCGTGCGCCTCTGGTACATGGATAGTGACTGTTCCAGGCACATGACAGGAGACTTATCCCAACTGGTAAATGTCAAAGAATTTAATGGTGGATATGTCTCATTTGCGGGAGGAGAATTAGGCAGAATCACATTGAAAGGAACCGTACGAAACGACATTTTAAGCTTCGAGAATGTTAACTATGTTCCAGAACTGAAACACAATCTGTTGAGCATTTCTCAGATTTGTGATCGAGGAAATTCAGTTCACTTTACAAAGAAAGGATGTCATGTTCTTAAACCTGGGATTGTCATTCCAGAAGATTGGTTTTTAATGTCAGCAGAGAGACGAGGAAATGCTTATGTGATTGATATGAACAAGAAACCGTGTGAAGAAATTACTTGCCTATTCTCGAAAATTTCAGAACATGATGGTCTACTGTGGCATCGTCGCCTTGGGCATGTGAACATGAAGAATTTGAACCGTCTGGCTAAAGGTCAACTAGTACGTGATCTTCCAATAAAAGATTTCATGTTGGTTGAAAAGTGTGTTGCTTGTGCAAAAGGAAAAGCTCATCGAAAACCTCATAAGGCAAAACCTGCACCCTCGACGAAAGCCGTGCTTGAATTACTTCACATGCATCTTTTTGGTCCAGTGAATGTGTTGAGTATTGGCAAGAAATCTTATTGTCTTGTAATCGTCGATGATTACTCTCGCTAAACCTGGGTGTATTTTCTCAGTCACAAAAATGAAACTGCAGTCTTAGTGAAACAATTCATCACTCTGGCTGAAAATCAAGCGAGTGCCAAGGTGAAGGTTATTCGATCTGATAATGGGACAGAATTCAAGAACGTTACTTTGGACACATTCTGCACAGAAAAGGGAATTGATCGTCAGTATAGTGCACCACAAACTCCTCAACAAAATGGAGTAGCTGAAAGAAGAAATCGTACTCTTATCGAGGCTGCACGAACTATGTTGGCTGACTCGAAGCTTCCCAGTTTCTTTTGGGCCGAAGTTGTTAGCACGGCTTCTTACGTCCAGAATCATGCTTTAGTAAATAAACGTCATATGAAAACTCCTTATGAGATTCTGGAATGACGTAAACCTTCGGTTTCACACTTTCGTATCTTTGGATGTCCTTGTGTATTATTACTCATGGACTCTAATGGCAAGTTTGAGGTTAAAGGGGACGAATGTTTCTTTGTTGGATATGCTAAAGGCTCTGCCTATAGGGTATACAACAAAGTAACTAAAAAGGTCGTCGAGTCGTGCAACATTGAGTGGCTTGAAGAAAACGCTACGGATGCTAGAGTCGGACCAGATTGGTATACGACTATTCTGAATTGTTTAAGTCATTTAACATTTCGTCAAGTGATTTTTCAGATGCAGGGTGTCTATTCCAAAACAACCGTTGTCTTTTGAGGACACTGAAGAAGAAGCACAGACAGAAGGAAGCGTCAGACATCATACCATTGATCCGCCTGGAATGGTGTTTACGCAGCATCCTACGCCTCAGCAAACGTCCCATCAATCCCCTGAAGGTGCTTCAACTGGTGGTTCTGCATCTAATGGTTCCGGATCTGCACTATTTCCTGAATCCATTCCTGAAGATTGCATTGTTACCACTCCATTCGTTCATAATACTGCAGCATCTAATGAGGGGGAGTCTAGCAACACCACCACTGAAGACGAGACCGTACCTAACCTGGCAATACCTACAAGTGTCCAACGAAATCACCCTATAGAGAATGTGATTGGTCCTATAAATGCAGGAGTTTTAACCAGGAGCCAATCAGGAACCATCAATACTTGCTTATATTCTTGCTACATTTCTCAAATCGAACCTAAAACTGTTGATATAGCTTTGCAGGAACCAGGATGGGTAGATGCTATGCATGAAGAGCTGAACCAGTTTGAAAAGCTTGGCGTATGGAAACTTGTCAAGTTGCCAAAGGGAAAGAGCAAACTTGGAACTAGATGGGTGTTTCGAAACAAGCAAGATTCTGCAGGGGTTATTGTTCGAAATAAAGCAAGGCTGGTGGTTCAGGGTTTTCGACAAATAGAAGGTCTGGATTATGATGAAGTATATGCTCCGGTTGCCCGATTTGAAGCCATCCAGATCTTCTTAGCTTACGCGTCATACATGGGGTTCACTGTATATATCAGATGGATGTCAAGACAGCGTTTCTATATGGAGATGTGAAGGAAGAAATCTTTGTTGAGCAGCCACCAGGTTTTGTGCATCCAGATCATCCAGAATATGCCTACAAGCTAGACAAGGAATTGTATGGATTACACCAAGCACCACGAGCTTGGTATGCCACACTAACTGAACATCTTTTGGCTCATGGGTACACACGTGGCACGATAGACCAGACTCTGTTTATCAAGAAAGTGGGCAAGGATCAGATCTTAGTTCAAATTTATGTCGATGATATTATTTTCGGGTCTATAAGTGAGGAGCTTTGCAAGGAGTTTGAGAGAGTTATGAAAAAGATGTTTGAAATGAGTGCTCTCGGGGAAATGACACTGTTTTTGGGTCTACAAGTCAAGCAGAATTCTCAAGGGATTCTTATCCATCAAGGGAAGTATGTGGATGACGTGCTAGCAAAATTCAAGTTTTCAGACGCAAAACCAGATGAAACACCAATGGCAGAGAGACCGTTATTGACTGAAGATAAAGAAGGATCTCCTGTGGATCAACGTCAGTATAGGTCTATGATCGGGTCGTTGATGTATCTGACAGCTAGCTGTCTGGATATCATGTTTGCTGTCTGCAACTGCGCAAGATATCAGGCTAATCCTAAAACTTCTCATCTTATTGCTGTTAAACGAATCTTTCGGTACCTAAAAGGCCGACCCCGGTTTGGTCTGTGGTATCCGAGGGATTCCAATTTTGACTTGTTTGCGTTTTCTGATAGCAATTTTGGAGGTACTGATAGTGACAGGAAATCTACATCAGCGGGATGTCAATTTCTGGGCGACAGGCTCATTTCTTGGCAATGCAAGAAACAACAAACGGTGGCGATATCTACAACTGAAGCTGAGTACGTTGCTGCCTCTGCATCTTGCTCTCAAGTGGTGTGGATGCAACATCAATTGCAGGACTACGGTTTGACTTATCTCAACACTACTATGTACTGCGATAATGATGCTGCAATACAAATAGTTAGAAATCCTGTTTTTCACTCCAAAACCAAGCACATAGACATAAAAGTTCATTTCATTCGAGACTGCTTTGACAGAGGTCTTATTACACTTGAGCAAATCGACACAGATGCAAATGCTGCCGATTTGTTCACCAAACCTGTCAGCAGCTCAAAATTCAAAGTGCTTGTGGATTTTCTGAAAATGATCCGTTTCACTGACTGAGCATGTTTTTGTTTCGTAGGTAAATTTGTTCATAAAGTTTTCTATTCTTAGGTAGTTTTTATTTATGCTCAAATTTAGGGGGAGAAAAATACAAAAACAATAAAAATTTTGAAAAATACAAAAACAATAAAAATTTGAAAAATACAAAATGAGGCGTTGCATAACTGGGAAATGAAATGAATTTTCACATTATGGTCAAGGGCTGACTCACGTAAGACCAGTATCGAAACAGTTTGACTCTAGTATTGATGTGTTAGTAGGCTCTACTCTTAAGACTGGAAACATTGGTTGTTTCTGTTCAGAACTAAAATAATACGTGACCCCAGGAAAGAAAATCACTTGGAATTAGCTCATGTCTATTTGAATGTCTGTATGTCGTCCCGAGACACACAATTTTGATCTGACTTTGAAATCTTCTGTGAAAAAGTCGTGTACCTCCTCTACTGCATCCAGATACATGCTGACCTGGAGGTGCTAGGCAACGACAGCTTCTGCTGCATCCAGATACATGCTGACCTAGCTGTACGTTGTCGCGCTGTAGATCTAATACACCTGAAAGAGGCCCTCTAGTTCCCAAAAGAAACCCCAATAAACCTATTTCAAATTGAGAAAAACTCATTTGATCTGTATATTATATCATCTCTGCAAAAGATCTATTCTGTTCTCTTCTTAATCTATTCCCAGTTAAGCTTTCAGAGATATGGATTGGACTTGTGAAATATGTGGTAGGGAAGCTACATGCATGATAGAGTGTGCTGTTTATGTTTTCGGGATTTGATTAGTATTTGCTTGGGTGTTCATTGTTAAGAAATTAAAACATGATAAATTTGTTACAGGCAGTTATATGGAAAAGGTCTAGGGAGATGAGCTTAGGTGGAAAAATATACTGGCAATCGTCTAGATCATTCGGTAGTAGATTAGTGTTGATAAGTGAAGTTAAGCCCGAAACCCTGTGATTTGATCCCTGAGTAATCTCTGTTATTTTCCTAATTTATTTTTGTAAATAATAGTTTTTATTATTTATTTTTGTTTTTAGGTTTTTGCAAATCATGCTCAGAAAGTTAATGGGTTATTAAATTGTTAACTGTTTTTTTTAAAAGAGGATTTTATTATAATTGAATTATTAAAGAAAAATCCTTTTAAGAGATATCAGCCCAAACAGTTAGTCATGGCCCAAATGTCACTGGCCCATTTTTGGGGTTGTGGTATAAATCACAGGTCTCGAGTCGAGACCTCACTTCTCACTCGAGACCCTCTGACATTCTCTCTCAAAGTTCCGACGTGATTCTCTGATATTTGTGTTTTCGACGTAATCCCGACGTGATTCTCCGGTTTCAAAGTCATCATATTCTGTTTTTCTGGTCTCGAGTCATCGTTTATTAAGGTATGATGATGTTTTGTTTGAAGTTTTGCAGATGATATGAAGATGTGATGATGATCTAATGAAGATTTGAAGATGACCAAGAACACTAGTTTCTTATATATTTTGGTCTTCAAACGAATCATAAGATATTTTGGGATTTTGATCCAAAAATATGAAAGGATAAAGTTGTTTGTGGGGGTCTCGACTCAGATAAAATAAGGACTCGAGACCAGTGGTTACGAGTCGCAATCTCATGATTGTGACTCGAGATCTTAAGGTCTCCACTTAAGATCTCATGGTCTCGACTCATGGTCTCGAGTTAAAATCAACAGTCTCGAGTCAAGTTTTAAAATCTGAGTTATGGTGCTGTTGATGTGTTCAAAACGTTGACTTTGAAATGTGAAATTTTGTACAAATCTAAATGTCAATGTTTGTAATGCACTTTTGTTTTGTGCAGATTATGGATTTGAAATTCATTTCGACACACAATCAGGCAGGATACTTAGCATCTCCTCCAGAGAAATATAGGAGGATGTATACTTCATTGATGAAAGGTCTCAACAGCTGCCGTATAGTTCACGCACTACGAGAAAATCCAGTCATCTACGAAAATCTTATTCAAGAGTTTTGGAAGAATGCGAAAATTGAAGTAGTTGAAGGAAAGGGAGTTAATGTCTCTGAAGTTCCAAAGAAGGTTGTCACTGTGACAGAGCAGATGATTCGAGAAGTTTTACAATTCAATGATCAAGAAATAGATTCGATTGAGCTTCCCGCTGGCACAGTTGAAGCGATCTTGCCTAGATTGAGTTATGAAGGGAGGTATCCACCTCTGGTTAAGAAGTTTGTGCATCCTTATTGGCGACTTTTGTTGCACATGTTTCTTTTGTGTATAACAGAGAACAGGGGAGGCACTGATCACCTGAACAGTACACAGGCTGCTGCTCTAGCCTGTGTGATAACAAATGAGCCTTTCAATTATTCAAAGTATATTTTGGAAGCTATGAAGAGAAATGTGTTAGGAGTCAGAAAGGACAAATTTCTCATGTATCCAAGGTTTTTGCAAATGATTTTTAATGCTCGTTATCCAGAGTTGGAGAGATCTGGAAACACATTGGAATTGAAGCCTATGGGTCCAGCTTGTTTTGGTGCTCTCACTCCAAAGAAGGGTATTGAAAAGAAGTTTGAAGGATTAATTCCATTAGAGAAAATTGGTCAATTTGCAGAGACTGAAGTTGTCGTTGCTAATCCAGTGATAATGCAACCTGTTCAAGTGCACGATGCGCCTGCAAATGCTATTGTTGCTGAGGAACATGATATTCAAAGGGGTGTTGAAGATGAGCCTGAGACAGAGTATTTAACAATTGATTCTGACAATGAAGGCATTGAGATTATGTGTGACTCTGGTGAAGATGAAGAGCTTCCTCCTGAAGCTGAAGCTGTTACTACTGTTACTACTGTTCCACCTGTGATTTCTGCTGAAAGTTTGGCTCTGCTGTTAAAATCTGTAACTGAAAAGATGGGAAATCCTCCTTCTGATCTTTCAGTTTCTAATGAAGAGTCTAGTGAAAACCCAAAGGATCCTGATTCCCTACCATTGAAGCGGAAAAGGAGGGATCCTCGACTCGGAATGTATGTTGAGCAAAACAAAGATCAACCCATGAATACTGATGCGGATGATGAAGGTCTGTATGACTTCGATTTTGAGAAAAGTGTCACTGATACCACCACCACTACTGAAGATATCTTTGAGTTTGATGGTGACACTCAAAGAAATGATATGGATACCACCACTATTGATGTTCAAGTTACAAGTGTTGATACTGATTCTGTTGATATTATGTCACTTGGTGTCTCTGAATCTGCAGGTCCTTCTAAAGTTGTTCATGACATACCTAGCAGTTCAAGTGGTAAGAAACCTGAAGAACCAGTAAGGATGCCTTTTGATGATGACTCAAGTGATGATGATGAGTGTATTAGTTTGAGAGAGATGAAGAAAAGATGTACTTGAGCAAGATTCAATTCACAAATATGCTAAGATTATTCAACTTGAAGACATGATAGTGAAGAAAGATCAACAGCTTCAAGGAGATGTTAGCTTGTTGTTCAGTGCAGTTTACGATTTACGAGGAAAGTTGGAGAAGAAATTTGGGCAAGAGTTTTCTGATCCGACTGACGTTGAAAGTAGAAGAAAAGCCTTTGAAAAGGATAATGCTGAGAAAAGTGCTGCAATGGAACAATACTTCAAAAGAGTTATTGATCCAGTGGCAGACAAAGAGAAGGATGAAAGAATTAAGAAGAAAAGAGAGTTGGTAATTTTGAAGAACAAGAATCTAAATCCAAATGATGACGATGCTCATGCAACTCACCATTTAATGGATGTTGGTGAAACTCTCTATGATCAAGTTGGTAATCGTTCTGGAGTAGTTAGCTGGGGTTTTGATCATGATCGAAAGAGATGGTGGATAAAAAGAAAAGTGGGCCACTGTCGAGTGGTATAAACACCCAGGTCAGTTTCAGTCTTTCACAAAGGTTGATCTGATAGAGTTGTCCAAGGCACCATATGTAGATGACAATCCTGGAGGTCCTGGAAATGTGTTTTTCGAAAGGTTGAAGATGGAAGTTCTTCATAACTTTCCGTCGATGCGAACGACAGAGTCTTTTGTTAAACCAGCTAAAGGTATTAGAGATCCATTCACAAAGAAGCGTATGAAGATTGTGCACTGGCCTGTAACTGACAAAGAAAAGATGATTACGTTGGTGAAAAAGATTCCTAAAGGTGCTTTGAAGTCTTTACATTTCTGGGCTTATGATGAGCGTCTTGGTCAGACTGTGTTTGTTTGTGATGGTGATGTAAGCTTTCGCTTAGTGGATCAAGTGGATTTGCTCAATCTTGCTCTTGAGGATCTGGAGGTGTTGGCACAGAATCAGATTAGAGCAACTGAGAAGTATGAAGAAATTGCTAAAGGATGGACTGCAGCTGTTGCTTCAGCCATTCATATTCATACTAAAGGTTTTGGTGGACTTAAAGACCGTTTGGGTGGTGATCGTGACAGTTGAAGTCTCAAGAACCTGCAGGCATAAACCTAGGGGGAGATTGTTGGAACCTGAAGGTTTATACATGTAGGTTAGTATAGTTAAAGGGTTGTTTCTATATTTGTTTAGTTTACATTTGGGCCGATTATGTATGGGTTGGTTTATTGTGCTAGTAGTCGCTTGGGCCTAGGTTTAGAGCCCATCCGTTTTGTATTTAAACAAACCTCAAACATTTGGTTGAGGTTGATCAGCGGTTGCGACTTGGAAGGACTAGCCGATTTCATCAAGGTGTCTTGTATCAGTCATAGTTCATCTTTGAATGCAAGATATTCCGGTTTGTGATTGAATCATTATTGTTTTGTTTATTTATTCGTTCTTGAATCGGCTTGTGATTGTTTTCCGCACCTTCACAAGTTAGAGATTGATATCATTGAAGGATCCTAAACGGGTTTTACAAAAGTCACGATTAAGAATCGGTATCCAGTACCGAGGATCGATGATCTGTTTGATCAACTTCAAGGAGCTCGATTTTTCTCTAAAATCGATTTAAGATCAGGATATCATCAATTAAAAGTACAGGAAGAGGATATTCCTAAAACCGCATTTAGAACAAGGTATGGTCATTATGAATTTACTGTCATGCCATTTGGTTTAACCAATGCCCCAGCTGCATTTATGACATGATGAACCGAATATGTAAGCCATATTTGGATAATTCATAATTGTCTTTATAGATGACATTCTAATTTATTCTAAAAGTAAAGAGGAGCATGCAAAGCACTTGCACTTACTTTTAAGTTTGTTAAGAAAGGAAAAGCTTTACGCTAAGTTTTCAAAATGTGAGTTTTGGTTAGAACAGGTACAATTTCTTGGACATTTAGTTAATCATGAAGGAATTCATGTAGATCCAACAAAGATCGAGACAATTACCAAATGGAAAACCCCTGAGTCACCAACCGAGGTTAGAAGTTTCTTAGGATTGGTCGGTTATTATCGAAGATTTATTCGAGATTTTTATAGAATAGCCATCCCTTTAACTAAGTTGACCTTTAAATCTGTTAAGTTTGAATGGGGACCAAAGCAAGAAGAAGCCTTTAGAATCCTTAAGCAAAGATTGACCCATCCTATACTAGCATTACCAGAAGGAAATGAAGATTTTGTAGTTTATTGTGATGCTTCTATATTAGGTTATGGATGTGTATTGATGCAACGTCAAAAGGTTATAGCTTACGCCTCTAGACAGCTTAAGAATCATGAAGAGAATTATTCAACCCATGATTTGGAATTAGGAGCCATAATTTTTGCCCTTAAGATTTGGAGACATTATCTTTATGGTAGTAAGTTTACCATATTCACAGATCATAAGAGTTTAAGATATGTTTTCGGGCAAAAAGAGTTAAATATGAGACAAAGACACTGGATGGAATTGCTTAGCGATTATGATTGTGATATCCAGTATCATGCAGGAAAAGCCAATGTAGTGGCAGATGCTTTAAGTCGAAAGTATCACGAAAAGCCAAAAAGGGTACATTCTCTTAAATTAAATCTACAAGTAGATTTAAATGATCAGATTAGAAAAGCACAAGAATCGGTAATCAAGGAAGATAATGAAAAATTAAAAGGAGTGATTAAGGAATTAGAAAAAGGAACAGATGGAATTAGGAGATTCCATAAAAAGAGAATTTGGATACCTAAATTAGGAAATTTACGCCACCGTATATTAGAAGAAGCCAATAAATCTAAATATACGATGCATCCAGGGAATGATAAAATGTACCAGAATTTAAGGAAAAAATTCTGGTGGATAGGAATGAAAAAGGATATAGCAGCTTATGTTTCTAAATGTTTAACTTGCTCACAAGTTAAAGCTGAACACCAGAAACCCTCAGGCTTGTTACAACAATTAGAAATGCCAGTTTGGAAATGGGAATTGATAACAATGGATTTTGTTACCAAATTACCCAAAACAAGAAAAGGTAATGATACAATCTGGGTGATTGTAGATAGGCTAACCAAGTCAGCTCATTTCTTACCAATGAAGGAAACTTTCGGTATGGAACAATTAGCCAAATTATATGTAAACAAAATTGTTTCATTACATGGAATACCTTTATCAATTGTTTCTGATAGGGATAGCCATTTTACCTCTCATTTTTGGACAAGTTTCCAAAAAGCAATGGGAACCAAGCTGAATCTAAGCACCGCTTATCATCCTCAAACGGACGGGCAAAGTGAAAGGACAATTCAGACAATGGAAGACATGCTTAGAGCTTGTGTAATTGATTTCGGAGGTAATTGGGATGATCACTTACCTTTGATAGAATTTTCTTATAATAATAGTTATCACACAAGTATCAATGCTGCACCATTCGAAGCACTTTATGGACGAAAGTGCAGAACCTCAGTCTGTTGGGCCGAAATTGAGGAAAAGCAACTATCCAGACCTGAGATAGTACAGGAAACAACAGATAAAATCATTCAAGTCAAGGAACGACTGAAAGCAGCACGTGATCGACAGAAAAGCTACGCTGACAACAGACTTAAGCCGTTAGAATTTCAGGTAGGGGACAAAGTATTATTAAAAGTCTCACCTTGGAAAGGAGTGGTAAGATTCATCAAAAGAGGAAAGCTAAGTCCCAGGTATATTGGACCTTTTAAGATTATTAAAAGAATAGGACCTGTAGCCTATCAGCTACAACTGCCAGAGGAAATGGCAGGAATACATGATGTATTTCATGTATCCAATCTCAAAAAGTGCCTAGCCGATGAATCACTCGTAGTACCTCTTAAGGATATAGAGGTAAATGAACAACTCAAGTTTGTAGAAAGGCCTCTACAGATTGAAGATAGGAAAATTAAGAATCTCAAGCACAAGAGACTAGTTCTGGTCAAAGTGAAGTGGGATTCCAAAAGAGGATCTGAGTACACATGGGAGCTTGAATCAGAAATGCAGAAGAAATATCCGCATTTATTCCAGTAGATCTCGAGGACGAGCTCTAAAACAAGGTGGGGAGGATATAACAACCCTAACGTAAACCGACACCCTCATAATTTTTCCGACACCCTATTAAAGTGTCCCAATATGTCTTATATTACACCCCGTATGCGAAAACCGAGCCCGAAATACAATATAACATATAAAATAAATTAAAAACAATAAATATCAAGCTGAGGCGGGCCACGTAGACCTACCCCAAGCTTTTACGCAGGCGATACAAAGGTTTGAACCGGATTCCTTTGATTTCTTTAAGTTGAAGCGGGCCGCGTAATAGTACTCGATAGTTAACGCGAGCCGCGAGTGACCTAAGTTGTGGCGCAGCCCTGAGCTGACACGTGTCGATATCGTGTCGAACCTAGTAGATGACCGGGCCAAGCTATTGTGTTGACCAAGGTTGACGCGGGCCGCGTAATCCTGGCCTGTGTTTTACGCGGGCCGCCTGGAATTCGAATTCACCAACTATAAATAGAACGCATCACCTTTCGTTTTCTGTCGCTCACAAATCGTTCTCAAATCATAATTTCTGAATAATAGAAATTATACGCGGGTATTATACCCCCTAAATAGCGAGGTTCTGCTCCGTTGTAAGTATTATAACCCCTGGATACGTATTAGATACTCTGCCCGATTGATCTAGGGTTCCGTAACGGCTGTTGTGGTTCTGCCCCACGTAGTCGTTGGAATGCCGTCTCGGGGAGGGTATTACTAATGTTAAAATGGGTTATTATACTAACACACGTGCATTTGTGTAATTTATAGATTATTCCCAGGATATCATTACTGAAAACCCTAAAACAGCAATGTGAGTAATCTCCTTTTTGTAAACTGTTTTTACAAAACCTTAACCTTTTTATAATGCAATTTAGCATTGATTGAGTCTTTGTAATTCTACAATTATTGCCGGTATGTTGGGGTTTTGTATACAAAATGTGAGTAACGTTACCATTGGACGAAGAGTTAGCCAATGTGTAATATGACCCACAAGTCAGGATTGACAGTACTGAATGAGTAATTTGGTAGATATAAACATTGTAATCGCCCTCAATACTGTTTAAATTAAATTAATATTTCTTGATTAAACTGGGATTCACTCACCAGTATTTTCCACTGACAAAATGTTTTTAAAACGCGTTTCAGATAACACAATGTGAAAGCTAATTAGAAGCCAGATGGACAACACTGAAGGTTTGGAAAAGTGGCTATAAAAGTTACCTAAATAAAAGAAAGCGTTTATTTCAATAAAGTGGGATTTATCCCTGTAAATCAGTTTGTAATGAAAAATTGGGTTTTACCCATGTGTTTAATATTATAAAATGTGGTGGTTTACTCTGATTTAATATTTCCTAACTACGGTCCTGATGAAAATTTCCGCTGCCAAATAAGTCAATAACGTGATACCACCAAAACTGGCTTGCGGCCCCCCGTTCCCGGGAATTAGGGATCGGGGGCTGTGACAAAAACTCCCAAACGATGGGCCGGTCTTATCTCACCTATGCTACACCGATGACATTCTTTTCATTGGAGAATGCTCGGAAAGTAATGCTTTGAGTCTAAAGCGCTTCCTTAGATGCTTACTCCTAATGGTCTTGAAATTAACCACAAAAGTGCCATCTTTTCGGTGTTGGTGTTGAAGCAGAGGAAGTAAATCGGCTAGCTCAAATCCTTAATTGTGGAGTTGGTTCTTTCCCTTGCAACTATCTAGGAATTTTGATTGGGGTCAATATGAAAAGAAAAGTTTTTTGGAGTCCTATAGTAGAAAAAATTAAGAAGAAGCTTTCGGATTGGAAAGCTAGACATTTATCTCTAGCCGGACGAGTCACTTTGGCTAAAGTCGTCTTAGGAAGCCTCCCCTCCTATTTTCTCTCTTTGTTCCCATCCCCTAAGTGTATTATAAATCAATTAGAAGGTATAAGGCACGATTTCGTGTGGGAAAAAATGGGTCACCCATAAAATGCGATGAATTAAGTGGGGAAATTTCTTAAAGCTGAGGGCTTTTGGCGGAGTCGGGGTTGGAGGAATAAACAATTTCAATATTTTGGTGTCAAAATGGTGGTGGCGCTATAAAGAGGATCCTTTGCAGTTATGGGTGTCGGTTGTTCGGGCCATCCACACTAATAAAAATGCCATCCGTTTTATCCCGATAAAAAAAATCCATTCCCTGGAAAGATATCCACGTCATAAAAGACACCCTTCTAAACTTAAATATAGGCATTGAAGAAAAGATTCGAGTAGAAATTGAGAATGGCCTCAACACTCGATTCCGGTTGGATAAATGGGTAGGAAACGAATCACTAAAATCTCGGTTCCCTGCTGCATAAAATATAGCTGCAAATAAATGCAGCTTTGTCACTTCTAATGTGAAAAATGTGGAAGGTTTTTAGCAATGGGTCTAGTCCTGGGCGAGAGAACCGCGAATCAGAAAAGAATGGGAGCAAATCTCAGAGCTTATGGGCCTTCTGCAGCTGCAAAGTATCAAAAATGGGAAAGATAAATGGACCTAGACAAATGAGCACGGTGTAGAGTTCTCGGTTAAATGCATCAGACAACAAATAAAAAAAGGATAGGTGCACGGTATCCTTAGCCGCGGAAGGGATCTCCCTTCCCAGTTCACCACCCAACAACGATCCTTGGTGGTAAGTACTCTTGCCAACTTGATTGGATTAAAGAGCCTGGAGTACCCAGGATTCGAACCCACGATGTAACACCCCGTGTTTCGAAAGTCAAAGTCAAAGTCAAGATTGAAGTCAAAGGAAGAAAAGATTGCTAATTGCGATCTGTCACTCTTTGCTCAATTCCTGTTTTGACTTCTTTGACTCGTAGTTAACCTAATTAATTGTGTACATTAGTTGTATTATGTGGAGTATCTATTAATAATCGAGGTTTATTCGCTATTTATCAATGTTTATCGCTCATTTTATCGCTTATCGCAATCGCGCTCGCAACTCGAAATATGTGTTCTGGTTATTGTTTTTACGTGTGTGTGCATCCTATGTATTACTTGTGCATGTTTATCTATATGTTGTGGTGTTTAATCGAAACGCTATCGCAATCGAATTGCAAATGAATCGCAAACGCTAAACGCAAGTGAAATAGGATGATTGTATGTTAGATATAGTAGTTAGTATTAAAAGTAATTTGAATAGGAAACTCTATCGCATCGCAACGCTCGCAATCGCAATCGAAACTGCAAAACTCGTCGCGCCAAATACTCAAATCAACTGGCTAACTGACCCAGCAACCAGCCGATCAACCAACCGCTCGATCGACCAACCACTCGATCGGGCTGCCAACTCGATCGACCAGCGACATTCCACCCTTTCCTTTTTGGGAAACCCTATAAATACCCCTATCAACATCACCACTTACCACTTTTGCACTCTCTTGTCCGACCAAGCGCTCCAACCTCACATTTTCTCCGATTTCTCCTGATTCCGGTAAGATCTCGTCCTAAATCTTGTACTTCCTTAATCTACACGCACTCCTACACCTTTCTATCTTTTGAATCTTAACTTTCAACCGTGAAATCACTAGATTTGAGGTATTCTAGGATGACGTCATCATGGTGTTCTTATGAACTTCATGTTTTGGCCTCAATCCACCAAGAACAACTTAGATCTAACTGATTTTCACACAAATAAACAAAGATCTTGCATAGATCTAAACATACGCACGGTGAAAAAGGATTGAAAGATGGTTTCTAACTTTCTTTCAACTCTTTTACACTCAATGCACTCAAAACCGATAGAATCGGGCCTTGTTCTAGCCGTCTACTCTATCTTAGTGATTTGTTAGCTCAAGATCCGATCTCTATCCACGAGACCACCGATTTCGGGTTAACCAAGAACAACCGTCTTGAACCGGCTAACTGGTTGAACTTGGGTGATTCTTGTTCGATCGGGCTACTGGGGTCAAGGAAGGGGTTCTGTTGATTAGCACGATTGTCACATCATCTCGATAAAACTGCAAAAAACATCAAAACAACCAAGGAAGGAGGCGATTAGGCCGACCAGGTCGGAGTGACGCCCGATCGGACTGCTGTCCGAACAGAGTGCCACCCGATCGGCTTGCACCTTGGGTCCCACACTTAACTTTATTTCAAATCTTTGAGGATGAACATCGAACGAAGTGCCGTCCGATCGGACTACGACCCGATCGGATTGCCACTTCGACAATGTGATGTTTTGACTTCAACACTTAAACAATTTTCAAACATGTTCAATACAATGGTTTGCAACCCGATCGGACCACTATCCGATCGAGTGACAAACCGCGGTGAACTTGTTCTCGCTAAGTGTCCAGCCTTTCGGGTTATCGCCCGATCGAACGGTTGTTCGATCGACCGACCTGAAAGGTAGAGATACTTCTATGTTTTCAAATGCTACAACAAAAACTTCAAAATTCAAGCCATCATACACAAACACACCATTCCCAAAGGAGGAAACAATCCACTCGAAAGGTTACCCGATCGGATGACCATCCGACCGGATTGTCACCCGATCGACCGGCTACCCGATCGAACTGCCATCCAATCGGAGTACCATCCGATCCACTGACACCTCACCCTATTACGTATCGCTTATCGTTATGATATCATTCTGATCAGGCTAATCTCACTCTAAGTGCTCCCTTCAATCCATCATCACTGTGAGTATACTCGAACCCTTTTTGCTTTCACACTTTTGGGTGTTATATACATTATCTATATTCAAATCACATCAATCACACTGCGCGACACTTTAACGCTAACCGTTACCGCATGTTATATGTGACTTAATGAATGCTTGTTTGTTATGTTTACACATGGAATGTTGTCTACCTGCCTTAGCAACGATAGTACTATTAGTTTGGACTCACCACCTGTTCACTCAGGGGTTGTTAAGGACAATTAAATACATGGGTCACAGTGGTGATCATGCATTACGAACTGCCTTGGGCAGTCAACCCGCAGTCATTGGTATCGATAGGTTCATGTCGATAACTAACATGCCTTTTACTTTAACGTATGTGATAGGTGCTTAGGATGCTTATATACTTTGCTTGCTGTGAAATCGAGGCTAGGAAAGGTCTAGAAACCAATAAACAATTGTCTGTATTATGAAATCTGAGTTGTCGGAACAGAACAATTTGACTAGATTTTGTCTGTAATAATTATGTTATCTTTTATGACATGGTATGGGACGTGTTGCTTTAAATAATTGGTAATTATAGTTGTTATGGAAACTTTTGGACAATCTGTTTCGCTCAGTGTCGCGCCCCGATGATTTTGCTATCGGTTGGGGTGTGACAGATTGGTATCAGAGCCATAACTATAAGGAATTAGGCCAGACTCGACCTAGTCCGGGTCATTGTCTTAGAAACGATCTAGTCTATAGTTAGGGACCAACAGACCGACTTGTACAAATCCATAGGGGTTGGTACGAGCTTACTCTTTGTATCTCACTATTCTCGCCTACATTACACTATCACTGCACTATTATTCAAAAATAAACGAGTAATTTGGTCAAGATTAGGTGTGAAAACCGCAAACTCTCGATTAAATTGCTTGTTGATCTGTATTTATCTAAAACACGCGAGAATTCGCGTTGAATAAGGAGTGAAATCCATACTTTGGCGCGAATTTTCGTCTCCATTTTCTTAACAGGAACAAAGTTGTTAAACCAGGGGTGAAACCCAAAATTTGACGACTTATTCCGCCCTATTTTATTTTACAAAACTCTCACCAAAGTCTCGACGGACTCCAACGTCTTGAAGTCGCGCTTTAACTGGAAGGATGCGTGCCATTCACCCAGATTCGAGGCGAGAGCACAGTTCCGAAAGCCAAAGTGCGTACCAAGAGTCCTTGTGAATAGTCGAATCACTTTTTGTAGTTAAAGTCTATCGAGCCTGAGACAATCTATTTCTCGATTTTTATGTGTTTCGATTCTGATCCCCCGACCGCCGACTCTGATATTTGTAGATCTTATGTGCGTTTTATGTGGATTTACTGTTTATATGCTTAAATTTTGGTAATTTATTCGCTTTTCGCTTCTCGCTTGATCGACACACACAAACTACACTACACACCTACCCCAAAACACTGATAAATCGCTGATGGTACTACTAGCTGGGTACTCGCTAATCAAAATCGATAAACTCGGGCGCCCTCGGACTTTGAATAATAGGTTTCTGTATTCTGACTGCTTCTAGGTGACTCTAGGTACCTTACGTGCCCTATGTGCTTACGTGTTATGTGCTTATGTGTTTCTATGCTTATGTGATTATGTGCCTATTATATGTGTTCGTTAGCATTAGTAGTAGTAGTAGGCGTGTGAGGTGAGTTTCGTTTATATTGAGTCATGTGGCGATGTCTGTTGCAGTCAATGTCGTCATCTGGGTTTCGCGCTACTCAAGCTGCTCGCCGAAAGCAAGCAGATAAACACCTCGCTGCTATGGTTGCCAAGAAAATGGCAAAGGTCGTACCTCAAGTCGTCAGTGAGCTGTACGAAAACATGAGCAAATCGTCTGAAGAATCAAGGACAGACTCGCCGAAATCTGGGTTTAGCTTCAAGCAGTTTAAGGCATGCGGATCGAAAGAATTTACTGGCGAAGAAGGCCCTACGGCTTTGTTTTAATGGTTTGATTCGATCGAGGTCACCCTGCGTCAGAGTGGATGTCCTGACAATCTCCGCATTCTAAATGCTACCGCCGTCTTCCAGTCCCGCGTCTTATACTGGTGGACGACCGAGAGGAACAAACGCAGAAACGACGCGGCTTATGGCCTGTCGTGGGATGAGTTGAAGAATGTCATGCTCGAAGAGTTATGCCCTCCCCATGAGCACCAAACGTTGGAGGACGAATTCTGGCACATTAAGCAGAAAGATGGTGACAACACTGCTCTCACTGCTCGCTTCAAGCAGCTTAGTATTATCTGCCCCGATCAAGTCAAGACTACCGACATGACGATCAAGAAGTACATTCGAGCTCTGCTAGACTGTGTTGCAGATTTTGTGCATGCTTCAAAGCAAGCAACAATCGAAGAAACTTACTTTCTTGCCGCCGAAATCAACGACAAACAAGTAAAAGCTGGTTTCTAGGATAAAGCTTCGAAGAACCTGCACCAAGCCACTGCCGCACCAACCGCTGACTCCGCCACCGCTGCCCCACAATCGTCAAAGTCCTCTCTTCATAAGAGGAAGAACAACAACAACAACTCCAGCAATAAGAACTGTGTTGTCACTACCGTTGCTCCACTCCAAGCGGTACCCGCTCAGCAACCGTAACACCAGCAACACCGCCAAGCTACTCCAGTTACCTATGCGCCGCCTGCAAAGCGCGCGTATACCGGTCCTCACCCTACCTGCCTGACAGGCACTTATCATCACCCGGTGGGTATTGCCTGCAGATATTGCATTCATTGCAATATGTATGGCCATTTCACCGCCAATTGTCGAACCGGCCCCCGCAACACCGCAGCTCCCGCTCCTGCTCAATAAGCTCTTCTCACCGCTCCTCAAGGCCAACAAGCGGCTCAGGCACCCGCGATCAACGCCAGAGTCTGCTTTGCGTGTGGTGATCCCAACCACTTCGCAAATGTGTGCCCAAACAGGGTTGTGAAACAAGAGCCCCAACAGCAGCAGCAGCCTCAGCAACAACAACAGCAGCAGCAACAGCCTCAGCAGCAACAACAACAAGCCGCCCGCGCCAAAACCTTCAACATCAATGCGCGCCAGGCCCAGGCTGACAACAACGTTATCAATGGTACGTTTCTCGTGAATGGTATTTATGCTTCATGTTTGTTTGATACTGGAGCGGATAACTGTTTCGTATCGTTTGAGTTTGAGAAGTTCCTAAATCGTAAGCGCTCCCATCTCCCCTCGACGTTCGATGTTGATGTCGCCACCGGAAGAACCGTTGCTGTTAACTATGTTCTTCATAATTGTACTCTCGAGCTCAACAATCACGTTTTTCCTATTTATCTTATTCCGATGCAGCTCGGAAGTTTTGACGTCATAATAGGTATGGACTTTCTTCGGGAAAACCATGCTGAAGTTGTGTGCTTCGATAAGATGATTCGATTCTTGCTCGCGAATGGTGATTTATTATGTGTTTATGGCGAAACTGCTTTGAAGGCTCTCAAGCTTATGTCATGTGTCCAAGCTAGCAAGTATCTCCGCAAGGAATACAGAGCTTTCTTGGCTAACATTGTAGTAGCAGAGAAGGAAAAGAAAGGAGTAAAAGACGTACCCGTTGTTTGTGAATTCCATCAGGTCTTTCCAGATGATCTTCCAGGTCTTCTGCCAAGTCGTGAGATCGACTTTCGTATCGACCTCATTCCTGGAGCCAACGCTGTTGCCAAAGCGCCTTATCGCCTCGCTCCGTCTGAAATACATGAACTCTCAAGCCAACTCCAGGAACTACTTGATAAAGGCTTCATTCGCCCAAGCACCTCTCCTTGGGGCGCGCCAGTCCTTTTCGTCAAAAAGAAGGATGGGTCGTTCAGGATGTGCATTAACTATCGGGAATTGAATAAGTTGACAATCAAGAATAGCTATCCCCTGCCTCGAATCGATGACTTATTTGATCAATTGCAAGGTGCTTCATGTTTCTCGAAGATCGATCTACGCTCAGGCTATCACCAGCTACGCATTCAAGAGGAGGATATACCCGAAACCGCTTTCCGCACCCGTTACGGCCACTATGAGTTCGTTGTTATGCCTTTTGGTTAAACCGACGCACCCGTGGTTTTCATGGATCTGATGAATCGCGTGTGTTATCACACCCCAAATTTTACCACGTGTCACCGGTGGGCCCGGTGGGGAGTACGTGACGTAGTTAATATCATCATAGTCAAACCACACAATTTAATGCACAGCGGAAGCAAGATATATTACAATCCGATATGAAGTAATATCCAAGTACTACAAACGGAAAGTAAAAGATCCACAGGCGGATCGCGAAATAAAATAAAACATTGTTCAACAGACTTCAGGCATCTAAGTTTGCGAGACTTCTATTTGATGCTAGGAGAAACCAGCCTATTACGTGTAGTACCTGCACTTAGTCTTTTTGGGAAAATACGTCAGTTTTCACTGGTAAATACAATTTAACTGACTCATTTTGAAAAAAAGTTTAAAAATTGATTTGAGTGCAAACGGCACAAAACTTTATATTACTTGGGATAATTATTTGCTTATAATCTTGTAAAAGAATTACATGTTTGTTAGCGTTCAGTATCCGGGTCGTGCCGGGTTAAAGATTAATAGACACACCACATAGTATAGTTCCGCCGTGAGATTTCTTCTCGTACCGACTGTTATACTATATTGATTTAATGCACTACGGGTGTACGCCTACACCCGTGTGCTAAGGTCGTGGCCTTGAATGATGCCAAGGATATCCGGGACATGGTCATTAAGCCCCCAAATGTGTTTAAACAAACAAAACAACATTTTCAAACGGGTTATTTGACTACTCTTAACCACCGACCGGTTAAGGTCAATTACCCAACCAAGCGGTATTTTATAAACCGTACCCCAAGCCCGTATAGGGAAAATAAGTTAAACGTATTTACCTGAGCAAATTTATACAATTTATCCCAGCCGTATACCACCAAGTAAGTACAGATAGCTTTTACTGGGCTCCTAAATCTGGAACGAAGGTTTTTAATAACCTATCAGATTCCTAACGGGTCTTTAATTAAGCCTTAGCTTAGACCGGTTAGTTTTAAAGAATGAATACGGTTTAATCGCATAAATAAGCGAAGACCGTTCTAGAATGTGGTTTTGACCCGAAAAGCTTGTATACTTGTTTAATATGGGTAACTTCATCACATTCTGAATTTTGAGATAAAAATGATAAGGTTTGACCCGTTTCGGCTAATTTATGCAAACTAGTTACATAAGCCGATCCGAACGCGAAAAGTGCGTAACGGGTAACCAACAGAGTCATGAACAGGTTCCCTAAGTCAATATGCCTTAAATATGTTGTGATATCAATAGGATACCTTCCGTTATGCCCAAAACGAGTTTAAGACCATTTTATGCCCCGTAGGGGTATTTTGGTCATTTTAAAAGTTATAAGAGAGTTTAAATATCACTCTGAGTTCCAGGTCTGATGGGATCAGTAAAAATACTTAGTTTAATAAGTTATAATAGTAGGGTATAGCATATATGTGAAATTTACTACTTGTAACCATACTATGCATCGTAGGGGCATTTTGGTAATTTTACATAGGCTAAAAGGGTCAAAACTGAAGACCTGAGTTTAAAACTTTTTCTTACTGTTAAAATATAAAAATTTACTAAGTATCTCAATACGCATCAACCCTTATATGTTTAAAATAGTTTTGATACATACTATGTGTTAAAAACGCTTAAAAAGGCGATTTGGAGCCATTTCCGGGTTTTCAAATGAAAGCTGATGTTTTTATTATTCCAGAAGGCTCAAACTATTTTATTTATCATATTAGATCAGTAGAAAAAGGTTTGACATCAAAAGGATTTGTAAAACTCATTTTATAGCCCAAAAGGGCAAAACCGACAATAACCGAACTAAGCTTAGAACTCTAAGTTATGCTCAGCCTAAAAATAAATAAAAATCTCCAAAAATCCCAAAATATTATATTACATCAGTGGGTAAAAAGTTTGATATCAAAAATTGGGTTTAGATAGGCTATACGCTAATTATGCCATTTAATTAATAAAAAGCTTTCCATTTACGCTAATGAGCATAACTTTTAATCTAGACCTCAAACTGATGTCAAATTTTAGGTACAGGTTTAAAAATCAGTAATAAAGATTGTTGTCCTCTCATATTTTCAAATTTCTCGTTTTTAGGGTCAAAAGGCATAACGGTCAACACTTAGGCATTTAACAGAAACATGCATGAACTAGGATTTCTATGGAACCAAGTTGTATAACATTGGAGGGTTATACTAACTTATAATATGGTCCTAATGGAATCCTAAGGCATAACTAAACTAAGCTAAATTGGTTCAGAACTGAAAGTCAAAGCAAAATTCAACTTTTGCGACTTTCGGTTCCGAACCGGGTCTAAACTTAGAATTGTCGGGTTGAACATACTTAGACATGTTCAACTAATATTTACCAAGTTATTAATGTGGCAAAACTGATTTTTATGACCTTTAATTTAATAGTTATGCATTTTATTTAAAATTAACCCGTTTGACTTTCATTGACCCGACAATTAAACTAAGTAAACGTGGTAATTAGGAGGCGCCCTTTTGAGGGTTAATTACCTACCTAATTAGGTCACGTAGCCACGTTCGTTGCGAATCATGGCTTAGCCGTTTAAAAGTCAAAGCGTTTATCGAAACGCTTGACTTTTCGGCTTTAACCGCTAAATAATTAAACTAAGCACAAAGGGGACTTACACGGGTCCAAAGGACAGAAGGAGGTTCTCAAAAAGGCTCAAGATCCTCCAGAAACTCAGAGTGTAATCAGAAATGGAATGAGGTGTGAAGTGAGCCAAGAACAAGGGGGTATTTATAGGTTTTTGAGAACCGTTAGGATCATTTCTCGTAATCCGTGATTCAATATGGACCGTACAAGTATCACCCATGGTTTTGGAATACCATGGGCACCTCCAAATAGCCCATAGATTGCTCAAAAACCGTTTGCTACACAAGGAAACCCATCTGCTGTTTTGAAAAACTGGTTTTGTAGTTCTGGTGGGTTCACGCGGGCCGCCTAAGGTTAATAAAGAACTTACGCAGGCCGCCTGAGGTTCTCAGCTCAGTAACAACTTTGAAATAATGACGGAAATGGTCCCTGTGAGCTTTTAAGGTCTTTTTAGGCCCATTAACCTTATTTCAAGGCTCCACTATGATATTTAAACATATGGGACATGAAACATGTTCAAAAACATGTCGGATGTCGGTTCGTTTGGCCATACGGTCACGTTGTGCGTCGAATTACGACGAAACACGGACGAACGCTAAAAACGGTCCAAATTACGCGACGAGTGGAATTTTATCATGCCACACACTAAAATAAAATATTTTAGTTCTTACATTATTTTTTGGGTGTCCGGGGATATTTAGAAAGCGAGATATGCGCAAAAGTGCAAACTTGTGCACTTTTTGACACTTTTAGTCCCTGCATGACATAAAAGTTTATTTTTGCGCACCAAACACCTCTAAGCCTATATCTAAGCTATATAAAGGATAAATAGGGTATTTTTATCTTATTAACATATTCCGGAAGGTCCGTTACTATACGATTCGACCTCCTTTTGCAGTTTGACGCAATTAGTCCCTTAATTGCGCAAAGTAGCGCGAAATGCCGTTTAATGATATCTAAGCCTTCCATGGCCCATAATAATCATTCCCAAGCATATATTTAAATATTACTACGCTCCTGGTTGCTTAAATGGTCACCAAATGGCGTAGATTCAAAAGTTGACGCTTTAGGCCCCTTTATTGCGTAAACTTGCGCATTTCATCATTTATTAGCATTGAAGCCTCATCTAATCCATATTAGGCATTCTTGAAAGTATTATTAAACATCACGATGCTTTGGGTCTGCCAAAAGGTCATTCAGAGGTATAATTAAACATATTGACACTTTTAGCCCCTCTAACTTGCAAAGTTACGCGTAACTTTACTTATAGGCATAAAAACCTTAGATGGCCATTACTTGGCATTCCCGAGAGTATAATTAAATATCATGAAGCTCCCGGTTTGTTAAAAAATCACTCAGAGGTAAGAATTAACATGTTGACGCTTTTAACCCTTCATCGCGCAAACTTTCAATTAATTACGCAAACGGCTACACTTTATCATCAAGTGGCAAATTTGTGAACATCACTATCGTGAGAAGTTATTTGGAAACTTATTTTAGGTATGATAACACTTCCAGTCCTTTCAAAATCAAAGTTTTTCGATTTTTTTGAAAAATTAGTCCCTAAATTTCACTGTTTGACTTCATTAGGGTTTATTACACGTGTCAATACATCAATGGACGTGATTTTACGAGGTGTTACATCCTCACCCCCTTAAAATAAATCTCGACCTCGAGATTTGCTAAAATGCTGGAAGTTTCTTTTGTCGCATAACGGACTTAACTTTCATAGCATGTCTGGAGTCTTTCCAAGCTCCCAAGTTGACCTCTATATTAGGTACATGTATCCCTTTCGAGCATTCTTAACCTGCCAATCCTTAATCGATACAGGTTTCTCATCATATCATAGATCTGCCTATCATATGAGTTAATGCTTCTTGACTTATTGGGGAAACATATCCTTAAATCATTAGTGTGTAATATATTGCGAGCTCCGCCAAGCTCCCTAAATAGGTTGAAGCTTATAAGATATTTGATCTTGATACATTTCATTCCTTCGAATGATTCTATATATTCAGAGCTCAATTCGCCTGATAAATAACAATTTGGCACACCCTTTCAAGGTGATATCTTTGTTGAACTTTATTTCATAACAAGAACTTAGGAGGTTTGCTATTTCCATGAATCCTTGATTCTCTGCCGAATATTGGCAACTTATAAATGATTATGGATTTGCATGATCTTATTCGTTGTTTCCAAGGCAACTTTCAGATCCTAATAATTGGACTTACCACTCTATTGTTCTAACAATAGATGTTTAACATTTCATTTATGCAAGGTCCCCGAAGGGCAGCCTTAATACTTATATATCAACTATTATAGAAAAGATTATCTTAAGGTGAGATGGTTATTCCAACCACTTCTTAAATTTATCTTAAGGGATGGCTAACCCTTCAGTCAGTCGAATAAATCCACGATCCTGGGCAGCTGATGGCAAATTCTTAATTGTTGCCTAATTAGGGTTGCGGTAATCAATGCATAAGCAAAATGAACCGTCTTTCTTAATTAACTACACCGAATCCTCGGAGTATTGAGTTAGGCTATATGAATTTTCTATTTCAAAACTTACTTAATCAGGGTTTTGATTCATCTAATGATGGTACTAGCCGTCTTGGAGATTTCATATTAATACAGCCTTTAATGGAATATAATTCTTAACTCTACTAGCCCTTCAGGAGGTGAACAGGGTAATCTTAGGAGAAGATAATCAAGATATAAGGAGGTTGCAGAGATTTTCCAAATCTCAGGCTCCAGTTCATCCATCATTGCTGGCGTCAGGTAAGGGACACATTCACATTATGCGTCTATGAGTTCCCGTAATCGGGGATATTTACTTGGAAACTTCCATTCTGGATATCTTCTTTGAATACCATTAGCTGACTTTAGTACCATATGGCCATCGAAATATCTTTGTGGTCCCATGCATTAAACCTCTATACTGATCAGGCATGGAAGCAATCTATGGAACATATTAAGATACATCAATCCTCCTATGGCGCTTTTAGCATACTGTCGGGTATTCGTAATCGATAGAGATCAAAGAGATATCAACTATATATGCCGACGCACTTCCTCTATAGAGAAGATACTTCAAAAATTTTACGGCTGAAGGTTTCTGATGGGAACAGAAGAAATGGTTCTTATGATTTCACTTGTAAGCTTTACCTTACACTTAATATCCAGGGTTCTTACGGGAAAAATTTCCAAAAGTTTGCTAAGCTTATGGTTTTATGAAAAACTTATGGGTACCCGAAACCAAAACGAAATTCTTAGTACTAAAATCACAATAGGGGATTTATCTAGTATTATCATTAATGTGAACTACCTCTAATCATACATCAGGAGGGTTAAACGCCTCTATTCTTAATCCTTCTAAACTCAGCTGCAGAATCTTTAACAATTTCGGGGCTGTCTCAGCTTTGACTGGTTATTTCTTAGTCTATATAACATGAGTAGCTGAGGTAGATCCATAATGGACTTATAATAGGCAGGCTTTGAAACCTTAATGTGCCCTCCTATTTCCGATGCTAACCACCAATAATTCTTTCATTAAGCTTAGACTTTGGGTAGATTGAATAGGGTACTATCTCAGCCAATGAATCAACATTTGTAACCTACTGTCGACATCCTAGAACTTTTATGGCGAGAGTCAGAAATTTCTTATTCCATCTTTTTCCATTTCGATGCGAATAATAGGACTTTCTAATAGGGTCCTTAAAACTTGGACCATCCCATAATGTATAAGAGGAACTTTCTTGTGGACTTCATTAATGTTCTTACTCACTAAGGGTATTGGCATCGGATGACTGTGATGCATACCTCACAGCGTTCTTTTCAGCGTAACCACTGATCCACCTAATGGTTTCTACTTCATCCAACAATTTCCTGTAATCGATGGTCCCTTTTTATTATTGAAGTCTCTGGACTTCCCAAAGATGAAGTACTTTTAAGCACACCCATAAATAATGGGCTCCTTGCCATATATGCCTCTGTTGGGTTTATTCTTCGCATTTGAAGTGTGAGTATGGCTCTTCTCATGAGCAGCGATATGTGTTCTAACGCGAGCAACATTTGGCTTCTTGAACCTTTTCATGACTTTTCTTATAGTCTTTCTAACAGCTGCGTTATTTACAGTTTTGGAGATTAGATCCATTAACATTGAGATTCACTTTTGGTGCACCATTAACATTTTTTCGCATTTCTAACATTGCGACTGACGTCGTCTTTTCTGAGTTTTCCATACTAAAGCCTTGCTATTAAATACCGAATTCAGCAGATACATAGGCAATCCATACCATATGTCTTCTCGAATTGTCAAAGGCTTATCATAAGGAGTCTTGATAAATACTTGCTTCTTATTACCCACAATATGGGTATAGCTATAAGATGACCAATCCATTCTTATCACTATATCGAGTCCCTCTATTTCAATGGAAACAAGGACAGTGGAAAAGAATGGTTCCTAATGGATATAAAACATCCATCTAATATTGCTGAAGCAGACTCTAAAGTACCATTGGCCAATCCTACTTTATACTTAACGCTTAGAGTTTTAACAGGCAGATTTAAAGATTACAAAATCCATAGTCTACGAAAGACTTATCTAAACCTGAATTAAATAATACTCCAGCATGAGCGTTATTTGATAAAGAAAGTACCGGTTGTGACATTGTCATCCTGAATAGCCTCTTGAGCATCTATTTGAGAGTCCCCAGCTTTGGTCTTCCTAGCCTCTTCAGGCTTCTTGGTTTTATTCGGGCAATTAGTCCTGATATGCCCCTTCTTGTTGTAACCATAACAGGTCGCATCTTTCAACTTCTTGCAATCCTAGGTCTTATGCTCCTTGGACTTGCAGATTCCACAGGGTAAAGGCTGGGATTTAAATCTGCTTTTCCCAAGGTGGTATTTCTTACAGGTTGTGCATTTGGTCTTTTCACATGACTGCTGGTTGTCCTTCAAGTCCTTTCATTCATGGGTCTTGTGATTCATCTCTTTACAGATGACACATCCCCTGGTCTGTTCATAGAAACATTTCTGAAGTGCTTCTTCCCACAGGCTTTAAATTTAGGTTTTGCCTTCCTTGGCTTGGACTGGTTATAGCTTGAACCTGTCTTACCCTTTTTATAACCTTATTTGGGATATTCTTGCACTTTCTCTTATGATCCTTAAGTACTCGATCCACTGCTTTGATTATGGCTATATTTAACATAGCTTGTAGCTCAGTGCCCGTTAAGATCAGTCTTACAGTATTGCTCTGATCAACTGAATGGATGTGGGCTTCATATGAATCTGCCATGATGAAGCTTTGAAGGCTAAAACCCAGGTAATAATAATTTACTTAGTTATATAGCCAATCATCGAATTTTATGATTAAATAGCCATGGTGAAATTAAACCTTATAGGCCATTAGATAGTATAAGATTTATTTGATTATGTTTTGCCTAGGTTTTTAAATAAACCATCTTAGGCGTTCACACAGAATCTAATCCTTCTTCTTAGACAGGGGATATAAGTCATAACTGTCAATGTCGTACAGACACTTTATACAGCACAAAGGCTTGTTTCAAGGGATTCTTTAGATGGCACAAAGCCTTGTCACAAGGACAATCTAAAACATAATCAATGATTCCTTTGGATTGGAAAATTTCATAACTCATTACCTTTTGACAGGAAGTTATGAATACCTATCTTTATTATGAATACATCTTTGCCTATAGGCATACATCTTAAAAGGATGTTTTGACATATACATCATGTTCGACGATTATTAGCCATGATTCATTCTGATCATTTTGGCTAAATAAGGGGTTTGGAAATTTCCAATATAAGGATGACAAATGTGGTTTTATCGCATCACTGATGTCAGGAGTGTTAACATGTTTATCAAGGAATTAAATCTCTTTTAAACAGGTTTTACCATCATGGCTAGGTCTTTACTGACATTCAAGCTAGGTTATACCTTTTAAGATTCTTTTTAATATATTCACTGGCAGAACAGGAATGATATTTATTTTATTCAGGATTTTCATTATAATTATCCTAAATTTATTTAAAATATAACTATGGCACAAAAGGCCTAGTCACATAGACAAGTTTAATTTATAACCAGGATTCTCATAGAATCGAGGTATTAGGGTCTGAATCCAAGTTCATTATCTTTTCTAGACAGTGAGTTGCAGACTTCTACTGTCTCTTAGTCCCAGAGGACGTTAATTATTACCGTAGGCACTTCATCCTCAAAGGATGGTTATATAATTACAGGGAATTTAAATTATCCCAATTGTAAAGATGGCCTGTGTGATTTTTACTGCATCACAATTTGCCCAACATGCTAACATACTTACAGATGTTAACAAAATTTTGGAATCTTTTGGACAGGTTCTACCGTCTTGGCCATGTCTACAATGACACGTGGCTAGGTTTTACCCCTAAGATTTAATTATGAATCTGAATCAAATTATGGAGATACTATCTTGGCCCTGTCTTATATGACACCTAAGCTAGGTCTTGTCTTTTTTAGATTTTGCCATCTTATAATAATGGTAGATTCTATAATAGGAACGTTATCTTAAATCTAACCGTCCCACTTAAATTTATACAGGTACTTGGTTGCCCTAAACGGGACTTCTAAGGAATAATGTTGTCCTCAAAGGGACTGAAAGATAAATATGTCCTTATAAGGACTTCTAAGGAAACGATCTTTAGCAATAGGATTTTCTTCTTCATCTTATTTCTTTATGTTTTCTCCTTGGTTGCACGTTAATCCTAGTCGCGGTACAAAGCTCGACCTTTCTTAGGCTTCGAATGGGAAGAATTTCCATTACGACTTCTTTGCTTGGCGACGAAAAAAAAATAGAATTTAAAGCAACAATTCTCCGAATACAGATGAAAGTATTCCAATGTTAAGTCTAGACTCAGAAGGTCAAGGAAAGTGCTACTGTGTAACTGGGATTAAACACAAAAGGCTAGTGTTTAATTCACTCAGTGTTAGCTCTGATACCAACCTGTCACACCCCAAATTTTACCACGTGTCACCGGTGGGCCCGGTGGGGAGTAGGTGACTTAGCTGATATCATCATAGTCAAATCACACGATTTAAATGCACAGCGGAAGCAAGATATATTACAATCCGATATGAAGTAATATCCAAGTATTACAAACGTAAAGTAAAAGATCCACAGGCGGATCGCGAAATAAAATAAAACATTGTTCAACAGACTTCAGGCATCTAAGCTTGCGAGACTTCTATTTGATGCTAGGAGAAACCAGCCTATTACGCGTAGTACCTACACTTAGTCTTTTTGGGAAAATACGTCAGTTTTCACTGGTAAATACAATTTAACTGACTCATTTTGAAAAAATGGTTTAAAAATTGATTTGAGTGCAAACGACACAAAACTTTATATTACTTGGGATAATTATTTGCTTATAATCTTGTAAAAGAATTACATGTTTGTTAACGTTCAGTATCCGAGTCGTGCCGGGTTAAAGATTAATAGACACACCACATAGTATAGTTCTGCCGCGAGATTTCTTCTCGTACCGACTGTTATACTTTATTGATTTAATGCACTACGGGTGTACGCCTACACCCGTGTGCTAAGGTCGTGGCCTTGAATGATGCCAAGGATATCCGGGACATGGTCTTTAAGCCCCCAAAGGCGTTTAAACAAACAAAAAAACATTTTCAAACAGGTTATTTGACTACTCTTAACCACTGACCGGTTAAGGTCAATTACCCGACCAAGCGGTATATTATATACCATACCCCAAGCCCGTATAGGGAAAATAAGTTAAACGTATTTACCTGAGCAAATTTATACAATTTATCCCACCCGTATACCACCAAGCAAGTACAGATAGCTTTTACTGGGCTCCTAAATCTGGAATGAAGGTTTTTAATAACCTATCAGATTCCTAACGGGTCTTTAATTAAGCCTAAGCTTAGACCGGTTAGTTTTAAAGAATGAATACAGTTTAATCGCATAAATAAGCGAAGACCGTTCTAGAATGTGGTTTTGACCCGACAAGCTTGTATACTTGTTTAATATGGGTAACTTCATCACATTCTGAATTTTGAGATAAAATAGATAAGGTTTGACCCGTTTCGGCTAATTTATGCAAACTAGTTACATAAGCCAATACGAACACGAAAAGTGCGTAACGGGTAACCAACAGATTCATGAACAGGTTCCCTAAGTCAATATGCCTTAAATATGTTGTGATATCAGTAGAATACCTTCCGTTATGCCCAAAACGAGTTTAAGACCATTTTATGCCCCGTAGGGGTATTTTGGTCATTTTAAAAGTTATAAGAGAGTTTAAATATCATTCTGAGTTCCAGGTCTGATATAATCAGTAAAAATACTTAGTTTACTAAGTTATAACAGTAGGGTATAGCATATATGTGACATTTACTACTTATAACCATACTATGCATCGTAGGGGGCATTTTGGTAATTTGACATAGGCTAAAAGCGTCAAAACTGAAGACCTGAGTTTAAAACTTTTTCTTACTGTTAAAATATAAAAATTTACTGAATATCTCAGTACGCATCAACCCTTATATGTTTAAAATAGTTTTGATACATAGTATGCGTTAAAAACGCTTAAAAAGGCGATTTGGAGCCATTTCCGGGTTTTCAAAGGAAAGCTGATGTTTTTATTATTCCAGAAGGCTCAAAATATTTTATTTATCATATTAGATCAGTAGAAAAAGGTTTGACATCAAAAAGATTTGTAAAACTCATTTTATAGCCCAAAAGGGCAAAACCGACAATAACCGAACTAAGCTTAGAACTCTAAGTTATGCTCAGCCTAAAAATAAATAAAAATCCCAAAATATTATATTACATCATTGGGTAAAAAGTTTGATATCAAAAATTGGGTTTAGATAGGCTATACGCGAATTATGCCATTTAATTAATAAAAAGCTTTCCATTTACGCTAATGAGCATAACTTTTAATCTAGACCTCAAACTGATGTCAAATTTTAGGTGCAGGTTTAAAAATCAGTAATAATGATTATTGTCCTCTCATATTTTCAAATTTCTCGTTTTTAGGGTCAAAAGGCATAACATTCAACACTTAGGCATTTAACGGAAACATGCATGAACTAGGATTTCTATAGAACCAAGTTGTATAACCTTGGAGGATTATACTAACTTATAATATGGTCCTAATGGAATCCTAAGACATAACTAAACTAAGCTAAATCGGGTCAGAACTGAAAGTCATAGCAAAAGTCAACTTTTGCGACTTTCGGTTCCGAACCGGGTCTAAACTTAGAATTGTCGGGTTGAACATACTTAGACATGTTCAACTAATATTTACCAAGTTATTAATGTGGCAAAACTGATTTTTATGACCTTTAATTTAATAGTTATGCATTTTATTTAAAATTAACCCGTTTGACTTTCGTTTGACCCGACAATTAAACTAAGTAAATGTGGTAATTAGGAGGCGCCCTTTTGAGGGTTAATTACCTACCTAATTACGGTCACGTAGCCACGTTCGCTGCGAATCATGGCTTAGCCGTTTAAAAGTCAAAGCATTTATCGAAACGCTTGACTTTTCGGCTTTAACCGCTAAATAATTAAACTAAGCACAAAGGGGACTTACACGGGTCCAAAGGAAAGAAGGAGGTTCTCAAAAAGGCTCAAGATCCTTCAGAAACTCAGAGTGTAATCAGAAATGGAATGAGGTGTGAAGTGAGCCAAGAACAATGGGGGTATTTATAGGTTTTTGAGAACCGTTAGGATCGTTTCTCGTAATCCGTGATTCAATCTGGACCGTACAAGTATCACCCATGGTTTTGGAATACCATGGGCACCTCCAAATAGCCCATAGATTGCTCAAAAACCGTTTGCTACACAAGGAAACCCAGCTGCTGTTTTGAAAATCTGGTTTTGCAGTTCTGGTGGGTTCACGCGGGCCGCCTAAGGTTCAAAGAGAACTTACGTGGGCCGCCTGAGGTTCTTAGCTCAGTAACAACTTTGAAATAATGACGGAAATGGTCCCTGTGAGCTTTTAAGGTCTTTTTAGGCACGTTTAAGGCCCGTTAACCTTATTTCAAGGCTCCACTATCATATTTAAACATATGGGACATGAATCATGTTCAAAAACATGTCGGATGTCTGTTCGTTTGGCCGTACGGTCACGTTGTGCGTCGAATTACGACGAAACACGGACGTACGCTAAAAACGGTCCAAATTACGCGACGAGTGGAATTTTATCATGCCACACACTAAATAAAATATTTTAGTGCTTACATAAATTTTTGGGTGTCCGGGGATATTCAGAATACGAGATATGCGCAAAAGTGCAAACTTGTGCACTTTTTGACACTTTTAGTCCCTGCATGACATAAAAGTTTATTTTTGCGCACCAAACACCTCTAAGCCTATATCTAAGCTATATAAAGGATAAATAGGGTATGTTTAACTTATGAACACATTCCAGAAGGTCCGTTACCATACGATTCGACCTCCATTTGCAGTTTGACGCAATTAGTCCCTTAATTGCGCAAAGTAGTGCGAAATGCCGTTTAATGATATCTAAGCCTTCCATTGCCCATAATAATCATTCCCAAGCATATATTTAAATATTACTACGCTCCAGATTGCTTAAATGGTCATCAAATGGCGTAGATTCAAAAGTTGACGCTTTAGGCCCCTCTATTGCGCAAACTTGTGCATTTCATCACTTATTAGCATTGAAGGCTCTTCTAATCCATATTAGGCATTCTTGAAAGTATTATTAAACATCACGATGCTTTGGGTCCGCCAAAAGGTCATTCAGAGGTATAATTAAACATATTGACAATTTTAGCCCCTTTAACTTGCAAAGTTGCGCGTAACTTTACTTATAGGCATAAAAACCTTAGATGGCCATTACTTGGCATTCCCGAGAGTATAATTAAATATCATGAAGCTCCCGGTTTGTTAAAAAATCACTCAGAGGTAAGAATTAACATGTTAATGCTTTTAACCCTTCATCGCGCAAACTTTCAATTAATTACGCAAACGGCTACACTTTATCATCAAGTGGCGCATTTGTGAACATCACCATCGTGAGAAGTTATTTAGAAACTTACTTTAGGTATGCTAACACTTCCAGTCCTTTCAAAATCAAAGTTTTTCGATTTTTCGAAAAATTAGTCCCTAAATTTCACTATTTGACTTCATTAGGGTTTATTACACGTGTCAATACATCATTGGACGTGATTTTACGAGGTGTTACATGTGTAAACCATTTCTAGACCGCTTCGTCATCGTGTTCATCGATGATATCCTGATCTATTCCAAGTCGAAAGCCGAACACGCGCAACATCTACGTTTGTTTCTCGAGCTACTCCAAGGAAATCGACTCTATGCTAAGTTCTCCAAGTGTGAATTCTGGTTGGAGGAGGTTCGATTCCTCGGTCACATTGTCAATAGTCAACGTATTTATGTCGATCCCATGAAGATTGAAGTAACTAAGAGTTGGGTTACGCCTAAGAACCCGTCTGAAGTCCGTTCTTTTATCGGACTAGCGGGCTATTACCGTCGATTTATCGAAGGATTCTCTAAGATCGTTGTGCCGTTTACCACCCTAACGCATAAAGACAGATCCTTTGTTTGGGGAACTGAACAAGAGACTGCCTTCCAAACTCTCAAGCACATGCTTTGCAATGCTCTCGTTCTTCCTTTATGACGGGTGGTCTGTAGGACAACCCTTAAAAGGTTTAATATGATGCAGATTCCATGCTTATTAAGGTTAAATAATTGAACATGATAATCACTAGATGATTTGATGTGCAGGTGTTATAATGCTCAAGATGCAGGTTTTAGGAAGCATAGATGGATGCTAGAAGTTGGCATGATCAAGAGGTGAAGATCAAGTTGGAATGAAGAAACAAAGGAAATCATCACACTCAGCGCCGTAATCTACGGCTCTGACCATAGGTTACGTCTCCAACTTCTTCAAATTAATACCGCCGTAAGACAGTACCTTCAAGCCGTAAAGGATTGCTAAGTGTCGTAAGCTACAGTACCTGGCGTAGCTTACGGCACCCTGTTGACTTCCCCAAGTTTGTTGACCGCCGTAAGCTACGGCGGGCACCGTAGCTTATGGCGCCGTGTGTCCATAAAATGTAACTTCCGCATTTATTTCACTTTTCATGATGTTTTTATGGAGTCTTATCATTGGTATGCAGCTACACTTGCATTGGACAGGAGTTTTGGGGGCATCTTGGAGAATAGAGAGCTTGAAGAACACTTGTTAGTCTTTTGTTTTATGTTTGTGATTTCCTTGAACATTGAAACTAGTATCATGATGTTGATTCAAGCCATGAGTAGCTAAACGCTTGTGATCATCCTGGATTGAAGGTTTACTTTAGACATTCCATGTTTGATTTTCTAATTTCTAGAATAACAATCTTTATCTTAATGGTTTGTTTGTTATGGTGTGTGATTGCTTGTTAGTAACTTATTAATTCTTGCGTTAAACTAATTAGAAACCATATGTTCTTGGTGCCATTGGCAATCGAGATACCATGGGTATAGTTAGGCTGGGTAAGGGTTGATTGATCATCGGGTAACAACCTCACGTTCTAGGAATCTGAGTACTTAGTTCTCTTTCATCACTGCAAGTAGTCACACACGAGCTATGTCTATGTAGTTCTTTCTAGAGGAATGATAACATGAATGTCAACTGAAACCGGAAATCTAGGATGATCTTCTGTCTCTAATTTGTTTACAACCAAAACTTTTCTCTTGTAATTTAATTAGTTAATTTAGTTTTAAAATCAAATCAATTTACTTTGTTTGCAATTAGATTAATTTAGACAAGTTAGATACACTCTCAAATAACACATTTTCCACAAACTCCCTGTGTTCAATACCCACTTACCACTAGCGATTTAGTTGTATTTGGATAAAATTTAATTGTGGCCACGACATCACGTCACTTTACCCGACGGAAACGATGACTTCATAGTCTATTGCGATGCCTCAAACCTTGGTCTTGGTTGTGTTCTCATGCAACGGAACAAGGTTATCGCTTACGCGTCTCGTCAGCTCAAGATCCATGAGAAGAACTATACAACCCATGACCTCGAGCTAGGCGTAGTTGTTTTTGCGTTGAAAATTTGGCAACATTACTTTTACGGTACAAAGTGTACGGTCTTCACCGACCATAGGAGCCTACAGCACATATTCAACCAGAAAGAACTTAATATGCGTCAAAGCCGATGGGTAGAACTTCTCAACGATTATGACTGTGAGATTCGTTATCATCCTTACAAAGCAAATGTCATTGCCGATGCTCTCAGCAGACGAAGCTACTTGCATAGCATTCAAAACATTCCAGCCCAGCATCATCTCGAGTCTCTCATTCGCGAAGCCCAGCATGCATGTTTTACCCAGCGTACTCTTAAGAAGGAAATAATTCATCATGATGGAGCCCAGTTAGTGAATAAATCGAATGGGATATTCCATTATCTGGACCGAATTTGGATCCCTAAGCGGAGTGATTTGCGACAGATTTTGATGGACGAAGCCCATAAGTCCCGATATTCTATTCATCTCGGTGCCGATAAAATGTACCTGGACCTTCACTACAAGTACTGGTGGCCGGGCATGAAGAGGGATATCGCTCTTTACGTTGTAAAGTGCCTGACTTGCTCGAAGGTTAAGGCTGAACATCAAAGACCCTCTGGCTTGCTGGAGCAACCCGTAATCCCGATGTGGAAATGGGAAAGCATAGCCATGGACTTCATAACCAAACTCCCACGTACAACCGCAGGTCACGATAGCATCTGGGTTATCGTTGATCGTTTGACCAAATCAGCTCACTTCCTGCCAATACGAGAAGACTAGAAGATAGAAAGATTAGCCCAAGTCTACACAAACGAAGTTATCTGTCGACACCGTACGCCTCGCGACATCATTTCTGATCGTGATAGTTGATTTACCTCGCGTCTATGGGAAACGTTTCAAGTTGCACTCGGTACTGAGCTTAATCTGAGTACCGCATTCCATCCACAAACTGATGGTCAGACTGAAAGAATGATCTGTACTTTGGAAGACATTCTTTGCTCATGTGTCATAGACTTCGGTGGTAATTGGGACGCATTCTTGTCTCTAGTCGAGTTCTCGTATAATAACAGCTATCATTCCAGCATCCAAATGGCACCGTTTGAGGCCTTATACGGAAGAAGATGTGGGTCGCCTATTGTGTAGCACGAGATCGGTCACTCGTAATTAACCGGTCCTGAGCTGTTGCAAGAAACAACTAACAAAATCCTCCAAATAAGAGACAACTTGCTGAAAGCTCAGAGTCGTCAGAAAAGTTACACCGATAGACGAAGCAAGCCCCTTGAATTTACCGTTAGCGACCATGTACTCATAAAGGTATCACCTTGGAAGGGTGTGGTCAGATTCGAAAATAAGGGAAAACTCACGCCTCGATTTCTTGGACCCTTTAAGATTCTGGAAAGGATTGGAAAAGTGGCCTACAGACTCGAACTACCGGAGAAACTTAACAATGTTCACCCGACTTTCCATGTGTCCAACCTCAGAAAATGCCTTGCTCAGCATGATATCCAAGTTCCTCTCGAGGATCTCCAAACAAACGAAACACTACATTTCGTGGAGAAGCCTGTCGAAATCATGGACCGCTAAACCAAGCAGCTCAGACGCTCGCGCATTCCCATTGTGAAGGTTCGATGGGAAGGCAAACGAGACGCAGAGTTCACCTAGGAACTCGAAAGCGACATGAAGGCGACGTACCCACAGTTATTTGTTACGGCTAAACCCTAATTTCAGGACGGAATTCCCTAAACAAGGGGAGGCTGTAACACCCCGTGTTTCGAAAGTCAAAGTCAAAGTCAAGATTGAAGTCAAAGGAAGAAAAGATTGCTAATTGCGATCTGTCACTCCTTGCTTAATTCCTGTTTTGACTTCTTTGACTCGTAGTTAGCCTAATTAATTGTTTACGTTAGTTGTATTATGTGGAGTATCTATTAATAATCGAGGTTTATTCGCTATTTAACGATGTTTATCGCTCATTTTATCGCTCATCGCTTATCGCAATCGCGCTCGCAACTCGAAATATGTGTTCTGGTTATTGTTTTTACGTGTGTGTGCATCCTATGTGTTAATTGTGCATTTTTATCTATATATTGTGGTGTTTAATCGAAACGCAATCGCAATCGAATCGCAAACGCTAAACGCAAGTGAAATAGGATGATTGTATGTTAGATATAGTAGTTGAAATTAAAAGTAATTTGAATAGGAAACTCAATCGCATCGCAACGCTCGTAATCGCAATCGAAACTACAAAACTCGTCGCACCAAATACTCAAATCAAGTGGCCAATCGACCAAGAAACCAGCCGATCGACCGGCCGCTCGATCGAGCTACCGCTCGATCGACCAGACACATTCCACCCTTTCCTTTTTGGGAAACCCTATAAATACCCCTGTCAACATCACCACTTACCACTTTTGCACTCTCTTGTCCGACCAAGCGCTCCAACCTCACCTTTTCTCCGATTTCTCCTGATTCCGGTAAGACTCGTCCTAAATCTTGTACTTCCTTAATCTACACGCACTCCTATACCTTTCTATCTTTTGAATCTTAACTTTCAACCGTGAAATCACTAGATTTGAGGTATTCTAGGATGGCGTCATAATGGTGTTCTTATGAACTTCATGTTTTGGCCTCAATCCACCAAGAACAACTTAGATCTAACCAATTTTCACACAAATAAACAAAGATCTTGCATAGATCTAGACATACCCGCGGTGAAAAAGGATTGAAAAATGGTTTCTAACTTTCTTTCAACTCTTTTACACTCAATGCACTCAAAACCGATAGAATCAGGCCTTGTTCTAGCCTTCTACTCTATCTGAGTGATGTGTTAGCTCAAGATCCGACCTCTATCCATGAGACCACCGATTTCAGGTTAACCAAGAATAACCGTCTTGAACCGGCTAACTGGTTGAACTTGGGTGATTCCTGTTCGATCGGGCTACTGGGGTCAAGGTGGGGGTTCTGTTGATTAGCACGATTGTCACACTGTCTCGATAAAACTGCAAAAACCATCAAAACAACCAAGGAAGGAGGCGATCAATCCGACCAGGTCGGAGTGACGCCCGATCGGACTGCTGTCTGAACGGAGTGCCACCCGATCGGCTTGCACCTTGGGGTCCCACACTTAACTTTATTTCAAACCTTTGAGGTTGAACATCGAACGAAGTGCCGTCCGATCGGACTACCACGCGATCGGATTGCCACTTCGACCATGTGATGTTTTGACTTCAACACTTAAACAATTTTCAAACATGTTCAATACAATGGATTGCCAACCGAACGGACCACTATCCGATCGAGTGAGTGACAAACTGCGGTGAACTTGTTCTCGCTAAGTGTCCAGCCCTTCGGGTTGTCGCCCGATCGAACGGCCGTTCGATCGACCGACTTGAAAGGTAGAGATACTTCTATGTTTTCAAATGCTACAACATATACTTCAAAAGTCAAGCCATCATACACAAACACATCCTTCCTAAAGGAGGAAACAATCCACTCGAAAGGTCACCCGATCGGATGACCATCCGAGCGGATTGTCACCTGATCGACCGGCTACCCGATCGGACTGCCATCCGATCGGAGTACCATCCGATCCACTAACACCTCACCCTATTACATATCGCTTATCGTTATGCTATCATTCTGATCAGGCTAATCTCACACTAAGCGCTCCCTTCAATCCATCATCGCTATGAGTATACTCGAACCCTTTTTGCTTTCGCACTTTTGGGTGTTACATACGTTATCTATATTCAAATCACATCAATCACACTACGCGACACTTTAACGCTAACCATTACCGCATGTTATACGTGACTTAATGAATGCTTGTTTGTTATGTATACACATGGAATGTTGTCTACCCGCCTTAACAACGATAGTACTATTAGTTTGGACTCTGCACCTGTTCACTCAGGGGTTGTTAAGGACAATTAAATACATGGGTCATGTAACAACTCCCATTAAAATTAATAATTAGAATGATAATTAGTCAATAAGGAAACCCTAATTGAGACACCCACGTGATTTGGCACTAACCCTGAAATTTCCGGAATAATCGGAATCCGGATCAGGGCCCCTAAAACTCAGGGGGGGTTAAACCCTAAATGATATTTATCTTCAAATTTGCGTTGTAAATTATGGAATTTCGATTGTGAATGATTCAGCAGACCTATACCACTGAGAAGGCTAGTCTACAAGCTAGGCCGCTCCCTTACGGACCGTAAGGGTTAGTCCTTACGGACCGTAAGCCTACCAGCTTGCCTTACGGACCGTAAGGGTTTAGTCATACGGTCCGTAAGCGAATCCAAATTTTTACTATAAATAGCCGACCTTGGCAGTAGCACAGAGAAGTTAGAACGACACTCAAATACTGTCTGTACGTCGAATTAGAACCATTATACCACAATTAAACACCCACTGTTCACGAGGTGCTGCCGCGGAACAGGGTAATTACTCGATCGCTATTACGATTCGTTTTCCGGGATCAATATATCCAAAGAATGTCTAAGTGCCGCCCACATTGGGTTATACTTTGTCGTTTGTCGTTAATTCGATAAATGAGTTGAAGTATTATACTTTGTCGTTTGTCATTAATTCGATAAATGAGTTGAAGTATTGCACTTTATCGTTCATTGTGAGAATTTGATCTCGTGAGTTATCGTAACTGCTGTATTGATCACTAACCCTGTTTTGTGTGCATTATTGTTGAAATTAGGTTAACAGGGCTAAAATCATATTCTGTCAGTACTAAATCTGCAATGTGAGTTATTCTTCTTTTATAAACTCTTTTCTCACAGTTTGTGAGTTGTTAACTGTTTTACAATACTCCAAATTATTTTCAGAATTATAATTACAGTGATTAAGTTTATGTAATCACCAAGTTACAGCCGGTATGTGGGGTATTGTGCACATTACTTGATAATCGTCACCATTGGGGCAGCCATTGGGTGATATGACCATAATCACAGACACCATTGGACAGGTGGGTTAATGGGTCGAGTGGTAAAGTACTGTGGGTAGTTGGTTGATATCAGAAACATTGTAAAAGATCTTACCACTGTAAATTATAACAAATGTGTTATTTTCAGTAACTAGAATAATTCACTCAGTATTTCCCCGCTGACAAAATCTTTTTCAAACATGTTTCAGGTGATCTGCTGTAATTCAGGAAAAATGCAGGGGAAGCATTTCAAGCTTAAGATAGTGGCTCAATATAAAAATAAAGAAATATGTTTTATCAGTAAAAACCTTGTGATTGTAAATTATCGGGGTTTTATCCCGAATTGTGAAATAAAATAATCGGGAAAAATTTTAACTTAGACGATCCTGTAAATAAAATTTCCGCTGCTAAACTCACAATAAAATAAAGTACCGCAGTATTTCTGTCCCGTGGCTCTTGGAACGGGTCAAACCGGGCCGAGGGTCGTGACAGAAACAAGGTGGTATCAGAGCCACTAAGTTAAGTTAATTAAGTATTTAAACGATACTTAATTTTTCCTGATTACTCTTACGTGATTATGTGTTATTTGCTTTTATACTGATTATTTGTTAATTACAGTATGGGTAAGCAAAAGTTACAAGATATCTATCTTAAAC
Source organism: Helianthus annuus (assembly GCF_002127325.2). Taxonomy (NCBI): domain Eukaryota; kingdom Viridiplantae; phylum Streptophyta; class Magnoliopsida; order Asterales; family Asteraceae; genus Helianthus; species Helianthus annuus. The sequence goes on from NC_035445.2 coordinate 139,848,430, forward strand.
TAGATAGGTCAGTCTATGAAGAGGGAAGTTCGTCCAAAACTAAATTTTCAAAGCTCCCTACAATTCCTGAAGAAGGAATATTTGTGCAAAAAGCGAATTATGAATGTCCGCTTTCTCCTAGAAAAAGGAATATGATTATTAAGAAAAGTAAGGAGCAAATCAGAGAAAAGAAGATTAAAAAGGAAACCCAGGAGTTAATTAAGAAATCACCTTGGGAAGATAAACTCGATGAAAAATGGGTAAATTTGTATATATTAGCCACTGTGGCAGAACATGCAAATCTCTAGATGCCCTAAATTTAGCAAACAACACTTCCCAATAAGTAAATAAATAAAAATTTAGTAAAATAAATCTGAGTATGTTTCCCTGTATTTTGTACAAATAGTGTGCAATAAAACTTCCATGTTTATTTGTTAAACTTTGCTCCAAAGTTTTAACTTGATATTTTGTGCATTTTGCATATATGCTACACAGCATGAACGAGATATCTGAAGCTTTTCAGAACCTCAATCTATACCCAGTGAATATAGAAGTTTCTCATGAATTTACGGGATATTTTGCTGATGTGGACCAACCTGTAAAATTCCCTACTCCATCATTGACCAAACCAAAAAGAAAGAAAAAGAAAAAAATTATGTGTGGGGAAGCCATATACGTAAGAAAAAACCAGTTACAAAACCTCCTAGAAATAACAACCCTTTAGGAAAAGGAAAGGCAATTATAATCCAGGAAAACCCTAATCAGCAAGAAAAGGAAACTGAAGCCAATAACGAGTCTAGGCAAATGGAGGAACAGTTTGAGGAATATTCTCAAGAAATAGAAATGGAAGTAGGGCAAGGTTCTAGACCAACTCAGGTAGAAGTCGGAGAGAGCTCTAATCAAAACAAGATAATTACTTTCCAGGAAGAGATAGATACCCTATTGGAAAAATGTGAGACTATGCAGCCTGTCAACACAAATATTTTTACCTATCCTATTGAAAATCCACTTCCTATGAACTCCGGGCCAGTAATCCCAGATCCAATAGTACACTTCCAACCTGTAGAAATGGAAGAATGGTGGACAAATGATTGGCAATTCCAAAATATTGTCAACGACCCTTATTCCTTTCTTCCACAGTTCGACCCAGAACCCCTACCTAATCCCCCAATGAGCAATGAGAATTTGGCTGAACTTGGCCATTTCGGTGAAGAGTTGATGGATGCAGGGAATAGAATTAGGGAGATAGGGGGACAGATTGCCTGGAAGTATGACGAGAGGGAACTCCGTGTTTAGGATGACAAGTAGGAGGGTGGTAAAGCTATCTTTGTATAATGGTAAAAGTAAATAGTGAAACCAGTTGTAACATAACGAATAAAACATTGTAAAATATCGGTGTGTATTGATGCATACTATACTGATATAAAATGGAATCGAGAAATCGATAATTTTGACTTTATGTGTTATAAATTGTTCGATTAATTGTATAAATTGCTAATTACTAATTACTCATAATAAATTATCATCAGATGGCAAATAATGGTAATGAACCAGTAAATGAAGTTAATCAATCAGAGCAACACCCAGAAGATCAATATATGACCAAACAAGATATCGAAAATATTGTTGCTCAAGGGATAGCCAACGCAATTCCAATATTCGTTGCTGCTATGAAAAGTCCAAACGAACCGCAACATATCATTCCTAGTAAACATACTATTGAGGATAATTTCAGTAATAGTATAAACGGGGGCAATGATCATGTTAATCATGACAATGAATCTCAGCACACGCCGCGCCCTAAGAAACGAAAGGCTGCAACACCTGGTTGCACTTTCAAAGAATTCCTTGCTTGTAAACCCGCTGAATTTGCAGGCAACGAAGGAGCAACTGCAACACTGCGATGGTTAGAGAAAACCGAAGCAGTAATTGCAATAAGTAAATGTGCTGAAGAAGATCAAGTCATGTACGCCTCAAATTTGTTTAAGGAAGGAGCACTAGAATGGTGGAACACAGTGCTACAGGCCAAAGGAAGACGGGTAGCTTATGCTATGACTTGGGAAGAATTTAAGAATCTTGTTGAAAGAAAATTCTGTCCTGAGTATGAGAAGGAACAAATGGCAAATAAGTTCCTAAATCATCGAATGACAGGGGTAGATTGTCGTGGTTATACTTCGACATTCTTCGAATATGCGAGAGTGGTACCCAATCTGGCTTCACCAGAACCGGTACTCATTTCTCGATATATTTGGGGATTAATTAGCGAAATTCGCAATATCGTTAAGGCTGCGAGACCTCGTACTATTGACGATGCAGTAGAATTAGCTAATACCCTAACCGACGAACTGATACGCACAAGAGATGAAGATAGGAAGAAAGAATTGGCTCAGAAAATTACCCAAGGATTTAGGGTGAGCAATAGTAGTAATTTCAAGAAGAAAGGAGCAAGACAATTCTCAACCCCACCATTTTGCAGAAATTGCAGAAGGAAACATTTTGGAAAATGCAATGCAATTTGTAACTTCTGCAAATCTGTAGGCCATAGTGAAGAAAACTGTAAGAAGAAAACTGTAACCTGTTTTCACTGTGGGGAAACAGGACATTACAAAACCGAATGTCCTAAACTGAACAGAATCACCGATAACAAGGGCAAACCAGTTGAAGGAACTGTTAAAAAGAATGCCAGAGCTTTCCAGCTAACTACTCAAGAAGCCGAGCTCATTCCGGATGTGATAGCCGGTACGTTTTTAGTTCACAACGTATATGCAAAAGTATTATTTGACTCTGGTGCAAACCAAAGTTTTATAAATACTTCATTCTGTCAAGCTCTTAAGTTACCAATGACTACCGTTAGGAAAATTTTTACCGTTGAAACTGCAGATGGGAATTCAGTAGAAATTAATCAGGTTTTGCAAAAAGTAGAAATAGAACTCTCAGGTCATAAATTTGTTGCAAACCTATTACCTATGAAATTAGCCGAGTTTGATGTTGTGTTAGGAATGGATTGGTTAATAGCCAACCATGCTCAAATCATTTGTGATAGGAATTCTATAGAAATCCAAACGCCTACCGGAGAAGTTATCACAATTACAGGAGATAAACCTCGAAAGCCACTGAAGTTCATATCAGTAATGAAAGTTGCTAATTATGAACGGAAACATGGAATAGTATATATGATTTCAGTAATCATTTGTACTAAAGGAAAAGAACTTAAGGAAATCCCTGTAGTCTCAGAATACCCAGATGTATTTCCAGATGATTTACCTGGGTTACGACCAGATAGAGAGGTGGAATTTAGGATTCATCTAATTCCAGGAACTACACCGATAGCCAAGGCACCTTATCGATTAGCTCCTACCGAAATGCTAGAATTGAAAAAGCAATTAGATGAATTATTAAGCAAAGGATTCATACAACCTAGTTCATCCCCTTGGGGTGCACCAGTGTTATTTGTGAAAAAGAAAGATGGATCAATGAGAATATGTATTGATTATAGAGAATTAAATAAGGTTACAATTAAGAATCGATACCCATTACCTAGGATTGATGATCTTTTCGATCAATTACAAGGAGCTAGGTATTTCTCTAAAATAGACTTAAGATCCGGATATCATCAGTTGAAAGTACAAGAGGAGGACATACCTAAAACTGCTTTCAGAACTAGGTATGGTCATTATGAGTTTACAGTCATGCCCTTCGGATTAACAAATGCCCAGCTGCATTCATGGACATGATGAACAGGATTTGTAAACCATATTTGGATAAGTTTGTGATCGTGTTCATTGACGATATACTCATTTATTCCAAAATTCAAGTCGAGCATTATCAGTACTTGCATGTACTCTTAACTTTGCTAAGAAAAGAAAAGTTGTACGCTAAATTCTCAAAGTGTGAATTTTGGCTACAAGAAGTGCAATTCTTAGGACATATGGTGAATCACGAAGGTATTCACGTAGATCCTGCTAAGATAGAAGCAATTACCCACTGGAAGGTAAACTGCAATGGAAATTAGAAGTTTTATAGGTTTAGCCGGTTATTATAGACGGTTTATTAAGGATTTTTCCAAGATAGCTGTACCATTAACTAAGCTAACCTGTAAAGCCACTAAGTTTGAGTGGGGACCTAAACAAGAGGAAGCCTTCAGAATCCTAAAATAGAAATTAACCAATGCGCCAATCTTAGCCTTACCAGAAGGACCAGAAGATTTTGAAGTATATTGCGATGCTTAAAAATTAGGATACGGATGTGTGTTAATGCAACGCAAGAAGATAATTGCGTATGCCTCCAGACAATTGAAAAAGCACGAAGAAAACTATACGACTCATGATTTAGAACTAGGAGCCATAGTTTTTGCCCTTAAGATTTGGAGACATTATCTGTATGGAAGTAAGTTTACTGTTTATACAGATCATAAGAGTTTAAGATATATATTTGGGCAAAAAGAGTTAAACATGAGGCAAAGAAGATGGATGGAAGTCTTGAGTGATTACGACTGTAATATTCAATATCACGAAGGAAAGGCTAACGTAGTAGCAGATGCTTTAAGTCGTAAATATCATGAAAAGCAAAGGCGAGTCCGTGCTCTTAGAATAAATCTACAAGTAGATTTAAGGGAACAAGTGAAGGAAATCCAGAAAATGGCAATCAAGGACGATGCCGAAGGAATGAAAGGTTATCTAAAAGAATTGGAACAAGGAAATGATGGAATCTGGAAATTCCACAGAAACCGAATTTGGGTACCTAAACAAGGAAATTTAAGATCAAAAATCTTAGAAGAAGCCCATAAATCTAGGTATACGATACACCCAGGAAACAATAAGATGTACCAAGATTTAAGAAAGAATTTCTGGGGGATAGGAATGAAGAAGGATATAGCCGAATACGTATCTAAGTGTTTAACCTGTTCACAAGTTAAAGCCGAACACCAGAAACCCTCAGGTTTATTACAACAGTTAGAAATGCCTGTATGGAAATGGGAACTCATAACAATGGACTTTGTTACTAAGTTACCCAAAACCAGAAAAGGTAATGATGCAATTTGGGTAATTGTGGACCGATTAACCAAATCAGCTCATTTTCTACCAATAAAAGAAACCTTTAGCATGGAAAGATTAGCCAAGCTGTATGTAGATGAAATAGTATCCTTACATGGAGTCCCGCTCTCCATTGTATCAGATAGAGATAGTCGTTTCACTTCCCGTTTCTGGACAAGTTTCCAAGAATCAATAGGAACCCGACTCAATTTAAGTACGGCCTATCATCCACAAACCGATGGACAAAGTGAAAGAACGATCCAAACTCTAGAAGACATGCTCCGAGCATGTGTAATTGACTTTGGAGGTAATTGGGATAACCATTTACCATTAATTGAATTCTCCTATAACAATAGTTTTCACTCAAGTATTGAAGCCGCTCCATTCGAAGCACTGTATGGACGCAAGTGCAGAACACCCGTATGTTGGGCGGAAATAGGAGAAAGTCAATTATCAGGTCCGGAAATTGTGCAAGAAACCACAGACAAAATAACTCAAATCAAGGAAAGATTGAAAACAGCAAGAGATCGCCAGAAAAGCTATGCAGACAATCGTCGCAAACCACTTGAATTCCAAATAGGAGACAAAGTACTGCTAAAAGTATCTCCTTGGAAAGGAGTTGTAAGATTCGGTAAGAAAGGAAAACTGAGTCCCAGATATGTTGGACCATTTCCAGTGATTCAATGAATCGGACCAGTCGCTTATCGTTTACAACTACCAGAAGAACTAGCTGGAGTACATGATGTATTTCATGTATCCAACCTCAAGAAATGTTTATCAGACGAATCTCTGGTAGTACCTCTTCAAGATATAAAGGTGAATGAAAAGTTGAAATTCATAGAAAAACCTTTACAAATAGAAGACCGGAAAGTCAAATTTCTCAAACACAAGCGACTTGTACTGGTGAAAGTCAAATGGAATTCCAAGAGAGGACCGGAATATACTTGGGAACTGGAGTCAGAAATGAAGCGCAAGTATCCTCATCTATTCCAGTGAATCTCGAGGACGAGATTTTTCCTAAGGTGGGGAGGATGTAACAACTCCCATTAAAATTTAATAATTAGAATGATAATTAGTCAATAGGGAAACCCTAATTGAGACACCCAAGTGATTTGGCACTAACCTTGAAATTTCCGGAATAATCGGAATCAGGATCAGGGCCCCTAAAACTCAGGGGGGGTTAAACCCTAAATGATATTTATCTTCAAATTTGCGTTGTAAATTATGGAATTTTGATTGTGAATGATTCAGCAGACCTATACCACTGAGAAGGCTAGTCTACAAGCTAGGCCGCTCCCTTACGGACCGTAAGGGTTAGTCCTTACGGACCGTAAGCCTACCAGCTTGCCTTACGGACCGTAAGGGTTTAGTCATACGGTCCGTAAGCGAATCCAAATTTTTACTATAAATAGCCGACCTTGGCAGTAGCACAGAGAAGTTAAAACCACACTCAAATACTGTATGTACGTCGAATTAGAACCATTATACCACAATTAAACACCCACTGTTCACGAGGTGCTGCCGCGGAACAGGGTAATTACTCGATCGCTATTACGATTCGTTTTCCGGGATCAATATATCCAAAGAATGTCTAAGTGCCGCCCACATTGGGTTATACTTTGTCGTTTGTCGTTAATTCGATAAATGAGTTGAAGTATTATACTTTGTCGTTTGTCATTAATTCGATAAATGAGTTGAAGTATTGCACTTTATCGTTCATTGTGAGAATTTGATCTCGTGAGTTATCGTAACTGCTGTATTGATCACTAACCCTGTTTTGTGTGCATTATTGTTGAAATTAGGTTAACAGGGCTAAAATCATATTCTGTCAGTACTAAATCTGCAATGTGAGTTATTCTTCTTTTATAAACTCTTTTCTCACAGTTTGTGAGTTGTTAACTGTTTTACAATACTCCAAATTATTTTCAGAATTATAATTACAGTGATTAAGTTTATGTAATCACCAAGTTACAGCCGGTATGTGGGGTATTGTGCACATTACTTGATAATCGTCACCATTGGGGCAGCCATTGGGTGATATGACCATAATCACAGACACCATTGGACAGGTGGGTTAATGGGTCGAGTGGTAAAGTACTGTGGGTAGTTGGTTGATATCAGAAACATTGTAAAAGATCTTACCACTGTAAATTATAACAAATGTGTTATTTTCAGTAACTAGAATAATTCACTCAGTATTTCCCCGCTGACAAAATCTTTTTCAAACATGTTTCAGGTGATCTGCTGTAATTCAGGAAAAATGCAAGGGAAGCATTTCAAGCTTAAGATAGTGGCTCAATATAAAAATAAAGAAATATGTTTTATCAGTAAAAACCTTGTGATTGTAAATTATCGGGGTTTTATCCCGAATTGTGAAATAAAATAATCGGGAAAAATTTTAACTTAGACGATCCTGTAAATAAAATTTTCGCTGCTAAACTCACAATAAAATAAAGTACCGCAGTATTTCTGTCCCGCGGCTCTTGGAACGGGTCAAACCGGGCCGAGGGTCGTGACAGGTCACAGTGGTGATCATGCATTAAGAACTACCTTGGGCAGTCAACCCGCAGTCATTGGTATCGATAGATTCATGTCGATAACTAACATGCCTCATTTTACACTGTGTACGTGCTGGTTATGCGTAACGATTACGAACTCTACTATATCTATTAAACATGTATGCTCACCTTTACACTATGTGTATTGACTTTTACGTTAACGTATGTGACAGGTGCTTTGGATGCTTGTATACTTTGCTTGCTGTGAAATCGAGGCTAGGAATGGTCTAGAAACCAATAAACAATTGTTTGTATTATGAAATCTGAGTTGTCGGAACAGAACAATTTGACTAGATTTTGTCTGTAATAATTATGTTATCATTTATGACATGGTATGGGACGTGTTACTTAAATAATTGGTAATTATAGTTGCTATGGAAACTTTTGGACAATCTGTTTCGCTCAGTGCCGCGCCCCAATGATTCCGCCATCGGTTGGGGTGTGACACACGACCTCCACGTAATGGGAGGCCTCAAGAGACATTAAATGGGTGTCGGTGGCCACTGAGCCGAGACCCAGTGGTTAGACAACAAATAATAGCCCAAGGAATGACGGAATCGAGCCATTATCAACTACAATGAAATGCATGGGCTACTTCAAAAAGCAATTTTCTCACCTAGAGAGCAAGTATGGGGAGAGTTCCTGCTAAAGTTGAGCTTAGACAAAGAGAGGTGCCTTTACCGGATGCGTTATGTGACCGGTGGGGATATGGTATCGAAGACTCCGACCATAATTTTGTAAAATGTATTTGGGCGAGAGCGGTCTGATGGAACATCTTTGTTTGGATTAAAGTCCCAATGCCGAGTAATGTTACCTCAGTTCGGGCGCTTCTCGATGTTATGGAGAATACTCCTAGATCAAAAAAGTGGAAGAAACTGGTGAACACAATTGTAAAGGCGCCTTTTTGGAGGATTTGGCATGCGAGAAACCAAAAGGTTTTTGAGGGGAACTTCATATGAGTCATTGACATGGTAGGTTAAATTAAGGAAGACTCATACTTATGGATTAAACATCGCTCCAAACTTCCTAGCTTGGCGTGGGAAATTTGGATTGATTTTGATGTTCCCGGTCTTTTGTAGTTTGTTTTGTTTTTTTCCGAGTGTAATGCTTTCCAGCAGCTTGCTGACTCTTTATATATAGATATAAAGTCGTTTGTCGTTCAAAAAAACATTGATGCTTTTACGGTTTTCAAAAATGTTTATGTTTTCATTCTATCACCCCATTTTGCTAAGGAACACCCACACAAGACGTTTGATGTAAATCTTTTTACTGTATTAAGCTAAATCGTTTTCGATCAATATAAAATACGTGTCGATATCATTTGGGCATATCATAGCCTTGGTTTTTGGGTTTTTTCTTTCGATTACTATTTCGAATGTCAGTACCGTAGTTATCAAACAGATACCGATTGAATTTCCGCCGCAATGCATGGTAGAATTCCAGTAGTTATAATAAATTATGTCAAATAGTATAAAGTTGTCATAAAGGTAACATGAGGTTTGTTTTAGTGAGGATGTGCACATACAACTTTCTAATTATATGATACAAATTCTTGGTGTTTTCGCATATTTCAAACTGAATGGGCCAAAGAGCGTGTGTAATTCTTTCTTTCTATTTTTTTTTTGTTTAAATAATTGACAAGTAACTATTCCATCAACCCATAAACTTAGTTTTCTTAGTGTTTTATAGAATAGTAATTACAAAGACCTTTAGGATAATGTTTAGTTGAATACAGACCTCATGAAAAACCTTAAAAAGTCCATTTCTTTTTATAGTTTCAACGTCAATATATAAGTCTCGTATATGTGGATATGAGCGAGAAATTAGTTTTCCAGCCAATCTATTGATGTCATGTGGACTTGGGCGTGAATCCACTACACCTAGTCTTATTGACTAAACGACTAATGTGACTATTGATATAGTTGTACAATTCGTATGACAACTTTCCATGCCATACCGCACGAATGATGACATCATTTGACACAAAAGTGACTGATGTGATCATGCGATAACTGACCCGTATAATTACTTCACCTGGTATATTTGTAGTAGGATTCTTTCTATTTAAATCAATTTGTCAATAATAATACATAAAAGTGGATTGATGGTTACTAATTGATGTTAACATCTCTTTATCTTATGCTGATTTAGTCGGTGGACGTTAACAACTCTTTATCTCGTGTCCAAGTAGCGGTGGATGCATAATTTTTCTTAGTAATTGAAAAAAAAAACAGATTGGTTAAAAGAGGTTAAAGTAATTGCATTAATTAAAACAAATGGACATGGTTAAAAGTGGTTAAAGTAATTGCATTAATAATATAAATAGACATATACCACTAAGAAGGAATATATATTAAAAAAAATGGAACACCCAAAATTTGATTTGGTAACTTGCTCGAGTGCTCCACTAACAACTGCTCGAATCAAAATGTGCAATGTCATTACAATTGAGGAAATACTTTTGCTTTCCAATTCAACTTACACAATGCCATTAATCATTCATTTTTCTATAAAAATAAGTTAGCATTACAAATGTATTGGTTGTTAAATCTGAATTATTAACTTACAAAAGTAAAAGTACAACTCTTAAAATCTTATAACAAGTCTTCAAAACAAAAGAATAGTGTTCAACGTATAAAAATAGCATGTAAACTAGATGCAACTTACCTTCAATAACGAGTTCTTAATAAAGATGGAATTGTTCTCGTCTCCCACATACGCATATCAATTAACAAGTTAAGATGGGCAACCGCCTATTTAAAAGTTTAGCTAAACCCCCGGTTGTTCTGATCCTTTCATTTCCTAAACACACAAAATTAAGATCTCATTATGCATAGTTATGATGGGTGGGGATCAAATAAAAAGTTTATTTTGGCTAGGAATGATAGGAAACAATAGGATTAGGACATGTGGCAAAATTTAAAATAAAGAGAAAGGGTATTTTAGTCAATCTTATCATTTCTTCTTCCTTTTCAAAACCCAGTAACTTCAAAACCCGTTATTTTCAAAACCCACCATCTTCAACCATTTCTTCACTTTCTATCTCAATAGTCACTACATTATAGTGCGATTTTCGTCACCAATCAATGATTCAAACACCCGATCAACGTGTTCTTCAGCTTTTTTTTAAGAAAACCCAGTTTAATTTCATACAAAATCTCGTTTTCCGGTGATTTTGAAGATAATCACTCGATCCATTCGATTTGAGCGCTGATACGTGTTTCAATCATTCAAAATTCGTCAATTGTTGAAGAAATCACTTCGATCCATGTAAGAAATTTTTTAATTTCATTTTTACGATCTGGGTTTTTCATTTAGTCATTGCGTTTTACTATGTTGGCGGGGGTCCGGGGGCAGCCCCTGGCGGGCTCCAAAGGGCAGAGCCCCTAGCTAGGGTTGGTTCAGACAATTGCTTTAATAAAAATGCATCAGAAAATTTAATTTTCTGTAAATTGCCTCTGGAAAACTGCATTCGTAAACTGCATTGGTTCAGACAATTCACAGCAGAGACAATTCACAGCACATACAAAACTATTGCCCTGGTTCAATGCGTTTTAAAGAGAACACTTTCTTTGGTGTTTTTAGGCAATTGCATTTTAGAACTAAAACATTTTTATGTGTTTTCTGGCCATTGCGTTTTAGAAAAACACATTCTTGAAGTGTTTTTAGTCATTGTGTTTTAGGTAAAAACACATTTTTAGGTGTTTTCAGTCCATTGCGTTTTACAGAGAACACTTTCTTTTGTTTTTTAGGCAATTGCGTTTTAGAATGAGACATTTTTAAGTGTTTTCTGGCCATTGCGTTTTACAATAAGACATTTCTTTGTGTTTTTGGTGCATTGCGTTTTAGGTAAAACACTTTTTATGTGTTTTCAGTCCATTGCGTTTTAGAAAACAGACATTTTAAGTGTTTTCAATAAGACATTTGTTTGTGTTTTTGGTGCATTGCGTTTTAGGTAAAACACATTTTATGTGTTTTTAGTCCATTGCGTTTTAGAAAGTACATTTTCTTTTGAGTTTTTAGGCTATTGCGTTTTAGAAATAAGACATTTATTTATGTTTTCTGGCCATTGCGTTTTACAAGTAAGACATTTCTTTGTGTTTTTGGTGCATTGCGTTTTAGAAAAATGTCATTTTTTAGGCTTTTTCCAATGCGTTTTACGCAACTGTGTTTTTCCATTGCGTTTTACGCAACTGGGTTTTAGAAAAAAAATCTCGAAAATATAGCAATAGTATACTCGTTTTAAAGACAAAAAAACGCTCGTTTTTTGGTGAAATTTTTATAAAAAAATAATGTCGTATGAAAGAGTTATTAACGTTTAAAAATGGGGGGGGGGATTGGAGGAGAGAAACTATTGCCTTGGATTGACTAGAATACCCCTAAACAAACTCACGCGCCTCTTTTCTTCCCTTCAATTTCTCTGATTTAATCTTAGCCCTTTGTTAACTAAATGGATGGTCAAAATCACTTCCTAGCCTTCTTAGACTAGTGGGTATGGGGAGCCTCATCCCCAAGGGGATGGGCCGCCACGTAGGCTCAGCTTGGAGGGGATGGATCTAGGGGTAGGGGATGAACCCCTATATATATATATGTGTATGTATGTATGTATGTATGTATGTATGTATGTATGTATGTATGTATGTATGTATGTATGTATGTATGTATGTATGTATGTATGTATGTATGTATGTATGTATGTATGTATGTATGTATGTATGTATGTATGTATGTATGTATGTATGTATGTATGTATGTATGTATGTATGTATGTATGTATGTATATGAGTGTGTGAGGGAAGGAGGGGCGTCGAGATCGGCTCCGAGCGGCCGGTTTTCACGGGCCTGGCCCGGCGCCGGAGCAAGGGGGTGGGAAGATGGGGCGGCGACATGGGGACGGGCCAAGGGACGAGCCCCATTCCCTCCGGTCTTAGCCAAATAAACTTTCTATCATATCTCCACCCTAGTTATGATATTATTAACCAAATTTTTTTTAAATATTATACATCCCATTCTTCATCTTTATCTTAATTTTACACACATACATTTATTTTATTATTTTTGTTCTCTTTCTAATACACTTACAATAAGTTAGAAATGCTTGGATTTGAGCTTGAATATATAGAGATTTGCTTTTGTTTTCTCTAAATTGTTTTTTTTATTATAGAAAAAATGGGATGGAATAGTGTTTAGAATGATTTCTGTAAATTAAAACCTTATTAAAAGCAAATAGTTAATGCATATGATAGTTGTAACAATGGTTTTGGGAGTTTCTAAAAAAAAAAATTGGATTTTTTTCTTTTTAACCCTACATTTTCAATCTTTGACAAGTTAAGTTTAAAGTTTTAATATTTGTTTTCTTTTTAACCCTAAAGTTTTAATCTTTGACAATTTGAGTTTAAAGTTTTAATCTTTGACAATTTGAGTTTAAAGTTTTAATCTTTGATAATATTTGTTTCCTTTTTAACCCTAAAGTTTTAATCTTTGACAATTTGAGTTTAAAGTTTTAATCTTTGGTAATTTAACTCCTTTAATTAATTTGATTTTTCACTTCTAATTCAGAAGTTTCCATCTTATACAATTTAACCCCTTTGATTAATTTGATTTTTCACTTCTAATTTAAAAGTTTCATCTTTTGCGATTTAACCAGTTTCGTTTTTTTACTTATGTGTTGTAACATTCGCTTTGGGGGTTTTACATGAAAAAATTTGATTTTTTTTTTACTTTTCACACAAAAGTATTTCATAAATTACTTTTAACCCAAAACTATTTGTTTTTTACTTTTAACACAAAAGTATTTCATAAATTACTTTTAACCCAAAACTATTTGTTTTTTACTTTTAACACAAAACTTTTTATCTTTTGCAATCTATCCTCGCAACTTTTTTTGCTTTCAACTTTGGTCCTTTATAGTTTTCATTTTCTGCAAAATTTTCTCTTTATGCTTCGTTCTAAATTTTGTGACTTAACACATCGCAACGTGCGTCTTTGGTTTAACGTTTTTACATTTGATTCTAAATTTTGCGAGTTAACACGACGCAACGTACGTGTGTGGGTGAACGTTTTTACATTGTCTATTTTTTCCCGTTTGACAGGTTCAACATAACCTGCGCGTCCTAAATCGACTTAGTTATAACTAAAGAATTCCCGCTGCATTGCGGCGGGTCGTAATTCTAGTTATTCTTTAAAATCTAAAGATGAAAATTATATAGAGGATAAGGTGTAAATGCTCTAACGATTATAACTATAACTATAGTAAACATCCATTGTATAATTAATAATGTTAGAATGTGTTTTAATCAGGGGCGGACCTATGGTGTTACAAGGGGTAACCCTCGTCTTTTGACGCTCCAATGTTACAGATAATTTTGGAAAAATTTGACGTTTTTTCGATTTCGTTGCCCTTTTTTTTAAACGTTATCCCTATGCAGATTTTCTAGATCTGCCACTGGTTTTAATCAAATAGTTAATACAATAAAGTATGATCATAGCTTCTCAATTGCCAATGTGGGGCTAGCCCACTTGGCAGAGACTCTTACTCTTGTCTCTTAATGAGAGGATATAAGTTCAATCCCGAGCAAGGAGTAATTTAAGATTAAATTGATAAGTAAGCATTATCATTAAAAATAGGGATGAGCTCGGTACCGGAACCGAAAGTACCGGTACCGAAATTCCTCAAAAGTGGGTACCGGTACCGGTACCGAGTATACCCGGTACGGTTCGGTACCGGTATTTAAGAGTAAAAACCGGTAAATACCGGTACCGTACCGGACCGGTACCGAAAATGTCAAAAGTCGGTACCGAAAAGGTACCCGGTTCGGTAAATTCGGTACCGGGTCCATTTTGCTCATCCCTAATTAAAAAAGTTAATGACATTTTTTTTTATCTTGTTACACGTCAAGTTTATAAATATAATAATAATATAATATTTATTAGGAATACATTTTTTACAGTCAAGAGGTCTTTGACCTAATGACATTGTGAGTTCCTCTCAACCATGCAGTGAGGATTTAAACCCAATTATGTATATTTTGATGGATTTTCGGCGGTGATATAGAATTTACTCATTGATAAATTTGTGAGTCGCACTTTATACAAAGAAAAAGAAGACTTTTCCTAACATAACTGTTAGATCGTCTACACCATCATCTTGGTTTAAGTTCCCTAGCATAGTAGCTAGATAATAAGAATTACAATCAAGCCAAAATTGCATAGCTAGATAATAAGAATTGTAATCAAGCAAAAATAATGATAATAAATAAACAATGAAGACTAATACCATGCGCTTGAACATAACGGGTATGTTTGGCATAGAGTTTTTAAGAGCTTTTAGCAGCTTCTAGCTTTAATCTTTTAAGAAAAAACTCATACTCAATAAAAAGTCTTGTTTGGTTGAATGAGCTTTAAACTTTTAGGTTTGGAGCTTGAAGTTAGTGTTTAGAAGGAGTTACAAGCTTTTAGGGAAAAAATGATTATTTTAACCACTAAAAATAAGGAACTTTTTAATGCACCAACTTTCTAAATTTTTAGTTTTGTCAATTTTGGTCATTTTATACATTTTATTAAAAGCTCCAGCTACTCTATCAAACACTAAATATATTTAAAAAGCTACCGCTACTAGCTACCAGCTATAGCTACTAGCTTCCAGCCACCAGCTACCAGCTTCCAGCTACTAGCTACTTTTGCCAAACATACCCAACATGAACTTTATATATATAACTAGTCGGTACCCCGTCTCCGTTACGGGGTGGTAGGCCGAATATTTCTCAACAAATTAAAAAAAAAAACACCACCATAGTTTTGCTAGAAAAATAACTAAAACGAATGGAAAACCATAAATTTGAGCTTGAGGCAAAACTGTAATTTGTTAGGACTAATGAGCGAGTGTTAGACAACTCTTTGACACGAATAAAAAATCATATCGAGTCAACTAATTAAAACAAAACACATCCGTAGTTTTGCTAAAAAAACTAAAACGATGGTAATTATTTAATTTTGAACTGACGATAAATTTGTAATTTTTGACTAGGGTAAAATCGTAATTTGACAAAAGCTAAAGCGATGGCAATACTATAATTTTGAACCATCGGAAAATTCGTAATTTTGAACATAGGCCAATTTGTAATTTTGAACTGGGGTAAAATCGTAACATACCCGGGCCAATGGGGAGTGCCATGCAGCAGCACGACGCTATTCCCCAACACACCTCAAAAAAACTAAAACGATGACAATACTGTAAATTTTAACTAGGGGCAAAATTGTAACTTTGGGCTAGGGTAAAATCGTAATTTGCTAAAAGCTAAAGCGATGGCAATACTAAAGCGAGTCAACCAATTAAAACAAAACACCTCTATAGTTTTGCTAAAAAAACTAAAACGATGGTAATTCTGTAATTTTGAACTGACGGAAAATCTGTAATTTTTGACTGGGGTAAAATCGTAATTTGCCAAAAGCTAAAGCGATGACAATGCTATAATTTTGAACCAGGGGTAAAATCGTAATTTTGATTAGGGGCAAATTCGTAATTTTGAACTGGGGTAAAATTGTACCATACCCGAGCCAATAGGGGAGTGCTATACAGAAGCTTGGCACTATTCCTCCACACACCTTTTAAAAAACTAAAACGATGGCAATACTGTAAATTTTAACTTGGGCAAAATTGTAACTTTGGGATAGGGTAAAAGCGTAATTTTCAAAAAACTAAAGTGATGGCAATACTTTAATTTTTAACCATGGGCAAAATCGTAACTTTGAACAGGGGAAATTCGTAATTTTGAATTGTAGTAAAATCGTAATACACTTGGACCAATAGGAGAGTGACAGCAGCATGCCCACATTGCGGGGCACTAAGCTGAATATTTCTCTCTCGTAAAATGTACGTTTGTGTTTCGGTTACTTGTACTCTACTCATAACACGATCTAAAAAAATTACATCGCATCAACCAAATAAAACCAATAACACTATCATACTTTTGCTAAAAAAAACTTAAACTACGGAAAAACTACCGCTTGGCATGAATAAAAATTATATCGAGCCAACCAATTAAAACAAAACACTGCCATTGTTTTGTTTAAAAAAAAAAAGACTAAAACGAATTTTATACTGGGGAAAAATCGTAATTTGACAGGAAAAAAAAACAAAAACAATGACAAAACTATAAATTTGAGCTGAGGATAAAATCGTAATTTGGCTAGGAGAAGAAAACAAACTAATAACAAAATTGTAAACTTAAACAGGAAAAATCGTAATTTGACTGAACCAATAAGAAAGTATCAGCCAACTGCCTGTTTTCTCTTCTCTTTGTACTTATAGATAAGAAAAAAATTAATAGTTTGTCAAGGGACGGCAGACTGAGTTAGATGTTAGTTAAGAGTTGTATATTATAATATTGTGTTACAAAACAAAGGATAATAAACTTATGAGTTATAAAAATTACTCATAAAAATATGTTATCAATGTTTAATTACATGATGTAAAAATAATTATAAAGCTTTCTAAAAAAATAATGATTAAGCACTTTAAAAGCATGTTGAGTATTAATTCCTATGAGCAAAACATTGCAAGTTTGTGAAATGATTATAAGATACATCTACTTGTCTTGTTGTGTTTTGCAAATAAATAGTTTTTATTATTCATATTGTGTAATACACGTTATTATAATCTAGTAAAAATATATATGTTTATAATATATATTATAATGAAGATATATATATATATAATATTAGGAGAAGAGATTTAATGATATTTTTAAAACATTTATTATAATATAATAGGGATTAAGATAAGTTTAAGTGATATTTATAAATTAAATTAAAAAAATAAAAATAAAACTCATAAGATTAAAGGTGCAGATACCACATATAGCATTACTACATTCCTTTATTTATTTATTTTTTTGAAAAATAAACTTTATTAAAACAAACCTCCGACCCAAACGGACAAAAGGCCACTACAAAAACAATACCCCCGACCTAAATGGGCAAATGAACAAATTAAAACACATACATAGGATAATTACACCACTCTTTCCAATTAATATATTTACAAGAAAATTTATTCTTTAACCACCCAAGACCTCTCGACTTAATCTCTATCAATATATCTTGAGGGCTTCTTTTGATTTGATTGAAAACAATTCGTTCATGCTTTTCCAAATACACCAACATGAGATAATAACCAACCCCCTGACAATCTTCTTCATCTTTTTCCCACCCTGAAAAGAATTTTGTGTATCCATTAAATCTTTGAATTCGAAAGCGTATATCGGTGGAATGTTACACCAGGCATTGATCGTCACCCACACCCGAATAGCCACCGAACATGCTGTAAACAGATGACCCGTCGTTTCCTCATGCTCGTTGTAGAAAAGGCACATAACCGAAGATATCTCCACATTCCTTCTTCTCAAATTGACTCTGCTTGCAAGCCTGTCCAAGTTACCTCGCCAAGCCATAATATTACATTTGATTGGAACACATTTGCACCACTCTAAATTTGGGGGGTGGTTGCTTCCCCTATCAAAAATTAATGTCTTCTTAATAGAATTCACCGAAAAACCTTCCTTCTGTCAACCTTCCAAATCCAAGAGTCCCTATCTTTTGACAATCTAACCATGCTGATAACTTCTTGGCATTCCTGCCACTCCTTAAGCTCAGTCTCCGACACAGGAAGTCTAACCCAGTTCCAAGAGTATCCTTTAATTCCTTGTCCTGGTCCAATTCTCTCTAAAACCCTGCAAGATTTATATGATTCCAAAACAAAAAGGTGTGGCCATCTTTCCATGAAAGAAAGATCACCCAACCTGGTATCTAACCAAAAATGGATATCGGCCCCACCCCCACTTTTCCCAAAATCACCCGGCATTTAATTTCATTTTGGATATCAATTTAACAATGTTAGTCCGGCATCCCGCGTAATTACCGTTTAAAGGAAGAAAGCTTCTTTGATTGTTTTTATTGTGACACGCTTTCACCACTCTCCTCTACAGATTTTGATTTTCGACTTTGTATCTCCAACCCCACTTATAGAGGAGTGCCTCATTGACTTCTTTGAGTCTGTTAATACCCAACCCTCCTTTTTTCTTGGGCCAAGTGACCCAGTCCCATGCCACCCAGTTCATTTTGTTCTTATCATTAGAGCCTACCTAAAGAAATTTTCTCATCTTAGCTTCAAGCTTCTTAATCATACCAATCGGAGCTTTAAATTAAGAAAAATAATATATAGGGAGGCCCTCTAGGACTGAGTTAATCAAAGTAAGTCTTCCCCCTATAGACATAGTTTTAGCTTTTCAAATCGATAACCTTTTATCGAAAATTTCAACAATTGGAGCCCAATTGTTGATTCTATTCATATTGGCCCCCACAATGATACCCAAGTACGATAGCGGCATGTCATCAGAATTGCACCCAATCACATTAGCTATCTCCTTGATTTCACCATTCTCCACCCCCAACCCATATAAGTTCGATTTATGAAGGTTAATCTTAAGGGCCGAACACAGGTAAAAAATTCTGAGATAATGTTGAAAGTTATATAAGAAATATAAATACTAAAAAACCCACGAATTATTTGTAAAAAAAATTTAAATGAAAGTTTCTTCTATTCACAAAACGAACACCATATCATCACTCCTGCTTTCTCTATTTATACCTGCAGCAACTCTATATCATACTCCCACCTTCTCTCTCTACTAATTAATTTGTTCTTCATCATGGTTTCTGCAGATTTAGCTCAAACAGCATTCGGTATCATCGGTGAGTAAACATGCGTGCACGCGCACACACTATTCCATTCCACTATATGTTCTTGACCGTTCTTAACATTTCAATATCAAGTCACTTACCCATTGCATTTTGTTTGTGCATAGTTAGAAATCTATTATTGATCAATGTTTTTAATATGCATTTTTTATGTTAATTTTATATATTTGACTTAAATTGTTGTTGTTAAATTCAGGAAATGTGACTGCTCTCGTCTTGTTTTTATCTCCTGTGTAAGTTTTACCTGCATACTACCTTCGTAACTACACACGTATACACCTACACGTATATGATGTATGTAAACGTGTTACGTGTATATATTATAGTTCTACCCCCTTCTAAAAGGTGGTGGTAGTGAGATCGGCTTGTTTAAACTGCGAGAGCTTTAGCTCGTTTAACTTACGATCGCTCAGGCTAATTTAGCTTATGAGAGCTCGGACCGAGCTCATTTCGAGCTTTATTTCTAAAGCTCGAATGCAGTAGCTAAGCTCGGACGTGACTCATTTGTCACTTATTAATCAACTTATACACTTTCTATAAAGTATTTTTAAATATATTTATGTTTATGATTAAAAAGGTTTTACATAACATCGTATGTGTGTGTATATATAATTCAATTATTTTGATCATAATTTTGTATATAATTATAATTGTTATACTAGTATAGGGTAGCATAGGGTAATGTTAAAATGAGAACACGTATATTTTGTGAGAATCGTAAGAAATTTGTCAAAAATCATACAAGTTAAATTTTTTTACACTTGTCATAATTATTAAAACACAATATTAGAATATAAATTTACATGTATTCATAAATAGTTTTTTTACATGTGTGTGAGTTTGCCATTTACACGTGTAAATTTGTTTTATTTTGCATATATATAAAAGATTTATTAAGAGAGATTTTCAAGGAAAGATGAATTATTCAACGAGTCATTTTTTCTGAAGTTGTATTTCAATAACAAGAGGGTTGTATAAAACAAAAGTTCATTTTAATTGGTTTTTCCTTGGTTTGTATAGTTATTTAGAGTTCCCAAGATAACCCCAAATACAAGTATATTACATAAGAGTTATATTAAATGAGCCTATTGTTTAAACAAGTTATATAAACAATAGGCTCATTTATTAAACAAGTTTATTTTTAGGCTCGAGTTCGTTTAAGGTCGACTCATTTTGTAACGAGCCTATCTCGAGAAGCTCAAGAACGGCTTATTACAACCTAAAGTCTAACTCATGATTGGTTGAATATATTTAACTAATAGATAATAAACGAGCCGAACTCAAACTCTTTTAAATATAGTGAGCTCGAGCATGGCTTAAATTGTAAACGAGCCGACTCCAAAGTTTGTTCTAAAGTTCCTGGATTAGTTGAAAATATTTAACTAATAAATTATAAACGAGTCTAGCTCAGGTTTAAAAAACTAACCTTTAGAAATAGAACTCTAAGTTCTTATAAAATAAATATTACACCCCCAAAATTGTCCAAAAAGTCAGGCTCATGGTTGAAAATATTTCAGGCCAACATTTATACAAATAGTGAAAAAAGGAGCGGTTGAGCAATTCTCTCCTGTGCCATACTTAGTCACATTTGTGAACTGTGGGATATGGGTGTTGTATGGACTTCCAATGGTCCATCCTCACAGCTTGTTGCTGGTCACGGTCAACGCGGCAGGCTTCTTGATCGAGACCATATACTTGCTCCTCTTTCTAATCTACTCCAACCGCAAGCAGAGAATCAAGGTACAGCTCATAATGCTCGCGGAACTAGTGTTCCTGACCATTCTATCACTCCTGGCCTTGACCGTCGCTCACACCACCAAGGTCCGGTCCGATATTGTTGGTCCCATTGCCATTGTTGGGAATATTATGATGTATGCAGCTCCTTTATCTGTTATGGTATGTCCACCTTACTATATGTTTATGAAATTGAACTAATGATTGGTATGATTTTAGGTAATATGTGAATTTTGGTATGTGTTTGTGATGTAGAAACTTGTGATAACAACCAAAAGCGTGGAATTTATGCCATTTTTCTTGTCGTTATTTTCGTTACTCAACGGCGTAAGCTGGACAGTTTACGCGCTCATTCGCTTTGATCCCTACATTGTTGTAAGTTGCTATCTACCTCAAAAACGAGTTAAAATATGTTATTTTCTCTTACATGTTCGTCTTAGTGGCATTGTAGGGTTGCACTGTATAACTCATTGTGTAGTATGATATTATACTATTGTATACAGTACAACCTTACGATACAAGTGTGACTAGAAAAAGTGCTAGACAAAAAGCTTTTGCCAAAATTGTTAGTATTTTTTCAGTTGTTATCACATATCAAAAATCATCAAAATTTGTAATGTTATTTTTTAAATTATTTATGAACTGCAATGATTTTTTTTTTAATTTCAATTTTCAAGCCAAAAAATTTGTTATACGTTTATGGCAGATACCTAATGGGCTTGGATCACTATTGGGGGCAGCCCAGTTGATACTCTATGCTACCTTTTACCAGTCAACAAAACGACAATTGGCTGAGAGGAAGGCAACTAATGAGATGGGCTTAGATGAGATGGGCCAATCTGTTGGACCCGCAAAGGGTCCATGATAAATATCCATAGAAAATTTGATGCAATATTTTGCATGTACATGTAGCAATTGCAGTGTAGCACTACCGGTTCAAGTTATGAAAAGAAACTTAAAAACGACATTGTTGACTTGTAGCTTTAAGATAGCTTCGGTTAGAAACATATGTTTTCCATTTGTCTCAAACGAGTTTTGTTGCTACAAGTTTGAAATTCCTATGCTCATTACTACTTATTAAATCGTATCCATGGGCGGATTTAAAGCTAATTAGGGGGTTCTCAGGAACCCGTTTGGCTCGTAATTTATAGTGTTAAATGTTAATTATATGAAAATTTCTTCAGGAACCCTTTAGTATTTTGTAGGGGAACCCTATAACCAATTCTATAGATTGGTAAACTGGTTCAGCGTGTGCTTAATAAACTGGACATCTCGAGTGCGAGTCAACTTAGTCTGTTTTGTTAACTAAAAATACGAATTAGGCTTTAGATATGCAACTAAAAATACTTATTCTCTCTTTCTTTTTCATCTAACTTATACAGCTTTATATACATTTATAATCAACTAAACAAAATGGAATGAAGATTTGCAACTTGAAATTGAATTAGGGTACTTAATTACTTATCATCTCTGAGGTGAAATATTGATTAACAAATTTTGTATAAAGTTTATGTTGTATCCTATAATGTTAAGCTCGGTTTTATCCGTAAAGACCATCTTAGTTATATTATATATTTTTAAATTTATCATGACAATGGTTTTTTTAATTATTGTATCGTATTTTTATTATATGATGAACTTTACCCTACCCGAACCATTGAACTGACCCGTGTTTTTTATGTTAGGACATATGATATTGAAACACTTAAAAAAGTGAACATCTTGGAAAAAATTTCTGAATCCGCCACTGATTCGTATCTAGCATTTTTTGAGTTGGGCCAGATGTTGAGTCATATGGCACTACATCTAGAGC
The DNA here is from genome assembly GCF_002127325.2 of Helianthus annuus. Taxonomy (NCBI): domain Eukaryota; kingdom Viridiplantae; phylum Streptophyta; class Magnoliopsida; order Asterales; family Asteraceae; genus Helianthus; species Helianthus annuus. Next base: position 139,871,304 of record NC_035445.2, read on the forward strand.
CTAGAGGTGGGCAAAAAACCAGTTCGCAAACACAAGCCAAACCGCTCTTGAAAATGAACCGGATTATTTTGTAATTGGTTTAATAACCTCTTACATGAAATTGGTTATCGAGCTCGAGCTCGAGTATGAAGTAGAGCTCCTTTAGTTATCGAGCCCCAGCCTGAAATACATAGCTCGTTTCGGCTTGCGAGCTCAAACAAAATTTTAGTTTTGTATATACAATATAATAATGATGAAGATAACATTGGCGAGCCAAGCTTTGACTCGTTTAAGTGATACTGAATTGAGCTCGAGCCAAGCTTTTAGCTCGTTTGAGGTTGTTCTCAAACCAATATCGAGTTTTGGTTTTACTCGCGAGCCGAGCTTAAGCTCAAATAAATAGGATCGAACCAAACCGAGCTCAAGCTACATAAAAACATGATGAGTCGAGCTTGAGTTTCATAAAAACAAACATGACGAGCCGCTCGGCCCGGCTCTTTTACAACCTACTTATAAGAAGCGAAACTTACCAAAATCCAAAAACCACTTTCACTGAACAAGGCGCATCTGCAGGGCAAGCGAACGGTGAAGAAAAGGTCAACTGGTCGTCGTCTCCGGTAAACTTTCCACCATCTCTATGTTTCTCTCTCTAGATTTTAATCACAAACTGTCAGATCCCTATAAATCGTAGATTTGCACACGCTTGATGTTTCACCTTTCAATCTGCTTCTGTAATTTGCTTTTTTTTGTGACAATTATCTCGATATCTTGACTAGTTAGGTATTCTATATTTCCGGCGTTGATAGTTATACTCGATTGATTACCGTTCACTCATTTCTAATCGTGTTATGTATTAATTAAATTGATTTTAGATAAGTTATGAAATTAAAAAATAGGTATTACGTGAATCGAATAATTTCATTAACAGCTGTTTTGAAATCTTAATATGTATTAACTGCTTGTAATTGTGACAGATTTTAATTTGGAAATATAGAATACCTAACTAGTCTAGAGGTTGACTATTCGATAATGAGGTTTTTTTTTCGTTTTTTTAATGCTTGAAATAATGTACGATAACAGAAAGTCTTCTGTGATAAACTAGCCGATTAGAATAAAACCGAAGCCTGATGCAAGCTGTAAGGAACTGAAGTCTTGAGTATGAATTCATCGTTCTTCGGCTAATTCCTTATAAATGGATCACTTTTTTTTGAATTTATTATTTCCTTTACATGCCTTGCCCTGCTTGCAGTGTGCTCATATAATGTATATACGTGTGGGCGCTCGGCGGGCAAAAGTGAAATGGTACAAACTTTAACGTTATTTACTTATTTTACTAATTTCGTGAAAATAACGTTAAAAGCGGCGGATGGTTAATCATGCATCATGTGGTGGCGTTGACAGCTGAAAGACAAGGGAGTACATGCACTATCGGCCTTTGTCTTCATTGCTGAGTGTTATGTGCCTTAGTTCCCAGGCTTGATACGAAACTACAATCGAGCTGGGGGTCTCAATGGAAGCAGCCTCTCTATTCCTACGTGGTAGAGGTAAGGCTGTCTACATTTACCCTTCTCAGACCCTGCCTTAGCTTTGCTATTTGTGGGATTTACTGAGTATGATGATGATGATGATTCCTTTACATGCTTCATATACCTCAAATAATGTTATTTAGCGTCTTTTCAAACGTTTTCTTCAAAACTTGTCATGTGCATATCTTTGTTTGTTCCCGACGCATGTAGTAACAAAAACCGTAAGGCACTCTTTTGCTTTTCTATAGACTTTACTATTTGGCTTTTGCATGACTATGCCTGCTTGTCTCTTTATACATCTTGCACGGACTGTTTTTATCGATCTTACTATTCTTTTGAAAGACCGTCTTGGTTTTAAAAAGCGCGCCTTAAGCGCGAAGCGCATCTAGGCGCAAGCTGAATCGCCTTGTGTGACATAAGGCGCACTATGTACAAGAAGCACAGCTGAGGCGCGCTTTTTAGGGGAAAATCGACCTAAGGCGCAGGCTGAGGCGTACGAAAAGCTCACCGCTTTTGCGCTTCGCTTTAAAAAAAGCTTTTTTAGACCTCATCGCTTTTGTGCGCTTCCCGCTTTTTTAAACCAAGAAGACCGGTCCTATACTATTTGTCTTTGCTAACTCTTTATTGTTCAAAAATGTGTATGTATGGCATCTTCAACTCTCCATGTATTTTAAGTTTTTCACTTGACCCAAAATGTTCAGATTTGAAGGTGTTCTGCACATTAGACTTTATATTACTGTATATTCTGCACATTGTGTCACTTCTGAGCTCATTCATGATCAAATAGGGAAACATTTTATAAATGTTTTTAAGTTTGTTAGCATGCCATCATTCATTAATGTATTAATTATCGATTTCGAAATAGGGGTACCTTGTTTGACATTCAAGATCATAGTTTGAAATCCAATTTTGAAGCTACGGAGTAAGAAAGAAGACCCCACACACGGTTTTTTATCAATTTTTCAAAACATAACTAATGAAGCAATTATGATTATAAAAAAATAATCTAACTCTTTGACTAATAATGATTCGTTCAACCTGTTTGACATGTTCGACACATATCCCTCTTAAACAGTTTATTTTTTGACTCATTTGACCTGTTTGAGATAAACACATCACATGTCTGTTGGAAATTCGGCCCCAAACTCTGAAACTTGAACAAATTGTTTGACTCTTTTGTTTCTTTGAAACTGGAAATTATAAGCTTACAAATTACCGATCACAATCTCCCTATTTATACTATAACCGATCCTAATCCTACCAAGACTCAAAACCCTTTAAAACTCTTAGGGGCTGTTTGGCAACTTCTGAATGGTTAAGTGCTGAACCAGTAAGAGGAGGTCTGAACCATTAAGAGGTCTGAACCATTAAGTGCTAAACCATTAAGAGGTCTGAACCATTAAGAGCCAATATAATGCTTAACCGTTCAGAGGCAAATGTCTGACCAATTCATATTATAGGTCTTAACCATTCAGAGGCAAATGTCTGAACCATTCAGACATCTGCTCGCGAAACAAATAGTCTGAACCATTAAGTGCTGAACCAGTAAGATGTCTGAACCATTAAGAGCCCCATTAAGAGGTAAACAAACAGCCCCTTAATTAAACTAACTAGATCGCTTGGTTTGGCCTCTTAAACTTTCTTGATTCTTTCACATTCAAACTAATTAGTATCAACTTCCAATAAGAGTCCTCTCATTTTTAAGTAAATAGGTTGAGACTGCAACCTCTACTACTTACAGCAACACAGTATGTACTTTGAAGCTTCAAGAAGTTGTTTTGTGCATATGATCCTTTTAATTTATTCGCTTCAAATGTCATTAATAATTTGCAGGTTTTAACTAAAAAGCACAATGGGCGGTGGTAGGGTTGCTCACCCAGTCTTGAAAGGCCCTAGCGTGGTGAAGGAGCTGGTTATCGGGGCGGTGCTTGGGTTAGCTGCCGGTGGTTTATGGAAGATGCACCACTGGAACGAGCAGAGAAAAACAAGGGCCTTTTATGACTTGCTCGAAAAGGGTGAGATCAGTGTGGTCGTAGAAGAAGAACAATGATCATTGCCATGTCAGTTTCCTCATCATTAATCAGAGATGGTTAATTTCGTTTTATAAAAATCATAAAAGAATAGCATTGAAGCCGAGTTCTAACTTGCTCATTTGTTAAAATAACATGTTGGACCGCTGCTTGTTGATTTATCAATGGTATTAAGTTTCTCTTTCCAAACCAAGCTGGTCAGCCGGTTTGAGATGTAAATGGTTATTGTCATGCTTTGATCTTTGACGGTTTAGTGGTCAAGTGCTCTTCAGCAATCAAGGCACAATGTGCTTTCTAAATCTCACATTTTATTGCTTAATCGTATCAACATACTGCGTGCTTGCTTCAAGTTTTGTTGGTTTTGAATTCAAACACTAATGTGATATTTTGATGCTTATACATGAAATATCGTACACTACTCGCAGCATGAACTATGGTTTATAGTACGATAAAAGCTCCGCCACATAAAACCAACGCAAAACAGATTGATATAAAGATGGTTTTAACCGGCATCTTTCCTTCGTCACTCCTTAGTATCATAGCTTCGTAAACCGGCCAACTGTTCAACACCCCGAAACCAGCAATAAACATTTGCGCAGACAACTTTTCCAAACTGGAGTCGTTCAAGAGACGAATCATCCCAAAGATCAACGCGAATAGGTTGACAATCGACGCAGTTGTGAAAGGTACGAACAACGGGGAGTGACTCCCAAACTCCATGAGACCTTGATCATACCTCTTGGTTTGTTCATCATCTTGCACTTTGCTTGTTACATTGAATCCCTGTGTGGCTATCCCTAATTGTTTGATTATGTACTCCACAAGCCCAAATGGGTAAGATGAGAGTCCCTTTATCAACCACATCCTTTGATCATTCCACCATCTCTTGTATGTGCTATCGAATAAGATGAAGTCGTAACAATCTTGACCATAGGCTCCAAGAAAGAGGAAAACGTACAACAAGAACCATGGATCCGTGACCTACAACCGGCAAATGTTAACAGGCTCGGCTATGTACAAAAACTTGACACTTAATAGGGTTGAGTTGAAAATCCAAATCATAACGAATAATCGAACTAAAATAACTGAACCACCTGAAAAACCGTTGGTCCGGTTACTCCATGGTTCGTTTATAGTTATTTGTGAAGAAATAACCAAACTAACTAAACTGAACCGTCATTAAAACATATAAGTTTTAATAGAATGTTATATGTCGGAAAATTTTGTTGCAAATAACATATAAGTTGTCGCTTATTCTCCCTCCTAGAGAAGTTAAAAAATTTCCTAACAATCTATTTGACCCAAGATATAACTAGATTCATTAACTAAAATTAAGTTAAATCAACCCAAATCCAAAGCTAACGGTTAACCGAATTAAACAAAAGACATTTTCAAATAGAAACATTACTATATGAGGGTGGGGTTCGGCTACAAAGTCTAAATTTCTTAAAAAGTGTAAAAAGTCATATAACACTATAATTTCAGCCATAAAACACACTTAAAACTCACAAATAACACAGTGAAGACTACTAAAACACCATTTTCAAACCATAATAGTCCATAAAAACTTCAAACACACAATCGTCGAACTATGAATATAAAACACAACATGCTAATTAACATAAAACATAATAATGTTTGTCATTCGATAATTAGAGCCTTTTCATCCAAACCACAAAACACAACCGACATATATGATGTTTTAGTAATCTTCATTTTGTTATTTGTATGTTTTGGACTTTTGGGTGTGTTTTATGGCTGACATTTTGATGTCTTGTGACTTTCACACTTTGTAGGAAATTTGGACTTTGTAGTCAACTCCTTGCCACTATATGAAGTGTGAAGCCCAGAATAGGCGTTACATCTTAAGTATTAGCCTATAAACGAACTGAACTGAAGCGAACCGGTAGATGCATATTGCATTAAAATTTGATAAAAGAATAATACCTCTGGGAATATGTAAACTCCATTTAAAAGGGCAATTTGAGGAAGGAAAGAGTATATTATGATGGGAATAGACAAAATGGCCCATAAACCAGAATGTGCATAGCATAAACCCATAACAAAGCCCATGCATTGGGCTCCAAAAACCATTGGGCTGTATTTTGAGAAGTTGACTTCAAGAAGCCCAATAACCCATCTCTTTGTTTGACTGACTGCATCGTTGAGACAGATTGGAACATCGCCCAAAAAGGCCGGTCTCCTCGGGTGACAAAAGATAGACTTCCATCCTTCACATTGTAATCGATATCCAGTGAAATAGTCCTCTACTAGTGACCCATACATAAATCCCATCTACATGTAAGCAAACAAAATTAAATAAGTGTCATAATCATCATCCACGTCGTTTCATATAATGTGACCTATAGATGTAAACGAGTTTTGGCTTGAATCCAATTTGTTTCGCGTAACATAGCTCTAGCTATGCGTGTTTCAAATTTCATACCCAAAGATCAAGCTTGGTTTGTAATAAGTTTTTCAAGCTCAGTTTTAGTTGATGCTCGACTCTTTATTATTACTAATTAATTAATTAATTAATTAATTAATAGAACTTATAAAAATATGTAACCTTTCATACATAATAATAACTATGAATTTTATATCTTTAACACAATGCATAATATTTAATCTTTTTCCATACTTGTATATAATATTTGACACATAATATATATTTGTTGTGTTAATTAAAAAAATATTATATTTATTGTGTTAAATGATTATGTAAAGCTCGAGATCGGGCTCATTTATTAAATGATTATATTTTTAGACCCAAGCACATTTAAATTGGCTTGATTCGAGCTTTTAGCTAGTGAGACGAAGGACTCACCTTAGTTGCATCCTAGTAACCATAAATAACAAACAAAATCATGTTTGGGACATGCTTACTTGGAAACCCCACTTGGTGTCGTTTTCATAGTTGCATCCAGCCACATGGTGAGCCAATTCTATAACTGGTGGTGCGGTAATTGGCTTCTTCACCACGTGATCCGGTCTTAGTTCTTGTATTTCTGGTTGCAACATGGATGTGGGCCCTCCAAAGAAAGCCCGACGAAGGAAGAAGCACCCGCTTCCAAAATTATTAGGGCCTTGTAAACCATCCATCCCAACCGCGTTCACTACAAATAAACGCAATACTTCACCACCATAGGTGTCATCTTTGTTGACCCCATGATAACGTTGAGGGAATTGGACATATCCTAATCTGGGCCGAGTTAACGGATCAGAAATATAACACAACACCCTCTTAAGTGTTTGAGGATCATTAGAATACATGTCACAATCTTGAGTAAGAACTATAGGGGCATTGGTCATAACAGCCGATACTCGAAGCTTCAAAACAAAATATAATGAAAAACTTAAGTAAACCAAACTGCATGTAAGAATAAATCACACATAATATATGATTACATAACGTCATATTTGGAGAATAGTCCACTTTTCTTATAAGCTCGCGAATTCATATCACGTGGTATTAACTAAAAAGAAAATCTTGAAAGTAACAATTTGTCGGAGTGTGTTCATAGACTTGATAGAAATAAAAACTCATTTAGCCATGGGATATGTGGCTAAAAGTCACATATCTACAATCACTCACATGTCAGACTTTTTCCCATCAATAATGTACTTAAAATAATGTGATACATGACGCGATGTCACATATAGATTCGCGTGTATACTATTATATGCATAATTGCATATCCTTATGTATTGTTAGTCGCATATACAATACAAATAATTAAGGTTTAGGTGAATAAAAATGTAGACACCGACATTTTACGTATCTCATAAATACACGTGTTAGGAAAGTTAACACACCAAATTAATTTAGTGAGTGTAGACAATGACTATGTTAGTGATTTTCCCTAAATTAATTATTATATTGACATTTAAGTTGAATCTTTTTGCGTTTCAAATCATTCCTTAATAAAATCGAGAGTTTTGGAGTCTTACCAAGGAATTGAGAGCCCCAGCCTTGAAACGGTGTGGGAAGTTTTTGTTTTTTTCTCTTGAGACATATACAAGATTTGGCATCAATTGACCCTTGTTGTCTACTTCTTTTGCACTCTCTTTTAATACCTTATCAACAAATTATATTAACATAAATTAGTCGAAATTTAATTGGTCTATGCAAAGTTATTTCATTAAACTTTGATGACGTGCTGTTTTGATAGAGACATTACCATATGTGACAAAATAATTCATGAATTAGTGGCGGTTGGAACACATGAATGATTGCTATTTTGTATTTAAAAGTGATGCTTATAATGCTCATAACAAACAACTATGTGCAAACAAACTTATTAAAAATATTGTATGTAATATATCACTTGAGAGACAAATTCCATTTTAACTGTCATAAAAAATGTTGTATGTAACATATCACTTACGTCATGTGTAATAGGCATTATAGGGGCATGAAAAAGTTTAATAATGCTCATATCACCATCCTCTAGGCATTATAGTTGAAGGAAAAGGGAGAGACATTTCTACAATAATGCTCAAAGAGGAGAAAAAAATATAAAGCATTGAATGAAATGGATATTAAGAGGCATTAACCGTTACACATTTTATGAAGGGGGCATTATGATGCTGGTGTGACGAAAAATGTCCTATGTAGGGCATTAACCATTACCCATGGTCTTAGAAAGACAAATTCCATTTCGCCTACAGTAGGCGAAAAAAGAACCCGTGAACTCATGATTATTAAGTCATAGACGTATTTTTAAATCCAGAACGACAATCGTCGACACATATTAATTTATTTTTAATATTTTTCCTAAAATAATTGTAGAAATTATGTTATTATTTTTGATACATTTTGTGTGATTTCTTAACCGTTGTATCAAACAGTTTCATTAAAATAGCGTGCTTGGATGTGTAGTTGAATCAATGATTGTTTGAATATTGAGATTGAGAAAAGATAAACCTGTATGATGGTGGGATGGTTTACGCGACCAAACCCTGGGGTCCGATACTTGTTGATAATTTGACGTTGTTGTTCATCCGTAATGTAGTCAAGGCATATTTCACCTCTCTCCACAACACTCTTGATTCTTTTCTTCATACTCTCATAAATAGACTATGATAACGAAATATTATTCTTGTCAAATTACCACAATGATAAGAAAAAAGAAACTATAAATATGACCCTTCTCCTACAGAATCTAGTGACTTAATGCTTTTTAATAGGGTGCAAACGAGTCAAGCTGAGCTTGAGTTTGACTAGGCTTGAGCTAAAGCTCGATTAACTTATGAGAGCTTGAGCTTGGTTCGAGCTTTGTTTTTGAATCTTGAGCTTGGATCGTTGGTAGTTTTTCAAGCTGGAGCTTGGCTCGTTTATCCATTAATTAATATATTAAAAAACAATATAAATGATAGACTCATTTAGATTCGCAAGCTCGATAAGTGAAGGTCGGGCTCGGACTTGTTTATTAAACAAGGTTATTTTAGATTCAGGCTCTGTTCGAAAACAAGTTTAAATAAGCTCGGTTCGGCTCGTTTACTAGACAATTTTAAATAAGGGGTAAACGACATTAAATATTAACAAAAACTAACATTACATACACTAAGGCTAGACGAGCCTAGCGAGCTTCACATGCCAGACTCGAGCTCGGGCTCGATAAATAAACGAGCTTTATTTTAGGCTCAAGCTTGGCTCGGGCTCGATAAACTCGACTCCTTTCGAGCTTTTTCTCAAACCAATCACAAACAACTCACGACCCGCTCGTCTCGTTTGCACCTCTACTTTTTATATCTTATTGGTAGATATACCAAGGAACAAAACAATAGTGTAAGCGGTTACATAACCACCTTAAATATTACGCTAAAAGCAAAAAATACAAATGTTTCACTTTTTGAAATTCTTTTTTTAGATTAATTTTGTATTAAACGTATAAGTAAATACATACACATATATACAATATAAATATAAAACGAGAAGAATTTAAACACGTCAAGATTATTTTTTTTTAATTTTTTTAATGGCTAATGTTACTCTCTCAAACTTCTGTATTTACAAAGAAATCACCCTTGCTTGGGATTGAACACAAGACCAACGACTAAGTGGCAGGAGCCTCTACAAAGTGAGCTAACCCCCTGGCACGTCAAGATTATTTGTACTTAAATGGTTAAGAAAAGTGGCTCTAGGGACCCTGAGCGTTAAACATTTTGATTTATAAAGGTTAAAACCCATAAAACATAAAGGTACTTAAAAAGTAATTTTCCCTGAAAAAAAAAAATAATTAACATTGTTTATTTCACATTAATTTGATGATAGTGTCTTCTCAAAGTTATTTAGATGTTGTTACCTTAATCTCCTCGATCTCATGCTCATCCAGCTTCCCATGGTTATTGGAGTTAAAATAAGCTTCTGGACGTCTATCCATGATGTTACTATCCCTACAAAATGGAAGCCAAATCTCTGCAAACTTTGCAGCCTCCATGAAAGCAAAAAGAGTAAGCTCAGAACCGCCATCATCCGAAACATACACCGACATCTTCTCCGGAGGGTAGTCATAAGCCATAAGAGACAACGCGGTGTTAACGACGTTAATAGGTGGCTCTTTGTAGGGATCCGCGGTGCATATGAATATGTCTATGGCTGGAAAGTCTTGTTTGCGGAGGACTTTCTCTAAGTTTTCGGGGTAAACTTGTCGGAGGATAGGGCGGAGGCGGAAGGAGGTGGTGGTGGCCCACATGAAGGCGAGGATAAGATCGGAGATCAGGAGGGAGGTGGCGGTGACGACGGAGATGAAGGCGGTGGAGTGGTGGATCAGGGTGAGGAAATGGTGATAGATAAGGGCGAGGATGGCAAAACTGTAAATTATCGCAAACATACGGTTGAAAGTAGTGCATGGCATTTGTTGGTATGTGTTAAGAAGTGTTCCCATTTCGGTCGTGGAGTAGTATGTCTTTCTCTTAGCTTTAGCTTTGGAGAATTTAATGTTGTCAATATATTTAAAGTAGACGGATGTTGTGTAGATTTACCCAAATTTCAGATTTAGTACTCACTTTTTCCTAAAAGTGCATCACTACTCCAAAATGAGCATTAAAATGGGTGATTTAGATTTTATCTTTTGATCAAAAATACATTTCAAAAAAATTATTCAATTCATATAATAAACTGCGTCTTATAATTGTTAGGTGGAAAAAAAATCCTAATAAACCAATTCGAACCATTTCAAATCAACCCAGTACATATTCAATTCGGTAACAAACCGTTCAAATTACAATTCATTGCTAAATCTATAACAAACTACATTAACGGGCTGTTTGGTAGCCTCTTCTTAATAACCATTCAGATGCTACCTCTTAATGGTTTAAATCCTCTGAATGAATAAGAGGTAACCTCAAGTCTGAATGGTTAAGAGGTAACCTCTGAATGGTAAATCATCACATGTCACATTCTTCTACTTTCTCATTGTTAAAATTCTTAATGGTTCCATTAAGAGGTAACCTCTTAACGACCATTCAGAGGCTTCCAAACAGCCCCTAAATTCCATAAACTACATACGATTCCATAAATAAATTACATAAAATTCCTAAATTTATATATAAAGAAAAGCCAATGAAATACCTAACTCACGAAAAAAAATTTGGCATCAACGTCTTCAGCAAAATTCAATATCACCATCCATAGCCTCTCTCCTTTCGTGCCACATCTAAAAAAAGGTAAAAAGAACAAAGTTATTATTACAAATATAATCGACGAAAAAAGCAAATAGAACAAAATCAGCATCTACATATTAGGTTATCTGTAATGGGGCGCCATGAGGTGCTTTATGTGGGCCATAACGCCCCATAACGCCTAGCACACCGCGACGGGCGGCGATATGGGGCAAAAAAATGAGGGAAGCGCTATAGATATCGCGGCGTTATGTTGTTTGCTTTTCAAATGTTAACCAATCAGAATAAAGAAAGGTTTTTTTAATTAATTAATAAAATTGAAAATTAAGAATTAGGTAATGATGGGTAGGGGCTTTATGACTACGGACTCTAGTGATATAACGCCCCATAAAGCCCCCGTGTGACGTGGCACGACACGTGTCGCATAACGCCCCACAAGGGGCTTTATGACTACGGATGGCCTTATGATAATGAATTAATAATCTTCTAAATTTTCTGACAATATTCCCTATCTCCTCAGACTCCTTTTCTTCCCACACGAACAAGGAAATGGGGGCTGCAATTGCAATTTTCCTTGGAAGCTCAGTGTTAGGGTTTTGATGGTATGCTAATCATTATCCGCGTCTTAAAAAAAACTGAACCCCGTCTAAAGCTCAACTTTGTACTAGTGCATGTTTTATTCATGTGGTATAGGTAATGGAAATACTTGAAGCTTAACTGTATAAATGCTTTGTCGAGCCCTGCATTTTAGCTATCATGAGAAATTCATCACTTTTTGACATTACTTTCTTTGGTTGCATTGGTTTTGATTTTTTGAACACATGAACAAGTCGATGTTTCTTTGTGCACTACTTTGGTTGTCGTCGTATATCGTGAGACATTATTTGAATGCATTTTGCAATTCTCTTAAAACAGATTGTGTGATGATATGTGATCGCCCTATCCCTATGTTTTCACCATCGACGTGGGTGTGACACAAAGACCCAAAGTTGATTGAAGGGGAAGGATTGCCCAGGCCCAACATTTTGTCTAATCCTAAGGGATCATCTGTCCTTGGGCATTTTCTAATCCTAAGGGTGCCACCGTTTTTATGAATTTTTTTCTTACCAATGAATGGTCTCTTCGTGTATGATGGTGTTATTCACCGTACCAACATCCTCAATCTCTTCGTGTATGATGGTGTTATTCACCGTGCCCCTCAAGGATCTTCAACCAGTCTGGTTCCCCAAGTTCCTCTGATATCTAACATCGGTAGGATTTGCCCTTATGCCTCGTCTCACAATCCTATCATAACATGATTGTTCATGTATTTTAAGTTAATTTTTAATTATTTAATAGCTATCATTTAGTTGTTAACTTGCTAAGTATTTAGTTAGCAATGGAAGGTTTAATAGCTATCATCTAGTTGTTAACTTGTTAAGTATCTAGACCGTGGGGTATGGTGGGGCGTGGGTTGGGGCAATGGTACGACACGTGGGGTATGGGGCACCCAAGACCAAAAACCAATTTCAAAAGGGTATAGTGGGGTGTGGCTGGGGTGGCGTGGAAAAGAAGCCAATTTCAAAGGGCTAGTGCTCTTGGCCAACGAGGTTCCGCCATGTCATGTTCGTAACCCCGCCCAACGCCCGGGCTGAAACCCCCGCCCAAAGGGCTACGCCGAAACCCAAGCCCACCCGGGTGATGACGTGGGCGTTTGTACCCAACTCACGCCCCATACCCCCATAGTCTTAGTTAACTATGGAAGGGTTTCACACAGAAACAGATCTTAAAATTAGAACATAATTTATAAAAACTAGGGAGATTCTCCCGCGCTTCGCGACGGATGTCAGTATCGTACTAAACCGAAACTGACTAAACGACATCTGTATCGGTATATATTTACTTTTATGGCTTTCTGTTTTATAACGAATCTCGTGTCGCTACCATAGTGAACTGAATGAACAACATTGATTATGGTAACACGATATTTTATTGTTTTTCTTTTGATAAACTGAATGAACAAAGTCGATACCCGTACATATATTTATTTTTATGCATGGTTTCCTGTTTCAAAATTTTTTCATGTATACAATTTCGTTTGCAACAATAAATGAATATCGATACCAATATCATGACAATTTGAATCAATCCATACCGTTCAAACAACATCCTAAAAAAATGAATAATAAATAATAAAACTTTAAAAAAAATACTTACATATTATCAATTACTATTTATTACTAAAATATTAAATAATTCATCAAGAGTTTGAACTAATATATATGACTATTACTATAAAATTAAATAAAATATTACTAAAAAATGAAAAAAAAAAATACATAAAGATTAGGAATTACTATATGAATGTAAAAGCCCATTAAAAGTCTAATTATAATCACTGTTGATGAGCAGTTCACATGATATATAAAATGTCACTAATTAATCTCATCTATTCATAATGGTTCATAATAAGGCGTCTTAGAAAAAAATACCATTTGTAGGCTAACTCTACCTTGTGCGAATTAATTTTAAAAACTGTAAAACTGGAACCCACAAAAATAATGTAGATTTCATATAGGTATTCAAAAACTGTAAAACTGGAACCCACAAAATGATATAGATTTCATATATGTAGACATATTATGTAATTTTAATACGTATTACAAATTTTAAATTAAAATCTTATTAAATTATATTGTTTAAAATAAAATTATTTTTCAAAACTTCTATTTATAAACTGGATCACAAATCGCTTATTAATATGTTTTTTTGACCAATGAGGTGGCAATCCATTGGCAAAGGCAACGCCTTTAAACACCTAGGTGAGAGAGAAGGAAAGTCTTGGGATTAAGTACCATAGATGATATGAAATAAAGAAATTTACAATTCAAGAAAAAATATGTTTGTTTGGAATACCTTTTTTACTTAAATATATTTTATAGTAAATAAACGTTTTTGTAATTAAAAAAAACTGCATGTATGGGGTAAGGATTGATTTTGTCTGTATGTTGATTTAATTGTGAAATAATATTAAAAAAGGGGAGGATGTATAGTTACGATAATACCCTTTTGAAAATGAAAAATGGTTAATTAAATGCCTTTTATCATGGTTTTCACTTGATCTCACTCCCTTTTTATATAAGGGAGTTAATACTTATACATCCCTTCACTCTATCTCACTTTATAAATACAGAAACATATATAGAGGTATAGAGTGAAAAAATACATGTGAATAAGATTTAAGGATGTAAGAATAGTAGAAGCCTTATTTAATCATATAAGTGGTTTGGCCCTAAACAACATTTGTACATGAAAAAGCTTATATACTCGCAACTAATTACATAATTTTAGTTTATAGGACGCAAGAACCCAGGCCACATAAAATCAAGGCCCAACATATTGATATAACCGTGCTCTTAAACGGAATTCTTCCTTTATCACTCCTTAGAATCATAGCTTCATAAACTGGCCAACTGTTGAACACCCCGAAACCAGAAATAAATAGTTGCACAAACACCTTTTCCAAACTCCAGACGTTCAAGAGACGAATTAACCCAATGATCAACGAGAAGATGTTGACAATTGACGCGGTTATGATTGGTATGAACATTGGGGAGTGAATTCCAAACTCCATAAGACCTTGATCATATCTCTTGATTTGATTATCATCTTGCACTTTGCTTGTTACATTAAATCCTTGTGTGGCTATCCCTAAATGTTTTATTATGTACTCCACAAGACCAAATGAGTATGGTGAGAGTCCCCTTACTAGCCACATCCTTTGATCATTCCACCACCTCTTGTAGGTGCTTTTGAACAACATGAAGTCGTAACAATCTTGACCATAGGCTCCAAGAAATAGGAAAGCATATAACAAGAACCATGGATCGGTCACCTACAGTCGATAAAAGTTAATGCGCTCGACTATGTACAAAAATAGATATTGTAGGAGCGAGCAAGAAAACAAACCATGAGAAAAAGATTGTTTGGTTATGACGTTTTGGTACCGATTTTTATGGTAAAGTTATGGTTATATATGAATAGTTAACATGATTAACTAAACTAAACCAACATTAAAATAGAAAATGATCAATTATGAAACTTTAAAGGCAAAAAAAACATTTGTTACATGTTCAATTTTAACCCTAAACTTAACTGAATTTAATCATGTAAACCTTATGATATTGTATTATAAAATGATAAGAAGAATAATAATACCTTTGGGAAGATGTAAACTCCATTCAAAAGGGAAATTTGAGGGAGGAATGAGTATATTGTGATGGGAATGGACAAAATGGGCCAAAAAGCATAGTGTGCGTAGCATAAACCCATAACAAACCCCATGTACCGGGCTCCAAAAACCATCGGAGTGTATTTTGAGAAGGCAACCTCAAGAAGCCCAATAGCCCATCTCTTTGTTTGACTTACCGCATCGATGAGAGAGATTGGAACATCGCCCAAAAATGCCGGCCTACTCGGGTGGCAAAAGATAGACTCCCATCCTTCACATTGTAATCGATATCCTGTGAAATAGTCCTCCACAAGGGACCCGTACCGAAAACCCAACTACATGTAAACAAACAAAATCAAGTAATAATTATCGTTGACGTGAAGAATGACATGTAAACTAGGGGATGTAAACAGGCCGAGTAAAGCCAAAATTTAACAGAATTCGAACTCAATCTCAGCCCGTCTCGAAAAGTATGTCCAAAGCTTTAAGATTCTTAGGAATTTGTCATGCTTGATATTAGTTTGGGCTCGACTTGTTTATTATTTAATAGTTATTTAATTACTTGATAAATATATAATTTCATCATAGTTATATATTGGAAAAAGATATTATATTTGGTAAAAAATGTTCATTTAGGCCCAGATTTTTTTTTAATTAGAAAAGCTTGTTTATAGGCTTGAGCTTGGTGTTATGCTCGCTTAAATTTGGCTCTGTTCAACTCCTTAGCGAGCCAAACTTGAGTGGCTCACGAATAACTTGACTCGTTAACATACAAAATAATTTTTGGATGGTACTCACTTTGAATCCCCACTTCGTGTCATTTTCATAGTCGCACACAGCCACATGATGGGCCAATTCTATAACTGCTTGTGTGGTAATGGGATTCTCCATCACATGATCCGGTCTTAGTTCTTGTATTTCTGGTTGCACCATCGACGAGGGCCCTCCAAAGAAAACCCGGCGGCGGAAGAAGCATCCACTTCCAACGTAAGAAGGGCCTTGTAAACCCTCCATCCCAACCGGATTCGCTACAAATAAACGCAAGAACTCACCACCATAGATGTCATCTTTGTTGAGCCCATGATAACGCTGAGGGAATTGGACATATCCTAATTTGGGTTGAGCTAACGGGTCAGAAATATAACACAAAGCCCTCTTTGGTGTTTGAGGATCATTAGAGTACATGTCGCAATCCTGGGTAAGAACTATTGGGGCATTGGTCATAACACCTGATACTCGAAGCTTCAAAACAAATAATAATAACAAAATTTAGGCAAACACCAAATTATACATATTATTAAATCGCACATATTTTAACATTACTTAACATCGTTGTCAAAAATAAGCCACTTTTCTTATAATGTCGTAATTCCATGTCATGTGATATTTAATCAATGACAATCACAAAAGTCGCATTTTTTTGAGATTATTATACCTGTATGGTAATGTCCTAAGCAAATCACTCATTTAGACATCACATACGCAACTGCAAGTCATGTATCTACTTTTACTCCCTTGTCAAACTTTTGTCAGGGGGTAATGACTTAAAATACGTGATACATGACACCATATCTTGTATGGATTCACATATGCATTGTTATTTGCACATTAATATTAGTATTCGCGTCTAGAATGAAAACATTAAGCTTTTCTCGGAAGTAATGACTTGAAACATGTGATACATGACACCACATCACGTATGGATCCGTGTATGTCTTGCTATACGCCTATCAGTATTACCCTTCGTGTATAATATGAAAACATTTAGGGATTAGGAGGAAAAAAATACATGCACAACCAAGGATTCACGTATCTCATGACTATATGCATGAAATTGTTCTGACATAAGACCGTGGGGTATGGTGGGGCTTGGGTTGGGCATTTGGTGACACGTGTAAAGGGAGCCAGCCCACTGCCAGGTTACGTGTCCGCGGGGTATGGCGGGGCGTGGGTTAGGCTTGCGTTAGGTGCACCGCGTGGCATAAATGTTTTTTAAAAAAAAATACAAAAAATTTATAAAAAATCACACAACATTTATAAAAAAACCTACAACTTCATTAAAATTTTAAAAATTACATAATCCTAAAAATTACATAATTTCTAAAAATTACAAAATAAAAAAAAACCTAGAGCGTTAAAAAAATTTCAAAAAAGTCGATCTTGTCGAACGCCTTGTTTTCCTTGCCTCGAAACTCTATGTTCGCCACCGCCACCCGGTCCTCGTGGCTTAACTCGCCACCGGGAACCGCATCGTAGTAAGCCTTGAAACGCTCGAGCTTGGGCCGTAGCTCGCGCCATTTATGTTGGCACGCGTTGAGGTTGTGGCGGTCTTTACCGACGTTATGTCGGTAGGCCGCGAATGCTTCCGCCCAAGATTTTGTTTGGCCCGGTGGCCGCCCCTTCATAGCGTCGACGACGCTAGTTACGAGTGTCATTTCTTCTTGACGGGTCCAGGATGCCATAGTGGTGTTGGGTTCGTGGGATGGGGGGGGGGGGGGACCAGCGGGGTAGCGGGTTCAAGACAGTGGGTGTAGCGGGTGGGGTTTTGGTTCGTGGGATGGGGGACCGGTGGGGTTGGGGTTACAATATATAGGGCCTTTGGGGGACCCGGGTGGCGGTTATAGAAGATGGGGGGATGGGGGGGGGGGACCAGTTTGAATTTTAAATTTCAAAATTTTAAAACAACCGCCTGACATGGCGGGTGACCCAATGAGAATAAGCCAGCTCGCTTCGCCATACCGCCCCACGCCCGGCTTGAAAGCCAAGCCCCAAGGGGCCACGCCACAACCCAAGCCCACCCGGGGTGGTGACTTGGGTGTTTTCCCCCAACCCCCAACCCACGCCCAAACTCCCGCCCCATACCCCACGACCTAACTATAGATATATAACATAATTAGAATATGACGATTTTCCATTTTACATGAAAACTTACCATGTTTGGTTACCCATCATCAGCAACTTGACTAGTGAGACAAAGAAAGAATACCATTCTAATATATTGGGTCCATTATTAGACCAAAACAACTAAGATAAACAATTTTGGAGTCTTACCAAGGAATTGAGAGCACCAGCCTTGAAATGATGTGGGGAGTTTTTGTTTTTTTCTCTTGAAACATACACAAGATTAGGCATCCACTGACCCTTGTTATCTGTTTCTTTGGCACTCTCTTTCAATACCTTATCACCGGAATATATAATTAATATTATTCAAAATTTGGGCTCAATAACATGGAGACACAGTCTTTAGCATTGAATTTTAGTGACGTAACATTTTGTTTGATACAAAAAATTATAAGTGACAACATCATACAAGAAGAATCAGTGGAACTCGTAACGGGTCCACAATTGATATTTTGTTTTTAAATTTTAGGGTTATTAGATTTTAATAATCCTAAATTTCACCTGTTGACCAATAATAATCTCAACTTTAAAAGTTTCTTTCAACGATCGCAACTTGTAAATTTGGCCCCATTAATTATTTTATAACATATAAGAATTTGGCAATCTTATTATATTCAACTGCACCTGCAGACTCTTTAAATGATTTAAGTATGCATATGTTGGAAAAGGATCAATGGAGGCCAAATGCTTACAAGTTGGGATCATTGGAGTGAATTTTTAAAGTTGGGATTATTAGTGACGGTGAAACTTAAGAGAGTGAATTTTTAAAGTTGGGATTATTAGCAACAATGAAACTTAGGATTATTAAAATCCAAAAGCCATTATGACAACATCATAATAAACTATGTTGCATAACAAACTAACTAAAATTTCTATACGTAACATATCACTTAGAGCAATTATAAATGAAAGAGGGGCGTGTGAACCAAGAATTTTTAATATAAGCTAGAAGTGCACTAAAAACATCCGTTAGAAAAAACGAACCGTTTTTTAAGTGGAGTCGTAATTGGTAACAAAATAACTAGTTTCAGTTATGGTTATTAACCGGTTATATATTATAGAGGTGTGACTCGTTTTTTAACCGGGTTTTATCGATTTATCAGTTAACCGAAAAAAAAAATACAGGGAAAACCGGTTAATTAACATGGAAAAACCCGATTATTAACCAAACCTGTTAAAGTGATAACCGAAAAAAATGAGAAAAAAACATGATTATTAACCGAACCAGTTAATGTTAACGCCGGTTAAACCAAAAACAAAAATAAAAAAAAACTGGCTATTTTTTCTTTTTTGAACGGCAAACAATACTTTATTCTACACCAAATTTTACATCAACAACATTTTCAAATAGTTAGTAAGAAACTAGCCAATCACCTGAAAAAAACCTCACCAAAATTACATATAATTAAAACATAAAAGTAGTACTTATCAATTGGCTGTTAAAAACTGGAATTTGCACCTCAACCACCTAACAAAAGGACAATCATCAACATATCAATTCATTTCATGATTTCCGTGGAAATAATTGTAGAATTTATACTATGAGACGTCCTACCCACCCTATCCCTATCAATATTATAAAAAATATTCTTAGTTAGACCCTTTATCCCATATTAATAATGTTCTATTAGTATAACACTTGGACGCCTACTTGAAGTTGAATCAACGACTCTTAAGTAAGCACATATTCAAATGTCTTGTGCATCTAAGCCTCTAAGGGGCTGTTTGGTTGTTTCTGAATGGAACCATTAAGAATTTTACTAATGAGAAGGTAGAAGAATGTGACATGTGATGATTTACCATTCAGATGTTACATCTTAACCATTCAGACTTGAGGTTACCTCTTATTCATTCAGAGGTTTTAAACCATTAAGAGGTGACATCTGAATGGTCATTAAGAGGCTACCAAACAGCCCCGAAATAGAAAAAAGAAACCTGAATAATGGCGGGATGGTTTGCACGACTAAACCCTGGAGTTCGATAATTATTGAAAATTTGACGTTGTGATTCATCGGTAATGTAATCGGGGCATATTTCACCTCTCTCCACAACATTTTCGATCCTTATCTTCATACTCTCATACATAGCCTGTGATAACAAAATATATTGTGTTAAATTAAGTCCATAGTAAAAAAAGTTCTATATATATATATATTTTTGTTTAAACAACAAACTTTTGTGAGAGACAAAATTGTCCTTGCAAATATTTGAATTTACATCACTTTTGTGAGAGACAACTATCATGCTATTAGACGGATGATAGAAAAATATATACATGACACTTCCTTTTGGTCAGCAAACATTTTGACGAAGAAATAGAAATCAAAAGGTTTTCTAGAAATTACGATTTGCAAAATGTCTTGATTTAAATTATAAAAAAAAAATTATAAGATGTAATGACTTGATGCTTTTTAGTATATATAAAATAACCCCTGACAAACATCAACAAATGGACAATATCCACTTGCCCATGTTGCAGGAATTGTCCAATTCATTTAGTTTATTTAACTACGATATTTATCCGTACCTTCAAATATGAATTTTTATATATTTATGTCTCCGTGAATCATTTATCTCATCTTCTCTTGGTTATTTGGAATTAGTTTTTTTAAAAGTGAATGGTACTCTACTCTACTTTACAATAAATAATACAATTTTTTTTTTCTCAAGTTTGAATATGAGATCACCCCTTTTAAGGGAGAAGCATCTTTTTATCAAGTGAGCTAGGCTCACATTGTCTGTTATATGGAATTAGGATGTAAGGGGCACTCCCCTAAGAGGGTAGTCTTCTCTTTTACGCATAACAAATCCTCGTGTGCCACGTCAACTCCCCTTTTAAACTCCCCTCACACCCTAAATTGATGGCGGCACTCCCCTCTTAGGTGACTTGGTTTTTTATTAAAAAAAAAAAGAAAAAGAAAATTTTTCAATGGTTGATTGAATGAGGCCCACCTTCTCTCTCCTCCTCTCTCTTCGGTGCCTCTCACCGATCATCCTCCCCGTTTTTGGCTCCCCGCTGGACCGGCGGCACCTCCCCGCTCGGTGAAATCGGTCCCCGCATGGGGTCACCGATTGTGCCCCGGGCACCCTTAGTGGTAATTCATGAAGAGAAACATATATTTGTTTTAAAGCTAAAAATATACTTTATTTACGTTTCATATGTTATTTGAAATATACTTATTCGATGTATTTGAAAATTATAAAAAGTTATTTAGATGTTTATACCTTAATCTCCTCGATCTCAAGATCATCCAGCTTCTCATGGTTGTTGGAGCTAAAATATCCTTCTGGGCACCTATCCATGATGTTATTATCCCTACAAAATGGAAGCCAAATCTCTGCAAACTTTGCAGCCTCCATGAAAGCAAAAAGAGTAAGCTCAGAGCCGCCATCATCCGAAACATACACCGATATCTTCTCCGGAGGGTAGTCATACGCCATAAGAGACAACGCGGTGTTAACTACGTTAATAGGCGGCTCTTTGTAGGGATCCGCGGTGCATATGAATATGTCTATGGCTGGAAAGTCGTTTTTGTCAAGGACTTTCTCTAGGTTTTCAGGGTAAACTTGTCGAAGGATGGGGCGGAGGCGAAAGGAGGTGGTGGTGGCCCACATGAAGGCGAGGATAAGATCGGCGATGAGGAGGGAGATGGTGGTGATGACGGAGATGATGGTGGTGGAGTGGTGGATCAGGGTGAGGATATGGTGATAGATAAGGGTAAGGATGGCACAAGTGTAAATAATAGCAAAGACACGGTTGAAAGTAGTGCATGGCATGTGCTTGTATGTGTGAAGAAGTGTCCCCATTTTGGTCGTGGAGTAGTATCTCTTCCCCTTAGCTTTGGAGATGTTATTTGATGTCGTCTCTATTTATAAGAAACAAATAAAGAGATATTCACATGTCGGTTAAGGATTACCGATAACTTAGTGGTATACTCTTAGGGTCTGTTTGGTATGGGGTAATGGAATGAGCAAAGGAGTAGAATGGACGAGGTAATGGAATGGACGAGGGAATGCAATGGATCATTACCATTCCATATCTTGTTTGGTTACTATGTGTGAATGGAATGAGTTATTATTGTGTATTGTTCGGTAGGCAAGAAAAACGGAGTAATATAATCAACGGTGAGTGATGGTGGTGGTGGTGGTCGGTGGAAGTGATTGTGGGTGGTTATAGGTGGCGGCGGTGGGTGTGTCGGCGTCGGCGATGGGTGGTGGTGGTGGCGGCGAGTGGCGGTGCGGCGGCGACGACGAGTGGTGGTTGTGGCAAGGTGGTTGTTGGTGGTGGGTGGCAGCAAAGGTGGCGGTTGGTGGCGGCGGCGGCGGTTGGTGGTGGTGGCGTCGACGATGGTGGTGGGCGGCGGCGGCGAGTGTCGTTAGCGGTTGGTCGCAGCTATGGGTGATAACGGTGGCGAGTGGGTGGCGGCCGCGGCGGTGGCTGTCGGGGTGAAGTGGTGGCGGGTGGCGGCGGTGGCGTCGGTGGTGGGTGGTGGTGGTGGTGGGTTGTGGCGAAGGTGATGGGTTGTGGTGTTGTTGATGAATGGTGCAAGAGGGGATGGAATGGAAAAAAAACATGGGGGGTGGAAGGAATGATTTTGAGGGAATGGAATGCATTTTGGAATGGGTGATTCCATTCCATTGACCAACCAAACACCCTTTTCTTCATTCCCTCGTAATCATCCATTCCATTCCACCTCTCATTCCTGCATACCAAACGCTACCTTAGAGTAGTGGGGGCAAGCTGGACGGATTTGGGTAATGGGTTAATATCAGTAGCGGACCTAGAAATTTTTTCATAGGGGTACGGAACATTTTTAGAATTTTTAGGCCCCAAGTTATATAAGTAAAAAAATTGATTCGTATCGGGTCAGTTCGGGTCGGTTCGGGTCATGTAAAATACGATTCAATCGGCTTGCGATCATAAGGATCCGAAGAAAGAGTATCCACATCAACGAATTCGGAAGATGTATCAACTTTCCTCTTGAGAAATCATGTCATAACGTCCCTACTCATGGTTCCTATCGGCTATCACAAACAAATTGATCTATAAGTTCATGGCTCCATAACATATTATATAACGTATCAAGTATTCAAGCCCTAGAAATCAAAATGTAAATCATACTAAAAACCATCTAATCATCATATACACCAATAAAAGAAACATCAGCTCTGATCGTATATAACCCACCAAAAAAGACAAAATATCATCATCATCACTAACAAAATACACATATATAACCTACCACAAAATAACATATCGAAGCACACATGCCTCCTGCCATCAAAAATTCACTTCCAGTGGCTACCGGTTCCGTCCCACCCCACCAAAAATCATCAAAATAACAAAGAAACTTACCTGTGTTCGATCGGCGGTGGTATGATTGCTGATTACGGAGGTATGCGGCTTTTGTTGTCGCTGATGTTCTGATCGCTGGCGTGCGTGTAGGGATGATAGAGAGCGGGAGAAAATAGTAAGGGTTTTGGGCTTGTTTATTTTAGTTTAGTTTGAAATATAGTTGATTTGTTGGGTTTGTTTATTGGGCTAAGACTTAGTAGTAGGCTAGTTAAAGGTATTGGGTATTTGGGTTTAGTTATTTAGATATTAAAAGTTATATAATTTAGGTAGTGTTTTTAAAAAAATAAGAGTTTACTAAAAAAAGTTAAAATATAAATTGATAACACTTTTTACTTAAGGGGTGCGGACGAAAAATTCCAAGGGGGTGCGGACGAAAAATTTCAAGGGGTGCGGACGGGATTTTCGACGGAACATAGCACTAAATTTTTTTTCCCAGGGGTGTGCCCGCCCGCCCACCCACCTTGGGCTAGCCTTAAGTCCGCCCCAGGTTAATATGGATTTGGGTTAGAATGGGTATATGTCAATATGGGTATTTTAAAAAAAGGGTTGAAAGGTACTGGGTCAAGATGGGGTTTGGTTAGAATGGGTTTAGGTTAATATAAGTTTGGGTAAAGATGAGATGAAAAAATAACTATAAAATTAAAAAATATAAAATAAAAAATACAAAAAAATAATAAAAAATATAAATTATTAAATAAATTAAAAAATTCTAAGAAATCAAAAACAATTACAAAATTCATAAAAATTATAAAATTCTAAAAAAATCCTAAAAACTAAAGCAAATAAAAAAATTGTAAAATATTCAAAATATTCTAAAAAGTCAAAAAAATCCTAAAAGTCAAAAAAATCCTAAAAGTCAAAAACAAATTCTAGAATATCAAAAAAAAATCTAAAAAAAATCTAAAAAATCAAAAAAAATGTAAAAATTCTTAAAAAAATCCTGTAAAGTAAAACAAATAAAAAAATTGTAAAAAATTCAAAAAATTCTAAAAAGTCAAAACAATTATAAAAAATCTAAAAAGTAAAAAAAAAATCAGTGAAGTTAGGCATGCAGTCAAAGCAGCTAGACCCCAAACTATAGAAGAAGCTGTAGAACTAGCAAACACCTTGACTGATGAATTAGTGCGTACACGAGAAGAGGGCCAGAGAAGAAACCTAGCTCAAAGACTTACCCAGGAATTTCGCTATGGAAATTCCAACCGTGGGAGAAACGTAGGTTCTACCTCTGCACCCTACTGTAAGGCCTGCAAGAAGAATCATTCAGGAAAATGCTCCACCTACTGTAATTTCTGCAAATTGCCAGGACACAATGAAGAAGATTGTAGGAAGAAACCTAGTAATGGAGTATGCTTCAACTGTGGAGAAAAAGGTCATATCAAGCCGAACTGTCCGAAACTAGCTCCAGCCATGAACAACATGACTACTAAAAATGCTAGGGCATTTGTTCTGACTGCAGAAGAAGCAAAGATGATTCCGGACGTGATCGCCGGTACGTTTTTAGTTAATGATGTTTTTGCTAAAGTATTATTTGACTCTGGTGCAAACCAAAGTTTTATTAATACTTCATTCTGCAAACTTCTCAATCAACCATTAACTAAACTCTCACAAGAATATCTAGTAGAAACAGCAAGTGGAGAAACCATTAAGATTTCCAAAATCTTGCAGGGAGCAAGAATAGAATTTTTAAATCAAAAGTTTATTGCAAACCTTTACCCAATGAATCTGGCAGGATTTGATGTTGTATTAGGAATGGATTGCTTAATATCCAATAAAGCCAGTATTCTATGTGATCAAAGCTCAATCCAAGTAAGTTCACCAAAAGGTGAAAAGATCACAATTAAAGGAGATAAACCATCTAGATCCACGAAATTCATCTCTGTAATGAAAACAACCAGTTATGTAAGAAAAGGATCATTAGTGTACTTCATTTTCATAATCACTAACACTAAAGGAAAAGAGCTGAAAGATATTCCAGTAGTATCTCAATTTCCAAACGTGTTTCCAGAAGAATTACCAGGGTTACCGCCAAACTGAGAAGTTATCAGAATCCATCTGCTACCAGGAACAGCACCAATTGCCAAGGCATCCTACCGTTTGGCACCAGCAAAAATGCAAGAATTAAAGAAACAATTGGACGAATTGTTGGAGAAAGGATTTATTCAACCAAGCACCAATCTTATTCGTTAAAAAGTAAGACGGATCGATGCGAATGTGCATTGACTACCATGAATTGAACAAAGTCATGATTAAAAATCGGTACCCATTACCGAGAATCGATGATTTGTTTGATCAATTGCAAGGAGCTCGATTTTTCTCTAAAATTGATTTATGATTAGGATATCATCAATTAAAGGTACAGGAAGAGGACATTCCTAAGACCGCTTTCAGAACAAGGTATGGCCATTATGAATTTACTGTCATGCCATTTGGTTTAACCAATGCCCCAGCTGCATTTATAGACATGAAGAACCGAATATGTAAACCATATCTGGATAAATTCATAATTGTCTTTATAAATGATATTCTCATTTATTCTAAGAGAAAAGAGGAACATGCAAAGCATTTGCACGCACTTCTAAGTTTATTAAGAAAAGAAAAGCTTCATGCTAAGTTTTCAAAATGTGAATTTTGGTTAGAAGAAGTGCGGTTTCTTGGACATTTAGTCAATCATGAAGGAATTCATGTGGATCCTACAAAGATTGTGGCAATTACTGTATGGAAAACCCCTGAATCACCAACCGAGATTAGAAGTTTCTTAGGATTGGCCGATTATTATAGAAGGTTTATTCGAGATTTTTCTAGAATAGCCATTCCCTTAACTAAGCTAACCTGTAAATCTGTTAAGTTTGAATGGGGATCAAAACAAGAAGAAGCCTTTAGAATTCTTAAGCAAAGATTAATCAACGCACCCATACTAGCGTTACCAGAAGGAACTGAAGACTTCGTAGTCTATTGTGACGCTTTTAAATTAGGTTATGGATGTGTATTGATGCAACGTCAGAAGGTTATAGCCTATGCATCTAGATAATTTAAGAATCATGAAGAAAATTATTCAACTCATGATTTGGAATTAGGAGCCATAATTTTTGCCCTTAAGATTTGGAGACATTACCTTTATGATAGTAAGTTTACCAGTTTCACCGACCATAAGAGTTTAAGGTGTGTTTTCGGGAAAAAGGAATTAAATATGAGACAGAGACGCTGGATGGAAATTCTTAGTGATTATGATTGTAATATCCAGTATCATGCAGGAAAAGCAAATGTAGTAGTTGATGCTTTAAGTCGAAAGTATCACGAAAAGCCAAAAAGAGTGCGTTCTCTTAAGTTAAACCTACAGGTAGATTTAAATGAACAGGTCAGAAAGGCACAAGAATAAGTAATCAAGGATGATACTGAAAAGTTGAAAGGAATGATTAAAGAATTAGAACAAGGAACTGATGGAATTTGGAGATTCCATAAGAAAAGGATGTGATAAGATGTATTAGGAGACCTACGCCATCGTATATTAGAAGAAGCCCATAAGTCTAAGTATACGATGCATCCTGGAAGTGATAAGATGTATCAGGACTTGAGAAAGAATTTTTGGTGGATAGGAATGAAGAAGGATATAGCATCATATGTTTCTAAATGTTTAACTTGTTCACAAGTTAAAGCTGAACATCAGAAACCTTCAGGTTTATTGCAACAATTAGAAATGCTGGTGTGGAAATGGGAATTGATAGCAATGGATTTTGTTACCAAATTACCCAAAACAAGAAAAGGTAATGATACAATCTGGGTGATTGTAGACAGACTAACTAAGTCAGCTCATTTCCTACCAATGAAGGAAACTTTCAGTATGGAGCAATTAGTTAAATTGTATGCGAATGAAATAGTTTCATTACACGGAATTCCTTTATCAATTGTTTCTGATAGAGATAGCCGTTTTACCTCTCATTTTTGGACAAGTTTCCAAAAAGAAATTGGAACTAAGTTGAATCTAAGCACCGCTTATCATCCTCAAACGGACAGGCAAAGCGAAAGGACAGTTCAGACAATGGAAGATATGCTTAGAGCTTGTGTAATTGATTTCGGAAGTAATTGGGACGATCATCTGCCATTAATAGAATTTTCTTATAACAATAGCTATCATACTAGTATCAATGTTGCACCACTCGAAGCACTTTATGGACGAAAGTGCCGAACTCCAGTCTGTTGGGCAGAAATTGGAGAAAAGCAACTATCTGGACCTGAAATAGTACAAGAAACAACGGATAAGTTTGTTCAAGTCAAAGAACGACTGAAAGCAGCACGTGATCGATAAAAGAGCTATGTGGATAACAGGCGAAAGCCGTTAGAATTTCAGGTAGGAGACAAGGTGTTATTGAAAGTCTCTCCTTGGAAATGAGTGGTAAGATTCATCAAGAGGGGAAAGCTAAGCCCCATGTATGTTGGACCTTTTGAGATTATTAGAAGAATAGGATCTGTAGCCTATCAGCTGCAACTGCCAGAGGAAATGGCATGAATACATGATGTATTTCATGTATCTAATCTCAAAAAGTGTTTAGCTGATGAATCACTGGTAGTTCCTCTTAAGGACATAGAGGTAAATGAAAAGCTTAAGTTTGTAGAAAGACCACTACAAATCGAAGACAGAAAAGTCAAGAATCTCAAACACAAGAGATTAGTTCTGGTCAAAGTAAAATGGGACTCCAAAAGAGGACCAGAATACACTTGGGAGCTTGAACCAGAGATGCAAAGGAATTATCCACACTTATTCCAGTAGACCTCGAGGACGAGTTCTAAAACAATGTGGGGAGGATATAACAACCCTCAAAATATTTCTAACACCCTTAATATATTTAAAATATCCCTATACGTCCTAAATACACCTCATATACGAGAAAGGACCCAAAATACCTTTATTTTTATTTAAATTAACTAAAAACAATTTTTATTGGTCCCTGGCGGGCCGCGACAGAGCCTTCAGAGGCTTACGCAGGCCGCGAGCGCTCATAGACGAGGCAGCACCCTGAGCTGCCACGTGGAAGCGTCGTGTCGAGCCTATGCATGTGACCAGACAAGGCTAGGGCCTATCCGACCTATGTCGCGGGCCGCGAAGACCCTGTCTTCGTCCGTCACAGGGCACGAGGAAGTGTTCTATCAACACTATAAATAGGGTCGATCGGTTTCAGTTGAAATCGTTCAAAATTTTCATTCTCCCTCTCAATATTCTGTATAGCTAAATTAATTCCCGGGAATTATAACCCCTAATTAGCGAAGTTCTGCCTCGTTGTAAGTATCATAACCCCCGGTTAGGTATTAGATACACTGCCCCATTGATCTAGGGTTCCGTAACGGCTGTCGAGGTTCTGCCCGATGTAGTCGTTGGAATACCGTCTCGTGGAGGGTATTACTAATGTAAGTATTGGGTTATTATATTAATGCGTGTGCATTTTGTAATTAATAGATAATCACAAGGAAATTACAAAGGAAAACCCTAAGATAGCAATGTGAGTAATCCTCCTTTTTGCAAACTGTTTTACAAAACCTCAAATGTTATACATTGTATTTAACAGTGATTGAGTATTTGTATTCTACAATTATCGTCGGTATGTTGGGGTTTTGTATACAAAATTTGTTACTATACTGTAATCCTCCTATGAAAATGTGTGTACTGAAAACTTGGGAATTCCCACGTGTTTAATATTATAAAAGTGTGGTATTTTACTCTGATAAAATATTTCCTAACTTCGGTCCTGATGTAATTTCCGCCGCCAAACTGATAAACACCGATACCACTAAAACTGGTCGCGGCCGCCCATTCCTGGCTTGTTAGGGGACGGGGGTTGCGACATCGGTACCGACTTTGGACATTTTCGGTACTGGTATTTACTGGTTTTTACCCTCAAATACCGGTACCGTACCGGTACCGAACCATACTGTACCGAGTATATTCGGTACCGGTACCTACTTTTGAGGATTTTCGGTATCGGTACTTTCGGTTCCGGTACCGGTCAGTACCGAGCTCTGTAACATCCGTCAAAAATGAGTATCCAGAAATTCTATCCGTTTTGAAATCCGAATCCTAACCTTTGAAACCTCGAAAAATCCTCGCGAATTAATGTTGGACCGTTCTTTGACCCGAAAAGTCAGTCAGAGTAGCTCATCTTCATGTATGAAGGCGGAATCAACATATATGAAGTTACAACAGCTTATCCTTTCAATTCCTATTTTTTATTGCTTTCTGATGAGATTTTGACAGAGTTTCGGCTCCTAAGCACACACATACACACACACGAACCGCTTCAAATGACCCCCTATATATAGACTCAGTGGTTCGCTTATATGACAGGTCATATAAGCGGACCTGGTACAATACTGACACATAAGCGATCCTAACTATGACATATAAGCGATCCACAATGAAACATTGACAAATAAGCGGACCAACACCTATTTAACACAATATTTACACTTTGACCCCCTGTTGACCAATATTGACTTCAGACTTCTTGAAGACGCAGTCAACAGACATTCCGTGCATCAACAGACTCCCCCTTGGATGTTGACGTAGTCTTTTAATAACATCAGATCCATAGTCTTCAGTCTTTGTCTTTTCATCAACTCTGTTTTTTTCTTCATAAGCATTCTTCACATGTTCCAGTATTAACACCTGGCTCTAACTTCCATCTTCCCTTTAGCAGTTGATCCAGACTCCCCCTTTCACAGACTCTCCCTCTCAGTATGCTGGAATCTTGAGATATCTGGTTCAAGCTTTGACAATTTGCCTCCGTTGGGAAATAAAGTCCAAACCTGTTACTCAACCAATAACATTACAATTTATCTTTTACTAGCAATAAACACTAATTCAATCAGCTTTAGAAATCCACTCAAGTTTTCAAGTTCAAGTTAATGACCCTGAATACTTGATTAATCTACCAAGTTCAATTTAATGACCCCGGTTGATCTGTTTGACGAATCACACTGATATAGTAAAATTATTTCAAACTTTTTCTAAAAATAACAAGTATCAACTTAATGAACTTGTTTGTGACATTGAAAACAAACAAACTTTCAAACAATGTAAGCTCTCCTCAATCTTCAGCTCAGAATCTCCTGCATCTGCTTGATCTTTCTAGAATCAGACAATCAACTTTCTACTTTGGTTTGTCTAAAATAAAGCAGAAATAAAATCTTTTTGGATTTTAAAATGATCTAAACTAAGAAATAAAATAACAGAAAACTTAAATTGCAGAAAATAAACTATTTACAAACTTATTTTTGATGAGCGTCTCAGGGAATCATATCAGTTATTTGGCAAGTTATCAGTACCGTTAAGCTTTAATTCATACTCAGACTTAAACATTTTACGGAGATAGTCTCTAAATTCTCAACACAATTTTCAATCTATTCAGGATACGATTTAAGTGTTTTAGAGAACTTAGCTCATTTATGTGTCCCACCTCTTGAATATACTCCCGTATCCAGAATTTCAAGCTTCAGATCTACAGATAATTGTACTAAAATGATGTCTGTATATAATTTAGGGAATGCGAGAACTAAGGGATCTCAGGTCAGAACTTCCGTTCAGCAGAGAGATATCAGTTTCGACTTTGCAGTGTGTCCCCTTTAGAGGATCTTTTAGCTACAACAGATTGTTGGTACATTAATGTCTATCGCCTCCGTCATCTCAGTTCGTAGCTGAAACAGAAGAACTATAGTGTTTACAATGTAATATCTTGTTACTAAAGGCAAGGTGGCATTATTGTAAATAAGGAAAGATTCCTTATCACCTTTGGCCTATAAATAGAAGCCTTAGGCTTTTAGTTTAGGACTTTTGCCATTTTGATCTTTGGAGCTTAGAGGTTAGAGAGAGAAGCTAGAGAGAGAAAGTAGAGAGAGAAAGGCAAAAGGTGATTCACGGTTCTTGTATCTTTTCAGATCTATCAAAGAATCACGTTAATAGTACGTCTCGTGTGTTTCGGTTATTCACGTTCACGGTTTCCGCACGTCGAACGTGTCATACGCAATCGTTTCGGAGTCAAACCGGTCCTAACAAGTGGTATCAGAGCAGGAGCTCGATTACACAGATCAAACGCACGAATACGCACAGAAATCCTTCAGATTCAGAGTCGAATTTACTCAGATTTGTCAAATTTCTTCATACTTTCTTGTTCTTCACGTTTTTATCTGAAAATCGCAAAATTAACAGTGTTTTTACGGTTGAAATTGGATGAAATTTTGATATGATTGTGCGCCTATATCTGATCTATGATCCTACAAATTTTCAGGTCAAAATTCCAAGCCGTTTGAGAGAAATCAGTGATTTTGTGTTCGTTTGAGCTGAAACTGTTCGTCATGTTGATGTCAAACTCTGTTCGATCGAACAGCAGAAGTCCTACTTGAATCGAGTAGACCAACCGTTCGGTTAGGCTAGTCGAACGGCTAGCAAAGTGCTAACCGTTCGAACAGGAAGTTATCACTCGAACAGGAATTTTGGTTCGAACAGGAAGTTATCACTCGAACAGGAATTTTGGTTCGAACAGGAAGTTATCACTCGAACAGGAATTTTGGTTCGAACAGGAAGTTATCACTCGAACAGGAATTTTGGATCGAACAGGAATTTTGAATCGAACAGCTGTTCGATCGGTTGGCCTAATCGAACGGCTAGCACCTCCTGTTCGATCGAATAGAAACCTCAGACATTCATTAAAACGTTGACTTGTTGACCTAGCCGAACGAATAGGACTCACCTCCTTTTTGTTCGATCGAACAGCATCCATTCCCAACCGATCGGCTAGCAAAGTGTTATCCGATCGGCTAGAAACTCTTGATCGAACAGCATATTAGTGCACTTCAATCGAACAGCTGTTCGATCGGCTAGAAAGTCATTCAATCGAACAGCTGGTTAAAATTGGTTCGAACAGCTATTCGATCGAATAGCAGGTCTTTGAGAAGTGTTAAAGCTTTTAGTAATAATCCTAACCGATCGGCTAGCAAGTGCTAACCGAACGGCCAGCATTTGTCCCTAACCGAGTGAACACTACTTCCTACTCGATCGAACAGAAGGTTGTGTGAATCGAGTAGGTAACTCGATCGAACAGCTGTTCGATCGGCTAGCAAAGTCCCATTCGAACAGCAATATCTTCCTACTCGATCGAACAGTAACCTTTTCTATCCGATCGGC
Source organism: Helianthus annuus (assembly GCF_002127325.2). Classification (NCBI taxonomy): domain Eukaryota; kingdom Viridiplantae; phylum Streptophyta; class Magnoliopsida; order Asterales; family Asteraceae; genus Helianthus; species Helianthus annuus. The sequence continues at coordinate 139,904,101 of NC_035445.2, forward strand.
TAGCAACACCTCCCACTCGATCGGCTAGCATCCCTCCCTACTCGATCGGCTAGCATCCATTACTACTCGATCGGCTAGTAACCATCCCCATCCATTCGGTTGACAAAAATCAAATTGAATAAATATTTTAGAATTGATTTGAATCATAAAAATTTTTTAAATCATATCAAATCAATTAGTTTCCAAAATCAAGTTTGTTAAAAGTCTTTGAACTAATCGATTGTTTACGTAATTCATTCAGGTGATTCGAGGAAATTCAAAAAGTTCGAACCATGGCTGAGGAATTTTATAACACGTTTTTCAACGCATTCACATCTGAATCATCCGAAGTTACAACTGTTACACCAAAAACAATTACGAAGGCAATCAATGAAAACATCAAGCATGATAACTTTTACGGAACGCATTCTAAACCACCAACGCTTGAAAGCATTGAAGATTACACTTGGTGGAAAGAAAGATTTATTAATTGGGCAAAAGCGTATGCACATGAAAGTTGGTTTTGTCTAGAATACGGATACGAAAAGCCAAAAGATGATAAAGGTGAAGATCTACAGTTCAAAAAATTCTCCAGAGACGACAGAGCAGAATTTGCCGCCGAACAAAGGATGATCGCATTGATACAGTCAGCAATTAGAAACGATATATTTGCATTACTAAATCATAGCGGGACATCCAAATCGGTTTGGGAAGCTCTACGTATTAAAGCTGAGGGTGGCAAACAAATTAAAAAGAACAAAATCGCGCTAATTAAAAAAGAATTTGATCTTTTTGATAGTTTAAAAGGAGAATCGGTGAGACAAATGATAGAAAGATTCTGTCACCTAAAAATCGAACTCGAAAGATTTGAAATTGCTAAAACAAGAGAAGAAATCATCGATAAAGTGATTGAAGCGTTACCACGAGTTGATCAGTGGCAAATGTTTGTGTTTATTTTGAAAAATGATGATTCATATGATACAATTTCTCTTGATGCATTGTTTGAAAAGATTGAGAGTCATGATCTAGAGCTGCAGAAACAAAGCAAGATGACAGAGTCTTCACGTCAACAGAATGTCGGCTTGTATTACAAAAGTAGTGTACTTTCAGAGAAGGGCGTTGGTTCACCAAAAACAGCATTCGTTGGTGAAAAGATGAATGAATCTCAAACAACGTCAACAAGTCATCATTCTGGATATCATTCATCTTCACAAACAAATTCAGAAGACACAGATGAAATTTTATGCAACATTGCTCTTAAACTGAAAAATTCTCCAGCAATGAGTATCAATGCAGCGAAGCAGCAAATGAGCTTTCTTGCATCTGTCCTGGAATCATATGAAGGTCTGATAGCTGGAAAAATTGGTAATTCTGAACTGACGAAAGAAGACTACGACCAGATTGATCCAGAGGAGATGGAGCTTATTGATATTCGTTGGTGTTTAGCAAGCTGCATTCGGAGAGCTCAAAGATACATGGAAATTACTGGGAAACAATCTCTTGGTGGTCCATCAACAAAGCTCGGTTTTGACAAGTCAAAAGTGACCTGTTTCAAATGCAAGCAAAAGGGTCATTTCAAAAGAGAGTGTAAGAATGCAGAAGTTGCTGAAAGAAATGAACGTCCTTTCAATGATGATTATTATCAAAAGGCGATCTACCATCGAAGCAGAGAAGAGCCAAAGTTGATTGAAGATAGACCAAAAACAACTTCAAGAGCTTGTCCTGTCATATATCCTGATGAAGGATATGATTGGTCTCAAATTTGTCCAGAAGAAGATCGAAATGATATTGTTCGCAAAACAGCTCATGGGAAAGCTACGACAGCACCAAGAAAGTTTGCGAATGTTGCTGAAATTAAAGAAGAAAAAGAACCTGCTAAAAATCATGAAGAAAAGATTGAGAACAAAGAGAAAACTCGAGAAGAGATCTTGAGTGAGAAAACACATAAAGAAAGAGATGTGGTTTACAGAAGAATGGATGAGATGCAGGAAGAATATGAGAATGCTGTCAGCAACAAACGATGGGACAAGAAGAGAGAGTGTTATTACAACAGAGAAGGAGAACCAGTTGTTCCAAAGAAAGATATAATCTTTGATGATGTTCTTTTTGCTGTTCCGTTGAGAGCTGAATATTACAGAAGAGTGACGAAAGATGATGCATATGTTAAACAATACGAGAAAGATATCCGATATGCTATGCTGTCATGCTTGAGAAAAAGGGATGAAGAGAAAATGAAGAAGAGTGTTGAAGAGATGGTAGTTAATCTGAAGAAGGTTGCTGAAGAAGTCGAAACAGAAGCTGTAAAAGTTGAAGCTGTGAAAGAAGTTGAAGAACAGCAAATTGAAGAAGAAGAAATGAAGGATGTCAAGTTAGATGCTGGTGATGTTGGCGAAGAAGTCAGTGTTGAACAAAAGTTGAATGATGATGAGATGAAGCAGCCAGAGGAAGCTGAAAACACCGAAGTGCCAAACACTGAGGTACATTCTGATTCTGAATTCTTAAAACCATTTGAACAGTGCAAGAAATGCATGGAACCGTGCAGAGCTTGTACAGAAAAAGATGAGCAGTTCAGAATAAAAGAACTTGAATTCACAAAATTCGAAAACATTTTCAAAATTAAATGCAAAGAAATGTTAGAAAAAGAAAAAGTTTTACAAGAAAATGATGAAAAACTTTCAGAAAAATGTAACAAATTAGAAAAGGAAAATGAGGTTTTGAAAGAAAACGTTTTGAAAATGACAAATAAATGTGAACAAAAAGAGATTGCTTGTCAAGAAATGAAAAAGGAATATGATTCAATGAAATTATCATATGAGGTTATAAAAGAGTCATATGAAAAGGTGAAAGACGAAATGAAATATGCTCAATCTAGAATGAATTATATGTCTGAAACAACAAAAGAGCTAAAACGAATGTATGCTATAAAACAAGATGTTGTTAATTCATATATTGAAGATATTGCTAAGCTAAAGCAACAGATTGTTGATTTAGAACAGGAAAACAACAAGTTAAAAAGTTACCATGTGTCGTCATATGTGCTGGAACGAATTTTCAATATAAAACCGGGTGATGGTGAGTCTGAGCAGAACAAGAAAGGCATTGGCTCAGAGTTTCATCAAGTTCCACCACCGGAAAAGTTTGCATTTTATGATGAGGAAAAGGTCGAAAAAGCTTTTAACATGGTAGACAAATTGCCAGACAACATTGACATAACCTATTCCAAATCTGATGATATTCATGATTCAGAGGTGGTAGGTAAAGTCGTTGAAAGCGTCTTGACCGAAGAGTCGGTTCATACAGGTAAATCTGAATCACATGATGAAGATGAAGGAAATCTTCATGATGCATATCTGAAGAACACAAAATCTGAGAAAAGTTTGAATGATGATTCAAAGGGATTGGTTTATACCATGATTGGATCGGACAAATTATTCTTAGACGTTGTATTCCCGATTCAGAATGTGATTTCAGAAAAGATTGACAAAGTTTTCAAGATGGTTGAGATTGAAAAATCTGAAATTCCAAAATTTGTTGGTAAAGGTCACAAAACTTTTTATAACAAACCTGGTTACAAGAAGAAAAACATGAAGGCTGGGTTGGGTTATAAGAAGAAACAAAATTGGAATAAAAATAAAACTCCGAATTTTCAGGCAAAAATGAACTTCGTTCACGGAACAAGTTCAGAAGAAGAGAAAGAACTCAAATTTAGACAACAGTCAAATGAAGAGTTTCAGGCCCAGAAAAAGCAACAACAACAGGTCAAAGATGTTTCAAAGAGAACATGTTTTAAATGTGATCAAACAGGACATCTTGCTCGCAAATGTCCAAATCTGAAACCTGTTGGTGTTGAGACGAAAAAGAAGTCTGTTTATGTTCAAAAACAGAAATATGAAGTTGTGAATCAAAAGTCAACCAAGTTTGAATCAAAGCAAACTTGGAAGCCAAAATTGTCAAAGGCTGACTCACAGCAAACTTGGAAACCAATGACACCCGAACTTAGAACAACACAAAGTTGGAAAACAACTGTTGATGCAACAAAACCAAACCAATTTTGGAAACCAAAAGATGTTGTTCAGAGTCCAAATGTTCAAAAAGAGTCACATTTTTACAAACGTGGGACTCCAAAAGGTCAAACATGGAGTGTTAAGAAACATGTTGATTTGGTTAAAAATGAGAAACAAAAACAAATCTGGAAATCGAAAACAGAAACAGAAAGATCAACTTATGAGGTGAAAAAGGCTGAGGAGTCAATTTCGATTGATTATGATGCAAATTTTCCACCACTTAAGGCTGAAAACTTTAAAATTCAGATTGCTAGAGTCAAGGTTACACCCAAGGCTGATGAGGCTTGGGTGGATACAATGTTTGATTGAACAATTTGATCTGCCGGAGCTTCCTTTATCGCGAAGCATGAATCGGCATCCATCTTTAATAAAAAAAAAAAAAAATTATTGGGTCGTATTTGATAAAATTTGAATGTGCAGGTGTTTCTGAAGAAAACTGAATGTCAACCAAAGGAGAAACGAAGCAGCCTGGCACCGGAGGCTGCTGATCCCTGTAACGGTTAAACAGGGAGTTTGTTTGATTTCTGTACATAAATAAACAATATTTTCATAAACCCTAAAAATTTAAAAATTTAAAAACCAAAAATATGTTTTCATTTTGTCAAAAATTTGAAAATCAAAAAAATATGTTTGTTTTTAAATTTGTCAAAAATGCAAAAATTCAAAAATATGTTACTTGAATTTGCCGGAACTCCCAGGTTGGTAATTGAGGAGTAGGAATCGGCATCTTTCTTGAGAAATGTTTTATCAAGGACATTAAGTTGTACTTGATTTAACTTTCGAATTAATTAATGAAAGAACAAGGTGATGAATAAACCCCGTGTCTGAATTAAACAAAATTTATTTTCTGGAAAAACCATTTTGATTAAAACAAACTTAAGTGTTTTGAAATCATAATGGGAAAATAGTTTGTTATCAGGGGAAGTTCTGATTGAATACGCCGAAACCCTCACGGCTGAACAAACATGATTAATTTCACAAGATTGAAAAACGGTTTTCAAACTGTAAAAGATCAATGTGTTGTAAATCATGGGGGTACAATATGTTTTCTGTAAATCAGTGTATGAGAAGCAGAAAATGGATGGCGAGACAAAGCTATCAGTATCAGGTTGTCAAATTTTCTTTAAATGGTTTTGAATTTTAGGGGGAGTAAGAGATATTATTGTCAGAAAATCCAAAAACATTAGAAAATTTGAAAAGCCAAAAACATGATAAAATTCAAAAAATTTGAGTTTTTGTTGATAAAAGAGGAAATGATAGTACATCAGTGGACTATCACAGCACGCTAAAGAAATGTAATGTCAAATGTGATAAATGGTCTCACTGATGATGTGACGATAGGTTTTCGTACATTTAGTAGATTTATTCGGGATATAAACCTAAAATTTCAAGCTTGCGAAATTTGTGGGGAACACTACTTGGATATATAGGTAACCCCTGAAATCTCGTTTGAAAGGTCTCGTATTCTGATATACTAGGTGTTTATACTCTATGATGTCTGGGGTATTATTCCGGGACTTCTGCTGAACGGTAGTTCTGACCTAGTCCTTGGATAATGCTTTGCAGTAAATGCTTGAAACATAGCATTCTAGCCCTCAGTGATTAGACAATAAAATTGATAATCATCTGTTGAAGCTAAAAGATCCTCTGAAGGGGACACACCGCAAAGTCGAAATTGATATCTCTCTGCTGAACGGAAGTTCTGACCTGAGATCCCTCAATTCTCGCATTAAACCCCTAATTTATGTACAGACATCATTGTAGTACTCTTGCCTGTAAGACTGAATATTGAGATTCTGGATACGGGAGTATATTCAAGAGGTGGGACACATAAATCGAGCTAAGTTCCTAAAACATCTAAAGCATATCCTGAATAGATTGAAAATTGTGTGAAAATTTAAGAGGACAACTATATCGTTAATCGAGGTGAATCGTTTAGAACTTAAAATGATTAAAGCTTAACGGTGCTAGTGATTTGTTTTAAAAAAAACTGATATGATCTTCTTACACAAACTCAAACAAAAATATTGTCTGTAAATATGTTTGTACATATTTCTTTACTGCTTTATACTTTCAGGAAAATACAAAAAGATTTTGATTTCTGCTTTATTTTCGACAACCGATGTCTGAGTGCTAAGTTTCAAGATCTAAGTATGCTAATCATGTTTCTGGAAATAAATCAAGTTCATTAATTTGAAACTTGAAGTTTTTAAAATTAAAATCAAAATTCAAAAACAGTTTGTGATATCTCCAAGGTCATTAATTTGGACTTGGATGATCAATCGTGAAAGATTTGGATGCTCATATTGTTAAAATCTTAAAAGAGTCAGTTTTTCGATTTGGATTCTTTAACACTGTCAAATCTATAAAGCATTTTGATAGGGGGAGAGTGTCAAGATAATCCTGGATATATTCATATTATTATATCTTAAAGCCAGAATCTTGATTTAGAAAGTTTAAAGAGCCAGATTACGATTTCTGAACAATTTCGAAACATTGTCACTTATAAACGTATGAGTGTTGCAGATGTTATACCAGACTACGATCCTGACAGCTGAGTCTGAGGGGGAGTCTGAAGACGAGCTCAATTCCAACGGAAGCGTGTAAGGAGCCAGGTATCGTTCCTGGAAGAGCTTGTATCTGGAAAGCCAGGTGTCGATCCCAAAGCACGAAAGCTTGACGAAAGGGGGAGCCTGAAGAGTTTACTGAAAGGGGGAGCTGAAGCTGAAGATAGATCCATCGGGATTCTATTCAAGCTAAAGAGAGAGAAAGAAAAGAAGCTACGAGTCTGAATGTTTGAGATTGACTACGGCAATATCCAAGGGGGAGTCTGTTGGTACATTAATGTCTATCGCCTCCGTCATCTCAGTTCGTAGCTGAAACAGAAGAACTATAGTGTTTACAATGTAATATCTTGTTACTAAAGGCAAGGTGGCATTATTGTAAATAAGGAAAGATTCCTTATCACCTTTGGCCTATAAATAGAAGCCTTAGGCTTTTAGTTTAGGACTTTTGCCATTTTGATCTTTGGAGCTTAGAGGTTAGAGAGAGAAGCTAGAGAGAGAAAGTAGAGAGAGAAAGGCAAAAGGTGATTCACGGTTCTTGTATCTTTTCAGATCTATCAAAGAATCACGTTAATAGTACGTCTCGTGTGTTTCGGTTATTCACGTTCACGGTTTCCGCACGTCGAACGTGTCATACGCAATCGTTTCGGAGTCAAACCGGTCCTAACACAGATGATCATCAATTTTATTGTCTAATCAATCTGAGGGCTATAATGCTTTGTTTCAAGCATTTCAGGCAAAGCATTATCCAAGGACTAGGTCAGAACCACCGTTCAGCAGAAGTCCTGGAATAATACCCCAAACATCAAATAGTAGAAAAATCTAGTATATCTGAATATGAAACCTTTCAAACGAGATTTTAGGGGTTACCTATATATCCAAGTAGTGTTCCCACAAATTTCGCAAGTTTGAAATTTTAGGTTTATATCCCAAATAAATCTACTAAATGTGTAAAAAATTTATTAACCAATCATCAGTAAAACTGTTTAACTCTTTATACTATACAAATCTTTAGCGTACGATAACTGTCAAACTGATGTACTATCATTTTCCCTATATACACAAGCTCTTTTTCATATTTTATATTGTTTTTTGATTTTGAATTTTTATCATGTTTTTGTATTTTCTGAAACATATCAATTTACAGATATCTACTCCCCCTAAATACCAAAACAACTAAAAATTCGACAAACCATTGCAGATTGTTTCTCGTCATCATCCGCAACAGTATTCTCATCAACGCTCATAATTCCATCCGACACCGAAAGCAATTTCATACCATTAAGTTTTAACAAATATTGAAATCGATTTTTATCAAAAGCTTTGGTATGCAAATCAGCTTTTTGTTCGTCAGTGTGGATTTTCTCAATTCGTATCAACTTTTTCTCGAAGCAATCGCGAATAAAGTGTTGACGAATTTCAATATGTTTAGTTTTAGCGTGATGTACTGGATTCTTAGTTATATTAATTGCGGCCTCATTATCAACAAACAGAGGTGTGTTAAGAAACTGCAAACCGTAGTCGCGCATCTGTTGCTGTATCCACAAGATCTGAGAGCAGCAACTGCTAGCAGAAACATACTCCGCTTCACATGTAGATAACGCCACAGACGTTTGTTTCTTACACTGCCAGGTAACCAATCTAGAACCAAAGAACTGGCATCCAGCTGTCGTTGATTTCGTGTTAACTTTGCAGCATCCGAAATCCGAATCGGAATACCCTTCGAGCATAAAATCGCCTTTGCGAGGATACCACAACCCCAATGTGGGTGTGCCCTTCAAGTAACGCAATATCCTTTTGACAATAATCATATGCGATGCTCTCGGGTTAGACTGATATCTTGCTGCGAGGCACGTTGGGTACATAATGTCAGGACGTGAAGCAGTCAGGTACATTAAAGAACCTATCATGGATCGATAAAGTGTCTCATCAACCCTGTCTCCAGTGAGATCTGGGTGAATCCCATGATTAGTTGCAAGTGGGGTAGCAGCTGGAGTAGAACTTGACATTCCAAATTTCTCTAGAATATCATGTACGTACTTCGTTTGATGAATGAAAATTCCCTCAGGAAGTTGTTCAACTTGTAAACCCAGAAAGAATTTCATCTCCCCCATTGATGACATTTCAAATTTCTGCTTCATCACCTGTTTGAAATCTTTGCACAATTTCTCATTTGTTGACCCAAAAATAATATCATCTACATAAATCTGTACTATCAGAAGATGACCATCAACGACTTTAGTGAAGAGAGTGGTATCCACTTTTCCGCATAAAAACTGGTTAGCGAGTAGGTGTTGAGACAAAGTCTCGTACCAGGCTCTCGGCGCCTGATGTAGACCACACAACGCTTTGTCCAGCAGATAAACTTTGTTCTTGTGGATTGGGTCAGTAAAGCCCGGCGGCTGACCAACATAAACCTCCTCTTTGACCTTCCCATAAAGAAACGCTGATTTTACATCCAACTGATATACTTTGAAATTTTTCCAGGACGCAAATGCTAGGAAAATTCTGATAGCCTCTAGTCGTGCGACAGGAGCATAGACTTCGGTAAAATCAATCCCCTCCTGTTGACTAAAGCCCTGAACAACGAGTCTGTGACACCCCAGGAAAACCAGTGAACAATACAGCTTACCTAGCTCAGTGAGTGCGTACCAAATTTCGGGACGAAATTTCTTTTAAGTTGGGGATAATGTGACAACTCGAATTTCCAAGATTTCTATTTCGCATTTATTGCACGTTCATGTATTGTTTAGCTGTTTATGTGCACAATTGATTGCTATGAAATTGTATACGTTTTGGATGCGATGAATCGTATTGTGTGATTGTGCATGGTTGTTTGTTAATTGTGAACTTGGTGGTGAAACTAGGAAATGGTTATGAGATGGTGTACATGTGTAAAATATGATACTTAGGGAGGTAGAGGGTAATTAGTGAAATCCTAGAGATACTAAACCCTAATCTCTTTTCACTAATCACTACACAAAACAAAAAAACGTACTTGCAATTCTCTAATCCCCTAGCAATCTTCATCACCACCATCATTGACACAAGGCATTCATCACTCTTGATTCCTCTCCTTCTCTAAAATCATTCAAGGTAATTGTTATTGATCATTGTAATACTTGTAAACTCTAATTGATTGTTTGATTGTTATGAATTCTTGATTCTTGATTATGTGTTCACAAAAACCCTAGTTCCTCATATAATGATCTGTGATTTTGATTCAATTCTGGATAATTGTGATTATGATGATGATTAGTTGTATACTTGGTAGATTATGCTTGTGATGATTGTTGTTTTTAAGCAATGGTTGATTTGTTAAGAATCTGTTATCGATATGAATGAAATTAGGGTTGCACGAACGTAGAAAACGTAACTGATACAATCACGTTGAACTAGAATAATCTGTTGTATGACTTTTGCCCGTCTGAGTTTGTGAAAAATGCTATAGTCCGAGCTTTGTATCACATTACAGGGTCCGACCTTTGGTATATAATAACATGCCCGACCTTTAAAAGGACTTTATGGTCCGAGTTTCTTAAACATCAAGATGTCCGAACTTTATGTTAAACACTTAAGGTCCGAGTTTCCTTTTAAATGATATATGTCCGACTATTAACATGTAATATGGTCCGAACTCTTTAACAAATCATGAGGTCCGAAGTTGTAAGTGTTTAACCTTGTCCGAAGTTTGATTAATGGAGCATAGAGTCCGAGTATTATATTTAGTAACTTGTCCGAGTTTTGATACATATTCATCATGTCCGACCTTAAACCCTTGGAAAGGGTGGTCCGAACTTTAAAACAAACAAAAGGGGGTCCGAGTTTTTACCTTAGGGTCCGAGTTTTATGCTCCCATCCCCTTTGTCCGAATTTTAAGCAAAGAAAACACATGGTCCGAGTTTCATTAAATAGGGGGTAAAGTCCGACTTTGTTTAAGAATGTGAGAAGTCCGAGTTTTGTAGTATAGGATGCCTTAGTCCGAGTTTCATGAGGAAACCCCCTCATGTCCGAGCTTTGTTAATGTGATAACATGTCCGAGCTTTATTAATGTGTTAACTTGTGCGGATTTCAAAGAGGAGCTCATGTCCGAGTTTTGTGAGCCCATCTCTTTGTCCGACTTGTAAACAGGGGAAGCCCCCCCACACTTGTCTGAGTTTTAAGAAGGGCAAGGCCCTGTCTATTTTGCGTATGATTAATATGAGGCCATGCATTGTACGTTAACTCATGATTTCATCTGTTAAGATATGCCTGTAACCCTGTTTAATGTGTTAACCTGGTAGAGCATGTTAACTGCCTGTTTATCCTGTCAAGTATGAAATTATATGGATTTGACTGACTACTTAAATGCCGCATGATGAATAATTGCCAAACACAATGTGACATTAGATTTGTGTGCAAGATTTGTTACGAACGAAAAACTGATTTATTACATGTGCATACAATAGGACTTGACTGATTACTTGTGAGTGCATAACCTAGCATACCGAGCAAACCAAGGTGAGTTCACACAGCCAAGGCATGGGGTTCCCGGGTGGGAATGGGATTTGATGAACTATTGTACATACTCCGCTGATAGAACTACGACTAGACTAGTAACACTTATTGAACTGATCTTCGCACACCTGCCAAGGGTTGGCCGCGATATTATGACTGACTTCGCACACCTGCCTTTGGAAGGCCGCGAACTGAATTTACTAATCTTCGCACACCTGCCTGGTAGGCCGCGATACAGATAAACCTAGTCTAGGATACTCGGGATGAACATCCCCTAATATCTTCGCATACCTGCCTGGGAGGCCGCGATGGAAACTAATACGATACATGACATAACGAACGAACATACTACTACTCACACTATACTATTACTGAACTGTTAACTGTGAACTCGCTCAACTAGTTGTTGATCCTCTGTTACATGCCTTGCAGGTCCTTAGGTACTTATGGAGCTTGCACTGGAGGTGCGGTCGTTGTGGTCAAGGATCGTGATTACTATGTTGAACTATTATGACATTTAAAACTAATAACTATGTTGGGTTACTTACATGCTTCCGCTACTTAAACTATGTTTTGTTGGAACATCAATTGTATTGAATTGGGTTTATGAATTTCTTTAATTATTTATATTGTTCAATATGATTGGTGGCTTGATCCTGGTCAGTCACGCTCCCAAGCGGTAGTACTCCGCGTGTGGATTTTGGGGGTGTGACAGAGTCGAGCTTTGTTCCTTACAACCACTCCTCTGTCGTCCCTCTTACATTTAAAAACCCATTTTGTATTGATTTTTTGTTGACCCTCCGGCAAATCCACGAACTTCCACACACCTAACTTCTCAAACTGTCCTAACTCTTCTTGCATTGCTATGACCCAAGAGTCTTCAGTAAGCGCCTCTTTGTAGGTTCTCGGTTCGACCTGCGAAATAAAGCAACTTAATGAAAATTCAGTTTGTAAAGGTGCTACTGTAGAATAAAAACATGTTAAGCCCTGGTCAATTTAACGTCTTGTACGAACGCCCGATTGCAATTCTCCTATAATCAACTCCTCTAGATGATACGAAAGAGTTCGCGGCATCACTTCGCCTGGAACATCTACATTTCCTTCCAGATTAGTAACATTCTGCTCTGCATCCTGTTCACCAACTTGGTTTGTTTGACTTGACAACTGGATTTGCTCCCCCTCAAGGTCTGAATCACCATGGTCAAATACTGGCATATTTTCAGCTACTTGATCATCATTCACCACCGACTGATTACCAGGAGCAACTTCATCATCATGTTCACCAGCATTGCTAGGACCTGCTTCATCATCATTTGAAATCTCCCGAGGTCTTCTAGAATACTCTGCTGGAAACCTGAGTGTCGATTCATACTCTCGTAAAATATCCAGCTCATCAAAGAAATCTTCCTCTTCCTCTGATTCTTCTCTCATGTCAAACGATTCCCAAAGTTTGTCATAATGATAACGCCATGAATCACCAGGATTCTGAGGCGGCATAGTGTACCCCTGACATTCAACATTCGCTGCTTCAATAATACGCTTTTCACTTGGAACAAAGACACGCCGAGTAGGACCTGAATATCCAACAAATATTCCTTCAAAGCTCTTTGAACCAAACTTGCCATTAGACTCTATCACCGTACAGGGTGACCCAAACGGTTCTAGGTACTTCAAATTCGGCTTGCGTTTATTGAGTAGCTCAAAACACGTCTTGTTGAACTTCTTTACAGTAAGAACTCTGTTAAGAGTATAGCATGCAGCAGAAACAGCTTCACCCCAGAAATTAATTGGTAATTTAGAATCTGCAAGCATCGTTCTGGCTGTCTCAATTAGCGTCCGGTTCTTGCGTTCTGCAACTCCATTCTGCTGAGGAGTGTACGGAGCACTAAACTCATGCAGTATACCTCTTTCATCACAGTATTCTTCCATCTTACTGTTTTGAACTCAGTACCATTGTCACTTTGAATTCTACAAATCGGTCTCTGGTACAGATTCTCAATCTTCTTAAACAATACCATCAAACTATCAAATGTTTCATCTTTTGATTTCAAAAACATAACCCACGAAAATCTGGAGTAGTCATCAGTCACAACCAGACAGTATGAATCTCCTGTTATACTCTTGACGTTCACTGGACCAAATAAATCCATATGAAGTCGTTCCAATGGTCTCGAAACTGAATTGACTTGCTTTGTAGGGTGTGACTTTTTCTTCTGTTTGCCTTTGACACAACTTATGCACTCCCCTTCCAGATGAAAACCTTTAATATTCACCCCTATCACTAGATCGTTATGCACCAAATGATTCATTTTCCTTAAGTGAATATGCCCCATCTTTCGGTGCCATAACCTTGATTCTTTCTCTGTTGCTCTGGACACAAAGCAATGAGCCTGGCCTATGGTAGTTGTAGCAACACTCATATCCAACACGTACAGATCGTTGACCCTTGGTGCCCTCATGATGATCCATTCCTCAGGTATCACAAACCCAGGTTTCAAGATCAAACATTCCTTGTCGGTGAAATGAGTAGTGTACATCCTGTCACAAATCTGAGAAATACTCAGTAGATTGTTCTCCAACTCAGCGATGTAGTTAACTCTCTCAAACGTTATGACGCCATTCGATAACGTTCCTTCACCTATGATCCTTCCTCCTTGATTACCCGCAAAACCCACGTAACCACCATTAATGTTATTCACATCATACAGCAATGCGGTCTTCCCTGTCATATGCCTTGACGCTCCACTATCCATTATCCACCTGGATACAAGTTTTGGAAGATCCTGCACATAACAAATCATCATTTAAACAACTTCAAGAAAGATGCCGATTCATGCTTCGCGAACCAGGAAGCTCCGGCAATTCAAACTGATTAGTCAAACATGGTGTCCACCCAGGCCTCACCAGCCTTAGGTGTAACCGTGACTTTTGAAATTTGAATTTTGAAATTTTCAGCCTTGAGAGGTGGAAAATTTGCATCATAGTCAACCGTAATTGATTCTTCAGCCTTTTTCACCTCAGGAGTTGAAACTTTCTTCTCAACTTTTGATTCAATTTTAGGTTTCCACATCTGTTGAGTTACTGCAACCTTTTTATAAAATGTGTCATTTTTAGTTACCGACTTCTTTACAGGTTCAGTTTTCACTTTCAAGTTGTCAATTTTAACATTTTTCTTCTCAACAACTTTCTTCTCAACATTCATCAGTGCTTTACCCTTCTCATCAACTTTCTTTTGTTGAATCTTCACAGCTTCAGTCTTAGGCTTCACATATGTACACTTTCGTGCAATATGACCAACCTGTTCACATCTAAAACAAGTACGAGTATCAGTTACCCGACTCGTGCCTTCAGACTGAGCCTACGAAGCTCGCTTCTCAAAAAATTCTTTGTTTGATTTTGAAAAAATTTCCTTTTCTTCATCAGCAAGTGAACTTGAACTGTTCACAAATTTTTTCTTTACTACAAACTTTTTATTTGGAACATTCCTTTTTTGATATGGTTTACCCCCCTGATAACCACTCAACCAGTTGTTTCTGTTATTATTGTTAAAACATGGTGGATAAACAGTTTTCTTGTTGTAAACCCTCTCTTTCTTTCGACTTAGATCGTTCACTACTGACAACTCGACTTCGACCAGTTTGAAAACATTTGTCAATTTGTTCAAATTAACATTCTCTAATGGAAACTCAGAATCCGAAAACAACTTATCCGATCCCGACATCTTGTACATGACAAGATCAGATTCATCATGTAAGTTGTTTTTGGACTTTTGCTTCGGAATGTATTTGTCTAGAAAACACCCATCCTCCTCAGAAGTGTCACAATCCGGTTTAAGCACTTTGTCTACCACACTTTTCACCACATCATTTTGGACACCCTCTTCATTGGAAGACGAAAACATGACATCAATGTTCTCAGGAAGTTTAACATCACTTTCTTCCTCAATTTCCACCAAACTAGACTGCTTTTTCGTGTAATTGTCTAAGATTGGCGGTGGAACTTTGTGAAACCCTACACCCGTTCCATCAGAAAACACATCCTCACCAGCTTTGTTTTTCCCTATAGGTTTGGGAACAATATGCTGCAAAACAAAGCTTGCTGAGCTATAGCTGTTTAATTTTAACTGAATTCTTTCATTTTCAATTTCAGTTTCTTGAACTTTAAGTTTTAGTTTAGCAATTTCATCCAATTGTTTGTTAATTGATTCTTCTTTTAGTCTCAAAACAGCTCTTAGATGTTCATTTTCTTTAAACGTTTTTCCATTTCGATCATCACTGTCTTTGACAATGCTTTTCAGTTTTTCAAATTTTTTCAGAAATTTGACGGTTCTCAAGAAATAACTTGTCATTTTCAGCTTTAATTTTCTTACATTCAGTAGTTAATTCATTTACCCGTTCAGTTGAAACTTTTAAGTTTGTGTCACGATCAAGAATCTGATCCTCAACCTTTCTAACCTTTGTTGTCAGATTCTTGATTTTCTCACTGTTTAGATACGTGACAGTGCTACAAAAGTTGCATTGCTTGGTGCAATTTTTGCAGTCAGCATTACCCTCGAATTTGTTACCTGACATATTCGTTGACGTCTTTTGACTGACCTGATCCTTTGACTTAGTAACAGAAATAGGATCTACCTCGAGTGCTTTTGCAGCCAGCACTTTGTCAGCCATCTTTCCCAGGTTCTCAGATGTCAACTCCTGCGTAGTATCGATCAAGCCTGTATCAACCTGCTTTACTTTCTCAATTTCTTCTTTTTCTTTCATCTCTTTCTCTTCTTTCTCCTTTCTCTCTTTCTCTTTTTCTTCTTCAATCATCTTTGACGTTGGTGTTCCCCACCACTTGTGCTACCAATATTCATCGTCTTCTTTGTACTCCTTGATGATGGCTTCGATATCTAGTGTTTTGTCATCAATCGCGATGTTGCCATATCTATCAAGATAACACTCTCTATCTGGATCCCATCTGTTTGCTCTTCTAGCCTCCAGAAAGATACCAGAAAGTCTGATGATCTTGGCTTCAGCAATCATCTTCCGATATTTATACTTCTGTTCCTCAGTACGATCATCTTTCCACGGAATGGGTTCATCATGACTTGCCATGAATGCGTAACCCACCGCATCATCTTCTGGTAGAACTTCTTTACTCCAATCGTACCCCTCATCGTCATAAATCACAGCCAGAGCCCTTGATTTTTCTTTGTTATCTTCAAACTGCTTCAATCTAGGCGGCTCAGATTTATTTTGATGGTAGATTGCCTTTTTGTAATAATCGTCTCTAAACGGATTCTCGGACTCATCAGCGTACGCGTTTCTACATTCACGCTTGAAGTGACCCTTCTGCTTACACTTGAAGCACGTCACATTGGATTTATCGAACCCTAACTTTGTAGATGGACCACCGATTGTTTTTCTCCCAGTAATCTCCATGAAGCGTTGTGCACGTCGAACTGCACTTGCCCTTGCCCAACGAATGTCGATCAGTTCCATTTCTTCGGGGTCTATCTGATCGTAATCTTCTTTTGTCAGATTTGTATTCCCGATTTTACCAGCCACCAACCCTTCATAAGACTCTAGCACAGATGCCAGAAAAACCATTTGTTGCTTGGCCGACTCTTCATCAAAATTCTGTGCGTTCTTCAGATCTATCGCAATATTGCAAGAAAACTTCGCATCAGAACGATTTGCAGAAGACGTAGATCCACTGTGGTAACCACTGTGGCTTCCGCTACTTGGACTGCTTTGACCCTCTTTGCTTGCTAGAGAAACATTCTCAGCAGAAAATGCAGTTTTTGGAGAAGTAGCTTTCGGCATCAAGCTTTTCGGATAGTACAGATCTAGATTTTGCTGATAAGATGAGTGATTAACTTTGTATGTTTTCTTCAACTCTAGCTCATGGCTTTCAAGTCTTTCAATCACCACATCTGGAGTCAGATTTTCCGGAGCAATAGTGTTTTTCAACATCAATGCATAATATCTCCAATCCACTTCATCCGGTAATGAATCAAACAGTTTATCAACAATTTCTTCATCAGAATACGTGATCTTATGTCGTGCAAGCTCCAACTTCAGATGACCGAATCTTTCAATCATTTTGCAAACTGATTCATTTTTAAGACAGCCAAACTCTTTCCTAAGCAGTTTCGTTTTGTTTTTTACAATCTCTTTGCTTCCAAGACACTTCTTTTCGAGTTTTCCCCATAAATCTTTAGCATTGGCATAGTCTATCAAAGAAATAATATCCTCCCGAACTGATTGAAACAACAAAGCTACACACTTTTGTTCAGCTACAAAAGTTTCAATTTCTTCAGCATTTCTTAATGCTTCACCATTCCTCTTTCCCTCAGCATAACCGTTTTTCATACTCTTCCAGCTGGGAAAAGCGAATGCCATTAACCAATCTTCGAACTTTGTTGCCCACCTGCTGTAATCTTCTATAGCCATCAACTTAGGAGGTTTGTTAAACATTCCAAATGCGCTTTCGGACTCCCAAGCATCTTTCTTTTTCTCTTTTGGTTGATTCTCTTTCGTACTGCTCGATGACGTATCATTGTTTCCTGAACTTCCCGTGAATGCGTACATGTCGCTGAACGGATTCAAGAACATATCATCCATTTTGATCGTACCTGCAAAATCAACCAACACTTAGAAAAATTTTCGAGATTTTTGAAAAACAAAACCACAAAAACGGATCTATCTGTACAAATGACAGAAAAGCGAACTGATTAGGTTCAAATAAGCGAACCCAAAACACAAACTACCGTACAGGCGAACCAGAAATTGTCACAATGAGCGAACCCAATAATGATCGTTCGAGCGGACCAGACAGTGTCCGTTCGAGCGAACCAATCAATGTTGAATGAGCGAACCAGAAGTTTTCTTTCGAGCGGACCAGATAGTGTCCGTTCGAGCGATCCTGATTGTAAAATTGTCCAAAAGAGCGAATCAGTTGGGTTATTACGAGCGAACCTAAAGCTAAATTTCGAGCGAACCTAACAGATTTTGTCTAGAAAAGCGATCCTGAATGTTCGAAAACGCGAACCTTAGTTTTTAGCCTGTTTTACCCATTTTTAGTCCGAATTTCACTCTAAAACTTTCTAGGGTTTGTTATTAGTGTGTTTTATACGTCATACTCAAATTTCAGACAATTTCAACCGTAGGAACCACTAGAAACTGAAAAAGTATGAGAGAAAGTGAGTAGAAAAGAGAAATTTCTGTAGATCTATGCTGTAGTAGTATGAACTCCTCGTCCTGTGCTCTGATACCACTTGTTGGACCGTTCTTTGACCCGAAAAGTCAGTCAGAGTAGCTCATCTTCATGTATGAAGGTGGAATCAACATATATGAAGTTACAACAGCTTATCCTTTCAATTCCTATCTTTTTATTGCTTTCTGATGAGATTTTGACAGAGTTTCGGCTCCTAAGCACACACATACACACACACGAACCGCTTCAAATGACCCCCTATATATAGACTCAGTGGTTCGCTTATATGACAGGTCATATAAGCGGACCTGGTACAATACTGACACATAAGCGATCCTAACTATGACACATAAGCGATCCTAACTATGACACATAAGCGATCCACAATGAAACATTGACAAATAAGCGGACCAACACCTATTTAACACAATATTTACACTTTGACCCCCTGTTGACCAATATTGACTTCAGACTTCTTGAAGACGCAGTCAACAGACATTCCGTGCATCAACAATTAAAATCACCATTTAAAGATTTTTTTTTACTAGTAATTTAATTATCAATACAAGTTATTTATTTAATTAATATTACAATTATAAAAAAAAGGATTATAGAAATTATTTTATAATTTACGAATATCTATATATATTAATAAATGAGATGATTTGGGCCATGTGTCATTGGATGGTGGAGCAATTTGATGATGTGGCATCTTATGGTGAAGGTGTATTGTGAGTTTGGGAGGGAATCCACTATATACACAATTCCACGCGGGATCCGTTTTTAAATTGGGTTGGAATTTGGATTTGGGTCAACAATCTGGATCGTATATATTATCTTTGCTAACCAACATTACTTTTCTAAACCCTAGCCTCCCTCTCATTCATCGATGTACTGGATCCATCACCGTCTTCTCCAAACGATTCAACAAACAGGTAACAATTCTTCAAATACTGATTCATGTTTGATAATGCACCAGATGGTCACGCATTTGATTGATGAGTATTTTTGTATACGGGTCTACTTCTTTGGCTATGGTACCTTATCTCTTTCCTTCCTTCTGAAACTAGAGTAAACCCTAAATATTCGTCATTGCTAATTAATCGTCGCCGCCATCACGACCACAAACTTGCGCTGATTGATTCGTTTCAAGGTAAGTTATCTCTGATTGCAAACCCTTTTTCAGTAGTTGTTGATTCTTGAATTGAAATTGGCTTTCAGCTTTGATGGAAAATATGCTCGAATACTATTTGACTTTTTCATTGGTTGATTATCTTCAAGGTGTATGGAAGCATCATGAGGATTCATGTTTTAAGAAAGAACTTAGGGATTTGGAGGAAAATGGTAACTGGAATTTGCTCCCATTTGAAGCGGATGATACACTGATTATGGATGGTATTATTGATTTGGATCGAGAGGTTTCTACTCGCCCTAAATGTTGAATGTTAGGCTTATTTCCCTTCATCTCTATAAATTCAAGGTTTATTTTCTTTACTTTCTTTTGCAATTGCTATGTTCTTTTCTTCCAAAATATGTATTTGTGTACCTACTAAACAAAATCCTAACAAGATAACATCATTTGGGTATTTGAATGCATCTGAGTTATTTGTTTGGTGTGAATCTTGGCGATAATTTGTTACAGGAGTGATTTGATATATTTAATTAAGAATTTTACAAAATTTATTGACTTCAATGGCTACATATGAATACGATCATTGTTAACTGGATGTATTGCCACTCATGATCGGTTGTTTTGTCTCTGTACAAGTTCCAAGAAGGCTCCAGGATTCGCTCTTAAATCCCTGCCACATGTTGTTGATATGATAATCATCTCCTGGCGTGCTTCTATGTATCTGTGAATTAATACGGTATATTTGATTTTTGCTGGTCAATTGAAGGTTTATATGTTTTTCATATTGCTGGTCAATTTTGGTTTTTTTATGTTTTGATTTATATTTGACTTTTTTTGTTGCAGTGCCAAAAAGAACATGTTGATTATCATCTTCCACCTGAGCGTGCTTGCAGCCTCACTAAGCAGGTAATTTTATATTTTGTAAACCAATTAGCTATACTATTCGAGTTATTTACAATATACTAATAGTCTTGAACATTTTAGTTAAGCAGGTAATTTTATATTTTGTAAACCAATTAGCTATACTATTCGAGTTATTTACAATATACTAATAGTCTTGAACATTTTAGTAATTTGGAGCATTAGTGAGTTAGACTCACTTAGATCAGCTCCATTTACTATTTTCAACCCGTTATTTTCACTATAAAAGATCTTTTCCATCCAAAAAAACTTCACAAACCCTGACTGCACGGGGACTGCCGGTTAAGAATATCCACCAGCAAGATCTTCCTCAGCCATTATCATCTATTGGAGGATTGACGAGGTTGGAAATACTACTAATGTTTTTGTAAGTTGGCCCATTTATGCATTTTTTTAATGTTTTTTTTTTTTGTTCAGATAATAATATTTGTTATGTTTTGTTTTGATTTGGATTTCCATTGTTAATTCATTCAATTGATGCTACCAGCATAATCTAATCGATGCTACCATAATCATTCAATTATTAATTCATTCGTCTTCACAAGCCCTAAATATGAACCATGTCTCATCGATGTATTTGGTTTTGATTTGGATTTCCATTGTTCTTCACAAGTAACCTTAAGCCACGGTAAGTTATATGTATCAGCTTCGTTTCTTTATTTTCATTAAACACCTTAAATGCCTGTCTCTTAAATTATCGACAAACTGCTTGCTTCTGTATCTCTCGATCTCCATTAAACAACAACAAGAATCTCTCATTTTTCTTCACTTTATCTTGCCGGAGTCGTTTCGCCAGAGCTATTTTGTCATTCTCAGGTCACTGTTCTTCAAACTAAACTATTTCTTTTTTCATTTCATTTATGGCTAATTGATGTTCGATTACTTTTATCCTTTTGATTTCTGGATTGCAGGGATTTTGATTTGAGAAATTATCTTAACGAGTTTTTCAATCGGTGTCGGAAAGATTTTTATTGCATAGTTTGTGATCGTGTTGTTGAGGTGAGGCGGTTATTTTGTTACTATTTTGATTTATCGGTTAATTGATTCTGGCTTATTGATTGTTAAGTGTATATATGATGTTGATGATATCAATTTGAATAGATATAAAATTGTTTATGTTGATTGCTTATAAAATTGTTTTTTTTATGCTTCCAGCTTCTTCATTGTTACATGTATCTATGATGTTTATATCCTTCATTGCTAGGATGCTTATGTTGAGGTATTATTCTTCACTGGATTTTGTTGGAAGATTGCCATTCCTTGAATCCCGAAAAAAAGTTAGCAACTGTGTGGTAAGCCAGCCTCATTTGTATTTATGTCTTTGCCATTGAATTTAATAGTGTTTAAAGAGAAGAGCAAGTGCGTGTTTTTCTCTTTTTATGTTTTTATGTCTCCTTTAAAGAGAAGAGAATGTACATAATGGTAAAAAGATAAACATAGATGAAGAAGATACAATATTGATGATGATGATAATGGCTGAAGATGAACGATGGCGACAACTGGCTGAATTAGGGTTCCGCTCAGAATCTTTGATACTTCGGCCAGAAGCTAGGGTTTCGATGGTAGGTTCCACCGTTCCAGCGACACAAGTAAGATAAATGGTCTTCTGGGTTGCTTTTCCGGTTGTATTTTACCATATTAATATTTTACCATATTAATGATTGCATATTTTACCATATGCAAAACTTAGCAAACAATGAAACGTGTTAAACGGGTCGAAAGTCGCCCAAAAATGTATTTAAATGCTTATAACTTTCTACATTGCTTTTTTATATAAGTATAATATAATATCCAAATTTGACCTTTCATATTAAACAACAATATATTGTAATATAGACTTTGACTCCAGGTTTTGCATCTTAATAACCATTACATCATAGTTTTTAATTCAAAACGTTTTTTAAAAAAATATATAGACTTTACCTCCAGGTTTTGCTATAACCATAGTATGGGAAAGGTACAACTTTTAAATATCTTAATAACAATTACATGCTATTGTTCAATTTTTTTTATTGATACATTTTTTCCTAATACTTCTATTTTTGCATGGGAGCATGTATACAAAGGCAAAAATGCCACCACGGCTTCTTGAAGTATTAGCGTATGAGATAAGATTGAAAACGTGTAATTTTTGGTATTGGTCAATGGACTTGTATCATCGTTCTGATCAAAAGCCCTAAAAATCTGTTTGTAATTTGGAAAAAAACTTAACTCCGTTAAGTTTTTTTAATGGGGGACCATTGTAGGAAAAATATGTGAAAGGTGGGACTGGTGGGGGGAATATTCTGAGGTGGGATTATTAATGGCCAATAAGGTCTAGGTGGGATTATTGCAGGCCAATTCCCCTTAAATTATATATGGGTCAACTTGATCCTAAACCACTTCCACAGACCGATAGAAGTATGTCGATTCATCTGGCTACTTTGTCCTATATGGTTTTAAACTTTAAGTTTAAATTAATATTCCTGAAATACCAGTCTTTTTCCTCATATGGTTCCTTAAGTCTAAATTGTGGCAGCCTTGGATAAAAGTATGGTTCTTCATAGAGGTGGGTGGGTCAGCTGTTTGGATAACAGGTCAAAATGAGAATTTTGGTACAATTGAATTGACCCGGAACACATTTTGTGCTTTTTATAAGCAATTAGTGTGTGAAACTTAATTACGAAAATTATTGTATTAATAGTTATTTAACTTTTTAATTAATCAAACTTACTTTATAGTTAATATCTTCATAAACTATAAACTGGGTCTTTATCAACCAATATATGGTTGTGATTAACTATATATTCATGAGTAGAGATGAGCATGGTACTGGTAACGGATCGGTGCCTAAAATACCGGTATTGAAAATCGACAAAAGTGGGTATTGGTACGGGACCTATACGATACCGGTATTTGAAGGTAAAAATCGGTATTTTCCGGCACCGTACCGGACCAAAAGTACCAATACCGAAAACTTCAAAAAGTGGGTACCGAATCATTATCAAATGATGTTGGTCTATTAAATTCAGTATTGATACCCGGTACCAAATGGCAAATGCTCATCCTTACTTTGGAGCACATCACACTTTTTTAAACCAAGCTTATTTTCAAAAGGATTTGCCAATTTTTTAACATGTCTTTGAAATTTGACCAACTATAAATGCTATATTGCAGGTTTGCATGTGTTTTAAAAGGCATCAACATTTGGGTGTTGAACATTGTATTCGTTGATTCCTCGGGATATGCTACCGATATATTGGTTATCAAGTACACAACAAGTCTCTTTAATCATATGATTAAGCTATATCCTGAATCATATGATTAGTGTTATCCTTAATAAAATTGGGTTATATCCATTGTAAAATGGGTTAACTTTCGGACTGGTTGTTGCTGGTATATCAGATGTACTTTTGATGAATGAAATTCAATTTTGTGGTTCTTATTCCAATTTGAACTTCAATGATCTCTGTATACAACTGCATAAGTAGCTTTTAATACTTCCTCTTAAGAAATGCTTTTGGCGCGGTCTTTGTCAACTGAAAGTTTGCGTTCTATCATAACTTGATATTTACTTTGAAAATGCTTTTTCTTTATAATGATATGCTCAAACTGCAGTTTTATTTTCATATATTGAATGAATATCTGATCCTTTTGTACTCACTGGATTTTTTTTATCTATGGCGTATGGCAGTTGTTACATGTGGTGCAATAAGTTTTTGGGACTGGAGAGTAGAGCAAGCAATCTTCCATAATTTGGGCTTACAACTAATGCAATTTACGGCCTTACCAACATCCAACTACACGAGAATCAAGTAAGTTATCTTACACATATACATGGGTGCATGACAACAATTTAAATATATCTTAACAATTTCTACTAAATTAAGGGCGAACTAAGGTTGAGCAGTGGATTTGTGAGTAGGGGCTCGATTTTAGAATTCGCTTTAGCCTCCTAAAAGGTACAATTTAGAATGTTGCAAGTGTTTTGAATAGGTGATGCCGTACTTTCTTTTGTTAGTTTTTTTTTTTACAAAGATATAAGTTTATAAAGCTGAAGGATGAATGCGAGGAAGAAGATAAAAAAATTTCTATAAAACTATAACATATTAGAATCACATGCATAACATGTGATCTCACCAAGGGCAAAGTGTCTACTATATCATCGGATTCAAGTTAAAAGGTAAAGTGCTACAGCCTAAGTTCTTTGGTTTTGTAGTGGGTGTGTTGTTAATGGGACCAAATAACATTATTCGTGAATGACATAATAGCACTTGAATTTTGGAGGATATTTATGCAAGTATACTAAGTTTCTTTTTACTGTTAAAACGTATATTTCTATGATTTCCTGCTCATGTCGTCACGAACAAACACTTCAATATGGGATGCTAATTAGCTCTTATATTTTCTGTTGTTTAATCATATGCCGGGTTCGCGTCAAACCGCGAATTCATTTACCTAAATGTGTCGGTTGGGTTAAGCAAACATATCCGCAAATCTTTGATGATTAACAAGTGTTAAAACTCTACAAGAGGGATAAAGTAGTGAACTTGGTAACTAAGGCTACAAGCTCTAGCATATTTTTATGATTTGAGAAGTGGAAGCAATGTAGATATCTGTGTGATAGAAAAGGTCTCTTTGTTCTTCTCATTTTGACAATATATCAACAGATTTATTCATGGTGTAGACATTCTTAATAACAGTTGATAGTATATTCAGGTAAGAAGTAATATCTGAGGAATCACCTTACCCCAAATCCATGCACCTACACCGGTTCGAAGGCCGACTGGTTAGTACCTTTTATTTTTCATTAGGAAGAAACGAAAAAGTTAAGTTGAGTTTTATAATTATGCATAATCTAAATTTGATGATATAATCTTTCAATTTTTAACGGATATAATCTTGCAATTAAAGAGGGTTTGCTTACAAAGATTACACCACTAGAGGAGATGGTTAATGTGGTACGAGTGGGAGAAGATGCCATGGAAGAATAAGTTTGTTATTCTAAGGAGTTCTTCAAAAAGTTATGTGTTCTTTATACACGTATGATCAAATTTGTTTGTATTATTTCGTTCGAATATTAATAATGAATCTAAATAACTTTCTTGAGCCAGGAAGCAATTCCGGGTGATAACCGATGTTGTATATGGGAAATATTTAGATATTTAGATATTTCGTGAATTCTAATACATATTTCATTTTTTCATTAATGCTTAATTTCAATTATTTCCACTTATAAGCTTTATATAATTCTTATTCTTTGTACTTTTTTTATTTCTTATCAAAATTAAATTTTATAACCAGTGTATCACACGGGTACATAACAAAACACATATTTGTAAATTGCTTTACTAATCTATATACTATAGTCAAATATATGTTACAATCTTTTCATACAATGGTTTATATTTCTTTTGAGATGGTACTGTTTGAGATTTTAACCAAGCTCAATGCCAAAGCAATTCATCGGTTAAAAATATACATAATTAATAACTAATAAAATAATTAAACAAATGTATAAGGTATGAGGTTTTCAATTCTTGAGAAACAAATTAAGCATGCAATTGGAAACAACTCTTTCAAAAAGTCCTTTTATTTTCTCATTTCTAAAATATAATGATTCATGGTGCCTTTGTTGACATGATTGTCAGGGTGTTTATTTAAATATTTTATATGACATTGGCATTGTGGTTGGCTTCTAACTTTTGATGTCAAAGTTTGGCACTTTGTTTATGTAACATGACACTTTGTTTGTATTTTATTTTGATTTGTTTTTACACTTAATATATTTCTAATCAAATTTCTCCTACCCGGGAAGTTCCCGGGTTATAACCTAGTTAGTATAACATAACTAATAACATTTGCAAGTATTTGGAATTTGGAATTTCCATCAATACATTCATTAATTATTATGAAAGAACATATAAGTAAAGATGCCATCTTGTCCCTACTTTTCAAAGTTTCCGCCAAACATGCCAATGACATTATTGTTTCCTTTTGAGCTCTCGCGGATTTTCGGTGTCTAACTGCGATTTCGAGTTCCCATACAAGGGGCGAATGAACCTAGACTCCAAACTAATAATTCTTTCTTTTTTGGAAATTGACGAATTCCAATCGAATCAAACTGTGTTAGTATATGTATCACCTCCATCCTATCCTATAAGTCCAACACACTCCCAAACTCTCTGCTAATATCACACTTTCGTTGACCCTGCCGGAGACTACCCAGTCGTCGCCGGAGACAAAACGATGGCTGCCATCACCACCACAAAACCTTAACCAGCCATCTACGCCTATATTGCCTGTTTCGAGGACCTGTCATCGCGTTTACCACTTTCTTCGAACTCGACCCCCATACAATCACTCTCCCTCGTTTAATCCGCAACCTATGTGACCCCAAAACACGTTCACCGGAGTCGAAGTGTTCGCCGGAGTAATCGAGACACCGTCGGAGTAACCAAGTTCGCCGGAGTTCACGACGAAGACTGTTTCGGCATCGCCTTCGGTATACCTTTCTTATTTTTTTTCTTCTTTGTTGCCTCGTTTAAATTCTCCGTTAAAGTAGCATTACTTTTGCGTTCAAGTAAACTGCACGCTCAAAAAAAAAAAACTTGCATCGAGTCGAACAGTTCTTTGTTTCAAAAGAAGAAGGATGATGATGTTGTTTTAAAAATAATAATAATAATAATAATAATATTAAACACAACTAAACTTCACTAGAACGTAGAACGCCTAATGTTGTTTAAACATAGCACCGGAGACGCGGGTTCGGCTCCGAAGAACTCGCTGGAGAATACGAGTTCGACGGAAGTCGACGCGACTCGATATGCATTCTTTTCCTAATAACCAACTCGTTTTATTAATTAACTCTAGGAAGTATGACAATGGGTTATGTTTGGTTAAATATGATATCCTGGTCACTTTTAAACAAAGAAGATGATGAAGTCTAGCACCTATTCAAAAGTTTAACTACATCCTAGTACAGTGGTTAGTATCTTGTTGTTGGCTGGTTAAACAAAAAATAAAACACAAGAAGTCAGGGGTTCGACCCTGCCCCCGTGCTTGTCGATCTTTTTTTTTCTTTTAATTTTGTTTTTGTTCCAATATATCGTGCACACAAGTTCTTAAATAAAACATTTACAAATTGTTAATTTCAAACTGATTTTTATAATTTAGGGTCATGTCCTCTTCAGATCTAATGTAATAAGCTAATGAAACCAAATAATTAATGAATCTTTTTTAATACTATAATTCTAAATAACTATAATAACTAATAAAGATCACCTATGATTTTCAAACTATTTTAGTTAGTTATTATAGAAAATCGTTATTTTAATTTACTTAACTCGTTAAGTAATACGACTTAACCTGCACATCAGATCCTTTCTTATACTTTCAGTTCGTTAAGATTATGGTATAAAACCTGCACATCCTTTAATTAAACTATGAATGATAAAATAAATTTAATCAACGTATTCACTTGTGTTTTGTGATACTTAGTACCTCGTATTTCATATCTAGGATAATTGCTTTGTTCGTTCTCTTGGATTTTCTCAATCTTTACTCGTGCGACATTTCAAGAAATTCTTATATGCAATCAGTGTGAGTATACTCGTCATTGGTGCAACTCAGGGAATATACCAAGGTAAAATTGTGGGACAATGATTGTGCTTAGACATAAACAAAATGCTGCTTCCTACACAATGAATAAACCAGATCCACACGAGGTGCGGAATCCAGAAAAACTAGAAGCCTTACATCTAGGAACCATATCTGTCAACTCAGTCAAACATCATTAACTTGACCAACTTGTCATTGCAGTTAACGAACCCGAAAGTACTTAAATTTTCTTCCGTTGAAGTCTTCACTTTCACTTCTAACAAGTAGAAATTTGCATTTCTGCTCCCCTCAAGTAGTTGCATCACGTTGTTTTCCTTCGCTGAGAGCGAAGACACATTTGCTTCGTATATTTGGTCACTTCTTCGTTTTAGTAAGAACGCATCGCTTCATTTCTTGAAAACCTATATATAACCCATGCACCATTTGCTACGCATGCGGTTTCATTTCGAATAAACGCTTCATGAATGTTCATATATTACGTTGTCAAATCTAATTACTAGTTGTGATTCGAATGACCTACACTTTTGTCGTTGTTGACTCTTCTGATATCAAGTCAACACACTTATTGAGACTACCTTCTTTCAAGTTACATGTTTGCTATCATGTCAAGATTTCCTTGTTGATATGTACGTATATTGTTTGGCTACGTTGAAACTAGGTTCAACTGCTTGAACTTATCCAGTTCACATGTTTAATTTGAGACGCCATATGATGCATTGAGAGCATCATATTCTAATACCTTGGCACATATTCTTTTGTTTCGGGTCGTAGTAGACTTATTTGGTCTATGACTCCACTAAATCGTGATAAATTTCGATACCTTACAGTGATACTTCCACAAAATTGAAGCTTGCGCTTATCTGACTACTCACTTCGTACACGGATTTAATTGATTATTTGACAACTTGCCCTAAATCCGTTTTCTTTATCACAACTAAATCACTCTTAACAAACTTACGTGCTGAGTCAAAGGTACATAAATTCATTTCATATCATGGTGTAACCCCTAACGATTCTCTCGTTATCAATCAAACGCCTTGCAGTACTTAGTTTCATCTTCCGGCTTGTTTCGGTACACCTTCATCTGGTTTCAAACTCAGTGATTTTGTTCAGTCACCGCTATTTCAAATCTTGTCGTTGCGATACCTTGTGGTGTCTTTACAAACTTGTAGCTTGTGCTAATCATGGTCAACCGTTCCACGCAAAATACATAAACTTTTGTTGACTTGTCATTTAAATATTCCTGATGCAACTACAATTCAAGCAAGAATACACCAGATTCGTTTGTGTTCATTCGGTGTATTCTCGCAGTTCAAAATGTTCAACGCACCGAACCTTGCCACTCGTCTACTTGAGAGTTGACAGATCACTTTACCATTTCATGGAGTTGATAATTTTTGAATTTATATAGCGAACGCTCTGTTTCGTGAAAACTCGCTTGGATACTGCGATCAATCGTTTGAGGATCTTATTAGTTGAAACTCCTCTCTTGTGGACCCCCTGCTAGCTGGAATACATTAGGCTATACGTAAAGCACATTTTGTACTTCTAACATCAACGGCTATGAGCACCCACCTTCTTAACCCTAGGGTGCAGATTGTTAAATATTCTTGGACCCACCAAGTGAGAGTAAGGTTTGGTTCTGTTGATGACTATCTACCTCGATGTGATTTATATATGTACATGTGTGACGTGACCATAAGGAGTTAAGGTAGTACAAATTTCGGGGATGAAATTTCTTTAACGGGGGGAGAATGTGACAACCCTCACCAAAGCAGGTATCCGTACGACTTAATTAATATCTAATTACTGCTTAATTTCTGTGCTTGCTTGAAAACGTGAATAAACTGCTACTTGAATTCTGATACACTTACTTGCATCATACTTTATTTACTGTCACTCCATAATTTACATACAGAGCTTTAGTGACAAACTTGACGCACAAAAGCACAGTAGCACAATAAACGGATAACCAGTAAACGTGCTGGCATAGTCAGCGCCAGACAAACACTGTCTCTAAGGCCAGTATGAGCCGGGAATAGTTTACTACACTAGTAGAAAGTGTAGGGAGATGAGGATTGTCGAACTGCGTCTCTAGGTGATAATTATAGTGACCGGATGTGCCTAAAACGTACTTTGTGTACAAAATTCAGCACTTTAAATAAAAATTCAGCATCTAGCTAACTAATAAAGTGCCAAAACATGAGAAAATATTACCAGACACTTTCCAAAGTGTCGGGAATAAGTTGTGTCACTAAAAATAGTAATAACGACACTTTAAAGCTTTGTTAAGCACTTTACTGGATCACTATCCAACCGAACAACCCGGAACATAAAAATATTGCCAACAACATTGTTTCTCTTTTTCTGAGCCAGTTAGGGTCTCTGAATACCCTAACACCCGCTTTAATGCATAACACGCTAGTAACCAAGTTAGCCTCCAACTTAACATAACTATAACCTAACTAGTAGTTGGAATTGAACTAGGAGACCCCCCAACCGAATTCGGTCCCCAAGGGACACCCTTGTCCTACATTTGATTATTTAATTCCCACTTGTCTAATATCTAGCTAGCATAAGAACTCTTGGTTAATGAACATGAATTTTTGTCTATAAGAACAATCATATGCACAACATAACTCTCACCCCACACTTGATCAACATTACTCTCTCTCCCTCTCCTCAAGCTTACGGTCGAACACCACCCCTCATCCATCCATCATTTTCGATTTCCATCAACCCATTCCAAGTAACTACAAGTGTCAAGGATCTCATACTAGGAAGCTTGGTGCATTCGGAACGTGAAGGACCTCTCTTCATTGCTTTTATCCACCCAATCTTCGACTAGTTTCTTCCCTAGCCTCGAGCTAGTAGTAAGTTGCTTTAAACACACTCTCGATCTAATTTAAAGTGGTTAAAATGAAGTATGGCGGTTAAAACTCATGAACATACAAGAAGACATGCTAAAAGTTTACTAAAATGTTGAAAATGTTGGTTAAAAGCATAAAGGTTGTATAAATCTTGTAAGACTTGTTTTGTGTGATTATTTAGTCCCGATCTATGTTGTGGTAGCTCGGATCATCGTCTAACCCGGATTGGTCATGTTCATGAAACATGACATAGAGTTTGCTTAAGTGTAAAAAGGGTTAAGTGATGAAACTCTACCACACACCAAACATGAACTTGTGTAAAATCGATTTTACTTACGAAATAGTGTTCAAAACTAGTAGATCTACGGATCTACAAGTGGTATTTTCAAAGGACCAAGTGTCAAAGAAATCATATTTTCTAAAACCGGGTCTTACATGAACAAGAATGATTTTTAAACTCACAAGTGTATAAACACTTGTGTAACACTAAGTTTCGACAAAGAACGAGTTTTGTCAAATATTACAAGAAGTTGTAAAGATGGAATTTCTTTAAAAACGAGGCTTTTACGAAACCGGATTGATTTTTACAAAGATCCACTAAAAATAATGGGATTTGCTTCATATTCCGGACAAACCACAAGTTCATGTAATTTTTGCGATTTACATATATATTGACTAGTTTGATGCTTTGGATACTGTTTTGGTTGAATGAGAAAATTGTTGATTTGAATTATAAAAGAAAATGATACGCTTGAAAGCGTGGCCACCTCCAGTTACAGGGGAAACTCTGGCGAAATTTTTCTAAAAACCTAACACTTAAAAGTATTTTCATCACAAGTGTTATAAATGTATTTCTGACTTGTTTTCAAAATGTAAATTTCGCCACGTCTTTATTTACAAAATATCGGAGGTGGGATTTACAAAATAAAACGGGATAAATATATATTTGATATATATATTTTTCATAACGTCACTTGTGAATTTTTATGATTATTTTGTGAACTACACAAATATTATTTTTAGGGTAAAAATAATATTACCAAAGGTTAACAACTCCAAAATAATACGAACGCCTTCACAATAAATATTAAGTTACAACGGTATTATTAATACCACCCGATCTTTAAAACGTAGCTTACGCATTTTCGGAAAAATACTAATGAATGAGTATTTTGTCAAGGTATTATTTTGGGAAAATCATATGTATAAATATATAATATTTTTGAGAAGAATATTTATATTTTGGAGTAAGAAATAAAATATATATTAGGTGAGACTTAATAATATATTTCGAAGTTATACGAACGCACATGTATTAAATCCCCCATCCTTGGGAAGGAAAATAATTACCAAGTATTTACAAAATGTAAACACGAAATAGTTGTCTAACTATTTCCCAAAAACTTAAACCATAAAGCTAAGGCACGACCGTCCGTCTAATAGAGTTGGTACGTGTAGGTCGTCGCACAGCTGCTTGATCAGGAGATATACTTGGTAGAGACGCACCACTGTGAGTTCATCTCCCCCTTTTCTCTTAACTGTTTTCAGTTTTCTAAACTGCGGGGGTGAAATACATGTTACTATGATTACGAATATTTCTTACATGGTATGGTTAGCGTAAGGAGGGTATTTATTTAGATCATGTGAATGGGTAGGCGGAAACTTGATGCCATTAATCCTCATAGTAGGACCGAGGGGCAGGAGCGGTAGATCTATCTGGGTGTAGCGAGCCCAGCCCCAGGCTCAGCATAACGGACCTCGGGGTGACTTCGTACCCAACGCATAAATCTGCTAGGTTTGAGTCTTCCTACTTGCACTTCACACATATCGATGGCCTTGCAAACCATTGGTGATCTCTTTTTCCTTATTTGCTACATACCAGGATTTTATACCTACAAAGGTTTTACTTACTCACTACACATGAACTTGCTTAACAATTTTTGTTGATTTTTCCAACTTACATGTATTTCAGGTAATTAAGGATCTGGCATGGTATGCTACGTTTTTCACGCTGCTTAAAAGTTACGAGGTCATCGAAGTTTAGGGGTGTGGCTTTTACCTGGACGAGTCACAGTCCTTAAACTGCGTCTGCTTTACGTTGTGGTCATGAATTCCGATCAATGTTTTATGTTATTAGGTTGTAATTTCCGATGCATGTGTCAGCACTTTTAAAACAATGTTGTGGTACTTTTATTTTGAAACTTAAATCAATGGATGATCTGCATGTTTTTAACTTCCTATAGCTTTGTTATGATTAAGCTATGGTATTAAGAAGTCACACCAAATTAACCACGCTTCCGCAAAGCCAGGGTGTGACAGCTTGGTATCAGAGCTCTGATCATAGCGAACTAGGATTCCTTCTTGAGTCTAGACTATGATCACTAGGGCTCTCACGAAAACATTTTTACTGCATACAAGTCCAGATCCAAAACGTTTTTATAAACAAATGTTGAGCACATTTTATTTTTTTTGTTATAGGCTCTGTCTGGGAGGCCGAGGCTTGGTCTGGGAGACCGAGGTAGTTGTCTAGTGGGACTAGTAAGAGCAGTCTGAGAGGCTGGGAGAATTGGCTAGTGGGACTAGGAAGAGCAGTCTGAGAGGCTGGGAGAATTGGCTAGTGGGACTAGGAAGATCAGTCTGGGAGGCTAGTGGGACTAGGAGAACTATTTGATTGCTTAATTGGTGACTAATGTGTTTACCTGATTGTATGATGGATTATTTGTGCATATTTGTGTTTATGATACAGACACCACGTATTCAACAGGTACTGGTGAGTCGGACACTACAGACCCCATGCCCCTAAGATCAGCCGACATAGCCCCATCAAAACACGAGGTGTATAACTCAACTACTACCAACACGGACAATGACGATTTCCAGCCATTTGCGCTGCCCGATGTCGTGGATGAGCCCGCTGATAGCCCTATCGCTGGGGATTCGCCGTTCGTGGAAATCCCTGCCCCTATACCTCTTGCCGCTTACCCTATTGTTGATATGCCGCTGGACGTAGGCGCTAACGACGACGTCGACTTGTTTGATGAGGACCCACTCAAGGGTAACATGGAGGGCGAGGCCCTTATTGCTGCCAGTGATCTCCTACTTCTCGCTGATGCTCCCGCGGAGGAGGCACCCATCCATTCACCTGTCCCAGATTCCTTTGAGTTTGTAGCATCTGCACCTTCACATGCGCAGGGAGTGCAGCATCATTAGCACGACACGGACCCTGATAAGGCATCATCCACTACACCTGCCCCTGCCCCTAGCTTTGAGTTTGATCATAACATTGAGTTTATCCAACTAGATCAACCTGTGGTGGATCCCGTAGCCCCTGTTGACCCAATGTTGCTGACCCCGCAAATTTTGAGAAGAAGTATGAGGATCCGGAGCCTGCAGTGGCCCCCGAGCCAGTAGTTGCTCCTGACCCCGTATTCGAGCATGGCTCTATTCATGCTGATGTACCCGCTGTTGATCCTTTGAGTGATGATGTACCTAATCATGATCATCCTTTTGTTGCTCCACTGTTGAAGGATGAGCATGCTTTTGATGCCCATGTTGATGCTCCCCTACATTGCTGATATTCCTGCTGATCCTTTTATTGCCCCTTTTCCTGACCCTGTGCTTAGTCATGCGCATTTTGCGACCCATGTTGATCCTCGACACACGCACACCTGAGGAGGGCGGATAGACAATGATGATGACTACCCCCTTTTCATGGTACCTGTTACACCCCCCCCCCATGTGGCTCCTGTTTTAGCCCTGTTTCAGTTCCTATGGATGCACCTTTGCTCCCACACTCACCACTGATGCTCACCACACCGTTACATGACCCGGAGCCTGCGCCCAAGCCAGCTACTACACCATTTGGGTCAGCTTGATGTTGCGCCTGCTAAACCTACACCTTTACGTGGTCACGATCCTGTTTCTTTTTAGACTGCCAGACATTGCACCCCTTATATGTACCTGCATCAGACAGCCCCCTCATTTGTGAAGAGGTTCGTTTTCCCTTGTGAAGATCGACGCCCATTGCGCCATCATGCTTAACACTTTCTGTCAGGATATACCCGCGCCTAGTAGGGATGCTCCAGGCCGCACCACTTGCTACATTCACTTCTACAACGCTCGATAGGCCGATTTGATGGTCCCTATAAACGCACTATGCTAACTATAAACCCTCACCATTTCTCGCATTGTGAAAAACGCACACAGGATAAGTTGCTCTTGTAACATCAACTGCAGTTAAGGATATGAGTCGCGAAACGTGGAAGCTTGAGCTGACACCACAAAGGGCAACGTCAAATGCAAAACATTGCATAACCAAAAACATGAGTTAAGGGTCTACATCACAAGACAGCATATTGTCTGAAAACTTTAAGTAAAACACCACGTCCTCCACCAGCATGCCTTGATCCGCCACGAACATCAGGATTCCTTTTATGCCCTTGACCTCTGATATTCCACCGTCCCCAGGATTTTTGATGATCATTTCTTTTACCATTAAGCGGCAAATCAGTTGACTACTTCGAGGAATATACGAGCTCGCAGAGGAATTCAAAAATGTCGACAGTTTAATTTTTCTTTCCTCCCCCGCCTTAGTCACCAGAAATGTTGGTGTCTGGAATAACACAGATTGCGTTACGATTGGGTAGAGACCCCAAGATTGTAGAAATTTGTGAGGACCACGCCTGACTACGTAATTTAGATATGCGGATATACTTGTTGGGCAAGGATAGGGAGACCCGGTGACCCTGATAATGTGATACATTTTGTAAGACAATGAAGTTGTAGCCGGAAAACGATGGGAACCAATTGTCATTAAGCATGCACCAAAATATTGTGGTCAATAACCAACGAAAGCACAGTCGTCATGTCACTGCTAAATGCGATCAGTAACGCATATATGCGTACTAAAATTTTTAATACTACATGTTTACTTGCTATACTCTCATTAAACGAAACCCTCAAATTACGTATGAATGATATGATTTTGATGCAATGTGCTTGCCCGTTTAATGAAAAACTAATCATAAGACGTGATACCAATATAACAGGAATGTGCTATGACTGAGAAACACGTGTTTGTTTGATATACTTTCGGTAAACATGATTCCAATTACTTGCTTGATGAATTGCGTGATGTGTAATATGATGACTTAAATATGTGTGATACATGTGCTCCAAACAACTATTTACGTTCCCTGAATAGAAGAGACCTAACTAACATGAACTTCTTCCTAGAAGATGTCGCATCAAGAAATCACCCGACTAACTGAGGCAGAATGGTTAGCGCACGCCTCTCGAGTCAGAGCTCAGCACGAGGTTCTTCGCTACCAACATGGCGAAGGTGCCTCAGGGAGAAACCTACTAACGGTTGTACCTACCAGCATTTCCTAGAATGCAACCCTCTGAATTTCGGTGGTACGGGAGGTGCCATAGCTTTTGTAAAATGGGTTGAGAATGTGGATGCCGTTGTGCGAATGAGTGGCTGCACGCCAGAGCAGCAAGTCCCGTACGTTTCCGGATTGCTACAAGATGGAGCTCTATTATGGTGGGACCGTAAGGTTCGAGAATTGGGCGAGGCTGTAGCATATGCGATATCATGGAGCGAGCTGAAAGAAATAATGCGAAAGGAGTATTGTTCTCAGAAGGATATCCAAGGGCTGGAACTAGAGTTCTGGGAGCTACAGAAGGAAGGTCCAGAGGTGGTGAAGCACGTGCGAAGGCTTTACGATTTGTCGCAAGTCATTCCGTACCTAGTGGAACCCGAGTTGAAGAGAATGGAGCAATCCATTTGGGAACTGACACCTCAAGCCTTGAGCTTGATGATGGTATCAACGCCACCATCACCCGTGATTGCCCATGTGATAGGACTGGAGCTCACCAAGGAAGCACTTAGGCTGGTGAAACTTTCGATCCCATACGAGAAAAAGGAAACACCAGTAGAGACATCTGGGAGGAACAAAAGGAAGCTCAGTGAATTTCAGGGAGGTGATCAGGCAAATGAAAAGAATAAGGCCAAAAAGGGAAAGATGTACCTGGGTAATCTACCTAAGTGTGAAGTATGCCAACGCCATCATAACGGGAAATGCGGTAATAGGAAGTGTGACAACTGTGGTAAAAGGGGACACGACAGGGAAACGTGTTGGCAGGAGACGAAAAGAGGAAAGAAAGGTTGTAACTGCGGTGGTATGGGGCACCTTGAGAAGGATTGCCCAAGGGAGATTAACCAAGACCATAAAGGAGCTTCCAACACCAGAGCTAGTGAAGCATGCCAGAATCCAGAGATGGTCGCTGGTACGTTCTTTATCAACCCAAAATTTTCCATCCACGTTATTTGATAACGGTGCCAACCATTGCTTCGCGTCTCATGAAATTAGGAATCTTCTTAGTTTAGTAGAGAGTAAGTTAGACGACCCACTATTAATGAGGCTAGTTAATAAACGACCTCGACGTAGTAACTAGGATGAACCTGCGATCGAACAATCAAGCGGAGAATCGTTATCCGCATCCCGGAGTCGAACGACGAAGCAGTCATGACTCATGAGGAAGGATACGCCTTTACAAACTACAAATTTCTTGAAGGCATGGAGGATGTTGCATAAAGAATGTGTTGTTTCTTGGCCCATGTCGGGGACAGGAGGAGCCGAAGAACTAAAGCACGAAGATCTTCTTATTGCAAGGAAATGCCCTAAGGTCTTCCCCGAGGATTTGCACGTATGTTCTCTCCCACGGCTAATCCCGTTCGCATCAGATAAATTCCCGACGTCGCACCTGCGGTCAATACCCCTCAACGACTTACATCTTCGGGAACGCAAGGATTGACAGTGAACACATGTAAATATTTTTTTGGTTAATGTTACGACCTTTTTTGGTTTTATTTATCCTTTGTCATAGTTTGCGATCCCGGTCCAACTCTCACCGCACATCCGCCGCAACGCCACTTAGATTAAAGTCTTCATTGTCTATATTAACTCTTCAATACAACATGTAACAAATTTAATTCTCTTTTTTATTCAACCTATTTTAGTTAAAACTAACTTTTAACTACATACATGTTTACTTAACCATGTTGTTTGCTTAGTATTATTGTTGTTTCGATTAAAGCTAAACGGTCTAACATTAATCAGTCGATATACCAGATAACAAATACATTCTCACCAGCATCTTTCTACGACCCTGCCACGAAGCGCGAGCTCAAACACTAGTTATTATATAAGAACCATTTGTTATGTTTTAAAATACTCTTAGTTATCTTGATACACATGAATAGGGGTGTTTAAAACTTGCTAAAAACATCCTTTAAGTCTATTTTTGTTGCTAGTTCAATCCTGTACGAGTAACCAATTATATTCCCTCATATGCATAACATGTGAAGGTATATTCATAATTTTGGTTGATCTTATAAAACCCACTAAAAACACAATGTCGTTCAATCCAATTTGCTCACTTTTTCTGTTGGTGCATATTTTGTATGCCCGTCACTATGCGAATAGGCTAGATAGAATGTGTGTTGAATATTGTATTGATTAGTGAGAAAACGGACAAGGTTTTATATTGTAAATGTACATTCATGCGGATGGAGTCAATCCATACGAATGGACATCATGACAGGTCTGCACGGATCTACATAGGTAGATCCGCACGAATGAGCAGATCCGTCTCAGGTGCTCATCCGCAGATAAAGTCCATCCGTGATTACTGATAGATGTGGATGGAGTGTGCCTATAAATAGGGATGGGGTCTCCTCATTTGGACAAGCTTTGGTTCCTAGAGGGGAGATGATGTCCAATTGGTTTCGCGGGTATGTAACTTCAAATCATTGAATAAGAAACCAGTTTAAATTAACTTGTTCGGTTCGGTTCTTCTACTTCTTTCTTATCAATAATATTCTACCGAACTAGTTATCTCGGGGCCAAAATTCCGTCAAACCTGCCGGGCCCTGGAATCTCAATTGGTATCAGAGCTACGGTACCGATTCAATCGATCTAATAGTTGATTGAATCACCTACGCTCATAAGTTTTGGTTTTTGGAGGTTTTGACGTTAAACATCAAATTGAAGGTCAATTCACGGATGGAATTTGAAATTGAAGACATCATTAGATTCGTGATTGATTTTCGCACAATCCTGTGAAGTTTCATCATGAAATTCGCAGAAATAAAGATTTTGGATCGAAAAATATGATTGGGAATGTTCTTGAGATGGTCAGACATTTCCGAGCGGATGTGCAGGTTCTCACGGATGGGGATATGTCAAAGTTTACGAATGTCGATGTGTACATTCGCACGGATCGACCTCTCGGTTCGTAGGAATCGTGTTCTTGGTTCGCACGAATCGAAATTTGTTCATTAATGTCAATTCGTTCCAAAATCAGCTCATTCGCACGGATGGACTTACTCCATTCGCAGGAATGAGCAAATGCCTAAAAAAATTTGGGCATCAATTCGTTCCAAAATTTTTTGATTGCAATGACGAGATGAGTCTCCAGAAAAAAGTTGGTGATTGAAATTTTTTTCGAGTTTTTAACGACCAAGCTGGGTTGTTCGGAGACACCGTCGGGCGCTTTAGAGTACAAATATGAAGATGCGATCACGATTGTGGAAATTAGTGGGGTAGTCATGATAATGGTTATCATCTGGGTTATTGACTATTAATGGGCCGTAACGAAAAATCCGCAATGATGAAACACTGACGTTTGGGGATCAAAATGTCATATTTTCGACAAAGTCAAGTTTTTCAAAGAACAAAGTTTTTCAAAGAACAGAAAGAACTGGATTGCCTAATTTGAGGGGGAATTTAGTGATAAGACGTTGGAATTTTACAAAAATGAGGGGGAATAAAAAATTCAATATGAAATTTCAACATTTTTGAAATTCGTGACGATGCAACAGTATTCGGGTGGTTCCGACTTCAGAACTTCAGATTGTCTAGAGATACATAGGATCTGGATTCGTGAATTCGTGATCATAGGAAGTTTAGACTCTACAGATCAGGGTCAGATTGACGTCTTACGATTTGAGTCCCGGGTCTTCGTTAAGCCGGTCAGCAGGATTAGCATCAGGAAATGCATATGTATTGTGGATACTTATAAGATATCACAGACGTGTGATAGTCTAAAGTGTCAGAATGCTTAATCTTTGAGCAGATGAATTGTTTTTCGGACTCACCGCTGGGGAATGATGATGTTTGTTGGTTAAGTTGCTGCTGGAACTAGCGGAGAAGACTATATATCTGTCTTCGTGACTGAAGAGGAAGAATGTAATCTGGGATGAATGTTTCTGAGATCTAAATATATTATAAGATGATATGTTATCCGATGAAGATTTGCTGATTGTGGAAAATACCTTTATACGGATCTATCATTCAGGAAGGTGCTTAAAGGTGATCACAGAAAACGGGAGTTCAGATTTTCGTGGGTATTCATAAACTTGAAGGTTATTGGTGTAGTGTTCGAAGTTTCTATCAATTGCCGGTTGGGTTTTTTAACATTAAAAAGATCAAGCAGGCGGAATGCGCGATCGATAGGGCTGAAATGGTAAATCAAAAACCGAACGCGGATGTGGTTAAAGCCGAAACAGAGAAGCTGCATTGATTAGTTTCAAGTTGGTGATTATTCATGAAGATTGCAGTTTAGCAAATCAGAGGAGGGTCGTGAACTATGCAGACAAAGACCTGAAGATTTATTTCAGGGGGAATTTATGCATAATGAAGATAATGGAAACCCGAATCATCAATCAAGGGGGAATCTATTGAAGATTTCAAGATGCCTGATTGAAGTTGAAGAATATTCAAACATGGCTCTAAGTTTTCAAATACACGATTCGACAGTGACGGCCAAGGGTGAATCTGTTGGTGCATATTTTGTATGTCTGCCACTGTGCGAATAGGCTAGATAGAGCGTGTGCTGAATATTGTATATATTAGTGAGAAAACGAACAAGGTTTTGTATTGTAAATGTATATTCGTGCAGATGGAGTCAATCCATACGAATGGACATCATGGCTGGTCCGCACGGATCTACATAGGTAGATCCGCACGAATGAGTAGATCCGTCCCAGGTGCTCATCCGCAGATAAAGTCCATCCGTGATTACAGATACGCGCGGATGGACTATGCCTATAAATAGGGATGAGGTCTCCTTATTTGGACAAGATTTGGTTCCCAGAGGGAGATGTTGTCCAATTGGTTTCGCGGGTATGTAACTTAAAATCATTGAATAAGAAACCAGTTTAAATTAAGCTGTTCGGTTCTTCTACTCCTTTTTTATCAATAATATTCTACCGAACAGGTTATCTCGGGGCCAAAACTCCGTCAAACCTGCCGGATCCTAGAATCTCATTTTTCTCTCTCTTCTTTCTCTCTCTAAAAAATTATATCAGTCGGCTCCTTCTTCTAATGCCCGAAATCTCTTCTGGTGGTGGAGAAATTCCACCATTAATCCTTCCAATCCCACCTATTCCTCCTGATTTAGGCACACAATCATCTAATCGTCCATCCGGTATCCCGGATTCCCACTCTCCTGAAGTTGCGGCGCTACAAAATCCCCAATGTGAGGTTGTGTTTGTGAAAGAGCTCCACCCTGTGGTTGAGTTGAACCTTCCCAGCTTTAATTCTATTGGTAATCTAGCCTATACCATCTTAAAATCCAACGAACTGAAGAAAGGAACTATGAAATCCACAACCGCCACCTTTAGGGATGTTCGTAATTCATCTAATGGCCTGGGATCTCAATTTTGTGGAAGTTCGCCCCTCAAAGGAACGTCTGAGATGCATTTGGCTCCTACAACTCTTGAAGTGACACCCACATCCTCAGATTCAGGTACAAATCATGAGTGTAGGGTCATAACTACTGGAAATTGTAACGTGACCAAACCCAAATCTGTTTCTCCAAAAAAAAAGTGCGAAATTTCATAGAGGTAAAGGATCAATTTCAAGTTTTGGGAATTTACAGGGATTGGTGAAGCTTACACAAGAAGCTAGAATACATAAAGAGGGTTTTA
Source organism: Helianthus annuus (assembly GCF_002127325.2). Classification (NCBI taxonomy): domain Eukaryota; kingdom Viridiplantae; phylum Streptophyta; class Magnoliopsida; order Asterales; family Asteraceae; genus Helianthus; species Helianthus annuus. Next base: position 139,945,923 of record NC_035445.2, read on the forward strand.
TAAGAATATCAACCAAAATTATGAATATACCCTCACATGTTATGCATGTGAGGGAATATAACTGATAAAATTAACTTAGTTAGTCGTAAATGATTGAACTAGCAACAAATAAACTTATAGACTGTTTTTAGCAAGTTTTAAACATAAAAGCTGAAACCTGCAAATTTGAGGAAATACAAAGGACGTTTTGTGCAATGTACTCTCGTTTTATTTCTTTAAAAGCATGTCGATTTTTCTAAATTGCAATGTATATCTAACGACTCGCCGAATAAGGAAGATAAGTGGAATAATTTTGTGAAACTATGTACGTATAAATAAATATTTTAGTGATTTTCTCAAGTTATATTTGTTGGATTTTTATTGCCTCAATCTACATGTTTTCATGTTGCTCGTTTTTTACTTGTTAAGTTCATTACAACTAATAATTGATTCTATATGTTATGTTTCTTTTTTTCTTATTAAAAAAAATACTAATACATGTGATCTGCACTTGTAAATAAGAGGAATAAAACAAATATATCTATAACGAAATAATTAACAATAAACATATGAATCAGGTGCGTTTTGGACGTGTATCTTAAATTTGTTATTTTAAGATTTTGTTGAAGCAAGTTGCTACGTTTTTTTTTATGTCAACATGTTAAATTTGCCTTTATAGGTAGTCTAAAACTTTAAAATAAAATATTATATTGATACTTCCGTGAATATTGAATCCACGTAACTATTGAATTGATTTCTAAGAGTGATGATTGTTAATGAGAATTAAATCGGACAACCAAATCTAAACAAACACGTAGTAAAATTAGTCTTTGATGTGCTTTTTATTGTTTATTTAATTTCTTTTAGGCCATGTGTAGTAATAAAGCCCTCAAAGGGGCGTTATGCGACATGTGGCACTCTACGTCAGCGTGTGGGCGTTATGGGGCCTTATGCATTTAAGCCCGTAGTCATAACGCCCCTACCTCATCATTACCTAATTATTTAATAAACCCTTAAATTATACATATATATATGTATGTATATATCTCTGTGAGAGTGGAGAGAACACAAACCAAATGCATGGCGCCGCGAAAATTATCACGCCACCCCCAAAAAATCGATTGATGGCGCCCCGGGGGGCGGTGTGCCGGCGCTATACCGGCGCTATGAGGGCATACCGCCCAATTATGCCGCCCCACTACTGAAAGCCTTATATGTTTGCGTTTATTCTCTTTCGTCTACAATCCTACCGGACACCGGAGTAAGACCGCTGGTATATTTTGAAATAATTCATATATATGTTAATTTGAAACATTTGGATGAATAGTGCTACAGTAATTTTTTTTTTTTTGATCTTTGACTTTGTCTTTTTGTCTTTTTGTTTTTTTTTTACTTTTAACCTTTAACTTTCAGAATTAACTCTTACGGCCACTTAGCTTTCTAAATACTTTTTAACAGAGTTTTACGTCTTTATTTTATTTACGTGTCGATACAAAATTCATATATATGTATTAATTTGAAACATTTGGATGAATAGTGCTACAGTAATTTTTTTTTGATCTTTGACTTTGTCTTTTTGTCTTTTTGTTTTTTTTTTTACTTTTAACCTTTAACTTTCAGAATTAACTCTTACGGCCACTTAGCTTTCTAAATACTTTTTAACAGAGTTTTACGTCTTTATTTTATTTACGTGTCGATACAAAATTAAGTTGATTTACGTTTCGACATATTTTTTTTTGTGTTTTCTCAATTTTCAGTATTTACACTGACACCTCTTTAACTTTCTAAATACTTTTGTAGTCGGTGATTTTTTTTCTTTTTCTTTTTTTTGTCTTTTTACTTTTAACCTTTAGTCTTCAGCGTTGACTCTTATAACATCTTAACTTTCTAAATACTTTTTAATTGACTTTTACGTCTTTATTTTTATTTACGTGTCAATATAAACTTAAGTTGACTTACATTTCGACATAATTTTTTTTGTATTTTCTCAACTTTTAGCATTAACACTGCCAACCCTTTAACTTTCTAATTACTTTTGTAATCGAGTTTTCCGGTCGATGTAAAACACGCGTCGACGTACTTTTGTACTTACCACGACTTTATTTTGTAAGTTTTCTCTTTCGACTGCTATATCAGATCAAAAACCGGGCCGCCCCGCCGCGAAGCGCGGCTATAACCCACTAGTTTTAATTATTTAAAGTTATCGTTAATGTATTATGGATAAACAAACATTCACAAATGTTACATAAATTAAAGTATGACAATTTCTTACTTATGCTAATGATTTTTAAAAATTATATATTGATAAAATATTTAGATATCCAGAAAATCGATTTTTATATTTGAAAACCGGTTCCTAACGGTACAAAAAAAAAAAAAAACAGCTTTTTCAGTGGAACCGGTTCTGAACAGTAACCATCAGCTTTATTGAAATACTCACTATAACCGGTTCCAAATAGTACCCGTAACCGGTTCCACACAGTACCCGGACCCGGTTCCATTGTACCCGAAACCGGTTACACCGGTTCTAAAAATATTGATGTGTACCCGGGTTGTACCCGGACCCGGTTCCACTTGTCGTAAATTTCATCAACTAAGGCGTTAACACCCGCTACGTTTAAAATTGGGTTTAAAGCGGCGGCACATAAAAATACGGGTGGTAAATCCAAAAAATATTTTTTAAATTTATTGATCATTGGTGTCAACATGTTCCTCAACAAATCACTTAAGTTTTCAAACTTTTTAAAATTAGTTGTTATCAAATACAATTCGGAAATAACTCGAGAACTAGTGGGATAATAAATACCGGAAATTAAAGTTGTTGATTTTTTGAAAACTTTTAAAAAATTACTAAGTGTTGTTGGATCAGTTCTGTTTAAATGTAATGGAAAACATGAATAATACCTGTTACAGCAGACAGGCCAGCAGAGAATCCAGTCAGAGATGCAGCCATTGAGTTCGACATGATTGTCAGGATGATCTGGTTCCTCCTTAGGGTGTAAGATTATGATGGTGATGAAACCGAAATTAGGGAGGTTTCGGTTATGGGAGAGAGTCACGAATTCTTGATGTTAATGAGGGTTTGATTGTGTAATGTGTGTAACCCTTTAACTCTCTAATAAGCCCTTTATTTATACACCCAAGAGGAAACCCAAATTAGTTAATAAGGGTAATATAGTCCATCAACAATTACCAACTAATTATTAATAGGTTAATAAATATATTTTGATCTAATATAATATAAATGATTATATAGGCTACAAGATTAAATATTACATTTATATATTTAATCTCACATTCTCCCACTTAGCCAAGTAATCATTTATCATGAGTATTGGGTAAGCCTGGCCAGGAGTTAACACTCATTTTAGCTTTAAACCAAAAACTATAGCAGAGAAATACAGCCGTTGAATCATCATTCGACTCAGGACCCCCATTAGTCATACTATAGCCTCAATTTAAAACCTAATAGTTACGATCAAAATATGTATAAGCCCTTTAGCGTCTGATTTGTATTTATATTTGTCTATATGTCATTATGTCACGACCCCCGACCCACCCTGGACGGAATCGGGTGCCGTGAGCAGTCCAGTGGTACCGGTGATTATTTTTATTTTGAAAAACATTGCAGCGGAAATTTCATCAGGACCGTGAGTGAGGAAAAAATATCAGAGTTTAGAAACACCGGATTTTATTTATTAAATAGATGGGATAAACCCATGTTTTACAAAGGTAGCTTTTAATATAAAAACGATATTTCTTAATTTAATTTAATTAATGAAATAAGCCACTTCTTGAAGTCCTTCAGTGCTGGATCTAATCCTTACTCCAATCTACTGTAATTACCTGAAACGCGTTTTAAAAAGGTTTTGTCAGCGGGAAATACTGAGTGAGTTCATTCAGGTTTTTTATAAAAACAGATTTGTTATAATTCACAGTATTAAGAGCGATTACAATGTTTTCATCAACCAATTATCAAGAATGGGTATTTGTCACTCGACCGGATCTGTGACTGTGGTCATACCACTATTGGGTCCCGTCGCCCCAATAGTGACGGCTAACTCACATAGAGTAATACTCACTCACATAGAGTGATAAAAATAGTAATGTGCACAATACCCCACATACCAGCTGTAATTTGGTGATTACAAAGACTTAATGCCTGTAATTATAACTTTGAAAATAACTTGAGGTATTGTAATACTTACTCACAAACTGCGAGAAAACAGTTTAAAAAGAAGAATGACTCACATTATAAACATGCAGATTCATACGGCCAAAGTTTAGTCTACAGATAAGCCTTGATATATTGCAGATTTATACTGGCAAAGCTTAGCCTATTGATTTAGCCTTGTAACCGAGTGCACACGAACTAGGTAGGTAACTTAATACAACAATTACGATAACTCACGAGATCAAATTCTCACAACAAACGACAAAGTGCGATACTTAAACATCCATCGATTTAACGACGAACGACAAAGTATAACCCTAATGTGGGTGGCACTTAAACATCCATTGGATATATTGATCTGTCGGAAAATGAATCGTAATAGCGATCGAGTTAATACCCTGTATCGTAGCAGCACCCTGCTATACTAATGCATGTGTGTGTGTGGTGGGGAGTATTTTCGGTAGTTAAACATATAGCTTAACAGAATGGAATACGTATTTGTGTAAAACCCAAATCAAACCTCAACGATAGTCACGAGATTCGAACCTTAACAAACTTCACAAAGTATAGTCTTATTCAGACAGTACTTTGGCATCCGTTTAACGAACTCACAAAGTATAGTACTTTGGATTCCGTTAGTTGGTTCCTGAATCGACCGAACAGAATATCGTATCGGTGATTATTGGTTAGAACACCAACGTATAGAGAGAAGAAGAAAAGAAATGAGCAAAGAAAAATGAATCCTAAGCTTCTTATTTATAGCAAGCAAGCAAGCAAGCACCTCAACATAATTTTTATCGATGTGGGATAGTGACGTGCCTGCCTACCTGCTTGACATGCTAGCTAGCTTGCTTATATATATTAATTCAGCTGCTTCACTCGTTTTTCTCGTATAACTTTTAAAATATAACGTTTTATAAAACGACGAATATGTCTTTAGAACGAGCATATTTTTATCTACGTTTTAACCTAAGTTTCATTAAAAACGGAGTAAAGAAAAAAAAATATTTTATTATTAATATTAAACGTTCTTATGCGACCCCATATATATCTATTTTTAATAAACCTTACTTAGCTTAATTAATCTTGTTAGCTTAATTAATATTGATTAACTGATAATTAATCATACTAAGTATTAATTTTAGCGAGAGTTGTTACATTCTCCCCACCTTAATAAAATCTCGTCCTCGAGATTTGGACTATGATATTTTCTTGGGTTATGTTTCTTCTTCTAATTAAGAGAAACAATGTATCGCGGAATGGAATCAAAAGATATTTTGAGGGGTTATGAATTTTGAAAGTAAAAATGATTTATGGAAACAATTGGATTCAATATCTGAAATGAACTTACTTTGATCAATTAGGGGAGATTCTGAATTGATAAATATCTATTTGTGAATGGAAGTATGGAAAATGATTTGTCAATGATTATCCGAAAGTCAATATCGTTTACTTAAATGGTACTGGACAATAGAATTTAGTGTATCGTAATCTGAGTACATAATTGTACCAAGAATATGACAAATCAAACGAATGGCGTATGAATAGGGTTTAGCACAGGCTACAAATCTATTCGGACGCTACAAAGTGTTTGTAATGATTGAAAGAATTCAATGATGACCGAATAAATTTATTGTTTTCGAATTTGAGAGTTTCAAGGAGGCGAATCTGGATATTTCAAAAGATGAAATGTTCAAACTAATAAGATGAAATGGTATTTTTTTTTTCAAGGTGATTGGGTTCAAGCCAAAAGATATACGATCTGTAGATTCTTAAAATGAATGTGAAGAACTTTTTGAAATTAGTAAAATTCTTTGTCAGAAGAAAACTTACCTTGATTGGTACCTAAGGAAGACTTAAGATTGACCGGGTCAAAATAAAATGAAAACATGAAAATGTTTTGTCAGATATTAAATTATGATATGAGAAAATTAATGTGTTGAGATGGGTGATTTGTAAGAATACATGAAAAGACAATAAAGTTAGTGTATTTTTGTCTTATAATTGTATTCAGATGATTTTAATCAAAATGTTTGATTAAAGATAGGTGATATTTTGATTTATTAAAATCCATTTTCCTTTTTATGTTATCATAAGGTAGAATAATAAATAAATATAGATAGGTTTAAATATTAAAACCCGTGGTAACTTTGACAAAATAATGATATAGGTTTACCCAATATTCTAGAACTTATGATTATTATTTTTAAAATCAAGTGTGTTTAACTATAAGATTATGGTATTTTAAATCATAAAAGTAGAATAATAAATGTTTATTTTAATATCAAGCATACTTAAGTATTGGCTTGCGTAAATAACATTTGATATTTTAATATAAAAGAATATTTCTATAAGTATTTAATGGTTGTGAAATATTAATCAAGATGAACATTTATTTATAATATGTTTTGTTTATGATTATTTAGATAATTCTATTCGTCCCTTTGATTGTTTTATGAAAATATGTCTTCTCTTTACAATACAAAGTATACATATAATATAAAATATTTTTATATATATATAATTGAAATTTACTAAATAAGTATGATGACTTAATTAACTAGTCATTATCACGGCGGATATTGGTTAGTGCTGCCTTGTTTAAGCATAGGTGGCCAGTCCATGCCTAACTAAGGCTAGGCTATTCAATACATGCCCTTGATAATAACTCTAGTATCTAAAAATAATACTAACACTATTACTATTAATATATTATTACTAATAATAAAACTAATATTAATTGCCAATAATAAACGCATAAACTTAAATAAGAATATACTTCAAACAAAATTTTATACGTAAAAATATAAATTCTTTACCTTAATGGTTTTAACAAAAAAATTTAAATGTAGGAATACTATATTGTAAGTTTCTATATATAATTAAGTTTATATAATGTTTTTCGATCAATGATGATAAGGTAAGAAATATCACGAAAGGCTCGATTTAGGTTGTAAGGACTAAGGAATTAGGACATGAAATGGTGGATCATTATCTTAGCACACAATTGTGTTAAGATTGCTTTCATAAAATAAATCAATAAAGCAGATTCAATATAAATAAATAAATAATTAAATCCTAGATTAGCGCAATCTTCAAATTTGTGAAAATGTCATCATAAAGGGATCGTGATCAAAGAAATGATTTGATGAGTTCGAAGACTAAACAAGCATGTTATGGTTCAAGAGAATTGAAGTGCTTGTTGGGACTATTTTGAATATGATGGTTTCAATCCATCATATGGGACTTCGAATTGATTACGTATTGAGAGCAAGTTAACTGGGTTTGGATAAAACGAGTTTTAATAAGGAAGTTCGGACATGATCACAACAGAAACCATGTATAACCTTCAAAAAGAAAATCGAGTTTTTCAAAAAAAAAATTATCGATCAAATATTAAAGAGTAATCATTTTGCAAAACGCGGTTTACAATGCAAATATCAAGTATAGCGAAATGATATTTGAGGTTGGATAAAACAATAATTTGGAATGAAGCCTTCCTAGGGTCTTATAACTCAAATGAACCACATGCGCAACAAATAGTGCATGTGTATCGTATGGATTTACCAAGAAACGAAATGGATCAATATTTGCTATTATGAAAGAATTCTTTATGGTATGATGACCATTAAAAGAACACGAAAGTCAACTTATTATAGGCAGAAGTCAGAATTGCTACGAAAGGAATATAAGAACTTTTATCTGGAATTTTGTGTGATACCTGTTGTTAAGTGCCATTATCAAGAAATGTCGAATGAACTGAAATGGAATAGGGGATTTGCAAAGGTATGTGACTCCTTTTTCAGTGATAATAATTATGACTTAGTTTAGACTGTGCACCGATGATTGTGAAATCTTGTTCCAACGTACCTCAGCGAAATGTAGATCGTTTGTAGGATCACGTGGCAAAGTGCTTCTTTTTGATTAGTAGTTTTCTACTGACAGAATTAGTATTGGTGTCATCGTGCCCAATTTATACTTTTCAAAGTTCTTGCCTTGGAAAGTCGTGTGTGATATATTTCAACGTCTGTGGACGTATATTTTAAATTTCATGTGTTTTCTTGTGCATTAGCACAATTTTATATGTTTCTTACTTGTGCATTGTAAATTTTTATACTTTCGATGATATCCCATCTTTAAAGGGTTCTCATTGTATGAGTTACGAGGTAAATGATCAAACAAAATAATGTTTGATATTGGAAAAGAGATTCCTGATAAAGAATTCTAGACACGGATGCTTGTGCTTTATTTCAATTTGTCAATCCTTATGGTTTTTTGGAATTTCCTTATAGATGTACCTATCTATATAATCACATATTTCACATGCTGAAATAAACATACCATTTATCAGGTCAATGTATTTAACAGATTCATATTTCCAAGAACCACTCAGGTATTTGGTCATGATACTATTTAGGGAAATCTCGTCACTGATTTGACATATCATTTACCCCGTCTTATCCAGTTCGCGCCGGAGCGGTAATCTCAATATGTCCGGACAAGCTGGAGAGTCTATACCCAGTTTTGCCGGAGAAAATTTTCTATTTCCCATAAATAGTATCTTTTCAAAAAGTGCCTCTTTTATTAGGGCTTTTATCCAGAATCAAGGAAATTTGTATTCCCATAACATATCTTTATTCTAGACCAAATAATATCAATAAGCAAGAATAAATAGCAATTAAGTGCTATTGCCTGCTAACCGTCATACCAGTATCCATTACATTATACTTATATAAGTAATTTACCTTAAAGTTTATTTTTAAGGCAAAATTCTTAAGTTCAAGTCTAAATACCATCCGGAGTGCTATCAGATAATATTAAGTTTCTAATTCTCCGTTTCACTTAGGTATTATTATAACACCTAATTGTGTAAACCAGTGGCTTAGCTTATACTAAGACATCTTTTCTTATGTTCAAGTCTAACTGCTATCAGCTGTGCTACCATTTAATAGAAATCTTCTAACTCTTTTTATTTAAGCTTAAGTATTATTATCATAACACTTATAGGCTTAAAGCAGTGGCTCTGATACCACCTTCTGTCACGACCCCCGACCCACCCTGGACGGAATCGGGTGCCGTGAGCAGTCCAGTGGTACCGGTGATTATTTTTATTTTGAAAAACATTGCAGCGGAAATTTCATCAGAACTGTGAGTTAGGAAAAAATATCGGAGTTTAGAAACACCGGATTTTATTTATTAAACAGATGGGATAAACCCATGTTTTACAAAGGTAGCTTTTAATATAAAAACGATATTTCTTAATTTAATTTAATTAATGAAATAAGCCACTTCTTGAAGTCCTTCAGTGCTGGATCTAATCCTTACTCCAATCTACTGTAATTACCTGAAACGCGTTTTAAAAAGGTTTTGTCAGCGGGAAATACTGAGTGAGTTCATTCAGGTTTTTTATAAAAACAGATTTGTTATAATTCACAGTATTAAGAGCGATTACAATGTTTTCATCAACCAATTATCAAGAATGGGTATTTGTCACTCGACCGGATCTGTGACTGTGGTCATACCACTATTGGGTCCCGTCGCCCCAATAGTGACGGCTAACTCACATAGAGTAATACTCACTCACATAGAGTGATAAAAATAGTAATGTGCACAATACCCCACATACCAGCTGTAATTTGGTGATTACAAAGACTTAATGCCTGTAATTATAACTTTGAAAATAACTTGAGGTATTGTAATACTTACTCACAAACTGCGAGAAAACAGTTTAAAAAGAAGAATGACTCACATTATAAACATGCAGATTCATACGGCCAAAGTTTAGTCTACAGATAAGCCTTGATATATTGCAGATTTATACTGGCAAAGCTTAGCCTATTGATTTAGCCTTGTAACCGAGTGCACACGAACTAGGTAGGTAACTTAATACAACAATTACGATAACTCACGAGATCAAATTCTCACAACAAACGACAAAGTGCGATACTTAAACATCCATCGATTTAACGACGAACGACAAAGTATAACCCTAATGTGGGTGGCACTTAAACATCCATTGGATATATTGATCTGTCGGAAAATGAATCGTAATAGCGATCGAGTTAATACCCTGTATCGTAGCAGCACCCTGCTATACTAATGCATGTGTGTGTGTGGTGGGGAGTATTTTCGGTAGTTAAACATATAGCTTAACAGAATGGAATACGTATTTGTGTAAAACCCAAATCAAACCTCAACGATAGTCACGAGATTCGAACCTTAACGAACTTCACAAAGTATAGTCTTATTCAGACAGTACTTTGGCATCCGTTTAACGAACTCACAAAGTATAGTACTTTGGATTCAGTTTAACGAACTCACAAAGTATAGTACTTTGGATTCCGTTAGTTGGTTCCTGAATCGACGAAACAGAATATCGTATCGGTGATTATTGGTTAGAACACCAACGTATAGAGAGAAGAAGAAAAGAAATGAGCAAAGAAAAATGAATCCTAAGCTTCTTATTTATAGCAAGCAAGCAAGCACCTCAACATAATTTCTATCGATGTGGATAGTGACGTGCCTGCCTACCTGCTTGACATGCTAGCTAGCTTGCTTATATATATTAATTCAGCTGCTTCACTCGTTTTTCTCGTATAACTTTTAAAATATAACGTTTTATAAAACGACGAATATGTCTTTAGAACGAGCATATTTTTATCTATGTTTTAACCTAAGTTTCATTAAAAACGGAGTAAGGGAAAAAAATAATATATTTTATTATTAATATTAAACGTTCTTATGCGACCCCATATATATCTATTTTTAATAAACCTTACTTAGCTTAATTAATCTTGTTAGCTTAATTAATATTGATTAACTGATAATTAATCATACCAAGTATTAATTTTAGCGAGAGTTGTTACACATTACACCGGCAGAACATATGTTAGAGACATACAAAATCAAACTGAGGAAATTTTATTAATTAAAACATAAGTTAGTACAATATGCCATTAAATAAGGTCTTTAGTAAGTCCCATATTCGATACATGTTCTTCGAAAACTTTAGGTGGGAGACCTTTAGTCATTGGATCCGCTAGCATATCTTTAGTACTAATATACTCAATACAAAGATTATTTTCCTCAACTCGTTCACGTACGAACAAGTACTTTGTATCGAGATATAAACCAGCTCCAGTCGAACTGTTACTGTTCGAGAAACTAACGGCAGCTGAGTTATCACAGTAAAGCTTCAATGGTCTAGAAATGGAATTAACGATTTTGAGTCCAGTGATCAGATTTCTAAGCAACATTCCATGACAGGTTGCGTTGTAAACAGCAATGTATTCTGCCATCATTGTGGAAGTTGTAGTTAACTGTTGTTTATGACTCTTCCATGAGATAGGTCCGCCTGCTAACATAAAGATGTAGCCCGAAGTGGATTTCTTGTCATCTTTGCACTTGGCAAAGTCAGAATCAGAATAACCTACCACTTCTAAGTGATCACTTCTTCTATAAGTCAGTTTATAGTCTTTCGTCCCTTGCAGATATCTGAGGACCTTCTTAGCTGCTTTCTAGTGATCTAGGCCAGGATTAGTCTGATAACGGCCTAGCATTCCAGCAATATAAGCGATATATGGGCGAGTACAGACTTGAGCATACATCAGGCTCCCGACTACTGACGCGTAAGGTATCTGGCTCATTTGCTCCTTTTCAACCTCTGTTGTCGGACACTGGAATGAACCGAAAACATCTCCCTTAACTACTGGAGCGACGGAGGGTTTGCACTGTTGCATGTTGTAACGTGTAAGGACACGATCTATGGAAGTCTTTTGAGACAATCCTAAGATCCCTTTGTGTCTATCTCGGTGAATTTCGATGCCAATGACGTAAGAAGCATCTCCGAGATCCTTCATGTCGAAGTTATGCGAGAGTAACCGCTTCGACTCATGCAACATGTCTAAACTATTACTTGCCAATAGAATATCATCTACGTAAAGGACAAGTATAGTAAAATTACTCCCACTCATCTTGAGGTAGGTGCATTGATCCACTTGATTCTTCATAAAACCTTGCCTCTTCATGACTTCATCAAACTTGAGGTACCATTGACGTGATGCTTGTTTTAACCCATAAATGGATTTCTTCAACTTACAGACTAGATGCTCCTGACCTTCAGGTCTAAAGCCTTCAGGTTGTTTCATGTAAACATCTTCGTCTAAGTCTCCGTTAAGGAAAGCAGTTTTGACGTCCATCTGATGTAGCTCTAAATCAAAATGAGCTACTAGGGCCATAACGATCCTTAATGAATCTTTACGAGAGACAGGTGAAAACGTCTCTTGATAATCAATTCCCTCTTTCTGAGTGTAGCCCTTTGCAACCAATCTCGCTTTGTAGCGTTCAACGTTCCCATTCGGATCTAGTTTTGTTTTGAACACCCATTTACAACCTACAGGTTTGACACCGTTGGGTAATTCTACCAAATCCCAAACGTCATTTTTCTTCATGGATCCAAGCTCATCAATCATTGCTTTGTTCCATTCAGAAGACTGATCACTGCTAATGGCTTCATTATAAGAGATAGGATCATTGAGCTTTCCAGCATCCATTTCAGTCAGGTAGGTAATATAATCATCCCAATTAGTAGGCCGTTTTTGCCTAGATGACCTCCTGAGCTGATTTTCGGGTTGAGCGTTGTCTTGGTTTTGAGCGTTTGATGTGCCTTCGTTATGAGGTATAATGGGTTCTGGTTGTGGAGATGGAGTTTGTTCAGTGGCTTCAGGTGCAGTTGCATGGGGTACAAGAGGAGTAAACGGAGTAATGGTAAGCGACGAGTCTCTCCCCCCCCCCCCCCCCGCGTCTTGTACTTCTTGCAATTCTTCGTAAGGGTTAGTACTGCTCCCACTGACCTTGAAATCCTCCAGGAACGCAGCACGCTTGGTTTCAACAATACGGGTGACATGGGAAGGACAATAGAAACGATAACCCTTTGAATGATCAGGATACCCGATAAAGAAACAGGTAACTGTCTTAGGGTCAAGTTTCCTTAGGAAAGGATTGTATAATTTTGCTTCAGCAATGCAGCCCCATACTTTCATATATTTAAGACTCGGTTTCCTTCCTGTCCAAAGTTCATAAGGAGTTTTAGGGACAGACTTAGAAGGAACTCTATTGAGTATATGAACAGCTGCCTTTAACGCTTCAGTCCAGAGGAATAATGGTAAATTAGTGTTGGCTAACATACTGTGCACCATGTTCATAAGGGTACGATTTCTTCGTTCAGCGACACCATTCTGCTGAGGTGTACCAGGCATGGTGTATTGGTTCACAATCCCCTGGCCCTTACAAAACTCATAAAATGGACCAGGAGCTTGACCCACATCAGTATGTCTTCCATAATATTCACCGCCTCTGTCTGATCTCACAACTTTAATCTGACGATCTAATTGCTTTTCAACTTCAGCTTTATAATCTTTAAAAGTTGTAAGAGATTAAGACTTTTCCTTTATAAGATACAGGTACATGTAACGAGAATAATCATCAATGAAAGTGATAAATGAAGTATGTCCTGTGATGCCAGCGATTTGATAGGGACCACTAATGTCAGTGTGAATGAGTTCTAATAAATTAGAGCTCCTAGTGGCACCTTTCTTATTCGCTGATGTCATTTTGCCTTTAAGACATTTGACACATGTTCCAAAATCAGTGAAATCGAGAGGAGGTAAGACTTCATCCTTTACGAGACGATTTAATCGTTCTCTTGAGATGTGGCCTAAACGTTGATGCCACAACATAGATGAAGTCTCTAAGTCTCGAATTTGTTTCTTTTCCATCTTTGTGAGCGATTCATTAATATTATATGACAACAAAGATTTGGAAAAATTATCATCTAGTTCTAATCTATAGAGACCACCATCCAGAATGCCAGTACCATAAACAACGGAATCATAGAGAATAGAGAGTTTGCGATGACCATGAGAAACGACAAAACCGTCCATGTCTAACTTTGGTCCTGATACAAGGTTCCGAGTTACCTCAGGAACATATAAGGTATCATAAAGTTTAATACATAAACCAGTTTTCAAAAATAATTGTAATGTTCCTATGGCCTTCACTTCTAATTCCCGATCATCCCCAACTTTAAGTGTTCTTTGGTTTCTTCCCAGCTTCCGGATTGTAAGGAATCCCTGAAGTGAATTGGTAACATGAACCATAGAACCAGAATCAAACCACCAAGAATTAGCAGGAACATTTAAATTAAAGGACTCAAGTATCATGAAAAAATCGTTACCTTTCTTAGCCAGCCACTCCTTGAAGTCAGGGCATTCCTTTTGCTTATGTCCTGTTTTCTTACAGAACTTGCAATAGGGTTTGCCTAAGGAGTTCTTAGAGCTGGAAGGTGCACTTGTATTAGGATTTGGATTTGGCTTTTGAACCTTAGAAGCATCCTTTCTTGGATAATTGTGCTTCCTTTTCTTTGAGCTGGAAGTGGTGAAGTTAGCAACATCAGTAGTGCGATCCATCTTCATACGCTCTTCCTCCTGCACGCACATAGCGATCAGCTCACTCATCGTCCATTTGTCCTTCTGAGTGTTGTAATTGATCTTGAATGCTTCATAGGATGAAGGAAGCGAAGTGATGATGAAGTGAACAAGAAAACCATCACTGATTTCCATCTCTAGGCCTTTCAGCTTATTGGCCATGTCATGCATCATCATGATGTGTTCGCGAATGCCGCTCCTCCCATCATATTTAGTCGTCACCAGCTTGAGGATAAGAGTGCTTGCGTGTGCCTTTGATGTTCCCTTGAATTGATTCTCCACAGAAGCCAAATAGGCTTTAGCATCTTCAGAATCAGGAATGGCCCCTCTGATTGAGTTATGAATGGACTGCTTCATGAACATGAGAGACATGCGGTTACACCTAGTCCATTTATCATGGACTATCTGCTCAGCAGCAGTACTTGTAGCGGTAAGGTCCGCTGGCTTATTCTCTCTTAAAGCATAATCAAAGTCTAGCAATCCTAGAGTAAGCATGAGGGCATCCTTCCATTCAGCAAAGTTATCACCAGTCAAAGGTGGAATCCCGCAATTGGGTGCTGATAGTGGAAATAAGATGAGCAAGTTATGATACAAAAGAAGAAGTCCTAATGTGATCTAATGGGCTGGTTATACTAAGGCAGGCATAAATAATGACCATTTTAATTATGAAGCTGTGATAATGTCTATTACTAACATCAAAATAATAGACTTAGTAAAAAATTCTACTTAAACGAGGACAAATCAGCTTTGGCCAGAAGTGTAATCATTTAAGTATGTGTGCAAAGTAATTGTGACAAATCAGCTTTGGCCAGAAATGAGACAATCACTTTAGTTATGCACTTGTCAAGCATGCTAAACATAAATGAATTAAATCAGCTTTGGCCAGAATTAAGACATTTCAGGTTTGTAATGCATACTTAACATAGCTTTCATAATACTTGAACAATAAATAGATGTATTAAATTAGCTTTGGCCAGAATTAATACATCAAAAGCTCATTCAAGTAAAGCTATTTTGTTTTGCAAAAATTATCTGATTCTGATAAATTAATTAAGTGTTAACAAAACCAAGTATTTAATAGCAAACCACCTGTTAGCGCGGATCGAACTGAGTTTTGAGATCTCGAGTGAGGTCTCGAGTCATTGTCTCGAGTCATGGTTTCGACTGAGTTTTGAGATCTCGAGTGAGGTCTCCAGTCGCAACCTTAGTCTCGAGTTGTAACGTTTTTATCTCGAGT
This sequence comes from Helianthus annuus, assembly GCF_002127325.2. Lineage (NCBI taxonomy): Eukaryota > Viridiplantae > Streptophyta > Magnoliopsida > Asterales > Asteraceae > Helianthus > Helianthus annuus. The sequence goes on from NC_035445.2 coordinate 139,961,797, forward strand.
AGCAACCTTGGTCTCGAGTAGCAACCTTGGTCTCGAGTAGCAACCTTGGTCTCGAGTTATAACCTTATGGTTTCGAGTAGCAACCTTGGTCTCGAGTAGCAACCTTATGGTTTCGAGTAGCAACCTCATGGTCTCGAGTTATGACCTTATGGTCTCGAGTAGCAACCTCATGGTCTCGAGTAGCAACCTCATGGTCTCGAGTAGCAACCTGATGGTCTCGAGTAATGACCTTATGGTCTCGAGTAGCAACCTCATGGTCTCGAGTAGTAACCTTGTTAACAGCTGTTTTGTGATAATAACTGAAAACTCGAAATTTTAGGGATTGTGGGATAATTTTTCCTGTTTTAATGCTGATCTAAATTTATCAAAAGATTTCAAAATTAATAACTGAATATCTTTTAACAGTTTTTTCGAAATTTTATTAGATAAAATTAAGATCAAAACAGTAAAAACACCCACTAATCTAAATTACATTCCAAATCTTAGGGAATTTTCGAGTTTTCTTAGAACATTATGATGAACCCTAACAAAAAATAAGAACATAATCTGGAAATCCGAAACCTGATTTTAGTGGTTTTGTAATGGATTTCGTGACAATAAGTTTAATCCTTTATAATTTCGAGTCGGTTTATCAATTAGCAGTTTCCGAAAACAGGGATTTCGGTCACAAACAACTCGAAAACAGTTTTTGATTTGAAGGCTTTAAAACTTCCGTTTTCCAGATTTTTGATCCCAGAATAATGGATACGAAAACAGAACTGAGTTTATCAACATATGCTCTGATACCACATGTTGGATCAGTTCTGTTTAAATGTAATGGAAAACATGAATAATACCTGTTACAGCAGACAGGCCAGAAGAGAATCCAGTCAGAGATGCAGCCATTGAGTTCGACATGATTGTCAGGATGATCTGGTTCCTCCTTAGGGTGTAAGATTATGATGGTGATGAAACCGAAATTAGGGAGGTTTCGGTTATGGGAGAGAGTCACGAATTCTTGATGTTAATGAGGGTTTGATTGTATAATGTGTGTAACCCTTTAACTCTCTAATAAGCCCTTTATTTATACACCCAAGAGGAAACCCAAATTAGTTAATAAGGGTAATATCGTCCATCAACAATTACCAACTAATTATTAATAGGTTAATAAATATATTTTGATCTAATATAATATAAATGATTATATAGGCTACAAGATTAAATATTACATTTATATATTTAATCTCACAAGTGTTTGAATGTTATTCCAAGCCGTGTCGGGAAAAGGGTCGAGTTGGTAGTCATCACTTAAAGTTGTATGAAATGCTTTTAAAGTGCCTATTTGTTTTAAAGCCATTTCAAACATACGACAAGTTGAATTCCAACAAGTTGGGATATCCCAATTAGGACCAATTAATTTTTGGTTAACTTCTTTACAAAGTTTTTTATAATTTTGATATCTTTCTTTACCACTTTTTAAAACATCTTGAACCATAGTTCTAAAAGCTATAATAAAATCCGCTACAAATTTATTTTTTAAACCGCCTTCCACAACTAAATTAATAATATGAGCAACACATCTTGTGTGGAAAAAAAAACACCATCACAAATTGGTTTGTACTTCAACATTAGTTTTTGGATCGCATTTGAGTTTTTTGAGGCGTTATCGAAAGATATTGAAAATATTTTATCCTCTAAACAATATTTTATAATTGTTGCATTCATAATTTTATAAATATTTTCTCCCGTATGAGGAGAAGGAAACTCTTCAAATGCGATCGTACGCTTCATCATTTGCCATGTATTGGGATCAACCCAATGAGCGGTGACACAAATGTATGATTCGGGTAAACCGTGTGGAACCGACCACACATCACTAGTTAAATTTACACAAGTCTTTAAATTTTGAAAAAATGCAATTAAATCTTTTCTTGCATTTTCCCAAATATTTAAACAATGACATTTTAAAGTTCGACGACTTACATGTTTGTAGCTAGGTTGAAGCGTCTCCCTAATTAGCTTAGTGAGATCGGGGTCGTCAAAGTGTCCAAAAGGCAACGCTTTTTGATGACCAACTTCGCCATCCTATCACGAGTTATCTTTTGTTCGTAGCTGAAAATCTTACCATCTTTTGAAAGTTGAACTTGACCGGGTGTCAAATCCTTTAGAGTTTTGCAACACTTTTTGGCATGCTTCGTTAAAGTGGAATTAGAGTCCTTGCGTAATAAGGACCCACAATGCTTGCATTGGGCCTTTTGCGAACCATCGCTCATCTCGACTAAGTCCCAATTGCACCAAACATCCATATTGCGGCTATGCGATAATGTTCCCACTACAAATGGAGCATTTGAACCTTGTGGAACATTATTGACGGATGGGGAGTTTGTGGTTTTAGAGTTCTTTTAAGCCATTAAATGTATGTAAAGAATGAGAAGAAATAGATAGAAGAAGAAGATGATTTGTGAAAAAAAAAAATAAAAAAAATTGTGATATATATACTGTAACCGGTTCCAACGGTCATATAGGAACCGGTTCCAACGGTCGGATTTTGTATCTAATGTGGTTACATATTCAAGATTCGGTTCCAACGGTAACATACCGGGTACAGATAGGAACCGGGTACAGATAGGAACCGGGTACAGATAGGAACCGGGTACAGATAGGAACCGGGTACAGATAGGAACCGGGTACGGGGTAAGAACCGGGTACGGTTGGTTTTTTTTTGCAAAAAATGGGAACCGGGTAATACCCGTCGGGTTTTTTAAACCTGGGACTGGTTCCTCTGAGCATCGGGTAGGAACCGGAACCGAGTCCGGGTAGGGTCAACTGGAATCAGGTAGGAGTCGGGTATTATGCCCATCTCTAAGGTGTTGTTTGTTTTTTCAGAGGTAAAAGGTCTGCAGTCTGCGGACCACATCTGCAGGAGAAGAGGTGGACCAAATGTCTGCAGCCTGCAAGGAGAAGAGGGTTTGTTTTTTTTCTACAAAAGCCACTTCCACACACAACATACACAACAGTTCTCTCTCTGCCTTGAACTCTCTCTCTCTACAAAACTCAATCTCAGTTCACATACATAAACGAAAAGAAAAGAGTCAGAACAAGAACCTAGAGAGAGAAACAGAAAAACCGATCGGAAAACCAGACTCCGATTCAATTCCGCCGGAACCAAAACCGTCCGGCGAAACACAGAATTAAGGTTTTCTGAATATCAGTTTCGGTTACAGATGCAATAAGGTTAGGTTTACCGGTTTCTGTTTGTTGTTGTACTAAATTAGTAGCTAAAATAGTTAAATTTCCCCAATTTGTTGTTGTTGGTTTGAAATTGTGTGTGAATTTGAGGTGGAGGTGGTGGCTGAGATGTGGTGGTGGAGGTGGTGGCGGAGATGTGGTGGCAGGTGGAGGTGGTGGCGGAGGTGGAGGTGGTGTCGACAGGTGGAGGTGGAGGTGGTGGCGGAGCTGGAGGTGGAGCTAGGGTTTTGGAGCAGATGGATGTTTTGAAGAGGGAGAGAGGGAGAAGAGGTTGGCAGAGGTTTGAAGACATGGGGAATGATCTGCTTGGGGAAGAGGTGAGGTAGAGGTAAAAGCTCTTTAGATCTTCAAAAAAACAAACAAGCTGCAGGACCCTTATGTCTGCGCGCGTCTGCGCGACGCAGACATAAGTGCTCAGAAGAGCTTTTGGCCAAAAAACAAACACCACCTAAGTTAGAGTATAACGTTGATTGGGCCCGACCCAACAGTTTTAGCTGGATGCCGTTAGATCCATCTAGCAACATAATCAGTTAGAATAAAAATGAATATTTTGTTTAAGTAATAAAAATTAATTATATGATTAAGTCACGATGTTATTTGAAAGATGAGTTTAATATGGTACAACATGTCAACTTTTATATTGATGGTCTTTGTGATCCATGTGAACTCTATACTAATTGCAACCGTTCAAAAGGAAAGTGGAAATGCTCTTTCAATTTCATGCAAGGAAAATACCGTTAATATCGGGTAGTTATTAAGGTGTCGTTTAGCGCGTTTTATTAAACACTTCTCATGCCGTATAGGGATCAAGGTTTCTACGTAATAATACTTTTTTCGACAACGAAATAGTACTATAAAAAAAGTCATTTATTTAGAAACCATATTCTCAAACTAAGAAATATAAATGTTGGTTTTATGCTTATGTGGAGTAATCCACTTGATAGAGGTACATATCTCTTAAAAGAAAGGGAGTTAGAGAGTTCACAAGTTTAAATCTGAGCAAGGAGAATAATTTAATATTATTGCTGTAAAAGAGTAACATTAGCCGTTCAAAAAATTTTAGGTTTTATAACGTTAATCTAACATATTTGAAATGAAAAATAAAAAAACGGGTCATAAAAAACGGAAAATAAATAAAGGCATCACTTTGTTTGGTTCTAGAGGCCTGATCAAAACGGCAAAGTCTTCAACGGTGAAACAAAAGCGTCAACGGTATCGGAGGAGATAAAAGCGTGCACCAAAGTCTTCAACAAATATATAAGCGAAATATATAAAAAAATACAAAGATCGAATAAAATCAAATCATAAAACTTGAAAAGGACACAATTCTTTTAGCGTAGACTGTATGAAAAAAAAAATCAAATCATAAAACTTGAAAAGGACACAATTTTTTTAGTGTAAATTGCAATTTTACCCTTGTGGTTTAGCGGCGCTCACACCCTTACCTTCTACTTGAAAGACAATTCGTTTGCCTGATTGCATCAAAGTTCACCCCTCAGCTTTTAAATAGACGTTTTTGCCCCTGATAATAAAAAAAGAATTAGAGTAAATGACACATTTACACCCTGTGTTTTACATACCTTGACACGTTTACACCCTGTTTTATTAAAGTCGTCTTCTCCGGCGATGTTTCGACCACTCTTACGATATTCCGACCACCGGAGCAAAACCTGCAACTCGTCTCAAAACTAACTGGGTTCATGCTCGCCTAGTCGAACTTATACCGCCTGTACATTGCTATGTTCAGCCGTCTCATCCTGAACCTATGACCCGTTTGCAACCAAGTTGCACCAGCCCTACTCGAAATCCCAGGAAAGCACAAGAGAAATACCAATTATGGAGGTTGGATGGTCGGGTTCGGTGTTGGCTGGCGTTCAAACTCTCCGGCGAGTCTCTAAAGGTCATAAACAGCAAAGCAGGAACAAACTGAAAGTGAAAGTAGTTTAGACGTCGGACAATGTGCGGCCGGAGTTACAGAACCCCGACGTGCTTCCGACTCGGTCCTGGTGGCACCAGGTTTTGCTCCGGTGAACGGAATATCGCTGGAGTGGTTGGAACATCGTCGGAGAAGACGAATTTAATAAAACGGGTTGTAAACATGTCAACATAGGTAAAGTACATGATGTACAACTTAATTTTACTATATAAATATGGGTAAGATTATGAAAATACCCTTTTGGTGAGGTTACAGTTTTACCCCTCAAGGGGATACACTGATGCAGTTGGCAAGACGCGGAGGGTAAGACAACATTTTTTTTAAAATAGTGGGTAAGGGTGTCAGCGCGTCCAAACCACAGTGGGTAAAATTGTAGTTTACTCGTTCTTTTATCTTCCTTAAACCTTTTTTTGAGAAAAAACACCAATGATTAGACGTCTTATCTTTGGGTTTAGTTATTCTACACAGACTAAAATAAATAATAAGGATAATAAGCCACTAGATATTAACAAATGTTCAATGAATCCTGCCTCCTAGCCCAGTTGGGTATCCCCACTTGGGTTAGTTGGGCCGGCTTCCTCCTTGGAGGTCGTCAGTTCGACTCCCGGCTGCGGCATACGGGGGGTGGGAGTCCCAATGATGGATCGTTCCTACCGAGGCATGGTGCGGTCCTGAGGGCAACCCGGTTATTCCCAGCTGTTCCCCAGCGAGTCTCTCGTGTGAGGGCAGTATGGTTTCCGGGCGGAAGTCAGCTTGCGCAACGGCCGGGACCCGATCGAGCATCGCGTTCGTAAGAGCGGGGCTGACGGGGGAATGTCTTTGACATGACCCCGGAGACCAATTCGGTCTTATACAGAGAAAGTCTCCTTCCAAAAAAATGTTCAATGAAAAATAAGTGGGAATTGTAGTTTCATCCAGCAAAAAGTCTCAATATGTATATGCTTCTCACCTGCTAGAAAAAACAAAAAATAAAAACACTATGGACAACATATTAAAACACAATAGATAACAAATGACCAGAATCTATAACACAATGTATAAAAACCCACTGAGTTGAAAAACACAATAATCATAACCAATAATACAATGTATAGAAAACTTAAATATAACCCTCTCTTCATTTGTGTCGTACATTGTGTTATAGGTTCTGAAGAAAAAAACCCATAATGGACGGATCCCGTATTAACATTGTGTTATACGTTTTGATAATAACACAATGTATAGAAACCCTAGTAAAAACGTAATAACCAAAACCCAGTTGAAAGACACAATAACTAGAACCTTTAACACAATGCAAAGAAAATACAGTAAAATGATATTTTCTATTTTATTTTTATATAGTAATATCATACTTATATTAAAGATAAAAAACGCTTGTTATTATGGTGAATTTTTTTAAAATATAATATGAAAAAGTTACGGATATTTTAAATTGATGAGAGAATTGACATGCGCCTTGATTATAGAGAGAGAAAGTCAATAAATGTAGAGTTCCATTTATGTTCTTCCGTTATTTCTTTTCCCTAAAACTAATCTCGACCAATGTACTAAAATCCTTCTTACTTTTGTATTTATTTTGCACTTTATATTTGATCTTTATCCATTATCTTTAATACTATGATAATAAACAATCAGAAGAACATAATAATACGACTGAGATATGTGATAAGATCAAAAGCGAGTGTCCTCGGGCCGGTTTAAGGTGGGGGTCGGTGGCCACTAGGTTGACACCCAATGGTTCTCTAACAGAATACAAGGGAAGGGATGTAAATGCTCTTAGTCATAACAATATAATTATTATATATGTGATTACTCCTATAATGATTCCTTAAAATTTTAGTGTATTCGTAAGGGTGGACGGGACACCCTCCAAACTATCACATGATCATTTGGCACCATCCAATCATGTTACACCCCAACCGATGGCGGAAACATTAAGGTGGGACGAAATAGATTGCTCGAGACTTCATAACTTGCTAATAATGACAATAATTTAAATAACAATATTTCATTTCATTCTAAATGGAAGTACATAGTCTTGAAAGGAAATTACAACAATTTTGGCAACTTGAACATAATGAAACAAAGGAAATACATAACATGAAAATTTGGGTGCGTATCTAGTTCACCGTAACCAATTTATTCAAATCATCAAGGCTAATTTCCTGCAACATGTAGTAAAATAATTTGTCAACATATAATGGTCGGTGAGTATACAACTTTGATTTACATAGCATAAGATAAAAAGTCTCAAATCCAACATGGAAAAATGCCAAAATGTATACTGAGTGGAATTAGCATGCATAACTATAGGTCAAACCCTTGTGTCCACTGAATACTGTGCGTACCCTCGCCACCGAGGTGAACGAAACCGTAAAAGTTGATTGGATACTTAAAAGAATACCCAATAAACGGGCGGTGTGCTACTCCTATAGCGCTATAATGGTTAAGGTGGGCTAGCTAAGTAAATGACAAATAGAGTGCATAATTTTTTTTTCTAGCATGAAAAACCTAAGCATAACAAATAGCATATTTTGTGGATTGAGTGATTGAATATGATTAATTGTGTGCATTGTGAATTTTGATAGATTATACATGTTACACAAAAAAGTGCATTAAAGCATAAAAAGTGTCAAGTATACTCACGGTTTGCAAATGCTTTCCACAGAATGAGTCTTGGATGATTTGAAGGATGGAACATTGATGTTATCCTAAAAGGATAAACAAAAGTGTGTGAGTTTATGGGTTTGATGATGGAAGAGATTCGGGAATTCATAAGAATGAAAATATACAAAAGTACATCTTTGTCTAGACACTCATTTGGTCACTATGTATTGTGTGTTTTTCATAGGCACAAATTCACACAAGTCCAATTTGAGGAATCAATAACTAATATATTATCCAACTTAACACATAATATCCTACAATTTATCTAAAATTTAGATCTATTCACCAACATTATGTTGACTCAAAACTTTTTCACGCATGATACAGGTACGTGATTTTGAGAGGATTTGAAGTTGAAGACACATAGGATATAGCTTAGTAATAAATGGGATATTTGTTCATGATTTATTTCTCTTGGATATTATATGAGTTTTTGTTGAACATATTCTAGTTTTGCGAACATGATTTAGCTTTGTATAAATTGACAACCATTGTATCAATTAGGGGTTAATCAACTTTTGGGAAGGAATAGGAGCCAGCCGAAAACACAAGATCTCTTGCATCCAGCCATAAGGATAAAGCCTACCAACATATCGCCTTAGAGTCAGACCATTTCAATACTGGTCTTACATGAGTCAGCCTTAATCCACATAGTGAAAATTCATTTCATTTCCCATGATATGCAATTTTTCTTTTTGAATTTTTTCGAATTTTCTAAATGTTTTTGCATTTTTCGAATTTTTTAAATGTTTTTGTATTTTTCAATTTTTTTTTATCGAAAAGAACTAATTCATAGCAATACAAGAATATAAAGAAAATAAAACTGGTTCATATCAATAAGTAACAAGTGTACCAAGAAAAACTTCTAATTCTCTCTCTTTTTCGTAGCTCCAACTACAAAAATATGCCATATGGCTCCTTACTTCCCTGTCTGACAAACACATACCTTTATTAATAGACTGATTACTTGTTCTTTTCTTTCCACACCCATGGCGGTATAGCATTGAGATTTTCCTACAAACCAACTCTACTAGCTTTGGCAATCCTGTGGCGCTCTTCAAAAACAGCGTTCTCGCCAAAATGAGGAGCATACCACGCTGCTCCCAAACTCAATACCATTTCCTGAACTAACACGTCGTTGCAGTAGACGTCTGCAATACAACGATTGTGTCGATCAATTTTGTAGACATCAATCTTCAACTCCATATCGCCAACAATTAACTCTAGTAGAACTTCCTGAGCTTCATGTCCATACTCTTGTTCCATCTCAGGTGTGTCTATGCCCCTAAGACGAATTCTGTACTTTCGTGCCCATAATTCGTCTGAATAATAGCAGTAACCCTTATCATAAAGGTACTTCTCTATAACGTATGTTTCATCATAACCTTTGTTTTTTTTTCATAGCCATTTATATTGTGGGAATAAGATGAGCCTTAAAAGAAACCAATTATATTTACCTTATATGTATAAAATTCCGAGACCACCAATTTAAACAATACGAGAAAAATAATCGCCATGGTATCTTGAAGTTGCTCCCACACAAAGACACCTTCATGTTCTAGATTTGTAGGTTGCTACGAAGATTAAAACACAACTTGCTGACAGAAATACAAGAAATTTGTGTAAATTAAAAGATGAAAGTTGATAAATAGGGAAGAAAATAGCAAAATGTGTCTAGATCTGCTCCTTGATTAAAACAAGGTAAACAAAACAGATCTTCACACAAATGATTTCTAGAAATTAAAGTACTAAAACTAACACAAACTAAAGTATGATTTTCAGCATACGAATGATTTATAGAAAGCAAAAAAAGTAAAATTTAACGTGAATATTCTTACGAAAACGGACGTTTAATTTAATGCAAAGAGAAGAGCGAAAATAAATAAGAATCACCTGAACTCGGTCCTCAAATAGACACACAATCGGAACAGAGGTTGTATGTAAGAAAAAAGAGAAGAAGAAGGTCATGTGTATGGTATGATGAGGGAGAATATTGGGTATATATTTGAGAAATGTTGAACTTCTGAAATTAAAACACTGTCTAATTTTTATTTTTTAATATAAATAAAATTGGCATTGAGTTAAAGGCTTACAGGTAGAGCTATGATATAAAGCGTGTACATTAGGGATGAGCTTTTTTTTCCAAATATCCGTACTCGTACCTGTACCGATTTTAGGTATGTGGTAGATATATCGGTACCCAGTTTTATTAATTTTGGTATTCGGTACTTTTGGTATTGGTACGGGTACGAGTAAAAACGGGTATTGGTACCCAATTTTATGTAGACTTTAAAAGTTTTTTTTTTTTGTATTCTGTTTTATTCCGTATTATGGTATTTATAGTACTCGTATTGATTTTACCCATATAGTACCCGTATCGTATTGGTACTCGTACCAGTTTTACGTATTTGGTACTCTTACTATATTGGTACTCATGTCAATTTTATCTATTTAGTACTTGTACAAGTGCTCAAAAACTAAATAAAAACAAAATGGTACCAAAGCGGGTACCGTACCGAAAATACCCGTACCGTACGTATATATTTGGTATGGTATTTGGTACTCAGTTTTGTTCAAATTCGGTACCGGTACCGGTATGGATACGGGTACGAGTACTGTACCAATCACATCCCTACTGTACATTGTTGGTTGCTACAGTCAAAAGACTTGTTGGACGTGATAATGCACCTTTTTAAGAGCAAATTTGGATAAGTAACGGACCACTGGAGTATCATTATGTCACTAGCGGAATCATCCGATCAAATTCATCTTCACTAGGCATAATGTCTATACACCATTCACGAGAAAACCCAACATATATTGGAAAAAAAAACCCTTGTGGGAATCGAACCCATGACCTATTCGTCCTAAAGCCTTATCTCATCTCCAAGATGCTACTAGGCTTTAAAGCCACGAGCGTTAATGCACCTCTTAAATAACTAAAATGTGATGTAAGTTATAATTTTACTTTATTTTTTATTAGTTTGATTATGTAGCTATAAGTTACATATTTTTATTAGAGTTTGAATAGTAGACATAACCATGATTCGGATGTAAAAAAATATGTTGAATAATTACGGTTATGCCAATATGATAGGGAACATAGGCAGATAAACACAAAAGATTGAAAATTAGGTTACAATCACGTGTAGCATACGAGTTGAAACAAATGTAATTTGTGTATTTTGAAGAATTATGCCTTTAAAAAACTTGTGTATTACATAAATTACATAAACTCGTATATTACACTAGGTGAATAAAATATAATATAATTTATTAACATATACGGTCGTCAAAATATGTCTTGAAAATATCAACTTTCACATGACAATTATAAATTTTGTTAAACTAATTTTTAACTATACATAACAAAAACCAAATAAATAATTTGAATTTTACAATGATGTTGGGTAATGGTAGTGGTGGTGGGTAGCGGCGGCGGCGGTGGTGGTGGTGGAAATGGGTGGCAGGGGTGGGGGTGAGTGGCGGTGGTGGTGACATTGGTGGGCGGCTGACGGTGGGCGGTGGTTGGTGGTGGCAAGGGTGGTGTTGGGTGGAGGTGACGGTGGGTGGCGGCGATGGACATGGTGGTGGTGGGTGGAGGTAGGGTGGTGGTGGGGAGGTTATACAAAATGTTTTTTTTTTTTTTTTGAAATAATAATAATAGGAAATTAGATGGTGGCTAAATTACGAAAATACCCTTGTGTCTAAACTTCAACAAAAAAATAAATATACAAAAGGACTCATAGTGTAGCGAAATACCAGCCACGAGGACTCAGATCGCGAGGGACGCAAGTTGATTCGCTAACATACTTCAGGGATGCAAATTGCATTTTGCTACCATACTTCAGGGAAAGAAAAAGGAGTCCGGTTAAAATGTTCAGGCATTTACACCAAGCATGATTTATCCACAACAAAGCATAAGCATAGCTCACACCCAGCCTAGGTGGAACACAACGTGACTGATCCATATCAAATAAGTGCAGCAGAAAATATTATATTAACATTAACTAAAGTTGTACGGTACATGAGTTCAAAATATTTAAAACGTGTAGTCTAGTAAGTGTTAGAAGTTTGGTGTGAATGGAAAAGTCTCAAGTGGTAAAACCACTTTGTCCCACATTGGAGTGGGAACAAAAGGAAAGACAATTTATAAGGCGAAACCTTATTTAAGCCTTTGAAGTCTTATGACATGTTTTACCACAAGTCCTACCCCCGCGCGCGCAGAGGGGTGCAAAAAATGGAACCGGATTTAGTTAAACTCACGTGTGCCCGCACGTCCTGCGGACACGAATGCAGCTCTGAAAACCCGGGTCCGCGTGAGGCAGTTTTGCACTCATAACCGTTTTTTTTAATGAGATTTAAAACTGAAACTGAAATGATTATTCTAGATTGATGGTCATTAAAAGGATATTATTATCAGTTTCAAAACTGATGTAGTAATGTCAATTATTCAGTTTTAATCTCTGCAATGATGGCTACAATTCGGCTATATTATTGTGCCTATAAAACCAGATCAAACTGATCAGTTTAGACACACAACAACACAGCTTCTTCCTCTCTCTCGCAATCTCTGCAAACAGCATCTATCCCGTTTCTTTTCAGGCAAGTGTTCAAGTCCGGCAGTGCGCGGTGCTGCTTCGAACCGGCGTACCCTGGGAACAGACGACGAATCTGTTTAAGGGAATTGTGTCAAACACAAGCCCGGTTCACTAGTTTATCATTTCTGTATTTTATTATATTCGGTTATTTTATTTCTGATTCATTTTGCAATTCTGATCAGTACCAATTTTCTAACAAACTTAAACAGATCATCTTACTGATTGTTCCTGCATTCTTTTTCTTTTCAGAATGACGTCCCAGCCCATGTCTACTTCTGTTTCTGTAGTCATGACTGCTGTCATGACTTCCGTTGTTGCTGTTACAACCGGCCTGGTTGCACCACTGCCGAAAGCAGTCTCGCATGCTGAGAAACCTGAGAAATTCAACGGTGTGAATTTCAAACAGTGGCAGCAAAAGATGTTCTTTTATCTGACCACTCTGAACCTAGCACGGTTCTTGACTGAAACCGTTCCCCATGTGGCTGAAGGGGATGTGAATGCTCAATCAGTGAGCGCGGTTCATGCTTGGAATCATTTAGATTTCTTGTGCCGTAACTATATCTTGAATGGTATGGTTGATATGCTTTACAATGTGTATTGTAAAGCCAAGACTGCCAAAGAGTTGCGGGAGTCTTTGGACCGCAAATACAAAACAGAAGATGCGGGCACTAAGAAATTCGTGGTGGCTAAGTTCTTGGACTTCAAAATGATAGACACTAAAACTGTCATTAGCCAAGTTCAAGAACTTCAAGTTATTCTTCATGATATTCATGCGGAAGGAATGGTGCTCAGCGAGACATTCCAAGTTGCGGCTATGATCGAAAAGCTACCACCAAGTTGGGTTGATTTCAAAAACTATCTCAAGCATAAGCGGAAGGATGACGATTGAAGATCTTGTGGTTTGCCTTCGAATTGGAGAAGATAATAAAGTTGCTTCGAAAAGGATTGATAACCCTGAAACGACAAAGGCTAATATTATTGAGCATGGCCAATCTTCGAAGGGAAACAAGAATGGTGGAAAAGGTGGAAAGAAAGCTCATGGGAAACGCTCCAACCTTGGTGCTAAGGGGGGAGTTGGGAAAAAGAAGTTTCAAGGAACTTGCTATAATTGTCAAAAACAAGGCCATAAGGCCAATGAATGCAAGCTTCCAAAGAAGGAAAATGCTCGACAAGTTAACATGGTTCATGAGGTTGATAACCTCATTGCTATGGTGATGGACCTCTCGATTTTGGTCACTGAGGTTAATTTAGTTGGGCAAAACCACAACGATTGGTGGATTGATACGGGGGCTACCCGTCATGTGTGTTTTGACAAGAACCTGTTTAGCACCTTCAAGAAGGTGACTAATGGTGAAAAGGTTTTTATGGGAAACTACGCCACGGCCGAAATTAAAGGTGAAGGGAACGTGGTTCTCAAGATGACTTCTGGAAAGGAACTCACTTTGTCAAACGTGTTGTATGTTCCAGAAATTCGTAAGAACCTTGTGTCGGGGTGGCAGTTGAACAAATTTGGGTTCAAAATGGTGATTGAGTCGGATAAGGTCGTGTTGACCAAAAATGGTATGTATGTTGGTAAGGGCTATGCCCTAAATGGAATGTTCAAACTCAATGTAATTGTCGTGAATGCAATGAATGAAAACGCTACTAGTTCTACTTACTTGATTGAGTCGTCTAATCTTTGGCATGGTAGACTAGGCCACGTAAATTACAATTCCATTCGTCGTTTAATCAAACTTGATTGCATACCAACATTCGATATCGACTCAACTAATAAATGTGAAACTTGCGTAGAATCGAAACAAACGAAATCGTCATTCAAAAGGGTGGAACGAATCACCGAACCCCTCGAGATGATCCACACTGATGTGTGTGATCTAAAGCCAATTCCTACTCGTGGTGGGAATAAGTACTTCATCACGTTCATTGATGATAGTACAAGGTATTGCTATGTGTACTTACTTAAGAGTAAGGACGAGGCTATTGACAAGTTTATCTTGTTCAAAGCCGAAGTTGAGAATCAACTAAATCAGAAAATCAAAGTCGTAAGGAGCGACCGAGGAGGTGAATATGTTGCACCTTTTATTGACGTATGTGCAAAGAGTGGAATCATCCACGAACTCACGGCTCCTTACTCCCCTCAATCAAATGGCATAGCAAAACGAAAAAAAATCGCACCTTGAAAGAAATGATGAATGCCATGATGATAAGTTCTGGTGTAAACCAAAACATGTGGGGGGTGGGGGGAAGCAATCTTATCGGAAAATTATGTGTTGAACATGATACCCAATAAGAAAAAGGATGTAACGCCTTACGAATTATGGACGGGAAAGAAACCACCATATAAATCCTTGAAAGTATGGGGGTGTTTAGCTAAGGTGGTGGTCACTCCACCTAAGCGCCTACTAATAGGACCCAAAACGGTGGATTGTGTATTTATAGGATACACCCGTCCTCATGGTCCTTATCGTTTTCTTGTGCATGATTCTAAGAACCCTGGAATATGCAAAAGCACCATAATAGAATCTAAGGATGCATCATGGTTTGAACATATGTTCCCATGCTTAGATAAAAGTGAACCGAGTTCTTCTAGACCGGTTGAGGAAATTGTTCACGAGGGTGAATTTAAAAACGATGAACCTCGAGAACAATCTAAGACTGAGGAAATTGAAATCAGGAAAAGTAAACGGCAAAGGACAGAAAAATCCTTTGGCCCTGAGTTTCTTACCTATATGGTAGAAGATGAACCTCAAACGTACCAACAGGCGGTGCATTCATCAGAAGGACCTCAGTGGAGGGAGGCAATCAAAAGTGAGATATACTCTATATTACAAAACCATACTTGGGAACTAGTGGATCTTCCTCAAGGATGTAAACCACTAGGATATCGATGGATCTTCAAGAAGAAGATGAAACCAGATGGAACCATCGATAAGTACAAAGCAAGGTTGGTGATTAAAGGATATAAACAACGAGAATGTTTAGATTACTTTGACACATATTCGCCAGTTACGCGAATAACATCCATCAGGTTGGTGCTTGCCATTGCGGCCATTAGAAATTTGGAAGTTCACCAAATGGATGTGAAAACAGCTTTCTTGAATGGAATTCTCGAGGAAGAAATCTACATGGAGCAACCCGAAGGCTTCACAGCCATGGAGCAAGAAAAGAAAGTGTGTAAACTTGTAAAATCCTTGTATGGATTGAAACAAGCTCCAAAACAATGGCACCAAAGGTTTGATCATGTCATGCTTGATGTTGGGTTCAAAATCAATGAGTGTGACAAGTGTGTGTATGTGAAGGACACATCTGATGGATATGTCATTTTGTGTCTATATGTAGACGATATGCTCATTGCTGGAAGTGATGACAAAATCATAAAATCTACAAAGAACATGCTACAAGCAAGATTTGACATGAAAGACATGGGTCTTGCGGATGTGATTTTGGGGGTCAAAATCACGCGAACCCAAAGTGGACTTGTTTTAAGTCAATCCCACTATGTGGACAAAATTCTTGAGAAGTTCAATGCAAATGACTCTAATGAAGCTAGAACTCCACTTGACACAAGTCAACATCTAGCCAAGAATAGAGGTGAACCCGTAAACCAGTTGGAATACTCAAGAATTATTGGTAGCTTGATGTATCTTATGAGTTGTACTAGACCAGACATAGCATATGCTGTGAGCAAGCTAAGTAGATACACGAGCAACCCAAGTTCAATGCATTGGAACTGTATCACTCGGTTGCTTCGCTACTTAAGATACACTCGGGAATACGGGTTGCATTATAACAGATATCCAACAGTTATAGAAGGACACTACGATGCAAATTGGATATCTGACACGAATGATTCCAGAGCAACAAGTGGGTATGTATTCACACTTGGAGGTGCTGCTATATCGTGGAAATCGTCAAAACAAACGGTTATCGCTAGATCCACGATGGAATCAGAGTTCATCGCTTTAGATAAAGCAGGTGAAGAGGCAGAATGGCTACGTCAATTTGTTGAGGATATACCAAGATGGCCTAAGCCGGCATCGGCCATTTGTGTACATTGTGATAGCCAATCGGCACTTGGCAGAGCTCGTAGCACAATGTATAACGGTAGGAACAGACATATTAGACGTAGACATAATACGATACGACAACTAATCTCTACAGGAATTATCACTGTTGACTAAGTGAGGTCAAAGGATAATATTGCGGATCCGCTAACAAAAGGCCTAAGTAGAGAGTTAGTACAGAAGTCGTCCATGGGAATGGGACTGAAGCCCTTGAAAATATAAGTTCATATGATGGAAACCTAACTCAGTAGACTGGAGATCCCAAGAGCTGAGTTCAATAGGAAAACCTAATTGTATGAATTAATAAGGTCACTGTGGGGGGATAACCCTACGTATATATAAGGGAGTTTATTGCAAGGCTTAGTAAACTTCCTAGTCCATTCCAAAAAGTGACAAGTGTGAGGCTAAGCCTATGGCTTTAATGATTCGACTAAGGTAACCATACATAGTGAATCACCTATGTGAGAGAGAAGTGGGGTCGCTTCGAAGGGTGTTGTTGGGGCACAATACCTAATGGCTCTCGCAGAACCAGGCTCATGTTCATGACCATAACGAACATAACTATGAGGACTTGACTTTATCAGGGAGAGTCTTGTGTGAAGTGCATTGTCGTCTACACAAACGGCAGACGAGTTCAAAGACATCGAGTTCTACTCAGAGCTAGTGGGCTAAGTGCATTTCATGAGCGAAGGTTCAAAGGGTAACACCTACCTATCGTATGCAAAACTCAACTGCTGAAATCTAATTGGAATAATGTTGTTTCTGAGATCGACCTCCATTCATGTGGGGGATTGTTAGAAGATTGGTGTGAATGGAAAAGTCTCAAGTGGTAAAACCACTCTGTCCCACATTGGAGTGGGAACAAAAGGAAAGGCAATTTATAAGGTGAAACCTTATCTAAGCCTTTGAAGTCTTATGCCATGTTTTACCACAAGTCCTACCCCCGCGCGCGCAGTGGGGTGCAAAAAATGGAACCGGATTTAGTTGAACTCGTGTGTGCCCGCACGTCCTGCGGACACGAATGCAGCTCCGAAAACCCGTGTCCGCGTGAGGCAGTTTTTGCACTCATAACCGTTTTTTTAATGAGATTTAAAACTGAAACTGAAATGATTATTCTAGATTGATGGTCATTAAAAGGATATTATTATCGGTTTCAAAACTGATGTAGTAATGTCATTTATTCAGTTTTAATCTCTGCAATGATGGCTACAATTCGGTTATATTTGTGTGCCTATAAAACCTGATCACACTGATCAGTTTAGACACACAACAACACAGCTTCTTCCTCTCTCTCGCAATCTCTGCAAACAGCATCTATCCCGTTTCTTTTCAGGCAAGTGTTCAAGTCCGGCAGTGCGCGGTGCTGCTTCGAACCGGCATACCCTGGGAACAGAAGACGAATCTGTTTAAGGGAATTGTGTCAAACATAAGCCCGGTTCACTAGTTTATTATTTCTGTATTTTATTATATTCGGTTATTTTATTTCTGATTCATTTTGCAGTTCTGATCAGTACCAATTTTCTAACAGTAAGTCATATCCTAAAACACAAGTCTTAGGCATCTTCTTCCTATTAATTAACTAACTTAAAGACGTAAGCTAATAAGCCGATGGGAAATTAGACACTGAGCAATCATTTTATAATAAACATCTTGTAAAGTTGTATTACACTAACATATGAACACATTTAAGATGAAGCTTTAGGCTATAACACGTTTTCCGCTTATCACCAACGAAGTCCTTTAACATATATTAATCCTAAGAAACATGCGAATCCTATCATTTTAACTTAGGCTTCTAGTTCGTCTATTTGCGAGTGACATGTACTCAATCAGATTAATCGGTCATACCAGCTAGTGTACTGGCTAGATTGCTGGTGTATGACTCGATCATATACTACTGCCAGGGGCGGACTTACCCCTAGCTCAAGGTGGGCGGGCGCACCCCCGGGAAAAAAAAAATTAGTGGTATTTTCCGTTGAAAATCTCATCCGCACCCCTTGGATTTTTTCGTTCGCACCCCTTGAATTTTTTCATCCGCACCCATTGGACTTTTTCGTCCACACACCTTATGTAAAAAATGTTATCGATTTATATTTTAATTTTTTTTAGTAAACTTTAATTAAAAAACTACCTAAATTATATAAACTTATACTACCCAACTTAACCCGAATATCCAATACCTTAACCCACTATTTCATTAAACATAATTAGCCCACTAATTACTAGCCCATTAACCAAACTTAACCTAACTTCAAACTATAATAATTAAAATAAGCCCAATAGTCCCTTAGAATTCCTCCCGCCCTCCCTCTCTTGGGTCGTCTCCTGCCAGCGATCATCGAACACAACAGCACGTCATCAGCAGCCGCGAACCACCGCCGTCCGACACCAAAGGGTAACAAAATTCTTAAGCAGGTTTGAAATTTCATGTGTTTTGACGTTGTTTATGGTTGTTTAGATGATTTTTAGGGTGATTATGTTGTTTAGATGATTTTTAGGGTGATTACACACGATTTCTAGGTTGAAAATTAAAATTGAAACATTATGTTATGGAGCGATGAACTTATGGATCAATTTGTTTGTGATAGGAACCATGAGTAGGGACGTTATGGCGCGATTTCTTTTGTTTTACATGACCCGACCTGACACGACCCGAACTGACCCGATACGAACCGATTTTTTTACTTATATACCTAGGGGCCTAAAATTTTTAAAAATGTTCCACACACCCATGGAAAAATTCCAGGATCCGCCACTGACTACTGCATGCGTGTAAGTGTGTATTTAACTTAGTTTACCAGCAGCAATATAGATGATATAAGTCTGTTACACCGGACAACTCTCACTGATTTGTTTTTTAAATCCAACATTTTAAATGTCTACTTTTTATTCAAATAATTGTTAATTTACTGTGCGTTAAATATGAGTAAATACTTATATTATTTATATGCATTAAATATGCTATAAACCAAAGGGGGATTGTTAGGCCCTAAAGGTTTATGCATAATGGTTTAAGTATATCATTGGGTTGGACTAGTTATGTAATTAGTTGTTTTTTGTTTAGTTAGTTTTGGGTCTATGTAGTGGGTTAGTTGTTGGTTTCGGTTGGGCTTGAAGGGGGCTTTAGGCCCGATTAGTTTTGTATAAATTGATAACCCTTGTATCAATTAGGGGTTAATCAGCTTTTGGGAAGGAATAGGAGCCACCCGAAAACACAAGATCTCTTGTATCTAACACTTTTTGGTGTATGCAAAGATCAGTTTTTCATTCATATTATATTGTGTTTGATCATTCTTGAATCGCTTTTGTGTTAGGATTCCGCACGAATAGAAAACTTTTATTGATATCATTGCAAGATCCTGTCTAGGGACTTACAATTGGTATCAAAACCAGCCAAAGTTTCCAGTCATAAGGAAAAAAGCCTACCAACATATCGCCCTAGAGTCATTTCAATACTGGTCTTACATGAGTCGGCCTTAATCTACATAGTGAAAATTCATTTCATTTCCTATGATATGCAAATTTTCTTTTTGTATTTTTCAAATTTTCTAAATGTTTTTGTATTTTTCGAATTTTCTAAATGTTTTTGTATTTTTCAATTTTTTTATCGATAAGAACTAATTCATAGCAATATCAAGAAAATAAAGAAAATAAAAAACTTATTCAGATCAATAAGTAACAAGTGTACCAACAAAAACTTCTAATTCTCTCTCTTTTTTCGTAGCTCCAACTACAAAAATATGCCATGTGGCTTCTTACTTCCCTGTCTGACAAACAATACCTTTATTAATAGACCGATTACTTGTTCTCTTCTTTCCACACCCATGGCGGTATAGCAATGAGATTTTCCGACAAACCAACTCTATTAGCTTTGGCAGTCCTGTGGTGCTCTTAAAAAACAGCGTTCTCGCCAAAATGAGAAGCATACCACGTCGTTGCAGTAAACGTCTGCAATACAACGATTGTATGGATCAATTTTGTAGACATCAATCTTCAAATCCATATCGCCAACGATTAACTATCGTAGAACTTCCTGAGTTTCATGTCCATACTCTTGTTCCATCCCAGGTGCGTCTATGCCCCTAAGACGAATTTTGTACTTTCGTGCCCATAACTCGTCTGAATAATAGCGGTAACCCTTATCATAAAGGTACTTCTCTATAACGTATGTTTCATCATAACCTTTGTTTTTTTTTCATAGCCATCTTGTAATCTTGAATCTGCTTTAGCACATCCATAGAAACAAGAAAATGCTCCTTCACTATATCCCATACAGCAAAACCATCCCCATCTCCTACCGCGAAATAGTTCTTTCTGGTTTTAACGTGACAACAACGGAGGCGTCTCCAGCTCAATTTGTGCGAATGAAGCTTCATAATGTGTTATAATTGGAGATGGGAAATTATAACTTTTTAAGAAGGCCTTGATGTCATCATGAATCTCGGGTGTCGATAACGATTCTGTTATAAATTGTGAGGCCTTTTCACATGATTCTGGAAGTATATTGTCATCCTTTTTATCTTTCAAGCGCAACGCAAGTATCTCGTACATGAGTGACACAGATGATATTTCGGTAGCTATCTTATGAGAAACCTTTTATGTTTGATCAAATCAAACGACATCACTAATGAAGTTGCGGACACTATCAAGAATGCTTTCCGGGAGCGCCTGCTCCCAATTGGCCGGGAGCTTCCAATCTTCAATATTGGCCCGTCGCTTTCATTCATATTATATTGTGTTTGATCATTCTTGAAACGGTTTTGTGTTTGGATTCTGCACGAATACAAAACTTTTATTGATATCATTGCAAGATCTTGTTTAGGGACTTACAGTTCATAACATCGACATTCTAGAACCTACATATTCAAATCAGCGATGTGCCGATGTTCTTTTATGTATTGGTTCAAAACATCGAATTTCGGGAAAGTATACTTATCAATCAGCGATATACATTTTTGGTATGGTCTCGTGGGCGACCTGAGGTTAACTCATGTGGCCCACGCAGGATTTGGGACCATACCCCTTCAATATACAAAGAGAGATAGAGGGAAAATGTGTGAAAATAAGAAAATATGGATGTGAGAATAAGATGAGCCTTAAAAGAAACCAATGATATTTACCTTATAGGTATAAAATTCCGAGACTACCAATTCAAACAATGCGAGAAAAATAATCGCCATGGTATCTTGTAGTTGCTCTCACACAAAGATACCTTCATGTTCTAGATTTGTAGGTTGCTATGAAGATTCAAACACAACTTGCTGACAGAAATACAAGAAATTTGTGTAAATTAAAAGATGAAAGTTGAAAAATAAGGAAGAAAATAGCAAAATGTGTCTAGATCTGCTCCTTGATTAAAATCAGGTAAACAAAACAGATCTTCACACAAATGATTTATAGAAATTAAAGTACTAAAACTAACACAAACTAAAGTATGATATTCAGCATACTAATGATTTATAGAAAGCAAAAACAGTAAAATTAAACGTGAATATTCCTACGAAAAGGCACGTTTAATTTTATGCAAAGAGAAGTGCGAAAACAAATAACAATCACCTGAACTCGGTCCTCAGACAGACGCAAAGTCGAAACAGAGGTTGTATGTAAGAAAAAAGAGAAGAACAGGAAGAAGAAGAAGAAGAAAAAGGTGATGTGTATAGTGTGATGACGGAGAATTATATATATATATATATATATATAGGGTGGGAGTTGGCTACAAAGTCAATTTTTCCTACAAAGTGTACAAAGTCATAAACACCACAATTTGAGCTATAAAACACACTCAAAATCCACAAATAACAAAGTGGAGATTACTAAAATGTCATATTTGTGGGTTTTGTGTTGTGTTTTGGATGATAAGGTTTTGATTATCGAATGAGTAACATTTGTGTGTTTTATATTGTTTATCATGTTGTGTTTTATATTCATAGTTCTACAATGGTGTGTTTGAAGTTTTTATGGACTGATAGGGTTTGGATATTGTGTTTTAATGATCTTCACTTTGTTATTCGTGGGTTTTGAGTGTGTTTTATGGCTGAAATCGTGGTGTTTTATGACTTTGTACACTTTGGCTGAAAAAGTGGGACTTTTGTGAGAAGTGTGAGAAATAATTTGGGAATGACAAGTGTCCTTTATCCTAATTAATTCAAAAGGGTATATTAGTAATTTGACATTTTTATCATTTAATTGATTTCCAAGAATAACTGCCAAAAAAAACTGCCGATGAGTTTTTTAAGGTTTGAATCGAATTTTGAATTAGGAGAAATTTTATGAAACATTATACATCTGATTGTTTTATATTCTTCATCATCTTTTAATCGCAACATCTTTTAATCATACATTGTTCATGGCGTGGTGTTTTAAAAAACTGGAGACATTGACTATGATTCAAGTCATGGTGTTTTATATGGAGACATTGTTCATGGCGTGGTGTTTTATCTATGACTTGAATCATACATTGTTCATGGCGTGGTGTTTTAAAAAACTGGAGACATTGACTATGATTCAAGTCATGGTGTTTTATCTGGAGACATTGTTCATGGCGTGGTGTTTTATCTATGACTTGAATCATAGATGTTTAAAACACCATGCCATGAACAATGTCTCCAGATAAAACACCATGACTTGAATCATAGTTATGGTGTTTTAAAATCTGGGAATGTTTTGTTTTGATAAAACACCACGCCATGAACAATGTCTCCAGATAAAACACCATGACTTGAATCTTAGATGTTTAAAACACCACGCCATGAACAATGTCTCCAGGTAAAACACCATGACTTGAATCATAGATGTTTAAAACACCACGCCATGAACAATGTCTCTAGATAAAACACCATGACTTGAATCATAGTCAATTTTATCCAGTTGTTTTAAAACACCACGCCATGAATCTGATTACAGTTCTCTTTATGATAATGTATGACGAATATGTAACCAAAGACCTCCTACAATTAAGGTGAATCATTAATTCCTATATTTAAGGAAAAAGGAGTGAATGTAGGAGGTTTTGGTCGTGTATGATATGGTTACCATATTTCAAACATTGAAAAAGACACTCTTGCCCTTCAATTTTACATAAGATCCCTCTAATTAAAACACAATTTACATTTTTATACCTTATTGATCTCAACCATTAGATCAAATATCCAATGGTTTAAAACACTTCTTACCCTTCTTACATTTTAGACATTTTTTACCATATCCCTACCTTATATATATATATATATATATATATATATATATATATATATATATATATATATATATATATATATATATATATAGTTTGCAACATATCTATGCATTATGGTTTGTAACATAATACTTAGTGGGTTGTACCACTAAAGAAAAATTCATATCTATGCATTATGGTTTGTAACATAATGCTTAATGGGTTGTACCACTAAAGTCAGAGTTGTATTTCATTCAAAAACTAAAAATAATTTTGCGAGTTGACACGGCTCAAAGTGCGTGTGTGGTTAAACGTTTTTGCGTCGTCTATTTTTTCCCGTTTCACAGGTTCATCGTAACGCTCGGGTCCTAGATCGACTTAGTTATTTTTTGTATTATTAAACACTATAAATAAGCAACTTAACTATGCATATATGTGTTGTAATGTTGGTTTTGGGAGTTTTTCAAAAAAAATGGAAATTTTCCTTTTTAACCCTAAAGTTTTAGTGTTTGACAATATAAGTTTAAACTTCTAATCTTTGTTTCCTTTTTAACCCTAAAGTTTAAATTTTTGACAATTTACCCTAAAGTTTTATTCTTTGACAATTTATTTAAAATTTATAATCTTTGTTTCCTTTTTAACCCTAAAGTTTTAGCCTTTGACAATTTAAGTTTAAAGTTTTAATCTTTGGTAATTTAACCCCTTTGATTAATTTGATTTTTACTTATAATTCAAAACTTTCTATCTTTTACGATTTAACCACTTTGATTTTATTTACTTATGTGTTGTAATCTTGGCTTTGAGGGTTTTTTCAAAGAAAATATGGTTATGCATATGGTTGTTGTAACCTTGGCTTTGGGGGGTTTTTCAAAGAAAATATGGTTAAGCATATGGTTGTTGTAACCTTGGTTTTGGGGGTTTTTCAAAAAAAAAATCATTTATTCACTTTTCACCCAAAAGTATTTCATAAATTATTTTTTAACCCAAAACTATTTGTTTTTTTTTTTTTTTTACTTTTAACACAAAACTTTTTATCTTTGCAATCTATCCTCACAACTTTTTTTACTTTCAACTTTGTTCCTTTATAATTTTCATTTTCCGCAAATTTTTCACTTTATGCTTTGTTCTAAATTTTGTGACTTAACACATCTCAACGTGCGTCTTTGGTTTAGCGTTTTTACGTTTCGTTCTAAATTTTGTGAGTTAACACGACGCAACGTGCATGTGTGGGTGAACGTTTTTACATCGTCTATTTTGTTCCCGTTTGATAGGTTCAACATAACGTGCGCGTCCTAAATCGACTTAGTTATAACTAAATGTCACGGCCCTCGGCCCCGGTTTGACCCGGTTCCAGAGCCGCGGGACAGGAAACCTGCGGTATTTAATTTAGGCGACAGCGGAAGTCTTTTAATACAGGATCTTTTAATACTGAAAATGCCCGTTTAATATATTACATAAAGTTTAGGGATAAAATCCCATAATTTACAATAAGATGATTTCACAAGGAAATCTTTATTTCTCAAAACATGTTTCTTTATTTATTCACATTGAGCCACTTCTCGGAGCTTGTAGTGCTTCACGACACTTTTCTTGGATCACAACAGATCACCTGAAACATGTTTGAAAAAGGTTTTGTCAGCGGGGAAATACTGAGTGAATAATTCATTTTACTTAAAACGACGCATTTGTTATAATTTACAGTATTAAGAGCGATTACAATGTTTCTGATATCAAACCAACTACCCACGGTACTTTACCACTCGACCCACTAGCCCACCTGTCCAATGGTATCTGTGCTTATGGTCATATCACCCAATGGCTGCCCTAATGGTGACGATTATCAAGTAATGTATACAAAACCCCACATACCGGCTGTAATATGGTGATTACAAAGACTTAATCCCTATAATTATAACTTTGAAAATAACTTGGAGTTTTGTAAAATAGTTTGATAAAAAGAGAATGACTCACATTGCAGATTTAACGAGCAAAGTATAAGCCTACTGATTAGCCTTGATTAACCTAATTTAACAACAATGCACACACAAACGGGTTAGTAACTAATACAGCAGTTACGTCAATTCACGAGATTAAACCCTCACAACGATTTACAAGTGCAATACTTAGTAATTCAACGGATTCATAACGAATAACAGAGCATAGTTCGAATTCGAACAGCACTCAAATATTCAAATCGAAATCACGATGAATCAACAAAGTACAAGCTCAATTTGAGCAGCACTCGGACAATCGTTGGATAGTTATAATCGATCGGACGTTGAATCGTAATAGCGATCGAGTTATTACCCTGATTGCGGCAGCGTTTCGTGACCCGTGTGTGTTTAATTGTATTGTTACTGCTCTAATTCGATGTACACAGAGAATTATTACGTCGTTTCAAACACAGAATTCAAGTGCCAAGGTCGGCTATTTATACTGATTTTTGGACACGCTTACGGACCGTAAGCCACTTCCCTTACGGTCCGTAAGGGAAGCAGTCTAGTTATAAGGTAGCCAGGTCTGGGACTAGCTCTGCTTAGTTGACAATTTCAATTTTTAAAATTTAGACAACGAAAATTTTTAGATAATCGTCAACTAGGTTTTAACCCCTCCTGAGTTTTAGGGGCCCTGATCCTGATTCCGATTGTTCCGGAAATTTTAGGGTTTATGCAGAATTACTTGGGTGTCTCAATTAGGGTTTCCTTATTGGACAATTATCGTCCTAATTATTAATTTTAGTAAGAGTTGTTACACTAAAGAATCCCCACCGCAATTGCGGCGGGTCGTAATTCTAGTTATATATAATTTGCAACATATCTATGCATTATGGTTTGTAGCATAATGCTTAGTGGATTGTACCACTAAAGACAAATTCATATCTATGAATTATGGTTTGTAACATAATACTTAATGGGTTATACTACTAAAGACAAATTTGTATTTCATTTAAAAACTATAACTAATTTTGCGAGTTAACACGGCGCAACGTGCGTGTGTGGTCAAACTTTTTACGTCGTCTATTTTTTCCCGTTTCACAGGTTCATCGTAACGCTCGGGTTCTAGATCGGCTTGGTTATTTTTTGTATGTTTAACGTTTCGATTTAATTTTTTTGTATTAACTGCAACTTCATTGGTGGTCACCGGTCGCTGGTAGTAGTGTGGCATTGGTGTTCGCCCCCACCGCAACACGGGAGTGCTTAATACTACTCTTGGGTATTTATTTGAGAAATAAAACACTATCTAATATGTATTTTTTAATATAAATAAAACTGACATTGAGTTAAAGGCTTACAGGTAGAGCTATGACATTGTTGTTTGCTACACTCAAAAGACTTGTTGAACGGGTTAATGCACCTTTTTTAATAGTAAATTTGGATGAGTGACAGACCACTTGAGTATTATTGTATCACTAGCGGAATCGTCTGATCAAGTTCATCTTTATTAGGCATAATGTCTATACACCAATTCACAAGAACACCCAACATATATATGAGAAAAAACCCTCTTGTGAGAATCGAACCCATGTCTTATTCGTCCTAAAATCTTATCACATCCCCAACATGCTAATAGGCTATAATTATTCGTCCTAAAATCTTATCACATCCCCAAGATGCTAATAGGCTATAAAGCCACGATCATTAATGCACCTCTTAAATGACTAAAATGTGATGTAAGTTATCATTTTACTGCCAATGATCTCTATATCAAGTGGTGGAGGGCTTGCATTTCTCTTTCTCTTGAGAGATGCAGGTTCGACTCTCACTTGGTGCAGAGTGAGGCACTAGTGGGCAATGATAGGAGACCCAGGGAAACCTGGGTTGGATCCTTGAGCCAAACGGGTTTTACCGGTAATTTCACTGTCGTGCCTACGGGCAGGTGGGTTACCGGGTTTTCCCCGGAATTGGTGGTGGACTCGGGTTACTCTCGGAGTACTCCGTTTGTCCAGTGGGTGCCCCAAGAGTGCTCGGGATTGAGTTTGTTGGCCGTTCAAAAAAAAGTTATCATTTTACTTTATTTTTTATTAGTTTGTTTATGTAGCTCTACATATTTTTATTATTGTAAAAATCATGACTAGGCGGCGACTAGCCGGCGATTAATTGTTAGTCGGTCAGTAAGTAAGTAACTGAGTAATTTTTCGTTAATCAGTCCATTAATCGTCAGTCGGGCCTAGTCGGACCTAGTCGGCCAGCCAAAAGTCGGCGATTCCGGCCAGATTCCGGCAAAAACCCTGTATATTCCGGCCAAAACCTCTAAATTCCAGCCAGTTTCCAACCAAACCATGTGAATTCCAACAACTAATCTTGTATACTTAAAAAATGAGTTGAGTAAGAGTTAAAACCTACCTACTTAAAATATTTACCTATAAAAATGTGTATATGTACACATAAAACTGAAAATTACTTATAAAAAACCCGATCCGACTAATCCCGTTTATTCCCGAGTAATCCCGAGTAGTCGCTAGTCCCCACATCACCGGCCGACTAGCTACTAGCGAGTTCTCCGACCTTTGACATAACCATGATTCGGATGTAAAAAAAAAGTTATGTTGAATAACTACGGTTTTGCCAATATGATAGGGAACATAGGTAGATAAACACAAAAGATTGGAAATTAGGTTAATGTATTAGAAATTAGGATAGAATCAGGTGTAGCATGAGTTGAAAAAAATGTAATTTATGTACTTAGAAGAATTATGCTTTTGAAAAAACTTGTGTATTACATAAGTTACATAAACTCGTATATTACACTAGGTGAATAAAATATAATATAATTTATTACATATACGGTCGTCAAAATATGTCTTTAAAATATCAACTTTCAAGTGAAAATTATAAATTTTTAACTATACATAACAAAGAAACCAAATAAATAATTTGAATTTTATGATATGATGATGGGTAATGGTAGTGGTGGTGGGTAGCGGTGGCGGCGGCGGT
This sequence comes from Helianthus annuus, assembly GCF_002127325.2. Taxonomy (NCBI): domain Eukaryota; kingdom Viridiplantae; phylum Streptophyta; class Magnoliopsida; order Asterales; family Asteraceae; genus Helianthus; species Helianthus annuus. Next base: position 139,990,404 of record NC_035445.2, read on the forward strand.
GGTGGTGGAGATGGGTGGCAGTGGTGGGGGTGAGTGGTGGTAGCATTGGTGGGCAGCTGACGATGGGCGGTAGACCGGGCGGTGGTTAGTGGTGGCAGGGGTGGTGTTGGGTGGAGGTGGCGGTGGGTGGCGGCAATGGACATGGTGGTGGTGGGTGGAGGTAGGGTGGTGGTGGGGAGGTTATACAAAATTAAACTTTTTTGAAATAATAATAAAAAATTTGAGTTAATTACATAGTTAGTCCGTGTGGTTTGCATAAAATAACATACTTAGGTACTAATAGTTTAAAATCACCTTCTAAGATATTAACTTTTCATTTTGTAACGTTTGGAGGTATTAACTTCTAGGGTATTAACTTAGTTAGTCTCTGTGGCTTGCACAAAATAACATACTTAGGTACTAATAGAATGTGATTTTAAACCTACAAATAACGTTAATGCCTCCAAACGTTACAAAATAAAAAGTTAATACCCTAGAATGTGATTTTAAACTATTAGTACCTAAGTATGTTATTTTGTGCAAACCACATGGACTAACTATGTAATTAACTCTTAAAAAATAGATGGTGGCTAAATTACATAAATACCCTTGTGTCTAACGTCCAACAAAACAACAAATATACAAAAGGACTTATAGTGTAGCGAAATACCAACCACGAGGACTCTGATTGTGAGGGACGCAAGTTGATCCCGCTGACATACCTTAGGGATACGAATTACACTTTACTCTAATTTAAAACTTTAAGTCAAACTGGAAAGAAAAAGGGGTCCGGTTAAAATGTTCAGGCGTTTACACCAAGTATGATTTATCCACAACAAAGCATAAGCATAGCTCACATCCAGCCTAGGTGGGACACAACGTGACTGATCCATATCAAATAAGTCTATTTTTTGCACTAAAATGATCTAGAAATTTTTATGCATTAAAAATACAATTTAATCGACTTTGGCCAACCGTTTTTAACGGTACCCGTATAACCCATTTGAGATGAGACATGACCCAATCGACTCGTTCGTTAATAATAAAAGCACGAGGAGTTAGATTTCCAAGATCTACCTTAATCATATCTTGGAACCTATAACTAATGCTCGTTCGGTTTCGATTATAAACGGTTAAGTTATCTTGGTTAAACGCGGGCTTTAGACGTGGGTGGTGGATCAATTATCGTTACATCTCCTCGAACACTATTTCGTCAAAGTCGTTTAATATCCTACGTTGCGAAGCGAGTAACTCGAGCATCGAATAAACTTCTTCGGAAAACGGCTTCGATTTATCACCCGACACAAACTCTTCAACAACGTTGTCAACCTCAATCGCACTACACCCGGGTTTCTTGCTCATCGTCTTACCTCTTATCAACTTCCTCACCCTCGAAACACCGTCCCATCTTCCAAGATCCGCATATATGTTCGACAACAACACATAGTTTCCGGTATCTTCCGGTTCAAGCTCTATAAGATGCTCCATCGCGATGACCGCCATTGCAAGATTTCCCTTGGTTCTACACGCGCTCAATAACGAGCCCCAAATTGCAGAATCGGGTTTCATGGGCATTGTTTTTATCACTTCGAGAGCTTGATCGAGACAACCCGTTCGTCCCAGAAGATCTACCAAACATCCGTAATGCTCAATTCCCGGCTCTAGGTTATAATCGGTTGTCATGGAATCAAAGTATCTCAATCCGTCTTCTAACAATCCAGCATGAGCACAAGCGGATAAAAGACCGACAAACGTGATCTCGTTAGGTTTGACCGTTGACTTCTGCATTTCTTGAAACAATCGTATCGCGTCTCGAGCTTTTCCATGGGTGGCTAACCCTCCCACCATTGTACTCCACGAAATCACATCTCGTTCAAGCATTTTGTCGAACACTTGCCATGCCTGCTCGATATTTCCGCTCTTCGCGTACATTTCAATCAACGCATTGCATACGCTCGTCTTTCGCAAGAACCCATTTCTCTCCGCGTAAAAATGTACCCATTTCCCCAGCTCAAGAGCTCCCAACTGCGTGCAAACCGACAACACAGACAATAAACTAATCCAGTCGGGTTTAACCCCAGCCCGTTGCATCATGTGGAACATGTCTAACGCGTCGGTATTACTCCTAACTCGCGTGTACCCAGAAATCATCGCAGTCCATGAAACAACCGATTTCTCCGGCATTTGTTCAAACAATTCTCTAGCCTTCTTCATCTGTCCAACCTTTGTATACCCATAAATAACAGTATTCCAACATATCACATCTCTTTGAGACATTTCATCAAACACCTTGTGTGCATCATCAACACCACCACATTTTACATACATATCCAAAAGTGAATTTTCAATAACAATATTGGACTCAACTCCATATTTCAACACATGCCCATGAACTTGTTTGGATAAACGAAGATCCGGAAGCCCTCCACACGCCCGTATAACAAACGGGTATGTGAAATTATCAGGAGAAATTTGTTCTCTAAGCATTTGCTTGTATAAATAAATGGTAAGTGAATTATTCAAGTGGGTGTGTGTATAAGCTTTAATTATAGCATTGTATAAGTAAATGTTGGGGTGAGATACCTCTTTGAATAATGATTTTGCATAGTCTATTTGTTCATGTTGGTCACATATGTTTACCATTTTTGTGACCAAGTAACTGCTGGTTTTTGACAGTGAGAATTTGATTATTTGGGTGTGGATTTTCTTCAATTTGTTCATGGTTTTACAGCTTTGCAAGATGTTCATGAACATGTTCTCCAAGATTTTTAAGGAAAGAATGTCGCTACTTGCTGCCATTGATACACACACAACTGTCACACTGAAAGGTTTCAGAAAGATAATCACGATGAAAGGTAGTGAGAATGTTGAATTTGAGTGTTTGGACGGTGAATTAGGAAGTGGGGTTGTGATGGGTGGCGCTGAAAGTGGTAGTGGAGATGGTGCCTACAATGTGTTCGATGGAAGTCCTGAGAGAACTGGATGGACTTTTAAGGAAAATATAAAGTTCCTGACTAAAAGAAAATTTAGTTCTCAAGAAAAACCAATAAATGACCAAACCTGAAAGTGATCTTAGAAACCAATTGCGTTTTGGGGAAAATCCCAAATACAAATGCAGATGAGTACCAGTACTGATACCTACACCGTACAGCCGTACAGATACCGAACCGATACACTTGGTATGGTATTCAGTACCCACTTTTCTTCAATTTTAGTATCAATATTAATAACGGTACCGTACATATCTCATTTCTAGTACATGTATAGTTTATGTGCTGGAAAGTTACAAACATTACGAAATACAAATAAAAAACTATTATGTACAACATATTTTCTATGTATACTATTATTATCAACTTGATCATCATAAACATTCGAGTAGCACCGTGTTCAAACCAAGAAAGGATACCTATATCTATACAGTGTCAGCAATTTAAAACACGACACAAAATTAATTAGGTCTTGAGTTGGCATATCTAACTCGTTTAATAGAAGTTGCGTATTCACATTGACATGTCTAGTTAAACAAGTTGTGTTCAAGTTAACCAATTTTATCAAAATAGTTGACCCCATCAACCTGCTTAATTAAACAAGTTAACCCGCTAACCCATTTTGACCCGTATTTTACATCCCACCAACCCTGATCAATGCTCATCAACTTGTTTGACACGTTTAGATAAATGGGTTAAATGCGTTAGGTTCTGGTTACATAAATTTAAGCTTATTCACGTTAGGACTAATTTTTATACAAACAAAAATGAGTCGTGTGTGAATTAAACACTTCAATTTGCCAACCCAACACGATTCACACCTCTAGGACTTAACTTTAAACGAATAGAAACTAAATCGTTTTTTATAGTTTTACCTACATGTGTCACACTTGACTAAAAATACATAGAGATTTAGGAGGCTAGCAAATTTTACATCCATTAATGTCAAACTACATAGTCCATAAAAGCAATTCAGCATATTTACAATCACAAACAAACTAGACATAATTCCCCCATCAACATTCAAACCTCCACACACAAACCTCTAATATCAACATGCCCTAATTCTAATACTTCAAGCAGGTGAGATCACAGAAACTACCACCAAATTAGTCGCACCCTATTTCTCAAAACAAACTACGAAGCCGACGAAAGGGGAGGCGCCTAAAAACAAACAATATTTAGTTTTCATTACTTTCCAAAGTAAATCCCGACACTTCGTTGTCTACAGAAGAAAGAGGAAACTTGCTGCCAGTTTTCAGTTTCTTGACATCTTGACTCGAGCATATTAATATCCGTTTAACCATGATACAAAACTCCCTACAAGGTGACAGATTAAAGAGTTAATTACACAAATAGTCCTTGAGTTTGTAAACAATTCAAATAGTCATTTTACATAAACTTACATATCTATTTAACATAAGTAACTTAAACATGCAACTCTCTAACATTAAACACTGAAAGTGTTAATTTTACTAAACCATAGGTTGAAAAAATAGCCAGAACAGTACCATTACCTACTTTTGTAGCAATTACAATCTACCTCCGTTAACCCCTCCACTCATTCTGTTAGTTTTGCATAAAATGACCATAATGCCCCTCTTAATAAAAAAATTATAAGTTATATAAAAATCAGAGAAAAAAACATAAATTTAACACTGCGTCAAAAATCTACAAAAGTGAGTACTAGTACTGTTTTGGCGATTTTTAAACTAATGGGCTGTAATGGTTATTTTCAACAAACCACAGGGACGAAAAACGTAATTAACTCTTAACTCAAGATTAAATAACTGTGTTATGATTAAGTTAATGGGGTAACTTACTGCCACGGATCATCACCCACGAGCATCATGTCTCCTTCATCGTCAGTAAAGATAATCTCCCACTGATTGCGAGGGCGTAACTCCCCCTTAATCTCAAACATTTCTTCGAGTTCATCTATAAGCTCATCATACCCTTTTAGTACAGTTAAATCCACCGCACGACCAACTGCCATCCCTTGCATTTGAACCTTAAATCATTACCATGCGTTAGATAGACACACAGATAAGAAAACACAACGCAAATAATACAAAGGTGTCATAATAGACCCATTTCCCTTAAGAACTGGTTGATCTGGGTTAGGTTTTATTACACGGTTTAATAGTCACCTGAAGGTAACTTTTTTATGGATAATATCTTCTAAGCGCTTCATTTAAATAATCAAATAAATTAATAATAATAATAACAAAGTTCTAGCAATGACATTTATAACATATACCTTACTTATACTAGAGTAAATAATTTTCGATTCTGAGGTTTGGCCAGTTTTGCGACTTTCGTTCAAAGGTTTGTTTTTCCGCATCTGAATTTAAAAGGTTTAATCTAGTTATTTTCATCCAGCTCGTTAACTCCATCCATTTTTCTCCATTAAGTCAGGGTTATTTCCGTCTTTTTCTGTCAACTTAAAGGGCAATTCGGTCATTTTCAGAGGTGTTCGGTCTTTTAACATTAAGTGAAAAAGATCGAATTTCCCTTTAAGTTGGCAAAATAACGAAAATACCTATGACTTAACGTTAAAAATGGATGGAGTTAACAAGTCGGATGAAAATGGCAAGGTTTCAAACCTTTTGGATTCAGATGCGGAAAAACAAACCTTTGGACGAAAGTCGCAAAACTGGCCAAACCTCAGGGACGAAAATGGCATTTTACTCTTTATACTATTATATAACAAATGTGGAAAGGAAAAGTGTGTTGGCCCAACCACCTAACCGCATAAAAAAGTACCCTTTTGACCCAAACCATTTTAACACATCCACCTCTCTTAGCAGATATATTCCCAAGTTATCATATGTACCTTGGTCCGACTACGTGTACAGGTGCTTTGTTTGCTTTGTACTTCTTTTGGTGACACTTGCAACTGCCCTTGATCTTTGCAATCTTTCGAGAGGTCGGACTTCTGGTCTGAATTCCAAACGGATGATACATGTGGCACATATCCATCAGCAAACGCATGAAATACATTTGACGGAATTAACGGTTCTATCTCGGGTGTAAGATCACTTATGGTAGGAACCTTTAAGTCAAAACCAAATAGTCTACAGCTTGAAATACTTTCAGATTTCTTCATGTCAGTTGACCAGGTGGAGAGACCTTTTTGATCTTCAGTTTCGGTAATAAACATGTTTCTAGAAGCTGTGACTGTGGAAGATGATAGCCAGCTTGGCTCCATTTGAGTCGTAAAACGACAGCCACTGTTACCGTTTTCAGTTTGACTTAAATGCCAAGAATCTTGAAAACAACTCGATTGTCCATCAGGAGTACAACTCATATGAGTTACAAGTGTTGGAATTTCAACAGAAGGTCTAGGCCTTTTAGTTTTCGGCGCCACTGGTTGAACCGAACATGTTGGAACAGGAGTTGCAAGTGTTTCGATTTCCCATGGAGAAACCCTTTCTGGTCTCGTAATAGAAGCAGGTTCGTCCCATTGAACCTAAGATAGATACAAGTAAGTTCAAATATTCTATTTTTTATTGCTTATAGAAATTATAACATATATTAACCTTCAACGATCGCCATTTAGAGGATTCCCACTGAGGAGATATATCTTCAACTCCAACTATCGTCCCTGTAAATCTAATTAACAAAATGAATTATGCCACGTCAGCAATGGTGGAAACTCGAAAAAGACGTGATTATTGCGTTAAAAGTGAAGTTACCTTCTTTCCGGAGAGTCCTCGCCCTCAAATGGCATCTTAAATCTCATGCCGGCAGTAAACTTATTGTTTACCGCTTCTAGATACTTGTTTAAGCTTATAATGAACTGACTTGTCCTGGAGAAATTTCAGCAAACTTCAGGAACTGGATCGAAGTCCAACTTAGGGAATAGGGATGTGAATATCTGACACGATCCGAAAACACGACACAAACCTAACACAAAATTCGCGGGTTTGGGTTTAGTCTAAACGGGTTCAGGTCAGTTTCAGGTTGAACCCGCGAACCCGTTTAGCTAAACGAGTTGGGTTCATGTCAACCCTGTCGAGTAGGCGGGTTGATGCGTTTAACCCATTTATATTATACTTTTTTTACAATATGTTTTATGTCATAAATTAAATGTGTGTACTTTATGTCATAATTATAACTTAAAAAGAGAAACTGGCATAAGATTTTATAAGACGTAATTGTATTATATACATTTGTGTTTTTTGTAGTAAAATTTTAATTAATTTTAATATGTTAAGTTGCGAAAAAAATAGAAAAAAAAAATCGGGTTGAACGGGTTGTGTTCGGGTTCATACGTATGACACGGTTTTCGGGTTCAGGTCGGCTTTAAAATATATGTTTTGGGAAAATATCATATAGTTTGACCCGTTTTCATTTTAGCTAGTTTTCTTTTATCTTACCAATCTGCCCCGTCAGAGATGAAACTTAACACAGATAGGCTCATTAATAAGTAAATAAATTACCTCGGTTTGTAGTAAACAACAAAACGGGTTTGGGTCGCAACAGCGTGTGATGCAGTTGCAAGCACACCAAGGTGCATGTTCTGACTAGAAATTACCGAAGATGGCATGGAGACTTGTTGACGGGCAAAACGTCTGACTCCTACCCGTAATTCACCGTTTTCCCCCCTATACATAGAAAATGCTTAGTCAATAAGTTACAAGGAGTGCAGATCACATACCAATTATACGTTTATAACATATGTGCATGAAACTAACGATTACATAATAAGTTTACCTAAGAAATACAAACGAATCCCCAGCCACTAACTTCTTACAAGTAACAAAAGTACTCCATCCAGTTGTAAGCAAATGCCTTCTGGGTTGACCTATCGGGTAAAAAGAAAAGGTTGACTATCAAGAAAGAATAATTCAATTTTTGAAATGAACCTAAAGGGGGGTTTTGGCTGTGCATAGGGCTGCAAACGAACCAAACGTTCAGCGAACAGTTCGTGAACCGTGCGGTGGGAAGCTTGTTTGGGTTCGTTTGCTTAATAAATGAACGAACACAAACAAGAAAAATTGTTCGTTTAGTTAAATGAATGAGTCATGTTCGTAAACGTTCGGTAACGTGTTCGTTTATGCCCGTTTGTGTTCAATAGTTCGTTAGTGTTTTTAGTTTTTATATTTTGTTTAAATACTTCAAAATTCTGGCAAACAAAATATTTAATAAGTATTTGTGTATTATATATTATGTTCATAAGTGCTTGTTTGTGTCCATTTGTGTTCATGAACATTGTTTGTGTTCATGAACGTTCGTTTGTATTCGTTACAAAAAATTAACAAATGAACATGAACACGTTCATTTCCTTAACAAATGAACACGAACAGAAAATCTCCTTCGGTAAGTGTTCATGAACACATATATTTTCCTTGACAAACGAACACTAACAAGGTCTTGTTTGTGTTTGTTCGGTTCGTTTGCAGCCCTGGGCCCTGTGCATTTAAACTGATACAATGATCGGACTTTAGTTGTAAGAAATTTGATTACTGAGAAATTTATCTTATCCCTAGGTTTAAGGGACGATTATTTGATTCCGGTTTTTACTAAACTAGATCATAATAATCACTTTAAAAAGACGCATCCAAACTCCACTAAAGTTGTAACATATACACAAGTAATTGAGATCATAGTGACCTCTAAAGATATGCTTAAAACGCCACTCGAATCCATGAAGATCTTTGGCTACTAACTCCTGAGTAGGTGTCGGTTGAGTCATATCCTAAACAAACTCAAAAAAGTAAGATATCAAAAAGTAAACATCAGAAACTGGGTTAGGTGGGGTGGGGTCCGACTCCGTACTAACAAAAAATTACAAAATTACCAAGGGAGGTAGGCATTCATTTGCATGCTTCCGAAGCACAGAAAACCCGCCATGCGTGCTCGTATCCGATGCTGTCAATACTTTACAAAAAGAATAAACGTTTGGTCTAGGAGGCTCTGCAACGCATTCTTCGGGACTCGTGGGATCGCTATCACTTTGCTACAGATTGTAGTAACATGTAATAAGCAATTAAACATGTATTCTTATTTCACAAATAGCATAAACTTTAATCTTACATTTGCGTCTGGAAGTAAAGTGATTTGAGCATAAACCTCATCCGTATCTTGTTCAGCCTGCAAATTTAACCAAATTCAACATCAAAATCTCTTAAAACGAACACTGTGGGAGACAAACGTCACATACCAGTAGCTGCGTATGAACAACACGACAAAGGATCTTTGATTTGAGGCTGAAGAGACTAATCGCCTGACTTAATTCCTGATTCGTTGATGCCTCTAACTATAACACCGATAAAAAACAAAATATCCCAATTATTGTATAATAAAACTTACATGATCAAAATAAAATCTAAATTCACAGATTAAGAAACTGTTTACCTGTTCCATATGACCTTGAGGAAAGTAGAAAACTCGCTCTCCGTCTCTTGGAACATCCACTAGCGGCCCTGTACATGCCTTCCATAGCTCCTTATACAATAGATCTTCACAAAATTGGAACAAAATTCACAAAAATTATTTACACAAAGAAAAAAAAAGTTAAACAAAAGCTAAAGTATCATTTTCAGCATGAATTAGTGAATGAATTTTGGAACTTTGACCCAAAATTGGAAAAAAAAAAAAATCACACAAAGCAAAAGACATTTTAAATTAACACAAACTAAAGTATCATTTTCAGCATGAATTAGCGAAGAATTTTTGTAAAATTTGGACAAAAATTTAGAATATTCACACAAATGATTTACACAAAGCAAAAAACAAGTTAAACACAACTATAGTATCATTTTCATCATAAATTAGTGAAAAAAAATTTCTTCCAAAAACTTAACAAAATTCAAACAAATGATTCACACAAAGCAAAAAAAAAAAAAACAAATTAAACTATCATTTACTGAATTAGTGAACAAATTTTGCAAAATTTTGGCACAAAATTGGAACAAAATTCACACAAATGATTTACAAAAGCAAAAAACAAACTAAATTATCATTTTCATCATTAATCAGTGAATAAACATCCCAATTTCACCTTCAGAACAGAGAATATTCGGTCCTCGATGCTCCATATAACACAGAGTCTGAAGAAACAAAATAATCAAACAAATTAAACCGCGAAAATCATCAAATTCTCCACATTACACGCGACTAACCACAACTACATACTCATGAACAAACAGTGATAGCAATATGGTGGTAAATCTGGAAACAAAACCCTAGAAAGGCGAATATTGGGTTACAAAGACGCAGATCGGAAACCGCAAGGGTTGATGATGGTTTAGGTTCCGAATTGGTTGATGTTTGTGTGAAAATGGCGTTAATTATAGTGTTTCTCTCTCTAAAAACACACTTTTGGTGTCGCTTTCTCTCACTGTAAGCCTTTGTTTGTCTCCTTTCATGGTGGTGTGTAGTGCGTGAGCCTAACTTCACTAACCCTGGTTAGGTTAGGATGGATGGGTCCGGTTAAACTAATTTCGTTTTTTTTTTTTAGTTTTTACATATATCCCCTTATTAAGATACATTATTACATATTTACCCAACTCCTTACTCATTTACCCTTTTAGTTATCCCTTTCCTTTAATCAAAATTTTAAAACCACCTTCCCTGCTTCTTTACATATCAAAGGTGAATTCATCGTTACTCTTTCATTTCTCTTGTTGATTGCCATGAAATTGCCCTTAAGACTAGTGGGTATGGAGAGCCTCATCCCCAAGAGGACGGGCCGCCATGTCAGCGTCACGTAGGCTTGGTTTGAAGGGGATGAACTCCTTTATATATATATATATATATATATATATATATATATATATATATATGTATGTATGTATATATGTGTGTGTGTTAGGAGAGAGGAGAGAGGCACGGCTACACCGGCTGTGGGGAGCCGAAGTTGCCCAGCCGGACATGAGAGAGGAGAGAGGCACGGCTACACCGGCTGTGGCTACACCGGCTGGGCCTCAGCCGGCCCCCATACCCACTAGTCTAATTACTTTGCAGATGGTGTTCATTTCATAATCAAACCGTAATTGCTTCATTCATTTCATATAGTTATACATATATGCTATCCATCGTATCATATCATAGTCAATGATACTGCAAAATCCAGTAGCATAAAGTAGTTATAAATTACTACTGCCTTGAATACTCAAATAGACGATGAACAAATTAGGGTTTCATAATAAAATTAAAATTAAAATAGTGAATTTGAAGAGGAATTAACATGTACTAGAGGTATTAGTGGAGGGTAAATGGCCTTCTAACTTTTCGATTCTGAAAGTGAGTGGAAGATTGATTTCGCAAGACAAGAAGAATCGAAAATCGTTCCCGGTCATTACTACAAGGTTGTTTTATTCAATCAATTCATTACACGATTATTAGGGTTTTGTCGATTTGATAACTACCAGATTGTTTTATTGGATCAAAGGTTGTTAGCTCACTTGAATTATTTAATGTTTAATATGTTTCTGGTTGATTTATTCTGGTTGTGTATGATATGTTCATGGTCTTTTGTTCTCATTAGGTGATTGATGATGGATGACGAAAACAACCCATTTAGTTTGGATTTATACTTCTTAAATTTTAAGTTTCTTGAATGTAATCGATTATGAACAAATAAGGATTGCATTTTAATGAAAGTTTGTGTTTTATATTATGAGTATTATGTTTTTGTTTGTATTGTTTGACAAGAGTAAAAGGTAGAAGAATTAGAGTGATACTATATGAATTGGGTAAATATGTAAATGATTGATGATATTAGAATGGGGAAATATGTAAATATTCATTTAAAAGTTCATTAAGGGTAAAATAGTCATAAATAAGAGTAATTTTAATGAAAAGGGGAAATATGTAATATATATGAGTTAGTGAGGGAAATATGTAATTATTTTTTTGGTTTGGAGAAATACGTAATAAGACAGCTTAGGAGAGAGAAATATGTAAAAATCCCTTTTTTTATATTTTTCTAAGGGAAAATTGAATTTAATACTCTTGATTAATTTTGATATATTGGCCGGCAACAGTCCACGGGTAAAAAATTATTTTGTGACTATTGTAACTTTTAACTTATTTCACCTTGTTTTAATACTAATTAAAACTTAACCCAGTAAGTTTTTGCTGACATGAATTGTCACATAATCGGTTCATATCATCAAAACTTTGATTTTTTGTCATATAAGATGTTAGCGAGACTTTGACTTATTTGTCACATAAGTAGTTCATGTCAATAAAAGCTAATTGAGTTAATTTTTAGGTAGTATGAGATTGCTGAGAGAAAATATGTTAAAAATTTCAAGTGTCATAAAATATTTCAGTATTTCCTTAGCTATGACTTTTACCGGCCAATATTTCAATATTGTACTTATTAAAATCCTATTGTCTTTCTTTTAACTATTTCACGTAGATAAGATATAAAAAATATAATAACTTTATAGTTTTTATGTATTTTTTTTAAATAGTAAATTTCTTTTAATTTTGTATTATGTGAGATATGAACCAAAGAGCTCTCTCTTCTAAACTTAAATCCAATAAAAAAAAGTAAATATGAACTTTTATGGTCCGTGTAGCATTAAGTATGTTGTACAACTCCCCCCCCCCCTCCCAAAACACACACACCCTATGTGTAGTTAGAATATGTGTTATAGATTAATTAACTATTAACTATTAATTAACTATTAACTATTAATTTTATTAACTAATAAATAGTATTATTATGTCAGTGTCGAGTCATTCTTAAGGCCTTGTGTAGTGGGGCGCCATCTCACCTTATAAAGCCCCATAAGGCCCTTGAACACCATTACGGGGGGCTTTATGAGGGCGCTATAAATGAAAATGGGGGGTATGGCGCGATAATTTTCACGGCGTTTTGATTGTTTGCATTTTCCACTTTGGTCCCTCATTTTACACTTTGGTCCCTGCATTTTACACTTTGGTCCCTGCATTTTACACTTTGGTTATGATGAGGTAGAGGCTTTATGACTACGGGCTCTAGTGACATAACGCCCCATAAAGCCCCTGTGTGACGTGGCACGACACGTGTCGCATAACGCCCACAAAAGGGCTTTATGACTACACATGGCCTAATTAAACTATTTAATAACGTGGCGTTGTGAAATAACCACCTTGCAATCATTTAACAATAATTATTCGATTTTTATTTAGTATATTATTTTAAATGTAAATGACATATTAAATAAATATAACTACATCATATTATATAAAAATAATAATTATGCTAAAATTAAAAGTGACTCAACATAAAAGTTGCATTAAAATTAAAAAAAAAGATATAAAATAAAAGAAACCTAAAATTAACACTACAAATGAATTAAAATAAGGACTAACTGAAAGGCGTTTTGTAGAGTGGTTCACGAATTTGTTGATTTCTTTGATAAAAAACAACTGATCTTCCTTCGATAAACAAAATTAGTCTTTATGGAGGAAAGCAATGTTCGTCGTGATACGTTTGTCTTCTCTGAACCCAATTAGATGATCAATTTTTTCATTCAAACTTTCGACAACGGCAAATTTTTTGGTTTTAGATGTATTACTTTTGAAGGATGATGCTCGAGCTTTATTGCGCACCTCTTTGCTTTTGTCTATCCCCATTGGAGGGACTAGTGGTTCCAGCTCCAGTTTCGATACGTTTTCATCATCCAAGTCTAACTCATTGAGATTTATGTCCGAACGAGCATCCGATGTGGTTTGGGAGTAATTCAGTTCGGTGGATGGTATAGTTTTTGAGCTTTAGACTTCGACTTGGGTGTGTTATCATGGTTATTAAATGCGACTTTAAGGATTTCCTAAAAAATTCTCATATTTTTTTCATCCCAAATGGTGCACGGTATTGAGCTTTAAATTGATCATTAGCCTTTACCAGGACGTCCACGTCATTTCTTTCACTTCCTCAGTTACAGTTATTAACAAGCCAATTGTGGATCACATTAAAGTGATTGATTCTTTGTTTCGTATCGGTTCCTGATATTTTGTGCGGTCCACGGTACTCTTCTCGTCCCATAACTTCGTGGAACTTCGCACGAACCTTCTTTTTAAAATCTTTTGCCTTTTGACCATCCATTATTAAAAAACAATAAATGTAACGCCCAGCGTCCCTGAACTTTAGACACTTGGCAAGAACAGTCCCTGAACTGCTAAAAAGTTGTCAATATTAGTCCTTATGGTTTATGGAGTTGATGTTTTGATACTTTTGGTGTGAATCATGTTGATACTATGATGCTTGACTCTTTATTCTAGATGCTTGACCCTTGATGCTTAATCTAGACACTTGATTCTTAACACTATGGAAACTAGATTCTTATTGTTGATTCTTGATACTTGATACTTGGACTCTTGATTCTTGAGAAACAATGACTCTTGACCCTTAAAACTTATTTAGTGCTTGACTCCTTAGACTTGTGAAACTTGATTCTTGATTGAACGAGAGATTGGAGCCTTGTCACTGGTGGAATCTATTAATCTTGAGAACTATTGACGTATATACTATAATCTAGTTATTCTATTTCCCTACATAACACAACGCCTAACCTGAAGCGCAAAACCACTCAAAATCGGGAACGCAGAAAGATGGATCGGCCAGAGTGGCGTCCGATCGGATGACCGTCCGATCGGATGACCAACCGATCGGCTGACCACCCCAGCCGAACCACCTTTCCCTCCTTTCCCCCTTCACCTATAAATAGGATGTCACATCACCATTTTGAGTGATGTGACAGCTCTGCTCGACCAGGCACGCACACTCTTCATTTCCTCCTTTTCTTGCTGATTTTGGTACGTTTTAGGCTAGATTCTTGTACTTTCTTGATCTACACATCATCCTTTACGTGATTCTCACTTGAAATCACACTTTTCACCATGAAATCTCTCAGATCTGAGTACTTGAGGGTGATGTCATCATGGTGGTTTGTACAAACTACCATGTGATGTCATTCTAAGCAAGATTTAGCTCGAATCTAAGGTATTTCATACGTTTTTACATTAAATCTAAACTAAACCTATACTTTTCATATAAAACTTGGGTTATTCTTCATCTTTTCGTCAAACTTTCGATTACTTCGGTGATAAACGTGCCGGAACGGACTGTAGACTCGATCGGTGGTCTACAGTTGGTTTAGGAACGGATTGTTCACTGATTTAGACGATCACGGGATGGATTCCGGCATAAACCCGTCACCAACAAACAAATGGGTCGAACTGGGGTGATTCCGGACCGATCAGAATGTCTGTGAAATGACAAGTAACTGTTGCCTTAGTCTGCACCGAGACGTCACCATAAATTTTCAAACTATGGATTTTTGCAAACATTGGTAAACTAGCAACATTGGGAGTTTAAATGGACAGCCGTCCGCTCGAACAGCCGTCCGAATGGAGCGACCAAGTTATGCGCACCCGACCGAGTGGCAATCCGATAGGATCACCATCCGATCGGACAACCACATAAGTCTTTCTTTTACTCATGAATGTCTCACCCGAACGAGTGGCAACCCGATCGGATGGCTATCCGATCGGGTAGACACTGTCACTTCACACACACCAGGTCATCCGACCGACTGACCATCCGATCGGACAGCCAGCCGATCCGGTGACAGGTTAAACACTTTATTCAAACTCGATACTCTGCCCAACTTTTATCCTATTGTAATCTAATCAGGCTAACCCTTAAAGAGCTCCCTTTGATCCAATAACAGTTGCGACTCTTAAGCAATCATTGTGAGTATACTCGACCCCCCTTTTACTCTAAACTTTTGGGGTGTAATATGTATTCTATGAAACTTAAACTCGAATATTTGAAACTTATGCTCTGTCCTATGTGAAACTTGTGATTCTTGATTCTTGACTCTTGTGCTATGTGACGTTTAATCCAGAGTGTGTAGTTCCGCCTTAACAATAGTTGCGCTATAGGAAGATGCACCTCTCCCATTATGCTTGGGGGTATTGTTGGGAGGATTCTAGTTTACCTTGAGTCTTGGGTAAACACCAAAGCATCGGGATACTTGGGCTATCACTGCATGGACTACGACACTAGCACGGCTGAAACTATTTTGTTGTTTACACTACGGATATGAGTTGTTTTAATCTATTACACTACTATCAAACTTGTATACTCGCCAATACTTTTGTATTGATATTTTAATACATGTTGCAGGCTGATAGGATGCTATGGGATGCATGGAATCAAGCTAGGAGATACTTAGAAACGTCACCTAGTTAACTTAGAATCTTTGAACAATTTGAAAAATATTTGTCATGGTCTGTATTCGATACTTGTGTTGGTTGTGTTTGCTTCTAGACAATGTTATGATGAATTTAATCTAAATTCTATTGAAACAAATAGTGTTATGGATTCTCATGAGCAATCTAAACGCTTAGTGCTCGCACCCCGATGTTTCCGCCATCGGTTGGGGTGTGACAGATTGGTATCAGAGCCATAACTATAGGGAATTAGGATAAGTAGGAATACTTGCCCTAGTCTATAGTTCTAGGAATCTTGACTCTTATTTGTTGTTTAAAGACTTATGCCTTCTACCGAATCTGCTTCCTAGCAGCACATGCTCCTATTGAACTTACATGCCTTTCCTAAGGCTGATACAATGTACACTTTATACTATGAAAACATTGGTATACAGTGTTTACATTTTGCACGAGTTTTGCCCACAGGATAGGAGTGACATCCAAACCTTGATGGGAAGTCTCCACATTATTCTAGTAGGCCATGTCTGCGGATAAGTGCCCACAACATTTAGGGTACGATGTTGTCAAGTTAGAGGTGAAACTCAGACCTTGAGAACTAGTCCCACTCTTTGATGATTTTTATGTCTCACCAAAGTCTCGTGACTTCCGATCAATTGAGTACGTGAAATGACCAAAAGGACGAATATCGTAGGCCTAACATCGATGACGTATTGGTCTAAGTAAGTCAAGACGCGTTACCTCAATTCGAAAGGGGTTCTATCTGTTAGAATCTGAGTTTGGATTGATTGTGATTTATGTTTGAATTAAGATGAACAATGAAAGAGTAGTGCAGCGGAATTTAAATGGAAACAAACTTTTCACAATCAAACAGGAGAATTTCTTTCAACACACATTTTCAACAATGAACCGAATGCTTAAATTTATTTCAAGATTCAATTACAATTGCATGTATGCAACAAACTCCCCCTCAGCCTGAGCTCAGTGATTTGTTCGTACAGGACGAAGATGGTGAAGAGCTAATAGATGAGTACAGGGTATTGTTCTATTTATAGGCACAGACAAACCACTGAAGCATCTAAGCTGACGTCACCATGAAAGTGACATCTAACCTCATAACAAACTCTAACATCTGATCTATACAACCACTGCTATGCTAACAACTATTATTACAATATATTACATGATATAAACTAAACTACTGCTGCATCATTCCACTGATGTGAACCCAGCAGTACTTGACATATCTAGCAGAGCTTGACCCATAGCAGTAGATTAAACAGTAGAGCTTTAGTCTTCCATCAGTCTTTGACTTAGACAGCAGTTGTAGGTCAGCAGTTAGTAATGATCAGTAGATTCGAGGTCAGCAGATGTTGAGACCACTTTCAAGGGGAGAGACTTGATTACATAACTTATGCTTATTCTGGATCCACTGCTCTGATCCAGTTTTGGCTTTGATTATCTGTTCCTCTGATAGAGTTCAATCCCAACAATCTCCCCCTGGAACAGATAATGCCAAAACTCTTCATTATTGGAAGATCTTTATTGCCTCATCAACAGTTCCCTTATTTGCCCTTTGAGTTGTAACTCAAAGGCTAAGGCATCTGTGTCATTTTCATCCCTGCTAAGTGGAAGATCAAGGAGATCCTGCAAATCTTCAAGACTTAGGCCAAGTGCTTGTTCCCTTGTTATTTTCTTCACTTCTCCACTAGACTTGATCACTGTCAGTACATGGGTCTGTTTGTCAGTTTTCCACTTTAGTACGTTTGAGTCTGGTGGGTTTCTTGGGAGATTTTTATTAGATGAGGTGTTTGGTGAAGCTGGCCTATTAATGACTGACTGAGCAGTACTTGCAGGTTGATCCAATCCAAGAGTTTCTACAATCATCTTCTTAATGCCCTCTTTTACAAGGTCATCACCTGCCATTAACTCTTGTATTGTTTCAGCATCCAACTGTTTTTGTTGCCTTCTTTTAAAGATGGCTGCACTAGCTGGAGCCGTGGCTCTCCTGATTTACAGCTTTTGGTGGTCTTGTTGAAACCTCTGCTTTAGGATAGTCAGGTTTTAGTGGAGCATTAGGATCTGTCTTCCTTAATCTCTCCAAGCTTTTGTAGGTGGTCCTGACTTTCTCTTCTTTCCATCTCAACACTTGATTCAAAGACCCATAATTAGCAGCAGCTAATTCCTCTTTCATTCTCCTCAGCTCTACCTTTTTATCAGGTACATTCTTTTTGTACTTTGCCCAATCAGGAGGAGTATGTTTGACTTTGTTCTTGAGCATGTCTTGAATCCTGGCTGCTTCACTTTCTAGCTCAGGAATGGTCCAGTCTTTATACATGTATCTTTCTCCTTTGTATTTCTTGTGGGCCATGATGTTTTTAACATAATCTTTTCTCAGGGATTCATTTGCCTTTTCTGAAATTTGCTGACACACATTCTTTGCAAATTGTTCCAAAGGTCTGACTTGTGTGAGCAAGAATTGGTAGTTCTGTTGAATTTCTCTATCAAATTTCCCTTGTGTATTTCTTTTAGAGATATCCTCTGCTTGTTGAGCATTAATTTTCAAATATTCTTCAATATTGTTAGGCCTGGGATATCCTCCAACTGATGGCAAACTCCTTTTAGCAGGATCATCCTCATAATAGAAGGATTTAATCTCTTCTCTGACTGCTATAAGCTTAAGAGGAAATTGAACACCTGCAGGAGCTAATGGCTTTTGAATCTGAGCTGATGAGAGGAACAGGGTTTGGTATTGTAACAAGTGATAGAGATTTTGAAGATGTTGGTGGTGGTGAAGCGTCATCATCTTTCAGGATTAAGCTTCTCCTTTTTGGTTGAGGAGAGGCTGATGATGTTTTGGTTGGATCAGTGGTGGTGATTTGGGTGGAAGTGATTTGTGATTAACTAACAGTTGTTGAAACAACTGGTGTTTCAACCACTGTTGCCATTACAATAGGTGTTGTAACATCTGATGTCTTCTGCTTTTTGGCAGGAGGTGATGGTAGTGAGGCTGTTTTTGGTGGTGAAGTGATTTTTGGTGGTGATGGTGGTAAAGCAGTGGTTGTGGTGTGTGTTGAAGTAGTGTGTGTTGAAGAGATGGCAGGTGTTTGGCTGACAGTTGTTGAAACTACTGAAGTATCAGCAACTGTTGATACAACAGGTGTTATAACAACTGTTTGGGTGGAAGATTGATGTTGGTGGCTTTTGGACGGTGGTTTGGGAGTATGCTTTGTGGGTCTGGATGGTATGGATTTGGGTTCCCTCATTTTTCTAGTGGGATTTCTTTTTGGCTTAGGATTTTGAACATCCTCTGGCTCAGAACAACCCTGCGCATTCAGCTCCATATAAGCTCTTTTCTCCTCATTCCACCTGGACATGTCCTTTGCCGCTCTGTCCCTTTTTACACTTGCTAGTGCTTCAGCAAGTGCATTTGTGGTAACATCAATCTTTTTGCTACCATCTGGCAAGGGAATCTCTTTAGTCATGGCATCTTTTTCTGGTTCAACATAAAGGCCATCATCTATTCCCTTCTTCTTCCACTCCTTGATTTTCTCCCCATTTTTGGCATTATCTGGGGTTGTAGTTGATCAATGAAGAGAACAGTTGGAAGAGCAGTGCCAGTGGTTTTCAAAATGTGGGCCTTTATGGCCTTGATATCTGCTTGGGTGTTTTTAAACCTGGACTCCATTATGTTTCTCAGCTCTTGTACATGTATTGCATGTTGCTGATCAGCCATTTGTTTTTGTTGTTGGAGAAAAGGTTGAAATAGATTCCATAACTCATCTGCAGCAGGTGCTTGTGGTGGAGCAGGTGCTTGAGGTGGAACAACAGGGGATTGCACCTTTTGAACTTTCAACAACTTTTGCAGCATTTCTTTGATTTCTGCAACAGATGTATCCAGTTTTTCAACTCTAGTCGTCAATTCTAGGTACTTTAAACCATCACCCAACTTAATGGGATCATCTGATTTCCCACTAGCAGTGGTTGTAACAGTGGTTGATGCAGGGAGTGTACTCCAAGTATCATCCACTGATGCCCCTTTTTCTTGGTTCTGGGGACTTCTTCCTTCAACACTTGATAACCTTTTGATGGTACCATTGGTCAAAACAAACTCACCAGTGGTTATCAGAGGTGCTATAGATGGAATTGCCTCCAAAGAAGTCTTATTGATGTAACCACTGTCCAAGTGTAAACCAGTGGGTTCAACACTTGTAGTGGCTGCTTCACTTGGACTACCACCAAGAGTTACTTGTAACTCAAGGGGTGTAACCTCCCCAGGTTGTGTTGGTGGGTTAGCAATGATTGATACATCAGACCCAGTCATTTGTTGAGGCATATTCTCATTGATAGGTGATTGAGAAGGACTGGTTTGTGCCTGGTTCAAATCAAGAGCATCCAACAAGATTTTTGTTTGTGGGGGAATTGTGGAGGCGAGGTTGGGTGTAGAAAGAGAATTGGCCCCAGGCATTGGGCTGTGGATGATGGAAGCAAGTGATTCCAGAGCATCACATTGTGGTGTCCCTATTTGTACAACCTGTTCTTTTTTAGAAGAAGCAGGAGGAGTTTCAGCCATGGTTTGAGATATTTCTACCAACTGCTGTGAGGAAGTAGCAGCAGTGGTTTCTTGTGACTTTTGTGCTGTCACTGGCAGTTGCTCTGGTATCTCATCCTCCAGAGTTGCCTTTTTGGTAGGTTTGGGGGGGGGGGGGGTTGAGTTTTCTTTTGTTTTCTTTTGTTTTGGCTTTTTGTGGATTGTAGCTGTGGGTTTCAAAGCAGTTGTTTTGCTGCTTTGATCACCTTGAGCAGTGGGCTCAGCAGCAGATACTTGAGGAGCAGTGGTAGCTGCTAAATTCTGCTCAGGCACCTTTACTTGTGTTTTGCAAGGTGTTGACATTCTTGTGAAAGTTTCAGCAATTAAGCTGTTTATTTGAAAAGATTCACCTTGTTTTATTGCAGATGCATCATCCTTACCAAATTTCTTTTCAAAATAATAACTGAGAAATCAGGGAAAAAGTAAGAATGGCTTTTTCTCAACATTTTTAACCAAATCATTAAAGATTTCCTGGGAATAATTGAAATTTTCTTCTTGAAGAATAGCATACCCAAGGTTTTGAATCTTTAATGGTATCTCATTAAAAGAGGTGGTTTTGTATGAAACACACAGTAATAGGGTATGAAATAAAAATCTTGTTGCAGGAGGAAAGTACCCTTTATGCAAGGTATCCCTCTTCATCATGGAATCAGCATACCCACTTCCAAGGAAATCAATTTTTAACTCATTTTTGGGAAAAGAATTTTTACCTTCCTGATCATTGAGTTCAAAGACTTCCGAGATGGATTGTGGTGTGATTTTGACAGCTTTACCCTTTAGAGAAGAAGTAATGGCTATAACATTTTCTCCTTGTTTTTCAAGGGTGATATTTTTCCAAAACTCTCTCTGGGTTTGCAGATAAATTGGAGCATCTGCTGTAAGCAAAGTTTTGTACTTTGATGCTGACATGAGGTCAATGATGGAATCGAAGGCATCAATGGTGTCGGGTTTTGTAAGAAGACCCAGAATGTTGTGCGAAGCTTTGTGTGGGATTTCAATTGGTGTTGATGGTGATTTTGAAGTGGATTTTGCGGAGGACTTCGATTTTGTCATTTTGGAGAAGATGATCGAAGCGGGTTGTGAAGAAATTTGAGAGAATGAGATGAAAACTGCTTTGAGAAAGGAATTTTTAAGAATTCAATTCGACAGTAAAACCCTGTTTGGGGTTTTGAAGGGGGTTTTATGGAGAAAAAGTAAATGCTGATGTGGCGGCGGTTACAAAAGGTCTGACCACTATGTACTGTCCACGTGCCAACCCCTGATGAAATAAAGGACAATACTTTTTATGAAAACCACTGATGAAGGGCAGTGGTTGCAACGGTAACAAATGGAGGCAGTGGGTGAGTTTTACTATCAGTGGATAGCATATCAGTGGATAAAACACTAATTTTGAACAATAGTGCTTATCAAGAAAATGAGAGAACAGGGGTTGACTTTCAGCAGTGGACGGACTTTGAAGTAGAACAGACTTTTGAAACAAAGCAGTGGTTATGGCAGACTTTTTAGGATTTTAATGAAAACTTTCATTTTTAACTATTTTTAAGGGTGGATTTTTGATTTTCTGAAAACATTTTAATGCTTTTATTCATAGAAAAACAGGATTTTGCCTGTTATTCCATGTTTAGCATGCCAATCCTAGAGATCAAACTTTCAAAGGTGGATGTGTCTAATGCTTTGGTTAGCACATCTGCCAGCTGATCCTTAGTTGGAACATGATGCAAATAAATCAAACCTTTTTCATAGCAATCCCTCACAAAGTGATGTTTGATGTCAATGTGCTTGGTGGTTGAGTGGGAAACTGGATTTTTAATGATATTTTCTGCTGCCTGGCTATCCAACATGAGTGGTGTCTTCAAGGCAGTGATACCAAAATCCAGCAACTGATTTTGAAGCCATAGCAGTTGGGCTGTACAACTTGCAGCATCTATATATTCTGCCTCAGCAGTGGATGTGGAAACAGCTGCTTGTTTTTTGCTTTGCCAAGACACTAAGCAATTGCCTAGGAATTGGCACCCTCCTGAAGTGGACTTCCTTGTTTTGTCACATCCAGCAAAGTCACTATATGAGAAACCTGAAAGCTCAATTTTACCATCAGCTGGATACCAGATACCAAGTGTGGGAGCACCATTTAGGTATCTGAATATCCTTTTTACAGCAATAAGGTTTGACTTCCTAGGGGCTGATTGGGATCTTGCACAAACACATGTTGCAAACATGATGTCTGGTCTAGATGCAGTTAGGTACAATAAAGACCCAATCATGCTTCTATATAAAGTTTGATCAACCAAATCATCCTTCTCATCAGACATGACTATTTTGTTGGTTGCAATGGGTGTACTACATGGCTTACAATCATCCATCTCAAATTTCTTTAAGAGTTCTTTGGCATATTTGCCTTGATGGATGAAAGTTCCATTTTGCAGTTGTCTTACTTGGAGACCAAGAAAGCACTGGAGTTCACCCATTGCACTCATTTCAAACTCAGCTGTCATGAGTTGTCTGAATTCTTCACACATTTTATTACATGTGCTTCCAAAGATGATGTCATCCACATAAATCTGGACAATCATCAACTCCTTCCCTCTCCATTTTAGAAACAATGTTTTGTCTATCTTACCTCTTGTGAAACCAATGGAAAGTAAAAAGGTGGAAAGAGTTTCATACCAGGACCTTGGTGCTTGTTTCAGGCCATACAAAGCTTTATTCAGCTTGTAGACATGATTTGGATTAAATGGATCCTCAAAGCCTGGAGGTTGACAAACATAAACCTCCTCTTGAATCTTACCATAGAGGAATGCACATTTGATATCCATTTGGTACACCTTGATGTTGTGGTTGACAGCAAAGGCCAGAAATAATCTGATAGCTTCAAGTCTTGCTACAAGGGCAAATGTTTCATCATAATCAATGCCCTCTTCTTGTCTGAACCCTTGAACCACAAGCCTGGCTTTATTCTTGACAACAATACCCCTTTCATCAGTTTTATTTTTGAAGACCCATTTTGTGCCAATAGGACTTACACCTTCTGGCAATGGTACAAGCTCCCAAACTTGTTGTCTTCTAAACTGTTGGAGCTCCTCTTGCATGGCTTCTACCCAGTGTTGTCTTTTAGTGCCTCTTGGTACTTGACTGGCTGATGGAGTGATAGAAAACCAGCAAAAAGACAAATGTTTTGGGATTGACCTCTTGTGAGCACACCTTCATTGATGTTGCCAATAATTTGGTCTGGTGGATGAGATTTCAAGAAGATGAGCTCTCCTTGGTATGGAACAACGGCATTGAATGGGGATGGCTGCAGATGTGAATCATCTGAGTTAACCACTGCTGGTGACTTTGATGATCCAGCAGTGGTTTCAAAAGGTGGTGGAATAGGTGGTAATGGTGTAGACATATGCTGACTTTGATCCGTTGTTTGAGGACTTTTATCAACAATGTTTGATGATGTGGAAGCAGGGGTTAAGGGGCTACTTTGGTCAACAATTGTTGAGGTAGCAGAGGTTGAGCTTTGACAGCTGTTTTGAACATCTGCTGCTCTTCCCATTGTGACAGACTTTTGTTGAGGAATGATGATCTCATACCCATAGTCTGGTGATGAAGCCTCTGATGGACATGTACTGTTAGTCTTGACATCAGTATTTTCAAAAGTGAATTTATCAAGATCAAACAATTCTGCGGGATTTGCTGGGATTTTCATTGATGAAAGTTCATTGAACTTTACATTCAAAGTCTCTTCCACTGTTTTGGTCCTTGTGTTAAGCACTTTGTAGGCCTTAGCAGTGGTTGAGTATCCCAGATGATAACCACAATCAATTTTGGCTACAAACTTTGAGAAAGAATATTTTAAGTTTAAAATGAAGCATTAACAGCCAAAAACTTTGAAATATGAGATCAATGGCTTTATTTTATACAGCAGTTCATAGGCAGTCTTTTGATGACTGGGGTTGATTAAAACTCTATTTTGGACATAGCAAGCAATGCTTACTGCCTCTGCCCAAAAAGTTAGTGGCAAACCTGAATCAGCAAGCATGGTTCTGGCAGCCTCAATCAAAGTTATGTTCTTTCTTTCAACAACCCCATTTTGTTCTGGTGTTCTTGGAATGCTGTATTGCCTCACAATTCCTTTTGACACACAGAAATCATCTAACTCCTTGTTCCTGAACTCTGTGCCATTGTCACTTCTGAAGATTTTTACTGGAAGGTCAAGCTGCTTTTCAACCTGTTTCACAAAGTCTTGCAGAATCCCTGCAGTCTCATCTTTTGAGTGTAAAAAGTAAGTGATGTAAACCTAGAAAAGTCATCAACTATAACCAAACAATATCTCTTTTTCCTAAGACTCATGACTTTAACTGGGCCAAACAAATCCATATGAAGCATTTGCAAACATTTGGTTGTTTTGGACTCATCAATGGATTTGTAAGAGCCTTTATGTTGTTTTCCTTTTAAGCAGGAAACACAATGCTCAGGACAGGTGAACACTTTTTGAGGTAAACCTCTTACTAGTCCCTGTTTTGAAATGGCAGTGATTGTCTTAAGATTTTTGTGCCCCAATCTTCTGTGCCATAGTTCTGTCTCTTTGTTTGATGCAGCTGAGAACAGGCAGGCATCAGTTCTGGGGCACTCTTTTGACATATCCACCACATAAACATTGCCACTTCTTTGAGCAACAAGTTTGGTTTTTCCAGTTTTTATTATTGCTTCAATCTTTTCAACTATTTCTGGTCCAACAATCCTACAACACTCCTTTGTGAAGAATGATCCATACCCCTTATCACTCATTTGTGAAACACTCAGGAGGTTGAATTTTAGATTGTCTATTAGATTGACATTTTCAAATTTTACATTACCAGACTGTACTGTACCAGACCCCAGAACTTTCCCTCTACTATTATTGCCAAAAGATATATCACCCCCTCCATGGATTTTGAAATCTTTGAGAAGGGCTTTACATCCTGTCATGTGCCTGGAGCCTCCACTATCTACATACCAAAGGCTATCTAAGCATGCAGAAGCTCCCTGCACATGAAGTAAAAGGATTAGTTCATTAGGGTCTCCAAAGCCAATAAGGCTTTGGACGGGGTCTTAACAGTGTCTGGGGTGAGTTCAGGTGCATGGACAGTGGTTAGATCAGGGGTTTGGACAGTTTTAGGACTGTTTTTCTCTAACCACTGTTGTGGGTCTTGACCAATCACCTGTTGATAACCAAAAGGATGCCTGTTCACTCTTGGTTTAGAAGGCTTTTTATAAGTCTCATAAACATGTGGGATCCTTTGGTATGATGGTTATCCCTTACCTCTTCTAAATTGATTGGCAGGGGGTGCATCAGTCACTTGAACATCTCTTTGAACAGATGTTTGGTTCAGCTGTTTTGTGACAGCTGTTTGGACTGGCACAAACAGTGTTTGGTTCTTTGTGAACTTCACAGATGATGTTGATGGACTTAAGGATGTTTTTGCAGTGTACTCATTCTTTTTTACATCAAAGTTTTTGAGATACACACATTCTTGAGTTTTGTGGTTTGTTTTCTCACAGATGGTGCAGCTTTCAGCAGGTACAATGACACTTGTTTTGTTTAGATCATATGCTTTTAGATGATTCCTCTTTTCATAAAAATCACAAAACAGGTTTTTTATCTTTTCTCTTTTCTTCCTTTTCTCAGACTCCTTAGCAACAGAGTTTTGAACCACTATTGGGATGTCTTTGATAGGAATAACCTTTGCTTTTGGAGCTTTTACTCCATCAGTGGTTGTGAAATCCATTGGTTTGAAGTTTTCAAGGATGTCACACTCATCAGACCATGTGGGTTTAAATTGGTATTTCTTAATTTCCTCAAAGGTTGAGGATCCCACAGATCTTTCCAGAGTGATTTTGTTACCAAGTTTGTCAGTTATTTTAACCTCTTGACCATCCTTGTTTGTGGGAATAACTTCAAGAATGGTTTGAACAGATTCTTTTGAAGCATTGTTTTCAATTTCATCATGTTTTCTAAAACCAACACCAAATTTTACATTGCTTTTAATCTGTTTTTCAAGCATGACCTCATAACCTTTGCAAGATTCCACCCATTTTTCACAAGTGATTTGGGTGGATTCCAACTCCTTTTTACAAACTTGGTTTCTACCATAGTTTGGAGTTGAGTCTTCGTTATGCTTTGCTCTTCTTTGAGACTGCTGATTTCTTTATCTTTTTCAGCCAATTTGTTTTTAAGTTCTTTTAATGACTTTTCAAATTTGACTTCATCAGTAAAGACTTTATCTCTAAGGTTTTCATTTACCTCTTTAATGTTAGCAAAAGCAATAATGCATTTGTCTGAACACAGTTTTTCAAGAACTTGAGGTGATACCTTAGTAACAGCCATCATGGAACAATCACATTGATGATCACCTTCTTCATCAACTCTAACTTCTTTCTCACCTGCTTTCTTCTATTCCTCTACTTCTTTGTCTTCTTTGGACCAGGGATCAGACAGTGGTTCAATCAGGGTTTCTGAATTTTCTCCTAGCAGTAGTTCACCAGCAACTGCAGTAACCACTGCTTCAGCCACTTTATCCACTGTTTCACCACTTAGTTGTTCACCTTCAGTTTCTACCCCTTCTGGTATTAACTCTAATTCCATCAAACAAAATTCATCATTAACATTATCATTAGAAGCATAGAGTGCAAAATTTTCATCACCAAGCTCATCAGGCATGTTGCTCCAGTCAACAAAGCCTTGGGTGAAAAAGCTTTGTTGATCTGGTTGTACTACTGTTGGAGCAACTTGTTGAGGTGCAACAGGTTGCACTTGTGCCTGAGGGACAGGGGCTTGAACATACTGAATTTGTGGAACAGTGGTTTGAACATAATGCACAGGCACAGGGATTGCAACATAGTGAGCAGTGTTAATATGTGCTGCAGGGGTATATTGGGTATATTGCACAGTGCTTTGATGTTGTGGTCTAGGGTTTGAGCTGGGATGAGTTATTATTGGACCAGTGGTTTGACTCCTACATTCCCTAGCAAAACGACCTAGCCTATTGCACTTGTAGCATTTCAGTTTTGATTTATCCAACCCCACTCTCAAATTCCCATGTAACCCTGGGAATTTTCTCCCTGTTCTTTTATAGAATTTGCTTGTTCTTACACTAAGTAAAGCCAATTGATGCAAAATGTCCATCTCTTCTAACTCAGTGAGATCAAAGTGTTGCAAATCATTTATTTCAAAGCACAACTTATCTGACATCTGGTTTTCACAATTTGCAGCAAAAGCATAATTTCCAGAGTGAGAATCAGAGTTGTTGAAATTTCCACCAGCAGTTATATCAATAAAGTGGTCAAAACTCTAATCCTTACTACTGCTACCAGACTCTTCCTGACCAAAAAGAGCTGTGCTACCAAACGAATAGTCATCTGCAACTTTGCCAGACTCTTGCAACTTCCTTTTCTGGTTTAACTCCCTTTCATAGGTCAAGAGTCTACCATGAAGTTGGGTCAGGGTCAGATCTTTGAACTCAGCTGAATTTCTAGTTACAAAAGCAATTGTATCCCATTTTTCAGGTGGTGATCTAAGAAACCTGCTATTTTGAGTTGCATTAGGAAATGTAACTTTAACAAGTCTTAGCTCACTAACAGCTAAATCGCTCAAACTGTTGGGTCAATGATTCACCCTTGATGTGACAAAAGGTTTCATACTGCTGATTCAGAATTTCCCTATTATTTTCAATAACTTCTTCCGTTCCCCCAAACTATTCCTTCAGTGCATCCCATAGCTCTTTGGCACTGTTACAATGTAACAGTCCAGCATAGATTTCATTGGGTAATGCAGATGCAATGATGCTAAATACTTTGGCATCGAGTTCGAACTTTCTGAAATCAGTTTCAGTATAATTTTCAGGTTTTTTAGGTTCGAACTTCTTTGAATCCTCAGCACTTGGCACCATGGGAACATGTGGTCCAAAAACAACAGATCTCCAACATCCAGTATTCTGTTGAGCAAGGATGTGTCCCATCCTTCTCTCCCAGATGTTGTATTCATTACGTTTAAGCATGGGTGGTTTGAAAAAAGAGCCAATGTTATTCTTATCATCTTGTGATTGTGACGTCATCCTGGTTGCTTTACAGGTACTGATTAATCAACTTTGATGGTGATTAAACCTTACACTGTTTTTCAATAAAACGAACAAACTATCAGTATCAACGATTTCGAGATGAACTATTTATGTGAAAGTGACTGTTAAATCAAATTTGACTGTCCAAGCTCTGATACCAATTGTTAGGATCTGAGTTTGGATTGATTGTGATTTATGTTTGAATTAAGATGAACAATGAAAGAGTAGTGCAGTGGAATTTAAATGGAAACAAACTTTTCACAATCAAACAGGAGAATTGCTCTCAACACACATTTTCAACAATGAACCGAATGCTTAATTTTATTTCAAGATTCAATTACAATTGCATGTATGCAACAAACTCCCCCCCCCCCAGCCTGAGCTCAGTGATTTGTTCGTACAGGACGAAGATGGTGAAGAGCTAATAGAACAGTACAGGGTATTGTTCTATTTTTAGGCACGGACAAACCACTGAAGCATCTAAGCTGACGTCACCATGAAAGTGACATCTAACCTCCTAATAAACTCTAACATCTGATCTATACAACCACTGATATGCTAACAACTGTTATTACAATATTATACATGATATAAACTAAACTACTGTTGCATCCTTCCACTGATGTGAACTCAGCAGTACTTGACATATCTAGCAGAGCTTGACCTATAGCAGTAGATTGAACAGCAGAGCTTTAGTCTTCCATCAGTCTTTGACTTGGACAGCAGTTGTAGGTCAGCAGTTAGTAATGATCAGTAGATTGGAGGTCAGCAGATGTTGAAACCACTTTCAAGGGAAGAGACTTGATTACATAACTTATGCTTATTCTGGATCCACTGCTCTGATCCAGTTTTGGCTTTGATTATCTGTTCCTCTGATAGGGTTCAATCCCAACAGAATCACTTTGGTTAGTCACTGTTCCTCTACCCGGAACAATCCTACGTTTTATAAGCCTATCTCGATTTTTCATAAATGTGGTTTCATCTATAAGGTTTTAGACTTGATTCTTTGTTTGTTTTGGTTTATTTTTGCACAAATCACACGTTGTCCATAATCTAAAACGTTAATCCTAATCTCATAACAAACTAAATTTATGAGCTTTATTCTATGAGCAATCTATGTGGTAATCTTGATTGACTATTATGTTTTGAGGTATCGATTGTTGGTATGAAACACTAAGATGACATGGAAGTACGAGACAGAAGTGGCATGTCCGAAGCATGGTGGATACGCCGCTGGTACTTCCTATATATAAGTGCTTCCGACATGTTACCAACTTTCGTACCAAGTGCCATACGAGGTTAGTGTTTGCAGACCAGTGTGGATAGTCTATGTAATCTATGGAAACTTTATCCGCGAAATCTACGGGGAATCTATGTAATCAATGTAGACTCTAAAGCTATGCATGTAATCTATGTGTACTCTAGCAATGTTAATCTACTGTGTCGAACTATTGAGTTAATCTATGGCAATCTATCGAGTTAACCTATGTTAATCTATTAAGCAGTCATCTTAAGCTATTGGGTTATTCTATAAGCTAATCTATGTCGATCTATCGAGAAAACTATGAATAAACTATGTGAATCTAATCTATGCGAAGCTATTTGAGCGATCTATGATGATAATGATAATGATGATGAGCAAATGGATATGTTTGATAATTGCGACACGTAACATGACACCAAGTACGAGGCAAGACGATGTGTCCAAAGCGTGGTGGATACACCGCTGGTACTTCCTATATATAAGCGTTTTCGGCACGTTGACCAAACTTCGTGCAACGTGCCATGTGAAGGTCGTGAGTTTTGTGGTGATTCAATCTAGATTCTCTAATCTATCGTGTGTGCAATCTATATTGTGGGATCTCGTGAATCTAACTCATACGATCCTCTTGTTGGATCTTTAGGATATCTTCACGAAAGCTACCCGGCACTCTCAGGAAGTCCAGGGAGAAGTCTCAGAAAAAGATGATGTCATTCATGGCCGACCAGATTGCTCGAGTCGTGCCAAAGATCGTCTCTGAGCTCCAAGGATCAAACACTCCTCCATCCTCTGTGGACTCCAAGGCTGAGAAGCAGAAGTCTACTAAGTTCAACTACAAACATTTCATCTCTTGCAACCCTAAGCCTTTCACGGGCAGTGATGGGGTGACTGCTATGCTCGAGTAGTTCGACAGCATCAAAGTTACCTTCATTAACAGCGAGTGCCCAGATCATTTGAAAACTAGGAGTGCAACTGGAATGTTTCAGGGCATAGCATTGGAGTGGTGGTCAAATGAGAGAAACATCACTTCAAATGAAGAAGCCTATGCTCTTCCATGGGCTGAGGTGCAAGAACTAATGATGCTTGAGTTCTGCCCTCCTCTTGAGCAGTGGAAGCTTGAAGAAGTATTTTGGCATCTGAAGCAAGTTGGTGATGACAACCTGGTATATACTACTTGTTTTAAGCAGCTGAGTCTCATCGTTCCTCACTTGGTTTTGACTCCTAAGCGGATGATAACCAAGTATATCAACGGCCTACCGTCTGCAATGCGTGATTCTATCGAAGCAGCTCAGTTGGAAACTATCGAAGAAGTCTACCGATTGGCAGCAAGTTTGAACAACAATCGTGTGCGTGATAAGCAGTTTGCTACCCCTGCCCCTTCAAATTATGCTAACCAAGTGACCCAGCAGCCTAGTGGTAGCAAGAACAAGAAACAGAAGTCTCAGGGTTCGGGATGCAATGCTATTGTCTCTGCTGCTAACCCTGCTGCAAAACCTGCTCCTGCTACTACTGCTGCTAACCCTGCTGCTCCCGAAGCTAAAAAGCAATACAATGGGCCTCATCCCAAGTGTGCAACTTGCAACTACATCATCCCGCTACTTCTGCATGTCGTCTGTGCACCAACTGTAATCGCTGTGGTCACACTACTCCCTACTATCATCAAGCTAACCCTGCACCGCCAGCTCAGCAAGCCCCAGCTCAGGCAACTTTACCAGCACCTCCAGCTCCTCTACAGAATCCTAGGCCAGTCAATGCTGTTCGTGCATGCTACAAGTGTGGAGATACTACCCACCTCCGTAACCAGTGTCCTCAGCTGAACCAGGACCAGCAGCCAGCCGCTCGTGGACGAGCGTTCAACCTTAACGTGAATCAGGCTCGTAATGACAATGACGTTGTCAATGGTATGTTCCTTGTTAATAACCTTTATGCTTCGATCCTATTTGATACTGGTGCCGATAAAAGCTTTGTGTCCATGGAATTTGAGTC
Source organism: Helianthus annuus (assembly GCF_002127325.2). NCBI lineage: Eukaryota > Viridiplantae > Streptophyta > Magnoliopsida > Asterales > Asteraceae > Helianthus > Helianthus annuus. Next base: position 140,022,474 of record NC_035445.2, read on the forward strand.
TTTGATAAACTGTACACGCTCCAAGTTACCAGAGTCATTCTCGGTTGAGGTCGCCAATGGTAAGTCGATTCTTGTGAATTCTATCGTTCGTGATTGTTCCCTGACTCTTAACGATCACGTATTTCCTATTGATCTTATACCCATGCGTTTGGGAAGTTTTGATGTTATCATTGGCATGGACTGGTTGCGAAAGAACCATACCGAGATTGTTTGTCATGAGAAACTTGTTCGTCTTCCTCTTCCCTCTGGTGATACTTTGATCGTCTATGGAGACCGACCTTCAAAAGGACTAAGGTTAATGTCATGCACACAAGCGAGCAGAAGCTTACGTAAACAGAACCCTGCCTTCTTGGCCCACGTGGTGGAACAAAAAGGTAAGGGGAAGAACATAAGCGACGTTCCAGTGGTGTGTGACTTCACCGATGTCTTTCCTGAAGATCTTCCTGGTCTTCCCCCTCCCAGATCTGTTGATTTTCGTATTGATCTCGTACCTGGTGCTAGGGGTGTTTAAAACCGGATATCCGAAAATTCGGATATCCGAAAATTCGGATATCCGAAAATTTCGTAGGATATCTGAAAATTCGGATACGGATTCGGATAGTGAAACAGATATCCGAATTTCTGAAAAAAAAAGTTTCCAATTGAAAGTCCTAACTTAACCATGTCACACCCTCAAAACCACATGCGGAGTAGTACCGCGAGGCGTGTGACTGACCAGGATCCAGCCACCAATTATACTGAGCAATTTAATTAATAACAGAAGTAATATTCACCAACCACAGGGTTAGTAGATATCATAGTTAAAGTTCATAAATTTTAAGTTCAAATAGTAGTTTAGGTGAGTAGTGGAAGCATAGGCAAAACAGTTCAAACAAAGTTCATAGTTTAAGTTTATTAAAGAACCCAACACACGGGTTAAGACGACCACTACACATCCCCAAGCTACAAGCTCCTAAGTCACTGGGTACCTGCAAAGCATGTAGAAGGGTATCAACATAATGTTGGCGAGTTCACGAGTTTGCTCAGTTTTTAATTCCAAAAACCTGTTTCAACAGTTGATTTACTCATTTATACCATGCCAAGGGGAGCTACCCCTTATGTAAGCTACTAAACTGGTTTTACAATACCGAATACTATGCGACCGTACGTTTCCGTAGAGTGCCCCATTTGTCAATGTTCTATCATCATTGACGGTTTGCCAGAGTCTATTAGTTCACTCCCGATCCCATACACGGGCACGGTGTGAGGCTGGTAAGACCTAAATAGCGCTATCAACTAATAACCCGTTCGCCTGGCCCCGGCGACTAATCGGTATTAAGTAGTAGGGACTTGAGTGATAGAGTTTCGTTTAGTATTGCTTGTTGCATCCAATATAAATAGTAATTAACTAAAGGTCCCGCATAAGGGGAGAAAAGTAGGTGTGTATCCCTTTCAAGGGGATAGCGTTGTTTTAAGTTTCGTTTCCCAACCACCGGGAACGCATGCTTTTATAAGTTGTGAACTCACCTTGGGTTGCTCGGCAGATTAGTTTACTTGGTCAAGCACGCTGGTCACCACGTCCTAACATGGTTACCAGTTTGGGTCAAGCTCGGATACAAACAAGTCACGTATATCTTACACGTTTCTGACACATAACATGCATATTATACTAGCATTCCTAATGTTGGCTGGTTCTGGATTAAGCAGTAACAGTTAACACATGGCATACATATACATAGTGTTATTGGGCCTATCCCATTATACTAACAGTTAACAGCAGCATGTATCACAGAGTCCAAATTAAACAGTATGCAGAGTCCACTCACTTTTGGCCTAATAACGGAGACAAGCGGCCCAGTCGGGAACAGGTCGTCTCGACTCGAGAACATGTGGTCTCGAGTCGCAACCAGGAGATCTCGAGTTGTGGATGGCTGGTCTCGAGTCGCAACCTCTGCTCTCGAGTGATGTAGGCATGAGTTGCACCCTCAGAGGTCTCGAGTTCAGTATTATAATTATATGTATATATATATATATATTACATACACATAGTTTAATACAAGGGTCACATAGCATGTCAAGATAATCCACGAATTTTCATTTAATATAATATGTACATGCATTTTTAATATATGAAGGTTGCTCGGGAAAACCCAAAGTGTCACATTGTCCCCAAGTTTTAAGAACTTTCGTCTCGAAAGTTAAGGCAGCCACTATCAAGCTAGTATGAGTGAGAACGTTTCAACGGGGTGTCACATCATCCCCCTGTTAGTCTGGAATTTTGTCCCGAAATTCGGTTGTAGCTTCAGTGCTGGGAGTTTCGTTTGGGAACAACTGGGGATATTTGCGCTTCATCTGGTCTTCCCACTCCCAGGTAAACTCTGGGCCACGACGTGAGTTCCAACGAACTCGTACGATAGGTATCTGGCTACGTTTGAGGGTTTTGATTTCTCGATCCGTGATCTCAATAGGTTCCTCAATAAAGTGTAGCTGATCGTCAAAGGCGAGTTCCTTGAAAGGGATTATGAGTATTTCATCTGACAGACACTTCTTCAGACTAGACACGTGAAAGACGTTGTGTACCACACTCAGCTCTTTAGGTAGATTCAATCTATAAGCAACCTTACCAATTTTCTCGGTAATTTCGAATGGTCCGACATATCACGGGTTAAGCTTGCCCCATTTACCAAAACGAACCAGACCCTTCCAGGGTGAGACTTTAAGTAGAACCCGGTCGCCAACCTGGAATTCTAGTGGTTTCCTACGCTTGTCAGCGTAACTTTTCTGACGGTCACGAGCTGCCGCCATGAGTTGTCTGATCTGAGCAATCCTTTCCGTAGTCTCGACTACGAGTTCCGGGCCAGTAATTTGGCTTTCGCCAACTTCCGCCCAACATAGAGGTGATCGGCATTTACGACCGTACAATGCCTCAAAGGGTGCTGCCTGAATGCTGGTGTGGTAGCTGTTGTTGTAGGAAAACTCTACCAACGGTAATTGTCGTTCCCACCCATTTCCAAAATCAATAACACACGCTCTCAGCATGTCTTCAAGCGTTTGGATGGTACGTTCCGTTTGACCATCGGTCTGTAGGTGGTAAGCAGTGCTCATATCCAAACGTGAGCTAAAAGATCTGTGCGTAGCTTGCCATAATTCGGATGTAAAGCGTGGGTCACGATCGGATATGATATAGATTGGCACTCCGTGCCTAGCAACTATTTCCTTCAAGTAGATGGCAGCGAGCTTTGAATACTTATCTGTTTCCTTGATCGCGAGGAAGTGTGCAGACTTGGTTAGGCGGTCCATGATGACCCAAATGGTATCGTTCCCGCTTTGAGACCTTGGTAAGCCTGTGACGAAATCCATGGAAATTTGCTCCCATTTCCACTTTGGCAGTTCCGGTTGTTGCAACAAGCCCGACGGCTTCTGGTATTCGACCTTGACTCTAGCACAGGTGAAGCACTTGCTAACGTAGGTGGCTATGCTAGCTTTCATACCAGGCCACCAATACGTAGTTTTGAGATCGTGGTACATCTTATCCGAACCAGGATGTACTGAGTAGCGAGACTTGTATGCTTCGTCCATCACAAGTTCACGTAGATCTCCATAGAGTGGAACCCAAATGCGCCCTGTCACATAGTAAGCACCGTCTTCCTTTTGTTCTAAATGTTTCCTCGATCCCCGCAGGGACTAGCCCTGATGTTCTCTGGTTTCAATGCTTCGAACTGAGCACCTCGTATCTGAGTAGGGAGGTTAGACTGGATGGTAAGTTGTGACGCTCGCACGCGCTTAGGTGTAGTGTTCTTTCGACTGAGGGCGTCTGCCACGACATTGGCTTTGCCCGGATGGTACTTGATTGCGCATTAGTAATCATTCAAGAGTTCGACCCATCGACGTTGTCGCATGTTTAACTCCTTTTGCTTGAAGATATGCTCGAGACTCCTGTGATCGGTGTAAATGGTGCACCTGGTACCGTACAGGTAATGTCTCCATATCTTAAGATCAAACACCACTGCTCCCAATTCCAAGTCGTGCGTAGTGTAGTTCCTTTAGTGAGTCTTAAGTTGTCGAGAAGCGTAAGCAATAACTTTCTCGCGTTACATTAACACGCAACCGAGCCCATGAATAGACGCATCGCAGTAAACCACAAAGTCGTCAGTACCTTCAGGTAACGAGAGAATAGGAGCACTACAGAGGTTATCCTTTAGCTTCTGAAAAGCAGACTCCTGAGCTTCATTCCATTTGTAAGCAATACCCTTCTGGTGAGAGTCGTGAGGGGTTGAGCGATCTTTGAAAATCCCTTGATGAATCTACAATAGTATCCCGCCAATCCCAAGAATTGGCGAACTTCGGTCGGAGTCTTAGGTGTAGGCCAATTCTTTATAGAGTCGATCTTAGCTGGATCGACGTGAATTCCGTTCTTGTTGACCACGTGTCCAAGAAAGTGGACTTCTCGAAGCTAGAAGTCGCATTTTGAGAACTTGGCGTACAGTTTCTCATTGCGAAGGAGTTCAAGAATAAGACGCAGGTGTTGTTCATGCTCCTCTTAACTTTTCGAGTAGATCAGGATGTCGTCGATAAACACAATTACGAACTTGTCGAGGTAAGGCTTGCACACTCGATTCATGAGATCCATGAAAACCGCAGGCGCGTTAGTCATTCCAAAGGGCATGACGAGGAACTCGTAATGACCATAACGAGTTCTGAACGCGGTTTTGGAGATGTCTTCATTACGGACTCTCAGCTGATGATAACCTGATCGCAGGTCAATCTTAGAGTAGTAGCTCGATCCTTGCAACTGATCGAATAGATCGTCGATACGTGGGAGAGGGTAACGATTCTTGATGGTGACCTTATTCAGCTCATGATAGTCGATGCACATACGGAATGCGCCATCCTTCTTTTTGACAAAGAGTACTGGTGCTCCCCAGGGCGACGAACTAGGATGGATAAATCCTTTATTCAATAGTTCTTGTAGTTGCGTAGAAAGTTCCTTCAGTTTTGCGAGGGCTAGTCGATAAGGCGCTCGAGCTATAGGTGCTGCTCCGGGAGCTAGCTCGATTTGGAATTTGACCTGACGGTGAGGAGGGAGTCCAGGTAGTTCTTCAGGAAATACCTCGGGGTAGTCGCGTACTACTGGAAAATCTTCAATCCTCTTTTCCTTTTCCTGTGTGTCGGTAACAAGTGCTAAGATAGCGGGGTGCCCCTTTTGTAAACACTTCTGGGCCTTTATGAACGAGATGATACCTGTGACTCCTCCGCCTTTGTCACCTTGAACGATGAGGGGTTTGCCGGAACGGCGGGGAATGCGAACCATTTTCTCTTGACAGAGGATTTCAGCGCGGTGTTTGGATAACCAATCCATACCAATGACGAAGTTGAAGCTTCCAAGGACGATAGGGAAAAGATCGATGCTAAAGGTCTGACCAAACAATACTAGTTTGCAGTTACTGATGACGTGTGAGGCTTCGATGTTTCTACCATTTGCTAACTCAGCGGTATGCTCAGAACTTAATATCGTAGGCGCACGCTTAAGCTTCTTACTAATACGTCGGGATACATAGCTAGCATCGGCTCCAGAATCAAATAATACAGAAACATAGTGATCATCGAGTAGGAACTTACCCACCACGACTTTGGGATCATTCCTAGCTTCTCCAGCTCCAATCACAAAAGCCCTTCCTCTTGCACCATTCCCAGCATTGTTGTTGTTTTGATCGTTATTTCCGGCTCCCTGGTTGTTGTTGCGGTTCTGGTTCAGTTTAGGGCAATCCCTTCGCATGTGCCCCGTTGCTCCACATTTGTAGCATCCACGGTTGTTTCCTTGCTGCTGTTGTGGTTGTTGCTGATTCTGCCTAGCTGGAAGCTGGCTCCTGCAGTCTTTGGCTTCATGCCCCATCTTGTTGCATCGCTGACATTGACTTTTGCCACATGGCCCACTGTGGTGTCGGTTACACTTGTTACACTTGGGGTGGTTCCCTCGATAGCCACCCTGTTGCTGACGGCCCTTGTTGTTTTCAGTTTTCCTTTGCTGAGTTGGGGCCTGAGTGGGGTTAGCATCCTTGCTTTGATTTCCTTCCCACTTACGCTTGTTGTCACTAGAAGTTCCAGCAGTAGCACTGATCCTCTTGGGCAGCTTGCCCTGTTCCACAGCCTGATCAGTGAGTTTGTGAGCAAGACGGACGACTTGCTGAATCGTAGTGAGGTGGGCTGAGGTCACATGGCTCTGTATTTCTGGAACTAGACCCTTGAGGTAGAGTTCAATTCTTCAGTAAGCAGGTCGAGACATGTTTGGGCAGAGAGCAGCGTAGTCGTTAGACAGCTTGGTGTAGGTCTCAATCTCTGATCCAACCATCTTAAGCTCAAAGTACTCATTTTCGAGTTTGTGGATGCCATCCCTGTGACAGTACTCTTCCTTGATCATGTTCTTGAAATCTTCCCACGCAGTAGCATTAGCAGTTTCCAAACCTAGCATCTGAATCTGCGCTTTCCACCACGAAAGCGCGTTTCCTTCAAGCGTACCAGTAGCAAACTTCACCCAATTAGCAGGGGGACACTCGCAGACATCAAAGACAGCTTCGGCCTTCTTGATCCAGTGCAGAAGGCCTATGGCACCCTCAGTGCCATTGAAAGGGAGAGGCTTGCAATCCATGAAAGTTTTGAAAGTACAAACACGTGGTTGCGCAGGCGCATGCTGACCTCTTGTAAGAAGCGAAGCGAATAGGTTTAGGGGTGAAAAGACGATGCGGCGGTAGGATCTAAACATCCTTAAATAACGAGTTTTACCTCCAGGGTGAGCTGCGAAAGCTGCAGCCACCGTGTTATGCAGGTTAGTGAATTGAGCCTGAGTCATGTTAATGTTTCCTCTTCCGCGTCCACTCATTGTCTTCATAACAAGAAAACATAATATGAGTGCGATGTAGCAGTGTAGCAGGGATGAGATAGAAGAGGGAAGTGTATTTATCCAACTAGGCACACTAGTACGTATAGTAGAGCATAGATATAAAATAAACAAGCAAGTAAACACAAGTCCGAGCTATGAGGTCTAATACGTTGAGTCTTGCACTTGGAGTGTAGTGTCGTCACAAGTCACGGGTTATAGTCTGGTTTTTCTCAAAAAGACTTTCTTTTTAAAACCAAGTTCACTATAACCAATGGCTCTGATACCAAACTGTCACACCCTCAAAACCACATGCGGAGTACTACCGCGAGGCGTGTGACTGACCAGGATCCAGCCACCATATATACTGAGAAATTTAATTAATAACAGAAGTAATATTCACCAACCACAGGGTTAGTAGATATCATAGTTAAAGTTCATAAATTTTAAGTTCAAATAGTAGTTTAGGTGAGTAGCGGAAGCATAGGCAAAACAGTTCAAACAAAGTTCATAGTTTAAGTTTATTAAAGAACCCAACACACGGGTTAAGACGACCACTACACATCCCCAAGCTGCAAGCTCCTGAGTCACTGGGTACCTGCAAAGCATGCAGTAGGGTATCAACATAATGTTGGCGAGTTCACGAGTTTGTTCAGTTTTTAATTCCAAAAACTTGTTTCAACAGTTAATTTACTCATTTATACCATGCCAAGGGGAGCTACCCCTTATGTAAGCTACTAAACTGGTTTTGCAATACCGAATACTATGCGACCGTACGTTTCCGTAGAGTGCCCTGTTTGTCAATGTTCTATCATCATTGACGGTTTGCTAGAGTCTATTAGTTCACTCCCGATCTCATACACGGGCACGGTGTGAGGCTGGTAAGACCTAAATAACGTTATCAACTAATAACCCGTTCGCCTGGCCCCGGTGACTATTCGGTATTAAGTAGTAGGGACTTGAGTGATAGAGTTTCGTTTAGTATTGCTTGTTGCATCCAATATAAATAGTAATTAACTAAAGGTCCCGCATAAGGGGAGAAAAGTAGGTGTGTATCCCTTTCAATGGGATAGCGTTGATTTAAGTTCCGTTTCCCAACCACCGGGAATGCATGCTTTTATAAGTTGTGAACTCACCTTAGGTTGCTCGGCAGATTAGTTTACTTGGTCAAGCACGCTGGTCACCACGTCCTAACATGGTTACCAGTTTGGGTCAAGCTTGGATACAAACAAGTCACGTATATCTTACACGTTTCTAACACATAACATGCATATTATACTAGCATTCCTAATGTTGGGTTGGTTCTGGATTAAGCAGTAGCAGTTAACACATAGCATACATAATACATAGTGTTATTGGGCCTATCCCATTATACTAACAATTAACAACAACATGTATCACAGAGTCCAAATTAAATAGTATGAACAGTCCACTCACTTTTGGCCCAATAACGGAGACAAGCGGCCCAGTCGGGAACAGGTCGTCTCGACTCGAGCTCGACTCGAGAACATGCGGTCTCGAGTCGCAACCAGGAGATCTCGAGTTGTGGATGGCTGGTCTCGAGTCGCAACCTCTGCTCTCGAGTGATGTAGGCATGAGTCGCACCCTCAGAGGTCTTGAGTTCAGTATTATAATTATATATATATATATATATATATATATATATATATATATATATATATATATATATATATATATATATATATATATTTATTACATACACATAGTTTAATACAAGGGTCACATAGCATGTCAAGATAATCCACGAATTTTCATGTAATATAATATGTACATGCATTGTTAATATATGAAGGTTTCTCGGGAAAACCCAAAGTGTCACAAACCACTTGTAACACAGCAAACCAAATACAAGAAGTTGCAAAAAAAAGCAAATAAACACAATTTGTAGCTTCAAATAAACATAATTCATTGTTCCAAACTAAAGATATAATCTTCCAAATGAGATTAACCCAAATTCCAATCCATCTTCGATTCTTCCCAACTTCCAAGCTAAACAACAACCTGAATGCAAATAAAAGGAAAAGTGATAAGCACAAGTAACCAAGTGCACAACATGTATGTATTTAAAATAAAATATAAATTGAAATATTAACAATGTGCACAACATGTATGTATTTAAAATAAAATATAAATTGACATATTAACAATAAAAGGAATTACTTTACTAACTAGTGAACCATAAGCACAAGTGGCTAAGTGCGCAACTTTGATATGAAAGACGCAAACTGAGTAGATGTCAACCTTTGGTGAGTTATTTGAATCAAATGCTTGCGAAAATTCTTGCCAAATAAGAGTTGAGATTTGAGAACAAGTATACACGGATGCTTAGCAATCTAGAGATCAAGAAAAACTAAAATAAAGAGAAGCAAATAATTTGAGTGCATGTAATTCTATATATTTCTGAATAAATATGATTTAAGTACATAATGGCTATTTGTAGTCCTAAAGGAATTACTCAGCTATAAGTAACAATAAAACACTTCACAATTTCATCCTAGCCACTGTCATCACTCCTCATATTCATATCAAACCACACACCTCCAAAAAAGCTACCAAAAACCTCTATAACAAGTGCATAGACACACTTACAAGATCAAAAAGTCCATCAATTGGTTGCTCAGTCAGATCTTTATAGTCTTTATACTTGATAAGGTCAATGGATCATGTTACGATTCACCAGTGGTGGCCCTGTTGCGAATCTTTTAACTACTAAAGTTGGTGTAACTAACAATTAAAAACAATCTAATAAGCAAATCTTTTAACTACCAAAGCTAGTGTAATCTCTAATTTTACAAACATATATAACTAAAAAAGTAACAAAAATATAATAAAGCTGGTGTAATCAACTACCTGTAGGTTATGACCTGTGGGTTATAACTTGTAACTCAGTAACTATGTGGCTGCAGACAAACAATTAAACGGCTGATGACTTGATGTACAGCTGTAATTGAAAAAAAAACAAGATTGTAAGTTTGTAACAAACTAACAACGTAACAAATCATGTGGAGAAATCGAGAAACGAATCGTCTTCCAACATGTAAACTCAACCAGATTCTAGGGAGCGATTAGTCAATTATCATGTAAACAAATCGTGTAAACAAGAGTAACGAGGGCAGCCGTCATACCTGATTCTATGGACCAAAATTCGCGAAGTTTGAACGATTGAAGACTAGATCGATGAAGTCATGGTGTCATGGAGACTAGATCGATGAAATTTAAACGAGTGAAGTGAGGATTCAGATCGATGGAGGAGGATTCAGATCGATGGAGCCATGGCGAGTTGGAGAGGGGGCGTCGTGTGAGGAATCAGATCTAGGGTTTGCAATGAAATACGGAAACATGAGTCTTTATATTTTATATATAAAATAATAAAAAATAGTATTATTTAGTATTTCGGATATCGGATATCCGAAATATCCGAAAATTTTCAAAATCAATATCCGAATCCGAATTTTCGGATATCCGAAATTTCGGATAATTTGGATTCGGAATTTCAGATATTTTGGATTCGGTTTCGGATTCGGATTTTTTTGAACACCCCTACCTGGTGCGACTCCTGTCGCCAGGGCTCCTTACCGTCTTGCACCTTCGAAGATGCAAGAGTTATCTAGTCAACTTCATGAGCTACTCGATAAGGGTTTTATTCGTCCAAGTACCTTCCCGTGGGGTGCTCCCGTTTTATTCGTCAAGAAGAAGGATGGTTCCTTCCGTATGTGTATCGATTATCATGAACTGAATAAGCTTACCGTGAAGAATCGTTATCCGCTTCCTCGCATTGATGACCTATTTGATCAACTACAAGGCGCGTCCTGTTTCTCGAAGATTGATCTACGTTCTGGATATCATCAACTACGTGTCCTTAAAGATGATATTCCTAAGACAGCATTCCGTACTCGATATGGGCACTACGAGTTTGTAGTCATGCCTTTTGGCTTGACTAACACACCTGCAGTGTTCATAGACCTTATGAACCGTATTTGTAAACCCTACTTGGATCGTTTTGTTATAGTATTTATCGATGATATTCTCATTTATTATAAGTCTAAAGCTGATCATGCTCGCCACCTACGTCTAATGCTTGAACTTTTACGTGGTGAACGTTTGTACGCTAAGTTTTCCAAGTGTGAGTTTTGGATTGACGAAGTGCAATTTCTTGGTCATATTGTTAGTAGACAGGGTATCCATGTTGATCCTTTGAAAATTGAGGTAGTGAAGAATTGGTGTACGCCTAAATCCGTGTCTGAGATTCGTTCTTTCCTAGGATTGGCGTGTTATTACCGCTGATTCATCGCAGATTTTTCGAAAATTGTTGTTCCTCTTACTACGCTAACCCAAAAGGAGAGACCTTTTGTTTGGGGTCCCGAGCAAGAGAACTCCTTTCAAACCCTTAAGAATCTTTTGTGTAATGCCCTTGTGTTAACTCTACCTGATGGCAACGACGATTTTGTGGTATATTATGATGCCTCGAACCGTGGATTGGGCTGTGTGCTCATGCAACGGGACAAGGTTATTGCTTATGCCTCTCGTCAGGTCAAGGTACATGAGAAAAACTACACTACTCACGATCTAGAGCTTGGTGCAGTTGTCTTTGCGTTAAAGATCTGGCGACACTACCTGTATGGTACGAAGTGTGTGGTCTTCACCGACCATAGGAGCCTTCAGCATATCTTTGAACAAAAAGAGCTGAACATGCGACAGAGACATTGGGTAGAATTGCTTAACGATTACGACTGCGAAATTCGCTATCATCCTGGCAAGGCGAACGTAGTAGCCGATGCCCTTAGTCGTAAGACCCATTTCAAGGCTATTCGCATCTCTAGTGATCTGCATGCTTGTATTCGTGAAGCTCAGTTTTCGTCAGCAAATGAAGGAAGTCTAACTGTCAAAGTTCATGGCGCTAATGTGAATCAGCTCGAAACTAAATCTGACGGACTGCAGTATTATCTGAATCGCGTCTGGGTGCCAGATCGAGATAATCTCCGTGAGCTCATTATGACCGAGGCTCACAAATCCCGTTACTCTATCCATCCATGTCACACCCCGATTTCCACGTGTCTCACCGGTGGGCCCGGTGGGGGATTACCGTGACGATGTTGGCAACAATATAGTCAAACCACACAATTATATAATGCACAGCGGAAGCATAAGATAAATATATAAACTCAACCTCTGGTTGCAATATCAAATGTATTACAGGGGTTGAATATATCCACAGTGGATCGTAAATAAACATAAAGTATTTGTTCCATCAGATACTGCAATCAAGCTTGCGAGACTTATCACGACGCTAGGGAGCTAATACCAGCCAATTTACGTTTTAGGTACCTGCACTTAATCTTTTTGGGGAAAATACGTCAGTTTACACTGGTAAATACATTCAACTGACACATTTGAAAATGTTTATTAAAATTGATTTGAATGCACAAGGCACAAACTCTTTTATAACTTGGGAAAATTATAATAAATCTTGTGAACGTTTTACATGTTCTTTTATGCGTTCAGTAGCCCGGGTCGTGCCGGGTTAAAGATTTATAGACACACCACGTTTGCGTAAAACCGTAGTATAAAAACCAACGGCTACGTCTTTTAATTTAATGTCGACACTTTATACCGGGTGTACGCCTACACCGGGATGTCGATGGTCGTGGCCATTTCGTAAAATGATGCCAAGGATATCCGGGACAACGGTCATTAAACCCCCCAAAGGCTTATAAGCAACAAAACTGTTTAAATGAGCCGATCATATTTAATCAATTAACCACCTAAGCGATGGAATTATATAATGCTCAATCAAGCGGTATTAATATACCGTAACCCAAGCCCATATAGGGGAAATAAGTTAAAGTATTTACCTTTGCAAGTATATTTCCTTATTTTGGATTAAATCACCGATAGCTTTTACTGGGGCTCCTAATCTGGAACGAAGGTTTTAATTAACCTCTTAGAATCCTAACGGGTCGTTATAATGGCCGTAGCCTAGACCGGTTGGTTCCGATATATATATATATGTATGGTTTAATCGCGTGAAAGGCGAAAACCGAGAATGGAGTGTGATTCTGTCCCAACAAGTTCAGAGGCTTGTTTTATATGGGTTAATGGTTCACACTCTGGATTTTGGGGTTCAAATGATATTATTTGACCCGTATCGGCTAAATTATGAAAACTAGTTTCATAAGCCGAACCGTGCGCGCAATAGGCGAAACGGTTAACCATGAGAGTCGTACGCTTATTTCCTAAGTCAATATGCCTTAAATGGGTTGTGGTATCAGTAGGATACCTTCCGTGACGCCCGTAACGAGTTTAAGTTTATATTATGCCCCGTAGGGGCTTTTCGGTTATTTTAAAGATTTTAAAAGGGCTTTTCGAGTTCTACAGGAAATCTGAGTTTCCCGAACAGCTTATAAAGCTTAAAATACTTTATTTATTATTTAAAACCAGTAGCAACTGAAATCGGGTCAAAAGACCTTGTAGAACTCATGTTTTGGCCGAAAAGGGCATATTCGGTATTAACCGAACCGTAGCCATAACCGCAGGTTATGAGCAAGGTAAAAATTATTAAAAATCTTTAAAATACCCAAAATATTGTTTTAATACAGTGGATAAAGGTTTTGGTGACGAAATCTTGGTTTAGATAGGTGTTATGCTAATTGCGCCGTTAATTAACAAAGTTTACTTTAAATGCGCCATTTAGCATAACTCTCATTCTAGACCTCGGATTGACGTGAAACTTTAAGGACATGCTTATAATTTAATAAGCAAGGTTTTGGTCCGTTCACGTGTTCGAAATACTCGTTTTAATTTTAAAAGGCCGTTACGGTCAACTTTTAGGCGAATGACGGAATTGCGCAAAAGACTCGGATAACTCATGAACCGACCACAGGGGTTTATACCAACATGTGACCTAGTCCTAAGAGAGTCCTAAGGTATATCTATACCTCACTAAAACGGGTCAGAACTGAAGTCAAAGCAAAAGTCAAACTTTTGCGACATTCGGCTCCGAACCGGCTCAATATAGCAAATGATCGATTCAAACGAGCGCAAACAAGTTTATATACTTATTATCATGTTTTATGATTATCAAAACAGGTTCCATAACATATACATTACAGATTATGCATAAATCGCTAAAATAGCTTTCTGTTGACTTTTTAACCGCATGTTTGACTCGACATTTGACATAGTTAGAGTGGTGATCAGGGGGAACCATTTTAGAGGTTTATTACCCACATAAATACCAACTCATAACCACCTTTGATTCGTCATAAGACTGAACCATTACTGATTTATTGTAAAGTCAAACCGTAGTTACGACGGTTTGGTTCTTAGCCATTTACTAAGGAAATGTGAAACCACAAAGGGTTAGATCACTTACAGAAGTTGTGTTCTTGCTTATGGAGCAGAGAAGGGTGCTTGGGAGCTCCTTAGAATGACCAGAGGTGTATGTTTAAGTTGTGTGAATGTTATGTGCAAAAATGTGGCTATTTATAGCCAATGCCAAGCATCTATGATCATTACAAACCCCCACAATAGTCCAGAGATGATGGGTAGGTGTCCCAGAGAGCTATGGGTCAAGTGTAGGGTGCCCATGCCTCATTGATTGAGGTTTGATCGTTCAAAGGCTCCAAAAGGCAAGTAACTACAACAATTCTGCATCTGGGCACCTTACGCGACCCGCATGGAAGTTCCATGCTCCTTTAACGCGGGTCGCCTAAAGTTCAAATATCAGGCGTGTTATTTAGGAGGCTCGCGGCCCGCCTACACTTAAGCCTAACCTTCACGCGGGTCGCGAGAGGTTAAGATTTCAGAAATTTTAAATCTTTTGTCATGATTGCGAAATCCTGGTAATTAATAACGAAATCTTTCGTAATGATTTACCTGACCTTTCGGGTTTGAAGGGGTAACTTTGCGGTTTGGCCCTCGGTTATTTACCGATAGGGGCCTCGTGTTATTTACCCGCGTTGTTAAGTCCCCGGTTAGTTTATTAATTATTTGGAAAGCCTTAATTTCCACTGTTGACGCTTTTAACCCTTCTCATACGAATTTGAGTATAACTCTTTCGTTTTAAGACGGAACTTCGCGGAATTTATACAGTATATTCTAGTGAGCGTATAATACTGTTACGAAGTCTTGGGAACGTTAAAGGGTCACTCAGAGGTATAATTAAACATGTTGACACAGTTAACCCCTGTAGTTCGTAATCTCTCACTTTCTTCCGCGTTTCGCTTCCGTACAATTTATGATTTATTCGTTTGAAGGTACAAGCGTTATTTAGGGTTACTATACAGTATATTTACCCTTGTTGACGTTTATAACCCTCGAATTTATATACTTTCAAGGTTTGTCAAAATCAGTCCTTTATTTATTATCAATGCCACGTGTAAACAAATGACACGTGTTAACACATTATTGGACACAAAAATTCGAGGTGTTACAATCCAGGTGCCGACAAGATGTACCAGGATCTGCGTACAACTTATTGGTGGCCTGACATGAAGAGGGACATTGCTGTCTATGTGTCTAAGTGCCTTACCTGCTCGAAGGTAAAGGCTGAACACCAGCGTCCTTCTGGACTCTTGGAGCAACCTAAGATACTTGTCTGGAAATGGGATAGCATTGCTATGGACTTTATTACCAAACTACCCCGTACCTCTAAAGGTCACGATAGCATCTGGGTGATTATCGATCGTTTGACCAAATCCGCTCACTTTCTTCCTATTCGTGAAGATTACAGAGTGAAGAAACTTGCTCGAATCTATACCGATGAGATTATAAGACGTCATGGCGTACCTCTTGACATAATCTCGGACCGTGATGGTCGTTTTACTTCACGTCTTTGGCAAACGTTTCAATCCGCTATGGGTACGCACTTGAATCTTAGCACGGCCTTTCATCCTCAGACGGATGGTCAGACCGAGCGTACTATTCAGACCCTCGAGGATATGCTTCGTTCTTGTGTCATCGACTTTGGTGGTAACTGGGATGTACATTTACGATTGATAGAATTCTCATACAACAATAACTACCATTCTAGTATTCAGATGGCTCCTTTTGAAGCTTTATATGGGCGAAGATGCCGATCTCCTCTCAGCTGGCATGAGGTTGGGGAAAAGCAGTTCACCGGCCCTGAGATTGTTCAAGAGACAACGGATAAGATTCTTCAGATCCGTGATAACTTGATCAAGGCTAGGAGCAGACAAAAGAGCTATGCTGATAATAGGCGGAAACCTCTAGAATTTGCTATTGGTGACCGAGTTCTACTCAAGGTATCTCCCTGGAAAGGAGTAGTTCATTTTGGGAAGAAGGGAAAGCTTGCACCTCGCTATGTGGGTCCTTTCGTGATACTTGAAAGGATTGGCAAGGTAGCATACAAACTCGACTTGCCACAAGAGCTAAACAACGTGCATCCAGTGTTCCACGTAACTAACTTACGAAAATGTCTAGCCGACGAAGGACTGCAGGTTCCTCTTGAAGACTTGCAGATAAATGAAGTTGTTCAATTTGTGGAGAAACCGGTCGAAATCAGGGATCAAACTGTCAAACGTCTGAGGCGCAGCAAAATTCCCATTGTTAAGATTCGATGGGAAGGAAAGTGTGGTGCCGAATTCACTTGGGAGCTGAAAAGTGATATGAAGACCAAGTACCCGCATCTCTTCGAGCAGTCTACTTCTAAGATTTCGGGGACGAAATCTCCTAAAGGAGGGGAGACTGTAACGCCCAGCGTCCCTGAACTTTAGACACTTGGCAAGAACAGTCCCTGAACTGCTAAAAAGTTGTCAATATTTGTCCCTGTGGTTTATGGAGTTGATGTTTTGATACTTTTGGTGTGAATCTTGTTGATACTATGATGCTTGACTCTTTATTCTAGATGCTTGACCCTTGATGCTTAATCTAGACACTTGATTCTTAACACTATGGAAACTAGATTCTTATTGTTGATTCTTGATACTTGATACTTGGACATTTGATTCTTGAGAAACAATGACTCTTGACCCTTAAAACTTATTTAGTGCTTGACTCCTTAGACTCGTGAAACTTGATTCTTGATTGAACATTGGAGCCTTGTCACTCGTGGAATCTATTAATCTTGAGAACTCTTGACATATATACTATAATCTAGTTATTCTATTTCCCTACATAACGCAACGCCTAACCTGGCGCGCAAAACCACTCAAAATCGGGAACGCAGAAAGATGGATCGGCCAGAGTGGCGTCCGATCGGATGACCGTCCAATCGGATGACCACCCGATCGGATGACCAACTGATCGGCTGACCACCCCAGCCGAACCACCTTTCCCTCCTTTCCCCCTTCACCTATAAATAGGCTGTCACATCACCATTTTGAGTGATGTGACAGCTCTGCTAGACAAGGCACGCTCACTCTTCATTTCCTCCTTTTCTTGCTGATTTCGGTACGTTTTAGGCTAGATTCTTGTAGTTTCTTGATCTACACATCATCCTTTACGTGATTCTCACTTGAAATCACACTTTTCACCATGAAATCTCTCAGATCTGAGTACTTGAGGGTGATGTCATCATGGTGGTTTGTACAAACTGCCATGTGATGTCATTCTAAGCAAGATTTAGCTCGAATCTAAGGTATTTCATACGTTTTTACATTAAATCTAAACTAAACCTATACTTTTCATATAAAACTTGGGTTATTCTTCATCTTTTTGTCAAACTTTCGATTACTTCGGTGATAAACGTGCCGGAACGGACTGTAGACTCGATCGGTGGTCTAAAGTTGGTTTAGGAACAGACTGTTCACTGATTTAGACGATCACGGGATGGATTCCGGCATAAACCCGTCACCAACAAACAAATGGGTCGGACTGGGGTGATTCCCGACCGATCAGAATGTCTGTGAAATGACAAGTAACTGTTGCCTCAGTTTGCACCGAGACGTCACCATAAATTTTCAAACTAAGGATTTTTGCAAACATTGGTAAACTAGCAACATTGGGAGTTTAAACGGACAACCGTCCGGTCGAACAGCCGTCCGAATGGAGCGACCAAGTTATGCGCATCCGACCGAGTGGCAATCCGATCGGATCACCATCCGATCGGACAGCCACATAAGTCTTTCTTTTACTCATGAATGTCTCACCCGAACGAGTGGCAACCCGATTGGATGGCTATCCGATCGGGCAGACACTGTCACTTCACACACACCAGGTCATCCGACCGACTGACCATCCGATCGGACAGCCAGCCGATCCGGTGACAGGTTAAACACTTTATTCAAACTCGATACTCTGCCCAACTCTTATCCTATTGTAATCTAACCAGGCTAATCCTTAAAGAGCTCCCTTTGATCCAATAACAGTTGCGACTGTTAAGTAATCACTGTGAGTATACTCGACCCCCCTTTTACTCTAAACTTTTGGGGTGTAACATGTATTCTATGAAACTTAAACTCAAATCTTTGAAACTTATGCTCTATCCTATGTGAAACTTGTGATTCTTGACTCTTGTGCTATGTGGCGTTTAATCCAGAGTGTGTAGTTCCGCCTTAACAATAATAGCGCTATAGGAAGATGTACCTCTCCCATTATTCTTGGGGGGTATTGTTGGGAGGATTCTAGTTTATCTGGAGTCTTGGGTAAACACCAAAGCATCGGGATACTTGGGCTATCACTGCATGGACTGCGACACTAGCACGACTGAAACTATTTTGTTGTTTACACTACGGATATGAGTTGTGTTAATCTATTACACTACTATCAAACTTGTATACTCGCCAATACTTTTGTATTGATATTTTAATACATGTTGCAGGCTGATAGGATGCTATGGGATGCATGGAATCAAGCTAGGAGATGCTTAGAAACGTCACCTAGTTAACTTAGAATCTTTGAACAATTTGAACAATATTTGTCATGGTCTGTATGTATTCGATACTTGTGTTGGTTGTGTTTGCTTTTAGACAATGTTATGATGAATTTAATCTAAATTCTATTGAAACAAATAGTGTTATGGATTCTCATGAGCAATCTGAACGCTTAGTGCTCGCACCCCGATGTTTCCGCCATCGGTTGGGGTGTGACAATAAATATGTAAAATTCAATATTAAAATATACAATGTGTAAAAATAAATTTTAAGTAGATAATTTATAAAAAAAAATATAAAGTCAATAAATTATATTACCAACAATCGTGTATTTGGAAACGTGGAGCCACGCTTGTGCTAAGGCATATTCTTCATCACTCGTCCACCTCTCATGCGCTTTGTCAACCGATTCCTCTTCGGTTCGCTTGGAGCCACGCTTATTACCACAATGAGTTTTTCTTGCATTATGACTCTGGTTCGGTTGTTTATGGCGATGGCTGTTGTGTGTCGGAAATAAATTGTGTCACCGGAATCGATCTAAGACCAAAATCATATTCCAAGTTTGGCTTGAGTTGGCTTTCTTGTGTAGGGTGATACCCATAGCTTTGGTCAAGATACCTTGGATCAAAGAGATTAGAAGGGTTGATTCCATCATTCAACGGGGTTGGGTTCGGTTGTGCGTTAGCAAAAAGCGTATTATTATAATATGGTTACATATTTGCAAAAAGTGGGTGCCTTGAATCCCAATGATTCATATTTTCTTTTGATAGAGTGTGAATTTGAAGGTATGTTGTAGTGTAGAAGGTTGTGTAATTTAAAATTGGTTTGGATAATATTTATAGTAAGTTATAGAAACTTTTTTATTTAAAACCCAACCCAATGGCTACCCACCCATCCTAACGTCTCTTTCTCCCTTAAATTTGTGCCCCAAGGTTCCATTTTTTAACTCGTCGGCGTTAACGGGTTAACGAGGTCTCCATTAACGGAGCCTGTTAACGATGAGGGGCAGTGTGTCGTTCGTGAATGACTAAACTAGCACGCCTCTGTTAACAGACAACGTACAACATTAGTTAAGTTGTATATCAAATACTTGATATTATACGCGAATATCTACTCCAAATATATGTTAGGTATGATATATATATATATATATATATATATATATATATATATATATATATATATATATATATATATATATATATATATATATGGGAAGGATGTATAGAAAACCCACTTTAATTTAGAAAACCCGGGAAACTCAAAGCTCCCGATGTTTTTTTTTTCTTGAAAAAATTTACACATGTTATATACATGTTTTTAAGGGTTTTTGGCAAAAAAAAAAATCAAAAAAACGCATAGTAGATATTTAAAAAAAAAATAAACAAGTTTTGGTGTAACACATGTTACATTCATCTGACATATTTGTAACATGTGTTACACCAAAACTTGTTTATTTTTTTTAAAAATATCTACTCAGCGCTTTTTTGATTTTTTTTGCCCAAAACCCTTAAAAACATGTATATAACATGTGTAAATTTTTTCAAGAAAAAAAAACATCGGGAGCTTTGAGTTTCCCAGGTTTTCTAAATTAAAGTGGGTTTTCTATAGATACTTACATTATATATATATATATATATATATATATATATATATATATATATATATATATATATATATATATATATATATATATATAGTAAGGTTAACATACAAAAAGCCTTATCATACATCACGTAGGAGACAATGGTAACCGTTGGATCAGGGGTATAATCACGCATGGGACCACATAATCACACATGGGACCACATAATCACGCATGGGACCACATAATCACGCATGAGACTATAATCACGCACGTTCTATGATAATAACGCACGTTATATTTTTTGTCATGTATGTTAATGTAGGTTAAGCCCTGATGTACATTATACTTTCTATATATATATATATATATATATATATATATATATATATATATATATAACTAATTATAAATCTATTATTACGTGATTATTAGAAGTGTAATATATGTTTTTTTAGTTCGTAGAACATAAACGGTGATATGTTAATAGAAGATGATATACTAGGGATTAGCTCGGTATCGTACTGACATCGAAAGTACTGATCTGAAAATCGCAAAAAATGGGAACCGAATTAGTACAAAAAATGGTCATGGACGGTGAATTCCGTATCAGTTCGGCTTTGGTACCCGGTGCAATTTGCTCATCACTATGATATACGCAAAAAGTAGGTAGCAAATTAGTAAAAAAAAATGGTTAAGTACGGTGAATTCGATATTGTATTGTGTCGTAAGACATGGATGCATGTAATTGTATAGATATGGCACACAGGTAGATGGCTACTTTTATGATTTTCTCAAAGTTGATTTGTATAAAAATATATTAATGTAATACTATGTTTACTTTTAATAAAACGGTTTTGAACCCTATAACACCTTAAAGTGGAATAGTTTTATGTGTATTGAGTACGAAGGTATTAATTTATTCCTATTGAAGATGGTTGGTTTTATAACAAATGTATTGTGTTAGTTGACTCCATGAACGTCGATACAGAGAAGAAAGAGAGAGTGTTATTGAAGATGTCGAAGATAGATGGGGACCACAAGGTCATTAATTAGGAGCTGTCCATAGGACCATAACAAGCGCAGGTCATTTTTGTGAGACGGTCATCAATCTGTCGGGTGAGGAGGGAAAACGTCATAGGACCGAGGAGTGTCCCACGTGGAGGTTCGTGGACCTAATCTAATTGTGACCAATCTTATGGATTTTAATCATGAGTGGCGTACGCATAAATATAGGTATATTTTAAACCCACCAAGGAACGTGGATGTAAAAAAAATCTATTGTACTCATTGCATATTGTAGGTGCGAATCAAGTGCCCTGTAATGTATTTCAAATAGCTTTTGGTCCGAAATATATTCACTTAACCACAAAGGATTATGAATTTTATAACTTTGTGTGGTCGAGGTTGCATTAAAATAAGGAATTGCTTGATCAAAAATTACCTACATCTCAACTATGGTTGTTTAAAATTAACACGATTGGTCGTATAAGGTGAAAATGGTATACCCATAAATTTTTTTCCAGGAAGTGTGTTATATACAGTCGCGGAACCAGAACTTCTTTGTCAGGGATCCATCATAAGACTCTCTTTTCTACCGTCTACGACTAGAGAGTCTAAAACATGTTTTTTCCTAAAAAATCTCATATTATATATATAAAAATCTTACAAATTTATATATCCGGGGGGTCAACGGACCCTCTTGACCCCCCTCTCATTACGCCCCCTGGTTATATATACAAGTGTTTATTTGATTGGATGTGTGTATATATTGTTGTTACAATTATATGTTATTATAACTCACGTGAAAAAATTACAAGTGAAAAAGGGAAAAAAACAGAAACCACGGTCCATGACAGGCGATAGAGTGTCCGTACCCACTCACTACCTAGGGGCCATCCCAACCCCCAAAAAAAGAATTTAAATCAATATTTGTTCGAACTTTAAATGAATTATATACCAAAAATAATGAAAGTTCAAAGTTGTGCTTGAAAGTCATTGGACGTCTTGAATTTCTTACATACTCATCACTTTAGTGCCATTTGGATTTAAATATTTCATCGTATTTATTTATAGGGGATATATGTAATTCTCCCTAATAATATTATATTATACATATTAAAATTTTCTTTTCTTTTTTTTTCTTTTTTTATTGTCTAATGAATTTGATAAAGTACAATGAGGATGATCCCATGATATTGGCATTATCTATGTAATATTTTCTAGATGTTTAAACAATTGTTAATGGTTTTTTAAACAGTTGTTAATTGTTATGGTTATATATATTAATACAAAGTCAACATAAATAGTGTTTTAAAATTATTTATTTTTACCATTTAATTATTTTATTAATATATTTTTATTGATTTGGCATGTTTTTTCCTTTTATAACTATTAAGATACGGTATTTTATATAATTTTTAGTATGTCGTTGTGATATGCCTAAATTTTTCTCTGTATTGATACGTTTTTTTTTTTCCCGAAACTGAGTTGTGAGTGGTAAAACTTAAGTAATCGAAACACAAATATATATGTTATCAAGCCTATCTCACATTTAGTTTTTTTACATATAAATTGACATTACTTTTTTTCATTATTCTAATAGTTAGGATGAAGTAAGTTTTCATTTCTTTTTTTCTTCTTTTTTTATTGTCTAATGAATTTGATAAAATACAATGAGGATGATCGCATGATATTGGCATTATCTATGTAATGTTTTTAGATGTTTAAACAATTGTCAATGGTTTTTTAAACAGTTGTTAATTGTTATGGTAGAAAACATGAAGAAAAGTATTTTAACGTGTGTATATACTACGACTTTAATATTGGGTTTCCTTTTTTTGGTTGCTACATAAGTGCCAGTATCATATAAGGCTAAAGGGCATGAGAGTCATGGTATTAATACAAAGTGCTCATGAATAGTAATCTAAATTTTAAATATTATTATAACCTTTTTTAATCTTTAATACTTTATTATTATAACCTAATTCTTAAATATTATTATAGCTTCCTTAATCTTTAATATTTTATTATTATAATATCATACTTCGATAATAGTAACATATAGTTTTTTGTTAGGGTAAATTACACTTTTCGTCCTTTATGTTTATACTGTATTGCAATGGATAGCCTTTAACTTCAATAATTACAGCCACAGTCATTTATTTGGAAAACACGTTACACCCTACGTCCTTTAACACTAACAAGTAGTTTTGTAATTTTATCTATTTACTTATAAAAATATATTACAAAATGAAAAAAACAAGAAAATATATTTATTTATATTTGTAAACCAAAATTCACAAAGTCTCAACCGTCTCTCTCTCTCTCTCTCTCTCTAAAACTCTGCTTCTCACCACCACCAGTCCTACCGTCAACCACCACCTAAAGCCTCGCCACAACCACTCCGGTCATCACTCACTCTAAACACTCCCTCATTCCTTAAACACCCAAAAATTTCCACTATATGTGCAACCCCATCGCCCCATCTCGAATCTGTTTTAGCAGATCTGCAATCGATTAGCCGGATCTAGGGTTTAGGTAGATAGAGAGATGAAGGTGCGACTCCCGAATCTGGTGGTGGGTGGCGAAGTGGCTACGACAGTGAAGTACAGAGAGAAAGATGGAGACGCAGGTACAATCTGATTCTATTTTCTCTCGCCATTTGAGTGAAGAAAATCAATTGTGTGTGTTTAAAGAGAAAGATTCTGTTTTTAGAAGTAGAAAATCATTTGTTGCTCTTTTCTCTCTCCCTCTCTAAACATCACAAATTCGTTGTTTGGTGATGGTTGGTAGTTTCTAGATATGGTGGAGTATTCTGGTGGTGGTGGGTGTGGACTTAACCGAAGACTTGACGATGGTGCGTAATGGTGGATGATGGGGTTTTCAGATTTAGAGATTGTGGTGATGGTTGTTGGTGGTATTTGTGATTTGAAATCCACAGGTTTCATGTTTTCTTTTACTGATGCCTTCGATGGGATACCCTAACTGTGTATGTTAACTTAGGGGATTTGGATTTGGATTTGGTTGGGGAAGGGGTTTAGAGAGAGAGAGAGAGAGAGAAAGTGTGTGTGTTAAATTTCTGGTATACGTCGGTGGTGGTGGTGTGGCTCGATTCGGTGGTGGCGGCTAGGATACAACGGTGATGGTGGTGGAGGTTGGTGAGGGGGGTTGAAGAAAGGAAGAAGCTGACCAGAATTAACTGGATATATATATATATATATATATATATACATATATAATTTTTTTATTTTTTTAAATAAATGAGTAAAATTACCAATCTGCCCTCATATGCAAGTCACATGACTAGATTTAACTAAAAACGTTAACCTTGTTAGTGTTAAAGGACGTAGGGTGTAACGTGTTTTCCAAATAAAGGACCGTAACTGTAATTATTGAAGTTAAAGACTATCCATTGCAATCCGGTATAAACATAAAGGACGAAAAATGTAATTTACCCTTGAATGCACCATAATGTGGTGACTCTCCACATATGTAACCACCATCTTTTCATGTTTGTATTAATGTAAGAACACTATATATAGAGTTCTTTGTATTGTATGTTGATATCTCAATGAAAAAGAATTCCTATTCACTTATTCTCTATAGTCTTGTTCTCTCATGTTTAGTATAGTTGTATATGGATTGCTAATAGACCATTGTTTTACAACACGTTATCAGCACGAATTGCTGCAAGATCTTCATATCCATGATTTGAATCTTCATATCCATGATTTGGTTTTCTTTCATCCATTCAGGTAACAATACACAAAGCTCATATTTCTACTTAGTAATTATTTTATTATTTTAGACATCTTGAATAATGTTATCGTATCCATAAAAAGTGAAATTAAGAGTAGAAACAATTGATCTGCAGCCTTTCACCTTGGACTTCATGGCTCCATGTTTTGTCCTCATTTTATTGTTTTTGTATATAATTATAACTAGAAAACTTGGATTTAGTTTTGTGAATATTTTGATGACATGAAAGTAACTGAGGAGAAAATGACTGAAAAATAAATTATATTTGATTTGTTTTCAAAAAATAAATAAATAACAACGTTTACAGCCTTTGAAGATTATTTTTTTCATGCAATTGCTTACGTTCTTCATTAGCATCAAATAAAAAATGTGTGACTTCTACTTTATAAACTCAGACTCTTTCATGCTATTTACTACATTTTAGATTTGTAGTATTTCAGATTTCCCCCAATATTATCATTAAGTCATCATGACTCGTGACCTCATTATTTTTTTATGTATATTTTTTCTTTTGGTTGTTCTTATATGGGCTCGATGAAAATCTTGCCTAGGTTAACTAGTCATAATCTATTATTCATCCATTATAAATGTATGAAAGTTTAAATGTTATGTATAGTATTTACATTTGCTAGTAACGGGTCAATATGATCATCAACATGCACATAAATTATTTGTTTGTATTAAGAATTATTTTGACATTTTGATTTCAACTAAGAAATTGTATTTAAGATGATGAGCCTAATAAACATTGTTTGAAAACAAGTTAATTTGCATATATCTAATTAATATTTGTTGAAGAAACTTGATTTTCTATGTATTTAATCGGCCATATACTTCACCGGTTGAAATCTCGTTTGATATACATGATCTAGAATTTTGCTTTTGTGTTTGGCCGATTGCTTTCTAAAACCACCAAAGAAATTGAAGGGGGGTTAAGAAGAAATGGGATGTTAACTAATTACTATAATTCAATTTTTAAATTAGCTATAAAGAGCTATAAAGAAATCATTTAAATTAGCCATAAAGAGCTATAAAGAAATCATTTAAAGTGGCAGTTAACATTCCCTATTAGTTTATATAATTAATAAAAAGTTTGTTAGCAATTTAGATAAGTTTTACATCTTTGCCACTTCATTATATTCTTTCAACACTTTTATGTATTATTTTCATTTACGTTTTTCATCATAACACATGTTTTAAAGGTAAAATAACTCTTGCATGTATGATTAGTTACATTAAGCATCAATCATCTTTATTATTATTATGATTATTCACTCTGATATTCAAAAAGTAAAAGTGTGACACTTTGTTGCCTTTCTAGTTCATAAAGTAATAGCCTATAATAATATTAAATTTCTACATATAGTGACAAACTCTTGAGAAGAGTTATTTATGTCACTTGTTTAATTTTCTATTAATATAATAAACTTTTTATGTGGTGTATTGATGTCTTTTATGAAAATTGATTAGAGATTTTATGGCAAAATTAAGTACTTTTCATGAGGTGTATTGATGTCTTTTATGACAATTGATTAGAGATTTCATGGCAAAATTAAGTACTTTTCATGAGGTGTATTGATGTCTTTTATGACAATTGATTAGAGATTTTATGGCAAAATTAAGTACTTTTCATGAGGTGTATTGATGTCTTTTATGACAATTGATTAGAGATTTTATGGCAAAATTAAGTACTTTTCATGTGGTGTATTGATGTCTTTTATGACAATTGATTAGAGATTTTATGGCAAAATTAAGTACTTTTCATGTGGTGTATTGATGTCTTTTATGACAACTGATTAGAGATTTTATGGCAAAATTAAGTCTCTCATTATGTTAGACTTTTCACCACCCATGACTCTTGCATACTTAGTAGGCTATATGCCTCTTTTGATGGGGCTAGTTGAGGTTATGTGATGAAAAAATTATTTAGATTGGTTGAATAAAACAATTTCCATTTATCAAACCTCAAATATGCTTATAAAGTAGTAATATTAATAAATATAACTATCTCTTATACTAAAGCAAAATAATATTGACTATTTGACTATGATGTGGCAGTGCTACTTATTCAGAGAATTGTGAATTGGGCGGCATTTGTTTTCACCTCCATACGCTCTTTCTTTCAAACCGTCTATTTTGTGCCTCAATTAGGAAACCACAATCAATTTTCAATCAATTCAATTCATTCTCCAAAATTTATGAATACGTTTCCTTTATTCCCTCTTCATCATGCTCTATAAACCCTAAAGGAATCAACACCAGTTACCGATTGATTCATTATGATGGAATGACGGATCTTTCAAATGTCGTCGATGAAACAACAAGCAGAGTCCGAATCATGGTGAACGCAAAGCTGAAGATAGCCTCAATCAGGTATAAAATTCATCAATTATGTTTCAACCCAGTTGATTTGCGATTGTTGTTGATGTCTCTATGTGATTTTCCTCTATCTCTGATCCATTCACAAACCCAAGATTTCAATCTAAAGCAACTGACGATCTTTACTTTATATATCATTCATATATGTTCGTATTTTAGGGTTTTTTAAACAACTGTTATTTAATCTAAAATCTGAATCTTGAATCGCGTTTGATGTTTTTTTATAAATGCTCATCTTTTAATCTTGAATCGTTTTTAGTGATCTTTATTGTATTTATCATTCATATATGTTCATGTTTGATGTTATTCAATGTGGTGATTTTTTTTATATATGCTCATCTTTTTAATGGTTGAACTTGACATTGGATCTGATGAGTCACCGATTAGATGATCTCCAGGAATTTGTAGTTTGTATAAGTATGGTGATTTCTCTTTTTTTTTTATTTCAGTGTTACGATGTTAGGGGTACCATATAGTTGACATGTTTTTACAGATCTTTGTGTTAATAAGTTGTTGGCCTGCAATTTTGTGTTTCATAGTACTTTCAAATGCCAATAAAAGATTTATGTACGATGTCGGTATGCTCAAGATTCAATTAGGAGATGGCGATGATGATGATAAGTATTTTTCCAATGGTAAATACTTAACACTTCCTGTATTATAATACCACTAATTTGATATCATATAGTTGACTGGTGTCTAAGAGATTTGTATTGTTCTGATAGTTTTTAGGGATTTTGCAAAGCTCACTTTTGAACGATGAGGATGCTTATCGAAGGGCAGTTAAAGAAGCGTTTCCTGGTTATTGCAAAGCTCACTTTTGAACGATTTGTATTGTTCCCGTTTCTCGGTCTACGCATGTGTTTAATTCCTACCCATCAACCGGATGGTTTTACCGAAGTCGTTATTATTGCAACCCTCCCGGTATGCACTAAGATCTCGCTTCATCTTTATATTCCGACTTTGTCCTCGAGTTTGGCGTTTTACAAAAACGACCCATTTAGAGACATATTCGCATTTTCCGGGTTCGAGTGTAAGTACACCCCCTCCCAGTGCATATCTTGATCATTCTACATGTTTATATTCTTCGGGTTCGAGTGTAAGTACACCCCTTCCCAATACATGTCTACATCATTTTACATGTTTCTTTGTCCCTTCTCTCGGGCTCATTATACTAATATAATACGCTTCCGTCACTCGGCTGTGCGTTTATATTATGATCAAATATTTTGCTTATCTGATTCATGTGGGTACTTTTTATTTTGTCCCACTCACCCCGTCCTTACTACATCGGGTGTGAATGTGTCCGCTATAAGAAGTTCATGGTATCATATGCCACTACTTACTTGGCCGGAGTAAGCGATTCACACATGACACGCATGACCTTTTTATAGTTTTCACATCACGCCCTATGTAAGTAATACCTCTATTTATTTATCTTGGAAACAATATCCTGGATAGGTATTCTATTCAGGTTTGTCCAAGTTTTCAATCTACATCTGAAACTATCAGTTTCTACTTATTGGTTGCATGTTTATATTCATGCAATAATTTAAACGTGCACCTGGTAAATGCTTGCCCTAACGGGCTTTCCTTGCCATTAGCCTTGTTCGCGGCCATCACGCGATTTGGGTCCTTGATGAGCATGCTCTTCTTGTCATATCTCGGACCGTTCCATCATCATATCCACAATTCGTTTGACTCTCGTCGTCTTCAAACACGAGTGTCCTTCAATTAAAACATTCACAAAAGTTAGTAACATCAACCTCTAAAAATCGCCCGTATTATAATACAAGGCTTTTCAACTATACGCATCAACGCGCGTATTTTCGTCAACTATATCAATCATTTCAATTGGGGTAACGTGTATCACACGATAGCCCTATGTGTTGTTTACAACACTTTAGCATCTAAACTATTAACGTACATGTACTTACCGGATTTGCGATCAAGCCTCGAACCAAACACTATCCTTTATTAAGAGCATAAGGTTTAAGTCCAAGCATAGTTTTTCCCACCATACTTGAATCTCTTAAACCAAGGCTCTGATACCAACTTGTAACACCCGTTCTTATAAATCAAGGTTTAACGTATATTTTGCGAAAATAATCATGTAATTAATGATTACATATACATCGGAAATACGGGTTTGTTAAAAACTTTTACAATTTAAGTGGTATACATAATGCGATTTAATTCGCCGTTTAGAATAACGACAAAACAATGTTGCGGAAGCTTTGTTTAACGTGTGTTCGGTTCTTGCTCGATGCTTGATCTTCATCCGGGACTCTCGACATTCACCTGTGATCAAAACCAACTTAAAGGTCAGTTTTGATAATTATATAACTAATACAACGAGGAAATTAGGAAAATCCAACATTTATATCTTGATCCCAAAACAACAACTCAATTCTGACCTCCACCGTAACTTACGGTGGCACCGTAAGTTACGGTGGCCCCTGTGTTAACATTTCCCCACCGTACTTCAGTAGTCTAGCACCGTAACCAAATCAGCTCCACCGTAACTTACGGTGGCACCTTAAGTTACGGTGGACCCTGCATCATTCCTTTCCTTTTTGCCGTTTTTGACACGAAAACTTTCGTATCTTTCGATCTGCTTGTCCTTTTAACCTACCGTTTCTTCCTACGTGTTTGTAATTTGATTCTCTATCATATGGAGTTAAAATCCAACATCCAACATAAATAAGTTTTGAGACTTTCAAGCCTTCGACTTGTTACCTTTTTATCGAATTTTACCCATTTATGCATTTTATCAAACAAACATATTTGTTTGATTCCTATATCACCTACACTTCTTCAAATTAATGTTATCTACCATTTTAGGTTCTAATCACAGGTTTATTACACAATTTAAACTCATTTTCGCTCGTATGCTTATTTTGACCCGTTAAGGGTATTTTAAGCACTTTAAAGCTTGAAATCGCTTTCATTCCCTTCTAGCATTGTAGTTCTACATTTCTTATCTAGTAACCTCCCACTACAACTATATATGTATTGGTTTTAATGTGGATATCTATATGTTCCGAGTTTTACCCCTCGGATTACCATTTTACGGCAAAGACTCATATAAAGCCCTTTGACCCAAAACTTTATGTTTTTCACTATCTAACTTATCCTAAGCATTTATATAGTCATAAAACTTATTTCCGAACCACCTTTAAGGGTCGTTCGCCCGAATTAGCTTACGAGGGCAATTTGGTCAATCTTCATCCTTCTTTAACTACAAGGGTCCTTTAAATACTTGATTGACCCAAAATCCAACCCTTTTAACTATAATCTTATTTATAAACCCATTTACTTCTAAAACACCATGAACATAATTCAATTTATTCGATTTACCTTAAAGATAACCGAATATCTACACTTCAACATTGTCTAACTCTTATAGAACTCCAAATTCTACATGATGAGTTGTGTTATTATACATACCTGGCTCGGATCAATAAATTGACCTGCTTCAATACCTTGCCTTAGTAACCGCTAAGCAACAGCGATGTACTTATCCATTTGCTATTTATTCCTATAACATGTAACTCGACAAACCATTAGACAATATTGTCAAAGGGTGATAATTTTACCTTTTGACCCGTTTATTTACCTAGTGATCTTCATCACTTCAAGTAATTGCCAATTTCATGTATTATGCTAATTTAAAGTCTACTAGCTAGAATACGGAATCAAGCATAACGTAACGGAATCGTAGTTACGTACCTTTTAAGCACTCTTTTTAAACGCGTGTTTCCACCGGCTTGTCCATTTGACGATCCGGATTCCTTGCCTAAAGAGTTCAATTCACAATCCATTTAGAACCCTTTTTATAAGTCTTTACGCACAATTTCTTAACATATTCAAATCTGCGTTTTACCCAACCTTTACATTTTAACCTTCCTTTAGGCGTTTTATCAAACACCTAGCGGGTCAGATTTCTACATAATCTAAACCAAGTTCATGACTTGATTTTATCACCCCAATTAACTTCAATTAGGCTATATACACATATTTTAACATCAACAATTCAGAGATTTCCTCATAATTTCAGTTTACACTAGAACAAGGGTTTAAATCCTAGTGTTTATCAAGCTCTACTAACATATTAATCACCCACTATGGTGATTTTGATCCTTACAATTATCATGCAAGAATTTTGGCAAGAAATCATCTAGGGTTTGTCCTAAACCTTATATCACTTCTAACTTCGTATTTACAACACATAATTAAGCTCAACACTCAATTTCAATCACATGCAAGAATTTGGGTTGAATCAAAATGACCAAATTCGACATACCTTACGATCCTCTTGACCAGGTGATCACGATTCTATGTTCAGATTTTGATTTCAACTTGATTTGGGCCTTCAATTTGAGAGTTTAGTAGAAGTTAGGGTTTTGGGGGTGAGGGTGTCGCCCTCTCCTGTTCTTGATCGACCAGACATCTCAAATGAGATGTTTGGTTTTGTTTTTAGTTAAAACTAATAATATAAGTTTCAATTTTAACAACATTGGCCCCTCCACTTTTGTTTGACATATAGTTTTGGTTGTTTTAACCCCATTTCAAGTTATTTCTAGACTTGTAGTTAACTAGGTTATAATTTTTCTAGTTATTCATCTTGTTCAAAATCCCGTTTTATTTTAAGTCCCGTTAAATCTCGGGCCTTTTTATATACTTTGCTTTCTCAAGGTGTTTCCCATCATTTTAATAAATATTAGATTTATTTATTTAAATCCTAATATTCACCGGGCTAATTTTTACCACTAACGGTATTTTACCCGTTTTTACTATTAACGAGGTTTGATTACCAAACCCGTTTTTGGGGTGTTACACTTGATTCTTCCACCAATTCTAAAGGTAACTTCTCTTCAGCATTAGCTAATTCTACGGCTCCATTAACAAGATTATTCAAGTGTTTTCTTTAAACTACCGACTACAGAGGATTAGAGGTCAATATTAAAATGATTATGTATCTGCAGTTATTCATAACCTTTTATGCATCTGCGGTTATACTTGCTCTAGGTTTCGTTTGAAGATGATCATTTGGTACTTGAATCTTAAAGTTCTGCCTTTTTTATTTAGCCTTTTTTATTTAGCCTTTTGTTATTAAGTATTTTGGGCTATGATCTTAAAAAACTATATTGCTTTTCATTTCGTATTGGTATTTGACACACTAAAACGATTAAAAAATAGTATTCGAACATAAAGTGTTTTTGGTCAAGCAGACCCAAACCAAAAACTATAGGTTTTGTAATCATATATGTACTTTTAAAGTATCAAGAGCTTTAACAATTCCACTTCTTTTTGTGTGATGCAACGGTGGCTGCATTACGGTTCCTACGATGATGATGATGTTCATTGTCGTTATTACAGGTAAACTGATTTTGTATGCTTCCTACGATGATGATGATTGAACAACTATTTGGGTAAAAAGAGTTATGAAAAAGAGGAATTATAATTTTGGTTTTGAACAAAGCACACTCTTTTAATTGTTTTTGGGTCGGATTTTAGAAAACGAAAGCATTTACATGGTGACCTTTTTATATTTACAAAATCACCCAGAGATTAGTCATTGTTATTATGGATGTTTTAAGTTGGCTGGTGTTTGATTTGTGGTCTTCTAGGATTTTGATGAAGAAACTGCAGAACTGGATTGTCACACCCCAACCGATGGCGGAATCATCGGCGCGTGGCACTATGCGAATTAGATTGTTCAAGAGAATCCATGACAACTATATTGCGACAGTATCTAATGTATTTATTATCCCATACTAATAAACCATACAATCACATAAGGTATCACAGATTTCTTGTCCTCTCGAACAATACAATCCGACAACATAGACTTTTAAGTGAGTTTCTAGACTTCCTAGCTTGATTTGATGTAGACTGCAACTAACCCTACAACATACGTTAAAATAATGTCAATACTAAAGTATTGGCGAGTATACAGGTTTGATATGTAGTAGCATAATAGATTAAAAAGTGTTTCGAATTTCCACATGCATAAACGTAATACACGACATATATACTCACAAAACTGATACTACCAGCTAAGTCCTCGATGCTCGATTCTTCGATGGCATAACTAGACCCCGTCGGGCGCAATAGTACTATACTAGTCGTGGTGGGACGTCACGACTATAAGTCCTAGCACATATGCAACTAGCATCACGTATATCTATGCATAACAGTTATTCGCAAGTGATAAATTGATTGATTGTATAATTCGTTTGATAAGTTTGATTTGTTAGGAACGTATGTTACACCCAAAATGCGTTAAAAAGGGGTATAAGTATACTCACAGTGCGTATTTGGTTGGATTGGCGGGATAATGTCTGAGAATGACCTGATTATAGACTGATTACATGAGCGCTTGATAGCGGGTTAAATGATAATGGAATACACAAGAACGAATGAAATTATGATCGAATGCTGGCCCGATCGGATGGGCTGTCCGATCAGCTAGCCTGTCCGATCGGCTAGCCTGTCCGATCGGTTGGGCTGTCCGATCGGCTGGGCTGCCCGATCGGCTGGCCGTCCAGCTGTATCCGACGATATTTTGAAGGTTTTTCGGGGGTTTGGTCGAGACGCTGCTGTGACGTGCTAAACAACTGAAATTCCGTCAAGTCCGACTCGTTCTAACAGCCGGGAGTCACACTGTTCCATCAGTACTGGCCACTCTTGGCGGTTTTTTCCATGTTTAACCCGAAATTGGTTGTATCATCGTTAGAAATCAGATCTTTGACCAACACGACACTAGAAATGAGTAGAAGGTCGGTGAAAATGTTGTTTATCTTGTGGAAATCCTTCGGATCTGAGTTGTTCTTGGTGGATTGAGGCCAACACTTGAAGTTCATAAGAACTTCATGATGACATCACCCTAGAACACCTCAAATCCGTTGATTTCACGGTTAAAAGTTGAGATTCGAAAGATAGAAAGGTGGAGGAGTACATATAGATCAAAGAAGTACAAGTTTTGAGTTGGAAACTTACAAGAATTGCGAGAAATCGAGAGATAAAGGGGGTTGGAACGTCTATTCGAACAGCAACAGTCACAGCAAGTGTGCTTGATGTGACAATGGGGTATTTATAGGCAAAGAGGAGGAGGAGGAGGAGAGGAAACTGGTTCGGATCGGATGGCCCGTCCGATCGGTTGGCCCGTCCGATCGGCTTGCCCATCCGATCGGCTGGCCCAGCCGTTCAGCCGGCCCAGCCGTTTGGCTGGCCCATCCGTTCGGATGGCCTGTCCGCTCGGAGGCGTTTCGATTCACGTGTTTATGCGTTGCGGTAGCTTTGGTCACCCGTTTCCATACACTTATTTATTAGTTATTTATTTATTATAATTAATCACGAAAGGGGGTCGTATATACGTATTTATATTACATATTTGAGTTTCGTTTCGAGTATTCGATTTCCTTTCCACGTTTCACGATCATCGAGGAGGGTAGAATCGGTCCTCACCCAATGTCTTCGTGAACGTTAAATGTATTTTAGGTAATGAGTTGCACTGCGACACATCACGGCGATCAAGGAGGGTAGAACTGGTCCTCACTTGACATCTTCGTGGTTGTCAGCAAGTGTAACGTGATGTGATAGTGATAGAATATGCGAAAATATTGCGATAAAGTGATGTAACTGATGTGGGTACATTATGATCCGAATCTCTGGTGCTAGGCGTAACGAGTATATCGAGTAGTAACAACGCACGAAAGTGCGGGTTGTTACATGGATACCCTTGGAGAGGATTATTACAAGGACAACACCCTGATTATGCAGCTTCTTCGCGATAACCTCACGTTGTGGACTTACGACTTGCAGGTTGGCTTTTTTCTTTCGGCTGGATCTTTAACTATAATGGGTTCTTGCTATCTATGTATCAACTATCAATTGCAATGTTGGTTTTATGTAGGGGAGCAGTGCGGAGGAAATTAAAGAAGAACCTAAGGCCGGTAAGTAACGACTTTCCTTTTTTCCTCACGACCGATCTATGGTTTGTAACCATTTACTTTTTTATTGAAAAAAAATGCTATGCTTTACGAGTATCGAGCAGTAGGAATTTCATGAATTTGTATTCTGAATATTATGCCTAATTTTATTGTTAAAACTAAGCAGCATCACCAACTATTCAGATGAACCACGCTCCTCTCACGCATTTGATCGAACATGGTATAGGTGAGTATAAAGTCGAATCTGATAGTTTTTTATGTATGTTGAATCGGGCCAGGCTCTCGAATGAATTACAGTTATTTGAAATTGATTAACAACTCCTACACTAGGTATAACATTGATTAGAGTGAGATATTGAAGTGGTGACTATGAGGCTACACTTATGAAGGAGATAAAATTGTTATTTATAGCTTTAACGAATGACCGTGATATCACGTTAAGACTCCGGCTTTTGTCTGGAGGTTTGTTTTATCCGATGTCAGGAGGTTGAGTTGTCTTCTGAAGTTTGGTGAGGATTTCTTTCTCAATAAATGGGGTTACTTTGAGATCTTTCTAAATGATGGTTTTTTTGGGATATAAACGGGGTCTTTCTTTACGTTTTAAAAGTGGCTTCTCCATGAACAGCAAGTCCGGATGAAAACACATGGGTGTAAACAAGTCAAATGATACGTGAGTTATTTGACATCAGCTAATTAAAAGCATGAATTAAGACAAGCTTAATCGGCCCTAGCTATATAGGCTTTCTTAGTTTAAAGTTTTAAACTTTAATCAGCGACTATGAAATTTGGTATTTTTCTTCAACCCGTACTTGGCAACAACCAAATATTAGTATAGTAATGTATCTAAATTGGTTGTTGTATATGGCATGTATAAACTTCGATTGCTTATTCAAGATTATATGCATATTAGAGGGTACACTAAGTCATTTGGGAGTTGCTTATTCACCCCCACAACACTATCCAGTTGTTATTATTACTATTGTGTCTAATTTTTTTCCTTAAGTTTATCTCATGGTTGATATTTTTTTTTTATTAAAACACAGGTACAGGAACACTCTACATTCTGACTGTATTACCGACTTTTTTATGTGATTCGCTACTACCTCTCTTCGTTAATTACATATTTGTTTTACCAAATAAGTTAATTTAATGTCACTCTTATAACCCACTTTGCAGGGCAAGACGACAAATACAAGAGGCATTCACATTCTCAGATAAATTGCACAAGGTCATATATCACCCTTACATTCTTTTTAATTTTAATACTTATAAGAATACCATAAATATATTATTGTTATAGCTTTTTTATATAACGATGGTGTTTGTTGCCGCGAAAGACGAGAGTACACACAAAATAGTTAGCTTTTCTGCTAAGTTATGCATCAACGGTGAGCTACTTTTGAATAATTAGTTTTTATTGATAATTATTGTGTGATTTTTCGATGAATCAGGTGATGACAACGGTGTTGAAGATGCCATTACACTGCCGAGGATGCATCAAGAAGATTCAAGATCTGGATAGGAAGACCGAGGGTAAATAACTATTTATGTGAGTAAATAACTATTTATGGATATCATATTTTGAGTAGTGCGAGTGACACCATCTTTTAACGTTGTTAACTATCGGTGTGAACGTTTACAGGGTTTGTGGAGATATCGATTGATAAGAGCAATGATTTGGTGAGGGTGAAAGGAGCAATGGACATGAAGTTATTGACGACAACTTTAAGGACAAAATGAATAGAGTGGTGGAAAGAAGGGGAAGGGTTACGGGGAGGGGGAAGGGAAGGAAAGTGGTGTTGGTGGGCCGACAGTGGCTGGGTATAGCCATAGGATGGAGTATTTTGCTGGTCAAGGTCAATACAAGTATTCACAATATGTAAGTTAACCTGGTTTTGTCGCTTTGGACTATGCATGAAGCTTTTTAATCAAGATATGAGAAGTTAGGGTTTTCTTTGAATTCGCAATCAGATTTCTACTTTCAAGATTTTACTGGAGAGGTGGCAATTTCAACTGGTGTCTCTAACGGGTCAAACATATAAAATAAAAAATATTTAGATGAAACCTTCTTCTGAACCAAGTTATTCAACAAGTTATATCATTATTGATTGCTTATAAAAATGGTTAAGCTTTTTGGGTCAACAAAACATGGTCTGGTCTGTTTCAACCTATGCTAGAAAAATATAAAGTTTTTGGTGTTGAGTCGTTACTCAACCTCCCTATTTTGCCACCTCTATTGTTCAGTTTCGGATAATAATGCATTATAACTACTTTTGAATTCTAACAAAGTATTAGACATTTGTAAGCGAAATAAACTTAAGTTGATTGTGGCACACATAGGTTATATGTTTTAAACTTATATGCAAATCATTCTTCTTCCTTCAGTATTATTATTTTCGGTTCATGGGTCAGAAGGCCATCAGTGCACTGGAATGCATACTTATGTGATTTACTACTACCTCTTTTCGTTAATTCCATATTTGTTTTACCAAATAAGTTAACTTAATGTCACTCTTATAACCCACTTTGCAGGGCCAGACGACAAATACAAGAGGCATTCGCATTCGAAGATAAATTGCACAAGGTCATATACCATCCTTTCGTTCTTTTTAATTTTAATACTTATAAGAATACCATAAATATCTTATTGTCATATCTTTTTATATAATGATGGTGTTTGTTGTCGCGAAAGACGAGAGTACACAAAAAAAGTTAGTTCTTCTGCTAAGTTATGCCTCAACGGTGACCTACTTTTGAAAAATTAGTTTTTATTGATAATTATTGTGCAACGTCATGGTGTCATCTTACTTAAGTAGGACTTCTAAAAGGCATTTATGAAGTCAATGCATTGTTGAAGGTAACTCCCTAAGCCTAAAGTGGTAGATTGGCCCAGTAACCTTTGTATGAAGTTGAAACTATGGTGGAAGTCATTAATAGGTGTGTTTCATTCGTTTATAATACTTACACATTTAGTGTTTATTGGGTTGATGCTAGGGGTCTTAATCGGGTCGGGTTAGTTGGGTTTTGGGGTTTCGAAAATGTAATCGAACACAGACCCAAATAAGCTCGGTTCCATCGGTGTGCGGGTTTAACGAATTGGGTCAGTTGTTTATTTAGGTTGTTAAATGGGCTGCTAAAAGTCTTCATAAGTTTGGTTTAATCATGCTATGTATTGTACTTCATCTTATGGAATGAGTAATAAGTCAACAACCTGAATTTTGACTTCCAATTTTAAATCTAATTATGCATTTGATCCACTGTTCCATCTGGTTTTAGTTTTTGATCCAACTCTCTTTAAATTTGAATAGTTTTGTTTCTACGAAAGTCATATCAATGTTTCTAGATGAGGTGTTTGCAAAGGCCGCTGGCGGATGAGATGTAGCATGATTTTGTGGAATAACAGATGTGGCTGTGAGAATAAGTTGTAGCTAGACCGGTAAGAAATGCAGTTTAAATTGTTGTTGATAACTTTGATATTTTACCCTATACGTTGCAATGGTATCAGTACAGTACTACTGGCACCTGGTGTATAATAATATATATTAATGGATTGGTTTCATATTCGAGTTTGGAAAATAAAATGGATTGATTACATGTCACAATCTTCACTTTAACGTAAATGGATTGATTTTGTATTTGACTTTGGAAAATTAAATCAGATGTGTTGTTTTTCATTTTTGAATAGTGTTAGGTCATATGAGACCGTTGGTACTTGTTTTAGATGGTTATGGATTGTTTTGGTTATGTTTATTAGACTTTATAAAGTCTAGGGGCTAATATTGTAATATTTTGATAGTGGCAAATCTGACTTGGTGTAGTTAAGATTCCAGCAAATTTATAAATTTGCTGGCAAGTCAGACACTATATATAGCCCATGCATTGTAACCTAGCCAAGCTTTTGGCTCTTTGGTGAATGAAGTGTTGTTTACATTAAATCTCTAGATTGTGTGCTCAAATCAGATTTCCAAGGTGCTTTATTGATTCATATACTTGTTTGGATTCAATACAACACTTGTTGTATTCATCAATCCATTAGCTTCATCTTCATTCTTGATTTTTCTTGACTTTTCATAGTTCAAGCACTTAATCAATAGGTGTTTTGGACTAAAACAACCAACCACTGTGATCCGGATACGTTTTGGGATCTACAATTTGGTATCAGAGCCTTAGTGCTCTTGGTTGTTGTGTTTTTGTTGAGATTTTTCATAGTTTTGAAGGTTTTTCAAAAGTTTCAAAGTTTTCAAATTTTTGGACCTCAAATGGATTGATTTGGTGTGTTTAATCGATAGGTTGTTGTTAATATATGATTAGGGAGTCATTTTGGACATTTTGATGTATCAAAACATGGTTTTTGAGCCGTATTTGGGTGATTAGAGGGTTTAAGTTCGTGTTAAACCCTCTGCTCAGCGAAGTTAGCTTGAAGTCAGCGAACAATTTTTGAATGCAGCGAAATTATTTTTGAAGGCAGCGAAATTATTTTGAAGCCAGCGAAATTATTTTGAAGCCAGGGAAATTATTTTTGAAGCCAGCGAAATTAATTTGAAGACAGCGAAATTATTTTGAAGCCAGCGAAATTATTTTGAAGCCAGCGAAATTATTTTAAAGCCAGCAAAATTATTTTGAATCCAGCGAAATTATTTTGAATCCAGCGAAATTATTTTTGAAGCCGGCGAAATTATTTTGAAGCCAGCAAAATTAGTTTGAATTCAGCAAATTTAACTTGAATATCGCAAAATTAACAGTTTCGCCGATCAAACACAAGCAAAATTGTTGATTACCAGTGAAATAGCGTCATTGACCCTGTAGCGAATTTATCGAAGGCGACTTCGAGGACAGTGATAAAGAACCACAGCGTTTTTATCACGGTGATCGGCGAATTTAGCCAAACTAACGTGTTTGTTAATTGTCTCAGCGAAATTAGCTATCTTCACTCGTGCAGGATCCATCCTCTATCCGGCGAAGTTATTGCATTGGCGAAGTTATCGGCGAAATTATTCTCAGAATCATCTTCCAGCAAAATTATTGTCTGATCAGCTTTCTTAAGTAAAAAACAAGTCAAGATGTCGTTGAATCAACTAAGTCCAATTGCTCAAGCAGAACATGAGACCGGAACCACCACTAAACCACCAAAGTTGAAAGGAGCAGAAGATTTCGGTACTTGGAAGACTCGTATCCAGTCGTTCTTCGAATACACGGACTACAATCTGTGGCTCTCTGTCACCGCTGGACCCCACATTCCAACGGTTGTTCGAGGAGATGCGGTAGTTGCCAACAATGATGCAACTACCTTCACTGATGAAGACAAGGCCCTAATCCAACGGGACTGTCATGCACATGCCGCCTTAACCATGGCTCTGTCAACTAATGACTGTAACATGTTTGAAAAATACAGAACAGCAAATGAACTCTGGCTCGCTTTGATCGAATATTACGAGGGAAACGAAGAGCTGATTGAGAGCAAAAGAATCATGGTTCAGAAGCAATACGACCTGTTTTGTGGAATTCGTGGAGAAAGCCTTTCCGATCATATCAGTCGCTTTCGAAATATGATGACCAAGATGAAGAAGGCAGGAAATCATATCACTAACCGTGCTGCCATAAAGAAGCTTTTAGACTCACTTACAAAGGAATGGAGCCTAAAGTGCATGATGATCAAAAGGGATTTCCTCAACAATCCAAATCCTGTCACTCTAACCGATTTGATCAACACTTTGAAGGATTTTGAAATGGATGTTAACAAACGAGAAATGAATACGACTGGTTACACCCCAAAGCCTGCTCAGACTTCTGCAGGATTGAAGAACGTGGCACTTCTTGCATCTGAAGGTGTCAGTCAACATGCTTCAGACACAACTTACTTCAACGCTTCCGCAAGCGCATCAAAGGCTCCACGGTCCAATGAAAAGACAGTTGTGCTCGGTGACACTCAAGCTAAAGAGAATGCTGAAGCAGAGGAACAAGTTCACAAAGCACTCATGGCAAAAATCTCGAGCGATTCTTTATCTTCATCGTCAAAACCTACCGAGAAACAGGCTACGGGAATCCCAAAAGGAGATGATGCTACCGACAAGAGTATGAAGAGTATTCTCACTTTCTCCGAGCCTGAGAAAGACAAGAAGGTTGAAGAAGCTGTGAAGGCCATAGAGCAGGTTCAGAAAGAAACAACTTCTGTGAAGGAAGAGAAAGCGAAAGCCTCAGCTGTGGCCATGAAAACCGAATCCTCAAAAGAAAAGGCAGACAAGGATTTGGTAAATAGCATTCCACATAACTTTAAAGTAAAGTTATGCACACCAGCATGCGTTGATGTCGTGGCACATTACAAGTCTCTAAATCTAGAATTTGAGAGACAAAAAGACAACGCTTTAAAATTTAACAAAGAGCTTAAACAGAACGAGGCCGCATATCAGAGAAAGTTGAATTCAACTTTAGCTGAAATGCAAACTCTAAAAGAATTTGTGTTTAGAAAAGATTTTATCATTAACGATCTCACAGATAGACTAGAAAAGGCTTTAAACGAAAAGAACAAGTTGCAAATCGTCATAGACAAATGGAATGTCAGTCAAAAGGCCTTTACTGACATCAAAAACTGCCAACGACCAACGTATGTGAAAGACGGGATCGGGTATAAGGACAGGCAAGGAAATGAAAGAAAACTCTTCTTCCACCATATAGCAAAAACTATGTGCCTATGCCAACTCCTCATCCCGAAAACGATCTAATTGATGAAAAGGCCTCTGTAGAACAAAACGAATCTTGTGAAAATAAAACAACCGCTAACTTTTCTAAAAGTAATGCAGATCCAATTGTGTGTAAAGAAGATGTGTGCGATGAGGATGGGACTGCGGTGGTTCAAAAATAGGAATAGGTTATTCAGGCAACAGTTATTCCACTGTTAACTGGTTCGCCTGGAACTGTTCTGAGAAAAACAAATCTTCGGATGACTGTAAGGGCCATGTGCCTACATTTGAGACCCGTGATCGTGAACATGTTATGTCTGAATGTCATGATTTAAATTCTGCATTTTGTAATGATAAAATTGTTTGTGAATCTCCTGTATTTGTGCCAGAATTGAAAAAGAATAGCTTTGGAAAATTCCTCACAGAGGAAATTCCAGAATTTGTTCCATTTAGAACAGGTATGACAGAGTCAGAAAAGAAAATCATTGAAGATCACTGCAATGAAGACTCAAGCGGTGTTGCCTCAGAAGAGGAAAAGGAGACTTCAAGTCCTAAGGATGAGCAAAAATCAGAAACATCAAGCGAAGGTCGAACAACAGATGGTGAAAGCCCTGAATTTTCAAGTGAAGAAACCTCGAAAACCACAAGTGAAGATCAAACAACAAATGATGAAAGCTCCGAAGGCTCAAGTGTTGAAACAATTGAAGACCAAGATTCAGAAAGTTCAAGCGAAGATCAAAGCTGCAATGATTCAAGTTACGAAGCAAGTGAAGAGCAAAACTCAAGTCAATACCAAACGTCTGAAAATTTATCCGATTCCGACAGTGATGAAGAATGCTCAGAAGATGAAAGCAGAGTTGAC
The DNA here is from genome assembly GCF_002127325.2 of Helianthus annuus. Classification (NCBI taxonomy): domain Eukaryota; kingdom Viridiplantae; phylum Streptophyta; class Magnoliopsida; order Asterales; family Asteraceae; genus Helianthus; species Helianthus annuus. The sequence goes on from NC_035445.2 coordinate 140,065,401, forward strand.
AAGAAAATGAAGAAAGCCGAGAGTTCAAGATACACCGCATCAAAAGATTCTTCAAAAAGCTCAAGACACTCATCACTTACACCATCTTCTAACACCAAAAAGCCCAGACGTAAACGATGTTTTCGCTGTGATCATTTAGGACATACAGCGAAACATTGTAAAACCAAGAATTTTTCTAAACTAGAATATGATTTTGTTAAAGATTTCACAAATCAGCTTGATTTTCTTAAGAAATCTGTTAAAAATCTGGTTAATTCAACAACTTATTTTTGGAAGCAAAAAAGAGGACATCGTGGGTCAAAACCATGATAGATCCAAAGTGAAGCAAATCTGGGTTCCCAAATCAAACTGATTTGTGTATATACTTGTATTTCAGAATAAACTCCAGAAATGGTTTCGAATGCTCATGAAATATATCTGGGATGTCGACAACGGATGGTCAAGACACATGACAGGCTTAAAGGAACTTCTGAAGAATTTTTGTTTTATTGATGGTGATTACGTGTCATTCACTGGAGATGAAAAGGGAGGGAAGATCGTTGGAATAGGAGATGTTGTATCTGAAGCACTTACTTTGGAAAATGTCAACTATGTTCCAGAATTGTGCTACAATCTCATGAGCGTATCACAAGTCAGTGATAAAGGAATATCGGTGCCAACGACATGGAATGTTTGTTTCTCAAGCCTGAATATGTCGTTCCTGCAGAAATGATCATGCTCACTGTTACATGACAAAACAACACATACGTGCTCAACATGAAAATGATTGATTTCCTTGAGGTGGAAATGAATCTTGTGATCCAAAATCATTTGTTAATACTCTATCTTTTGTCAATAGTTAAAAAAAAACGTTTGTTGAAAGAAAAACAAGTATCGTGAAGCGTCGCCCACCAAAAAGTTTTTCTGACTTTTAAAATTTTATTTTCAGGCAACGGACTTTCGAAAATAAAGATTTTAGGGGGGGGGTATTCCAGAAAATCCAATATAGATGCTTATGTCTGACTCCTGTTAAAAGAAATGATAGAAAATTGCTAACACTTTGTCATTTCTTGCAAAACAGAAAACAAAAAGAAATCGGGGTACCAAGCAACGACGTGTCGGTAGATTCAGCAACACCGACGAGTAAACTGCTGTTAGGGAGCAAAACATAATGTCTACACAAGAACTCTGGCTTTTCTCAGGCATTACGCATCTAAGTGGGTAACACGTTGCGGCATATGGCTTAATGGTCTTGAATCTTGCGTTGACAGATTGCCAAAGTCTGAGATTTCGGGTCTTTCTATTGGTATTTCATTCGGAGGATATCATAGTTGCTCTTCTGCTGCATCCAGATACAAAAATTGATTAACAGAAGGAATGTGACAAAGCTCGAGAGAAGAAAGAAGCTATCATCAATCACTTGCTTCAAAAGACAAGCTTCTTTCATCAGAATCAGAATTCCGAGAAATTAAATCTCCAATGTCATCCACATACAATGTCACATTAAAGGATGCAAGCGAAGTTGATAACAAGCAAACTCCATCACAGCACATCATGGGAAAAGACGCAGCAAATCCTGACACCAGAGTCAAAGAATGAAGACACTCAAGTACGCAATAGTCTAGGGGGAATATTGTTAGACCATTTTGAGACCGTAGGTACTTGAGTCGATTAGGGTCTAAAACGCTAAACAAGAATGAAGAACGATCAAGTACGCAACGGTCTAGGGGGAATATTGTTAGGTCATATGAGACCGTTGGTACTTGTTTTAGATGGTTATGGATTGTTTTGGTTATGTTTATTAGACTTTATAAAGTCTAGGGGCTAATATTGTAATATTTTGATAGTGGCAAATCTGACTTGGTGTAGTTAAGATTCCAGCAAATTTATAAATTTGCTGGCAAGTCAGACACTATATATAGCCCATGCATTGTAACCTAGCCAAGCTTTTGGCTCTTTGGTGAATGAAGTGTTGTTTACATTAAATCTCTAGATTGTGTGCTCAAATCAGATTTCCAAGGTGCTTTATTGATTCATATACTTGTTTGGATTCAATACAACACTTGTTGTATTCATCAATCCATTAGCTTCATCTTCATTCTTGATTTTTCTTGACTTTTCATAGTTCAAGCACTTAATCAATAGGTGTTTTGGACTAAAACAACCAACCACTGTGATCCGAATACGTTTTGGGATCTACAAATAGTGATGTCAAACTTGGGATTTTTGGTTGTGGATTTTAAGTTTTAACGGTGGTTAACTGATCATTAAGTCAGTTTTGAGCCACGGGTGGCCAGTTTCTTTTGATTATTATAAGATGATTTAAGGTCAAACAACCGGTTACAACTAACTAATTAAAAAATGTTAGATGTTGGATATGATGTTATAAAATGAGAACTTGGAGATACGCACTATGCTATATGGTGATTTAGTCACTCTCACTATATATGTAACACACGGGTACTTTAACTGTTAAATATTATATAATTTATTTTGAGTAACCCGTGTAACACACGGGTACTTAGACTAGAAGATGAAACTGGAATGCAAAGGATACATGGGCTTTTCTCGGATATATGTGGAGCACCTTGATTCTTCCACCAAGTCTAAAGGTAACTTCTCTTCAGCATTAGCTAATTCTACGGCTCCATTAACAAGATTATTCAAGTGTTTTCTTTAAACTACCGACTACAGAGAATTAGAGATCAATACTAAAATGATTATGTAGTGGAGGGTTCAAATGAGAAGAAAAATTTTGTAAGAATAAAAAGAATAAGTTTTAAACCAATAGAAATGCTCCATTTTACTACATTTAATATGTGTATTTAATGTTATTAATAAGGGCATATATGTAAATTTCTAATTGTAATTAATTAACTAAGTAATTAAACTTGTAACTCACTTTTAAATATACTCTTTCAAGATAAAATAATTTAGGGTGAAGGACAATTTTTGACATGTGTAGGATAAATTTTAGTATATGTGTAGGATAAATTCTTAAATGTGTATGATAAATTCAGATATGCGTAGGGTAAATTTCGGTAAGTGTAAGATACATATAGGATAAATTTTGAAATGTGTAGGATAAAATGTTTTTGCTTTATTAATTAGAGATAGCATAATTAATGGAAGGAGTTATAAACTATTTAATGTTTTACCATTATGCCCTTTCTTCTTTTTCTTCTCACATTAAATTTCTTCTCAAATGAACCTTCCCCTGATTATGTATCTGCAGTTATTCATAACCTTTTATGCATCTGTGGTTATACTTGCTCGAGGTTTCGTTTGAAGATGATCATTTGGTACTTGAATCTTAAAGTTCTGCCTTTTTTAATTAGCCTTTTGTTATTAAGTATTTTGGGCTATGATCTTAAAAAACTATATTGCTTTTCATTTCGTATCGGTATTTGACACACTAAAAAGATTAAAAAATAGTATTCAAACATAAAGTGTTTTTGGTCAAGCAGACCCAAACCAAAAACTACAGGTTTTGTAATCATATATGTACTTTTAAAGTATCAAGAGCTTTAACAAGTCCACTTCTTTTTTTGTGATGCATTCAGGTACCAAATGTGGGTCTCAATTTTGTGGTGTATGAATCTTTAAAGATTGGTTGGTTAAATCAAGACCATTTGGGCTAGCCGAGGACGTTGAGTTGAATTTGACAACCAAACGCCAACTACGGATGAGATCGGTACCAACCGGTACCCATACCAAAAATCCCAAACATTTGGGTACCGGTACCTACCGGTATTTGAAGGTAAAAACCGGTATCGAAAACATTAAATGTTGGTACCGAATGGGTACCGAAAATCGAATCAGTTCGGGAAATTTGGTACCGGTACCCGGTACCATTTACTCATCCCTACCGCCAACATAGTGGTTTGCTTGGGTTTGGAGGAGGCCGAGTCCTAAGTCTTGCGCGTTGGTAAGACCAGATCTATTATTCTGTTATGAGGTTTGGTGATATGTACATGCCATATCTCAATATACTACTCTGGCATGTCTTTGCCAGACCTCTTGTGATATTGTTTAGGATTGAAAGAGTATTACCAAATTCTCAGATAGTTTTTGTAATGTGGCTATTAAAATTATTAGCATAAATGATGAAGTTAATTTAAGTGTTTTTTTAAATCTATTTTGGGTGTTTTGGTTAACCTTTGTATAGTGACATTACTATAACAAGCAAAGTGAAACAAACCATGATGTTCCTTTTTTAAAATGGTTGATTATGGTGCTAAGAATTATAACTAGCAAACCGGAACAAATCATAATGTTCCTTTTTAAATGGTTGATTATGGTGTTAAGAATCTCTCATGGTTAATATGGTCTCATTAAAGCAAGCATTCTTCGTCTTAGATGTTTTACACGTAATAAGGAACATCATATTTTTGTCACTTAAAACTTATGCATTGCCAAAGTTATAAAAAACATTATTTTTTATTATGAACAATAAAAATAACTTTTTTCAAGTAAAAAGAAAAACGTTGTGACTAACAAATTTTTCTTAGGGTTAATTACATGGATGGTGGTTGTGGTTTACTCTCATACTACATGTTTGTCCCTAACTATAATTAATTATGTGGTCGAGTTGGTCATTAATGGATGACAAAGATGATTAGCATGGCGCTTGGTTTTTAACAGTCCGAGGAGCACTAAGGCGATAAGGTCCTGAGTTGAGACGTAGGGCGTAAGAGCATGCCGTTTTTCTTACATCATTTCATGTAGTTCTATCACTTACATGATTCTCTCCTTTTACATTTGTCGTCATAGGAAAGTCAGGTTGATCATCAGCATTCAACAATAACAATGTAGGCATGCACTCTGTATCTATTAACAATATTTATTTCTTTCACAATGGAATAATGGCGCACTCTAAGGTGATATGTTAATATCAAATAATTTACTAATTACGAGTCAAAGGTATGGTTAAAGGTTGGACGTTTTGTATTTATATTCTTACGTTATGATTCACATACTTTATTTCGGCTATTCTGTATTTATCTTTAAAATATCCCCCCTCCCCCGTTTTATCCTTCAAGTGAAATCAAAGTTATATTTAATATAGTGATTGTTTATCTATCTGTTAGACTGGACGGTATATTTCAACAATTTTCAGTTATATATTTGTGTGTTAAACCACCCGCGAAACTCGCTGGGTCTTACAACCTTCTAAAGAAAAGAAAAGCCATCAAAATAAATAAATTATTTACGAACAATGAATGTTGTATATAAAGAGATCTTCAATGAGTTGTGAAATATTTATGGTTTTCATGTATTTTCGTTATTTCACGTACTTTCTATGATTTATGTTTATATTTGAATGTACATGTAATAAATTATTTACGTATTAAAGTATAATTTTTTGTTGTGTAGCCACCCGTGTATTACACGGGTACTTAGACTAGTATATATATATAAGGTTTGAAACAACCAAAATGAAGGTTGTGACTTGTGTGGCTCTAAGCCATTCCTTAAGGTAAATGCAATGATAGATTAGTGAAAGGTCGAGATCATGTACATAACAAAAGCAATTGTAATGATAGCACTATGAAAGTTGTGTGGTAATAATCCATTCCATAAAAGTGAACGTGATGATATAATGATCGTTATAAAGGTCATGATCATGGTAAATGATGAGGGAAATCTTTTTCTTATGTTTGGTCTCTCGTTCATAAGTAAACTACTCTGATGTTAGTTACTTAAATTGATAAATTAGTGTTGATGCTCATTTATACTGAATTTCACATGAATCCTAAATCAATGTTGAGAACCCGAAGTTCTCCCAAATGTATACAAAGTCCCGTTTGTTTTAATAATGATTTTTCAAGTTCAACCCAAACTTTAGTTCATCGCACTTGGCGTTTTTGGCTAACATATAGCCTAGTGATGGAAAACCTTATGAATAGTACATGTTTTCCCTCTAAACAAAGGCTAAAACTATAATATTTCACGTGGTAGAGACGCTATTGATACTATTTCACGTGTTAATAGCATATTAAATGCTCTAGAAGAGCATTGATAGTTTACCCGCTGATATCGAATTTTATAATTCATAATGCATCATATTCTAATGTATACCGAAGAAATTTATTAAGTTTCCACTATGTTTGAATGAAAAGTCATCACCTTGGAATGGTGTAAAAGAAAATGTACTAAATATCTAAAATATATCATATAGTAAATATGGCCAAGAAGACTATATTAGAAGTTACTAGAAATGATACTAATTTTCCACAATATTCCATTAAATCAAATATGGTGAGTAACCAGAAGTTACTAGAATATTTATACGTTCACCACATGGCATGACCAAATAGGTCATCAAGATAGCATCATGATATGCTAAACAATCAAACATGCTAACCAGTACCTTAGCACCTCTAAGTAATCTAAAAACATTGCTCCCAAAATGCCTTATCATATGTCTAGTTAGTTTTTTTTTTTTTATGGCAAATAATTTTTTATGCCCTTCCAAACAATAAACTCCTGCAAACAATCCCTCTTATATGGGACCATTGAAATGTACAGTTGTGTGGATTGTGGCATTCATACATGGTTACATGTGAGTTTTTAGCTACCCGTATGTAGCATATGCCCAACACTATGGAACGTTGTTTTTTTACATGGTTTAACATGGTTCTTTGACAACCCAACTGTAGGGACCATTGTTGGGCACAATGTGAAATATAGTGAGAGGCATACGTAGTCGAGACGGAATTCGTCGATTGATTATATCAATTCAAAACCAACTGCTTATCACAAATACTCCCCATTACAACTGGTCTCCTGAAGAGAATCAAGTTTCCATTTTTTTATATATATTTTGTTGTGCAGCCTATGTACCAATAGCACCACCATAACATATAAAATGGGATATGTACATCGTATTCCCAGTCTTAGGGGGAGATAAGAAAATGAAAGACTGGTAACATAAAAAAAAGCATCATATTATATATCGACCCCTGAAGTGGTCAATGCAAATCTGAAGTCCAAAAGAAAGAGCGTGTATTTGCAAATAATAACAAATGAAATACAAGATGCATTCACTAACACAAATAAGGTGACAAAGTCACATATACCAACTTAAACTTATCTGCTAGAATGGAAGTACTCACAAAAGGATTATCATATTAATAAATTGTGAGAGATAAATCGGCTCCAAAAAGATAAAACCAACAAAACACAAAAAGAGCAGAGTAACGCAGTTGGTGTAACCCCAAAAGAGGTGGCACATAAAACACCATAAGTGGTTACATACAAAACCCTAGAAGTGGCTGCATACTAAACCTTAAAGAAGGTTGTTGTCAAAACCCCAAAAGAGGCTAATGGAGTTCTAAAAGAAACTTTAGTACCAAACAAATATGAGATCGCGATGAATTATGTACAAAATAAGTACAATATGGAACCGTAATGAAACACGTGTAAAATAATATATTTGATTATGCTATAGCAATAGATGCAATCGATGAAAAAAAGATTACGTATATAGAAAGTGTGCAAGAGTGTACGCACACAAATAGCCAAAATGGCTACATGACTTAAGGTTGAACTAAATTTGCTCGACAAACTAAACGTTTTCGAACCAGCAGTTCGAACACCCATAGACGTCAAACCACTAGGTTATAAATGGGTGTATTTAAATAAAAGGAAACGTAAATAATAAGTTTTTTTGCGATGTAAGGCATGCATTTTAACATAAAGATTTTTCCCAATTCCCAGCAGTTGATTACGAGGAAACGTATACCCCTGTAGTGGATGTGATAATCTTTAAATGTTTAAGCGGCCTCGCAATCTCAGAATGACTTCAAATAAAACAACTTATGGATGTCATCACCGTATACATGTACGAGACAATTGCAAATGACATCTGTATGAAAACCCCCTGAAGGATTAAAAATGCTCAAAGCATTATGAAACAATAACCCCATAGGTGTTATATATATGAATCTTAAAGGAAACTACTCGTATGTGGTACAGTCAACTATACTCTGAAAAGAAAGGTATAATTTTGATAAAATGAGCTACATCTATTTAACAAGATTTCACTCTTACAGTGATAATGTAAACATCATCAAGAGGGAACTCTCAAACTAAAGAGGAAAATTTTGAATGACCTTTACAAAGTGTAGTTATTCTCGACCTGTAGTTCGAGTATATATGTACCATTTTTGCTCATCAATCTGACTACATCTAGAAGATGTTACATAGAAAAAGATCATTCGTTGAGTACATGAACGATTGTCTGATCGCTTGACATAGAAAAGATATTCTTATCAACCCCAAGAAAGGGATGTTGAACTACTTAGTCAAGAAGTACCTTACTTAATTGCGATCAGAGCATTGACGTATGCTGCAAACAAGACGACATCTGATATTACGTTCTTGCTAGATGAATTGGTAAGATTACAGTTCTAATCTCAAATGTTGCACTCTTTTTCCCTTCACTAAGTTTTTCCCATTGGGTTTTTTTGGTAAGGTTTTTAACGAGACAACATAACTGATCCAGTAGTATCAGTTTATCTTATAGGTCCCGAAGTACTAATTTAACATCATCATAAATCATGTTGTTAATTATATGTATAATGCGTAGTGCACTATTTTTCCCTTGACTAAGTTTTTCCCATTGGGTTTTCTTAGTAAGGTTTTTTTTATGAGGCAACATATCTGATCCAAAAGTATGAGGGGGAGAAAATACGCGCTGCACTCTTTTTTCCTTAGCTATGGTTTTATCCCACTGGGTTTTCCTAGCAAAGTTTTTAACGAGACAGCATCACCTAACGTATTAAAAGAATAGTAGACTATTACATTTCATCATGTGGATAGTCAAGGGGGAGTGTTATGAATGCACCATAATGTGGTGACTTTCCACATATGTAACCACCATCTCTTCATGTCCTTTGTATTAATGTAAGAACAGTATATATAGAGTTCTTTGTATTGTATGTTGATATCTCAATGAAAAAGAATTCCTATTCACTTATTCTCTATAGTCTTGTTCTCTCATGTTTAGTATAGTTGTATATGGAATGCTAATAGACCATTGTTTTACAACATTTTTTTTTAATATTTTGTTATTATAATTAATTTATTTTGTTTTCTCTTATAGCTAAGATATGATATTTTATATATTAACATCGTTTATCATTTTATTTATTCTAATAATATAGTACAATGTTTTATAAAACGTCGAATGTACTATTGCGACATGTTTATTACATCTGCGTTTCGTTAAACTGAGCCGATATTGTTCGAACAATTACCTTTTTACGAGTTTGGTAGCGGTATTGAGTACCTTTTTATATGATGAACAAAACTATACCGTCCAAACAACATCGGTACCGTGTCGATTTTGGCCGAACATCGGTGTCGATATTTGTACGTTTAAAATCTTATCGATATTCATTTTTATAGTTGTCTATCAATTTAAACATCTGTCGATATCCTTTTGGGCATATCATGACTTTTTTTGGGTTTATCTTTCGATCGCTATACAAAGTGCTGATTACGGTACCGATACCTTATTGAATCGAACCGATACCGACCGACTTTACGCCCCAACGCGCGGGGGAAGTCCACTAGTTTATATTATTATAGAAAATGCTATTCTATAAGATACATGCTTAAAACCATAATTCGAAAATTAAACTTTAAAAAGATTTCGTACATACATACACAAAAACACGTATATGATAGTTATGTTTGATTTAGTCTATATGATTGTTACCGGTGCATATCTTCTCTCATCCGGCGTTTACAAAATCAATCGGCTAGTCCAATCCAATAACTCGGCCGTCATACTCCAACCCCAATAACCAGAACCTGTTCAGACCGTTTGCGTTGCTCTCATCCACAATCTTCACCGCACGAGCGATTGAAGGTTCATGAAAAGGGGATGGACCGATCATCTGGTTCTTTAGAGATTTAGGAGGTAGATGAAAGGACATACGGTGGTGAGATTGATTAGTGACATGAATGTAGTATGAAATCACTATATTACCCCCCAGACGTCTTAAAAGTTTTGGAAATGTTCCAGTTTGCCCCCTATAAATTGGCTTGTTCTTTCTTGTACATCATGCTTTGAAATTTATACGCGTAGTAAAATTACAATATTGTACATGGGAAATGCTTATATATAGTATATAGATATAGAAGAATATTGTTGTTACTGTTCAAACGATTTACTTTTTAATATATAGAAGAATTTTTAATATATAGAAGTTCAAAACATTATTTGTTTTAATATATTATGTATTATATTATATTATTGTTGTTACTGTTCAAACGATTTACTTTTTAATATATAGAAGAATGTCAAACCTGATCTTCATCGTACTCAACACAAAGGACAGCTGTAATTTTCCTTAGGGTATCCAAAAAATGATATAAGGCCACTCGGTGTGGGGGTCGTCCAGGCCCAGCGACGCCCCCAAACGCCATTTCGGGTGACTCGTCGGCGTCGTGAACGTCATGGGTGGGACGTTGAGAACGGGCGCATAAGGACAAAATTTTGTGCCTCTTCTTCTCACACATTCATATACATACAACATATACATATATATTTTAGGCAGTGGCGGAGCTTGACCAAAAGTTTCGAGGGGACCTAAAGTGATGGGACCCAAAAAAAAATTCCTATCATTATGTTTCGGGTCGGGTCGGCTATTCGATTCGGGTCGTGTCAAATAATAATAGTTTCAAATAAAACTAAAAAAATTCATTTATTCAAAGGACCTGTTCTTGCAAATAGAAAAACTAAATATTGTATAACAAACAAAAGACCTATATATATAATGATACGAGATAAATGAAACCTAGACGAAGAATTACAACTCAGCCCGGCGACCTTTAAGATTTTTGAATTCATCAAATATGTCTTCCGAATCAAACTTATCAACAATTTCTTTTTCTATGTAAATCATGAAGCTATTTGTGAGATATTAATTTTATTGTGTGGTCGGTAATCAATGGTTAAACAAATAAATAAGAGTTAAAATTTATTTACCAAACTACCCATTATTTAGGAAAAATAATGGGGGGGGGGGAGGGGCGATCCTATATAATTTTAAAATTTTCGGACAAAAAATCGGACCATATTCACTTCTAACCGAAACATTGGGGTGGGCGGGTGCACCCCCGGGCACCCATTATCCTTCGCCACTGATTTTAGGCACATCCTCCTCCATTTCCTTAGGTCAATCCTTTTTGCCCCATCCTCTCACCCATCTTACGAGGCACTGACGTAAAGACCCATCCCCGTCAACCATAACGAGAAGTCTAGTAGCAATAATATGCATGTCTTTTTTTCTTAGAAATGTTTTTTGAAAAATGTGCTAACAAAATACTCCTTTTAAACTGATAAAAAAAAGGAAGAAAACTCGTTAAGGGAAACGTGTTTGATGTAACATTTCTAGACTATAGATTATAAAAAAATAAAGGTCTGATTTTATAAAAGAACTAAAGATTAAATCGTTCACATCTTCACAAAGCCATTATCAACACAACCATTCATGCTTTACGTTCTAATCTACAAGTCGCTAATCAGTCTTAGCTTGCGAGGAAATATTAAACACACTGTATTGTATTTAATGAATGTTAGAGGTATAATGTTGTAAATATGGAAACTTGGTCTAGTGGTAAATCGGTATGCCCTTCTAGTGGAGACTAGGTTCGATTCTCGCTTGGGCAATTTTCGAGGGCATCTGGATGAAAGGACGAATTAGGGGCTTTAATCCTGGGTTCGAACCTGACGGGGGGCGAGGGTTTACGGCAAACTCCGGCTCGTCGTTTATGTCTATGTGACAACGAGCGGTGGAGCCTCCCACACTATAACTTCCGGACTCGGAAGTTTTACTACGTTTGGCGGTTGTGACCCCGTTTGGAATAGGCTTCAATTTGTTTTCTGTGACAACCCGAATTTCCGAGGTTAGTATCATCTTATTCCACGACTCTTTTGTTGTATTTACATATTCTTGAAATCTTAAACGAGTATTATACTAGTCGGGTTACGTTGCAAACTTGTTGGATAAGACATATCCTTCGACCTAGAACCTTCGAAACATAAGAACTATCCTTCGATCCAGAACCTTTCGAAGGATGATCTTTCAATCACATGTTCGAAAGATCAGATCCTTCGGCAATCATTCGGATCCTTCGAGGCAGATCCTTCGATTAAGGGCCAAACTTTCGGCCCAACTTACGTCTGGCCCAAACTTCCGGCGGAAATTATATAAGTAACCGAATAGGATCAGTTACACAAATTACAAACCCTATTTTCCCTACTTATATTGTGCGACGGCAGACGTATATTCGAAACATCATCCCATCGGTTCATCATCTTATCGGTTCAATCTCGTGTGCGACGGCAGAAAGTATCTCGAAACATCCTCGCATCAATTTAATCTTGTGGTTAGTAATATCATTATTCCGATTGTGTGGTTCGATTTTAAATTACAATAAGATAGTGGTTTGTATTTGTGCTAGATTTTTACTCGTTGATCTTGTGTATATGTATTCGTACTCGTGTAGGATTAACGCGTAATGGTTATGTGCAACCTGTGATAAATATACTGCTTGAATGATGTAGATCGTTAGATATTATACGTCAAATCTTGGTGACTAGTTAGCATGAATGTTAGGGTCGATAAAGGTCTCGTTTTGTTAGACGGAACAACATAAACTGCTGGGTTAAACGGGTTAGATCTGGATACATGTTTACGGTGATGTTTGTTACCCAATTAGGGTTTGTGTCGTAACTGTTTGTTGAGTGAAAACCGTTGTGATCGAATGATAACCGTATTGACTGAACGATAACTGTTGTTGACCGAAACATAACCATAGGATCGAAAGATAACTGTAGGTCGAAAGATAGTTATTGTTGACCGAAAGATAACTGTTGACCGAAACATTGTTGTTGACCGAAAGATAACTGTTGACCGAAACATTGTTGTTGACCGAAATATAGCTGTTGACCGAAAGATAGTTGATGTGTCGAAAGATGTGTCGAAACATAACTGATGTGTCGAACGATAACTATGAATCGAAAGATGATAACTGTGAACCGAAAGATAATGTGTCGAAAGATGTTGTACCTGATTTAGTTTCCTAACATGCTTAGTGATGAATGTGAACATTGGTGATCGTGTACATGATTAAATGAGAAATGATACGTGATGTGCTTGTATGCAAACTGACTGTTAAATGTAAATATCATAGGGCTTGGTAAATCACCGTGGTTAAACGAATAATTAATTCTACCGAGCAATCCCAGGTGAGTTCACTACATTCGAGCATGCGTCCCAGTGGTTGGGGACAGTCAGTGGGTATCCCATGGGGGGAATGAGTCTTTGGGTAAAAACGAGTATATTGGTTAATATTCTCACCTATCATCTTTTGTAAGTCCCTCATCGGGTATTAGTTAGTAGCGCTACTTAGGTTTGGCACCCTCACCCCGTGCCTGTAGAGGACGGAGGTGAACTAATGACCCAGTCTGGCCCAGTACTAGATAGGAGTACGTGGGAAGGGCAGTCGTGTATTTCAGGAGCCGTCATTGTTTGGAATTGAGATATTAACAATATTACTTGCATTGATTATTGAACTGTTTTACATACCATGGGTAACAAACGTTTTCTAAAACTGTGAACTCGCCAGCTTTGTCTGATACACGTGTTACATGCTCGCAGGTCCTTAGGTACTTGAAACGCAGGAACTTGCTGGCTGGAGGGCGCGAGTGGTCATGGTTGCATTGTTGAGTTATTTGACAAACATTTATTTACTTTGGCTGTGTGAAACATATACTTTGTGATACGTTAATGCTTCCGCTGAACCTATGGTTTTTGAACAACTTATGTTTGGGATTTCAGTATTATTAAATGATGGAACTTTATTTCAAACTTGTGATTCAATGTAATTGGTGGCTCATTGCTAGTCGTCACACGCCTAACAGGGACACTCCCTAGGTGGTAATTTGGGGGTGTGACAGTTTGGTATCAGAGCCACTGGTTATAGTGAATTTGGTTTTAAAAATGTTTTATAAAACCAGACTATAACTGAACTGATACGACATACTGATACGACATGAACCATGACACTCAGCTCCAGGCAGCAAGGTTCGTCTCTTGTTTACTATTGCATAGCATAGTTAGTACATACTCATGATTAGTATCACACTCGAACGCACACATGATATTACAATACGAATTAATATGCTATCTGTCTATACTACGTGTTTTTAAGAGTAGAACTCTTCTTGGGTTTACATGCTCTATGTTGTGATATCGACGGTCGTACTGTATGAATTTGGGGAAACCTTTTTAACATGAGTAGGGAGGAACTGAGATAAGCATGCAAATCAGGTTATTATTATGGGTGCACACATAATAACAACGTGAGGTGCATGTGAGTCCCAGTAAATCTCGACTAGTGTGAAAAAGGAATCCCGCGTTGTTAGCCAATGTTGTATTAGAACCTCGAAAACTGTGAATGCTATAGCAATACTTGACATTCGCTTGAAATGGTCCGTTAATTTGTTACTTCTTCCCATACTTATAGAATCATGAACGGACGTGGTGGAGGTCGTCGTGGTGGACGCGGTGGACGTGGTGGAGGCCGCGGTGGCGGACATGGCGAAATCCATATGACTCAAGCTGAGCTAGAGGAATTACTCAACACCCAGGTGGCTGCAGCCTTGGCAGCTTATCAGGCTGGTATGACATGTACCAGATATTCCTTCCTTTGAATCGTGAACTTGAGTCTTACTTGTTGGTTTATTTTCTCTCGTTAATAGGTCAGCCGGCGCCACAAAACCAGCCTCACCCACCGGTCTGCACTTTTAAAACTTTCATGGATTGCAAGCCACAGACCTTCAGTGGCACTGAAGGGGCTGTAGGACTTATACGCTGGTTCGAAAAGGCGGAGTCAGTGTTTGCGATATGTAACTGCCCAGTTGGGGATAGAGTAAAGTTTGCAGCAGGCACGCTTCAGGATGGTGCCTTGACCTGGTGGAATGCCCAGGTCCAACTGCTAGGTATTGAGGCGGCAAACGCCACTACGTGGGATGATTTCAAAGAACTGATGAGAGAGGAATACTGTCCTCGAGACGAAATACAGAAGTTAGAGAATGAGTACTACGATCTAAAAATGGTGGGGTCTGAAATTGAGGCGTATGTGAAGCGGTCGTATGAGTTAGCTGATTTGTGTCCGACTCTGTCCCGACCCATGTCCCGAAGAATCGAGTTGTTTATTAAGGGGTTACCTCCACGGGTGAAGGGTTTAGTTACAGCGGCGAACCTCAATAACCTAACACAGATTGTTAGATTGGCGCATAAGATTGTTGACCAGGAAGTGGAGAGCGACTCATTGCCACCTCGTATTTCTAGCACTACCACAGCTGCCACTACTTCCACTGCATCTGCTGCTGATAGCAAACGTAAGTGGAACGATACGGACAAGGGGTCCAACTCTGCACAGCCTCAGAAGAAGATGGATACTGGCAGCACCCGCAGTTTCAGTCAGACAGCATCAGTGAATCAGAACTCGAGTAACAAATCAGGGCAGGGATCATATGCGGGGAAGCTACCCTTGTGCAGCAAGTGTAACTATCATCACAAGGGACAGTGTGCTCGGGTTTGTCATCGATGTAATCGACCAGGGCATATGGCCAGGGATTGTAGGACCACACTTCCAGCTCAGCAGCAGCCAGCGCAGCAAACGGGTAGGCAACAACCTCAGCAAACTCAGGGTACTCAGAGAGGGTGTTATCAGTGTGGGGCCGAGGGGCACTTCAAGCGAGACTGCCCTCAGCTGAGGCAGAACACAGGGGGTGGTAACGGGAACAATAATGCGGGGAATAACGGGGGTAATGTTGCGCGTGGGCGAGGGTTTGTGCTGGGAGCTGGGGAAGCGCGGAACGACGGCAACGTGGTTACTGGTACGTTTTCAGTGAACGGTGTTATTGCTTCTATTTTATTTGATTCTGGTGCCGACTGGAGTTACGTGTCTTTAGAGTTTAGTTCCCAGTTAGGATTAAGTCCTACACTTCTCGTAATGAAACACATAGTAGAAATCGCAAATGGTAAAACAATCGAAGCTACACATGTTCTATTTGGGTGTAAAATCGATCTTCTGGGTCAAGTCTTCGACATTGACTTAATTCCTATTACTCTTGGAAGTTTCGACGTGATCGTTGGTATGGACTGGTTGTCCAAGAATCAAGCGGAGATTCTCTGTAAGGAGAAGATCATACGTGTTCCCCTTCCAAGTGGGGAATTTCTATCAGTTCAGGGTCATCGCAGCGGGACCCCAGTTAGTATTGTCTCGGCAATGAAGGCTCAGAAGTATTTGCGTAAGGGCTATCCTGCTATACTGGCTCTTGTCACTGATTCACCGCCTAATGAAAGGAAGATTGGGGATCTTCCAGTTGTTCGTGACTATCCTGACGTATTTCCTGCGGAACTCCCTGGTTTACCTCCACATCGTCAGGTGGAATTCCAGATTGACCTCGCCCCAGCGGCAGCCCCAGTTGCTCGTGCTCCTTATCGTCTGGCGCCAGGGGAACTGCAGGAATTATCAAACCAACTCCAAGAGCTGTTGGATAGGGGTTTCATCCGACCTAGCTCTTCCCCCTGGGGAGCCCCAGTCTTATTTGTGAAGAAGAAGGATGGGTCCTTACGAATGTGTATAGATTATCGCGAGCTCAACAAGATGACAATCAAAAACCGTTACCCTTTGCCTCGTATTGACGACCTGTTTGACCAGTTACAAGGGTCGAGCTTTTACTCTAAGATCGACTTAAGGTCTGGTTATCATCAAGTGCGAGTCAGAGAGGAAGACGTCCCCAAAACCGCGTTTCGGACGCGATACGGTCACTATGAGTTCTTGGTTATGCCATTCGGGTTAACCAACGCACCAGCGGTCTTCATGGACCTCATGAACCGCGTGTGCAAGCCCTACCTTGATGACTTCGTGATCGTTTTTATTGACGACATTCTAATTTACTCCAAGAACAAGGAGGATCATGAACGGCATCTACGCCTTATCCTAGAACTCCTGAGGAGGGAGCAGTTGTACGCAAAATTTTCTAAATGCGATTTTTGGATACGGGAGGTACATTTTCTGGGGCATATAGTCAATGAGGTGGGCATACATGTGGATCCTGCCAAGGTTGACGCCATTAGAAATTGGGCGGCACCAAAGAACCCTTCGGAGGTGCGGCAATTTCTCGGTCTAGCAGGGTATTATCGTCGTTTCATTCAGAACTTCTCAAAGATTGCACAGCCACTCACCTCGTTAACACAGAAGAAGGTAGTTTACTCTTGGGGGACGAAGCAGGAGGATGCTTTCCAGCTTTTGAAACAAAGGTTATGCAGCGCACCAATCCTATCTCTACCGGATGGCACTGAGGATTTTGTAGTTTATTGTGATGCTTCGATTCAGGGCCTCGGTTGCGTGTTGATGCAACGCAAGAAGGTGATAGCTTACGCTTCTCGACAATTGAAAGTTCACGAGAAGAACTATACGACACACGACTTGGAGTTAGGAGCAGTGGTGTTTGCGCTGAAGATTTGGAGACACTACTTATACGGTACGAAATGCACCATCTACACCGACCACAAGAGCCTTCAGCACATCTTTGACCAAAAAGAATTGAATATGCGACAGCGTCGTTGGGTAGAGTTGTTCAACGATTACGAGTGTGCCATCAAATACCACCCAGGTAAAGCTAACATTGTGGCGGACGCACTTAGCCACAAAGAAACGAAGCCTAAACGCGTTCGCGCATTACAGCTCACTATCCACTCCAGCCTTCCTGATAAGATTCGTACGGCCCAGACTGAGGCATTAAAGGAAGAGAACATTAAAGCTGAGGGTTTACGCGGTATGGAAAAACAGCTTGAACAGACATCTGATGGCATCTACTACATCATGGGAAGAGTATGGGTTCCTCTGTTTGGTGATCTTACAGAACTTGTGATGGATGAAGCACACAAGTCACGATATTCTATTCACCCGGGATCGGACAAGATGTATCACGATCTTAAGGTTATGTATTGGTGGCCGAATATGAAAGCCCTCATCGCCACGTACGTGAGCAAATGCTTAACTTGTGCAAGAGTTAAAGCGGAACATCAGAAGCCTTCGGGTCTACTGCAGCAGCCAGAAATACCCAAATGGAAATGGGAACAGATCGCTATGGATTTCGTTACTGGATTACCGAGGACTCAGGCTGGAAACGATACTATATGGGTGATTGTTGATCGACTCACGAAATCGGCACATTTTCTAGCAATCAAGGAAACAGATAAGTTTTCGCAGCTTGCAGCAGTGTATCTTAAGGAGGTAGTTGCTCGGCACGGAGTGCCAACTTCTATCATCTCAGATCGAGATCCGCGTTTTACTTCTGAATTATGGCAGTCTATGCACAAATTGTTCGGTTCGAAACTTGATATGAGCACCGCTTACCACCCACAGACGGATGGTCAGAGTGAGCGCACTATTCAGACACTTGAAGACATGCTGCGGGCATGTGTGATCGATTTTGGGAAGGGATGGGAAAGACACTTGCCGTTAATAGAGTTCTCCTACAACAACAGCTACCACACAAGTATTCAGGCAGCTCCGTTCGAAGCATTGTATGGGCGGAAATGTCGTTCCCCTCTCTGTTGGGCAGAAGTAGGTGACAGTCAACTCACAGGTCCTGAACTCATTCTGGAAACTTCACAAAATATAGCTCGGATAAGGGATCGTATGGCAGCAGCACGTGATCGCCAGAAAAGTTATGCTAACAAGCGTAGAAAGCCTTTGGAGTTCGAAGTTAATGATCGGGTTATGTTGAAAGTTTCACCGTGGAAGGGCGTTGTACGCTTCGGGAAGCGTGGCAAGCTTAATCCACGTTACATTGGGCCATTCAAAATTATTGAGCGGATCGGTAAAGTCGCTTACAGACTCGAGTTACCTGCGGAATTAGGCAATGTTCACGATGTGTTTCACGTTTCTCAACTAAAGAAGTGTCTGGTCGATGAGACACTAGTTGTGCCATTTCAAGAGCTCAAGTTGGATGACAAGCTGCAGTTTGTTGAAGAGCCTATTGAAATCATGGATCGGGAGATCAAGGTGCGTAAACACAGTCGAATTCCGATTGTTAGGGTCCGATGGAATTCAAGACGTGGACCAGAGTTCACGTGGGAACGCGAGGATCAGATGAAACTAAAGTACCCTCACCTCTTTCCCAAAGACAAGGCAGAGTCAAGCAAAACTAGTGAATCTCGGGACGAGATTCCCCTTCAAGTTGGGGATGATGTAACACCTGAGGAAATTCCGCAACGATCTTGAATTGTCGCTTCACTCTCTTGTACCTATTTGCCAAATTTCGGGACGAAATTTCCTTCAAGTTGGGGATGATGTAACACCTGAGGAAATTCCGCAACGATCTTGAATTGTCGCTTCACTCTCTTGTACCTATTTGCCAAATTTCGGGACGAAATTTCCTTCAAGTTGGGGATGATGTGACAACCCGAATTTCCGAGGTTAGTATTATCTTATTCCACGACTCTTTTGTTGTATTTACATATTCTTGAAATCTTAAACGAGTATTATACTAGTCGGGTTACGTTGCAAACTTGTTGGATAAGACATATCCTTCGACCTAGAACCTTCGAAACATAAGAACTATCCTTCGATCCAGAACCTTTCGAAGGATGATCTTTCAATCACATGTTCGAAAGATCAGATCCTTCGGCAATCATTCGGATCCTTCGAGGCAGATCCTTCGATTAAGGGCCAAACTTTCGGCCCAACTTACGTCTGGCCCAAACTTCCGGCGGAAATTATATAAGTAACCGAATAGGATCAGTTACACAAATTACAAACCCTATTTTCCCTACTCATATTGTGCGACGGCAGACGTATATTCGAAACATCATCCCATCGGTTCATCATCTTATCGGTTCAATCTCGTGTGCGACGGCAGAAAGTATCTCGAAACATCCTCGCATCAATTTAATCTTGTGGTTAGTAATATCATTATTCCGATTGTGTGGTTCGATTTTAAATTACAATAAGATAGTGGTTTGTATTTGTGCTAGATTTTTACTCGTTGATCTTGTGTATATGTATTCGTACTCGTGTAGGATTAACGCGTAATGGTTATGTGCAACCTGTGATAAATATACTGCTTGAACGATGTAGATCGTTAGATATTATACGTCAAATCTTGGTGACTAGTTAGCATGAATGTTAGGGTCGATAAAGGTCTCGTTTTGTTAGACGGAACAACATAAACTGCTGGGTTAAACGGGTTAGATCTGGATACATGTTTACGGTGATGTTTGTTACCCAATTAGGGTTTGTGTCGTAACTGTTTGTTGAGTGAAAACCGCTGTGATCGAATGATAACCGTATTGACTGAACGATAACTGTTGTTGACCGAAACATAACCATAGGATCGAAAGATAACTGTAGGTCGAAAGATAGTTATTGTTGACCGAAAGATAACTGTTGACCGAAACATTGTTGTTGACCGAAAGATAACTGTTGACCGAAACATTGTTGTTGACCGAAATATAGCTGTTGACCGAAAGATAGTTGATGTGTCGAAAGATGTGTCGAAACATAACTGATGTGTCGAACGATAACTATGAATCGAAAGATGATAACTGTGAACCGAAAGATAATGTGTCGAAAGATGTTGTACCTGATTTAGTTTCCTAACATGCTTAGTGATGAATGTGAACATTGGTGATCGTGTACATGATTAAATGAGAAATGATACGTGATGTGCTTGTATGCAAACTGACTGTTAAATGTAAATATCATAGGGCTTGGTAAATCACCGTGGTTAAACGAATAATTAATTCTACCGAGCAATCCCAGGTGAGTTCACTACATTCGAGCATGCGTCCCAGTGGTTGGGGACAGTCAGTGGGTATCCCATGGGGGGAATGAGTCTTTGGGTAAAAACGAGTATATTGGTTAATATTCTCACCTATCATCTTTTGTAAGTCCCTCATCGGGTATTAGTTAGTAGCGCTACTTAGGTTTGGCACCCTCACCCCGTGCCTGTAGAGGACGGAGGTGAACTAATGACCCAGTCTGGCCCAGTACTAGATAGGAGTACGTGGGAAGGGCAGTCGTGTATTTCAGGAGCCGTCATTGTTCGGAATTGAGATATTAACAATATTACTTGCATTGATTATTGAACTGTTTTACATACCATGGGTAACAAACGTTTTCTAAAACTGTGAACTCGCCAGCTTTGTCTGATACACGTGTTACATGCTCGCAGGTCCTTAGGTACTTGAAACGCAGGAACTTGCTGGCTGGAGGGCGCGAGTGGTCATGGTTGCATTGTTGAGTTATTTGACAAACATTTATTTACTTTGGCTGTGTGAAACATATACTTTGTGATACGTTAATGCTTCCGCTGAACCTATGGTTTTTGAACAACTTATGTTTGGGATTTCAGTATTATTAAATGATGGAACTTTATTTCAAACTTGTGATTCAATGTAATTGGTGGCTCATTGCTAGTCGTCACACGCCTAACAGGGACACTCCCTAGGTGGTAATTTGGGGGTGTGACATTTTCTTTCTTTAAAATTTTCCATGCTCGGAGGTGTTGGAAAGGAGTCCGATTCTTATCATCCCATTTAGCCAAAGCAAGGTCGAGAATGTCGTCCTCGGAAGTCCCACTAGGAGGATTAGTGTAATATTGGTTATAAATATCGCTAAAGCAGTTGATGACCTTGATCATTTTCAGCCACTTGGAAGAGACAGAATCAAGATTGCGCATCGGGACTTGCTCCATAATCGCGTTAAATTTCTCCGTTATTGACCTCCAAAACCCATCACCCGTTTGGTTGTTCCCTAAATTTAAAAAAAAAAGTTACCTTAGTAAAATAAAAATTAAATCTTTTTAAAATAAAATTAAAAAAAAGTTTGGTTCATACCGACAACCGGGTTAGTTAACGATTTAACCCACGTCATTGCTAGTGCCTCCTCCTCTATTTGTGTCCAAGGTCTCGCCTTTGGTTTCGAATCGGGGACGACTTCTTGTTTTTTTTGCGTACCGCCTTGAGCCGCCTTCCCCTTGTTTTTTTTTTTTTGCGTCTTATAGTTTTCGGTGGCGAATCGGGGACGACTTCTTCTTCGTCATCGTCAAATCGAACCGGCGATGTTGGCGGTTGGGATTCGAATTGCGTTTGAGATTTAAACGAGTTGCGTAGCATCATTTGTTGGAGTGCTTGGAATTGTTGCATTTGTTGGACTTGAGACATTTGTTTGAACGCGTTGGGTGATTGTTGGAAACCCTAAAAGGTAAATTGCGGAGACGCCCATGAAGGATCGATACTCGGAGTGTAACCAGGCGTCGAAAAAATGTTAGGGTGGTTCGGGTTCGGGTTGGGATTGTTTTGGTTGAAGGGATTCATGATTTTTTTTTTTTATAAAAAGCTGGAGTTTTCTAAAAAATGGATGAGAGAAGTGGGTGGATTTTGGTTGAATGTGGGTATTATTTAAAAAAAAGAAAGAGGGAGGTGAGTATTTAAAGTAAAAAAAAAACTTTTTTTTAATAATATAGCCGTTGTAAACGGCCAGATTTTTAAAAAGAGTGACCGTCGAGAGCAAGCAACGGGGAGACGACAAGGACGTCGACGGGCCAAGGGGGCGGTGTTCCGCCTCGGCGCCGGGCCTGGACGTGGTCAAGCCGTCCCCCTACCGTCTAGTCTGAGCACTATCCATTAGAAATAGCCCAATAGTGCTAATGAGTTTGATAAAGGGTCATGCTAATTACACACGCAGAAAATAATTTTCACACCCCTAAGCGCCGCGCTATGGCCAAAGCGGGGCACTTAGGTCGACAAAAGGTGATATGAGGTTTGACTGACTGACGGACATTGCAGAGACATAAAGGTGATACGAGGTTTCAGTTGTCTCGTGAACCCTAAGCGCCGCGCTATGGCCAAAGCGCGGCGCTTCGACCCCAAATGTTCACTTTAAAACCCTGCTCAGACTCAACATTCATCATTCGGTGATTTGTTTTTTGTCGATTTTCTTTGCTCTATTAGTTACATGTCTTGAAAAAACGATGTCGTGGTTAAGCAGCTATCTTTTCGGTCAATATTCTGACGAGTCAGTTGTTCCTGATTCTTACGAGGGGACCGCTATTTCTGACTCATATGAGAAACCGGTCTCGTCCAACTTGAGGGAGACAGAGGTTGTATCTGGCATTCGTTATCGTGATAACACGATGAAGCTGGATTTGAATACCCCTGTGGAGGACCCTTACGCACAACAAGGTTATTCGAATTTCGGTTACGGTGGCGAGTATAGCTTTGTACAGCAGGAGTGTTATCCAAACGACAGTTACGGTTGTCAACAGAGCTTACAAGGTTATTCGAATTTCGGTTACGGTGGCGAGCAAAGCTTTGTACAGCAGGAGTGTTATCCAAACCAGAGTTACGGTTGTGAACAGAGCTTTGAACATCAAGTCTATTCGAACCTCGGTGACGATGGTGAGCCGGAGGATGTGTCTGTTGACGAGGAAGGTTGTTACCCGGTTACATTTTCGTTTGATACAACGCAGACCTTTTCGTCACGTAAAGAGTTGGTGCGTTGGGTACAAGACACGACAAAAGACAATGGTTACCTCATTGTGATTAAGAGGTCGAATAAAAGAGGAGAGAATTACAAGATTTGGTTTCAATGTACTTTCGGTGGGGAGCATAAGAGTATAGCAACACAGAGGAAAACGGGTAGCAAGAAAATAGGCTGCCCATTCGAGATGATCGGGTTTTCGGAATCATCCGGAAGTGTTTGGAGGATCGAGGTGACGAAGGCGAAGCATAACCACACTCCTATTGAAAACTTCGAGGGTCACGCGTATGCGAGAAGGCTTTCTTCGGAGGACAAAAAACTGGTTAAGGAGTTGGCAGAGCAAGATATTCCCAACCAAAGTATCTGGCGAACGCTGACAAAAAACAATCCGGCTAGAAAACTTATTCCGAAAGATATACACAACGCTGTTCAGAAGATCAACGCCGAAAAAAATGTCGGTAAGTCTCCGATGCAAAAACTTGAAAACATTCTTATCGAAAAAATTACACTTATTACATGCGCACGAATGAGATATCGAACGAAGTTGAAGATGTCTTCTTTGTTCACGAAAAATCATTCACTATGTGGTGTGCCTTCCCGCATGTGCTAATGATTGACGCCACCTACAAAACAAACATATACAACCTGCCATTTGTTCAGGTCGTAGGCATGACGTCGACATACAAATCGTTTACGGCTGCTTGTGCGGTAATTTCCGCTGAGAAGTCAGAGAACTACCTATGGGTGTTGCAGAGGATCAAGTCTATGCTGGTAGGATGTATGGAACCGCGCGTGATTTTAACAGACAGGGATTTTGCGCTAATGAACGCGTGTGAACAAGTTTTTCCAAAAGCGCATAAGTATCTTTGTCGGTTCCATATTCAACAAAATATTAATAAGAACAGCAAGAAGAAATTCTCTAACAAGGAGTGGAAAGAATTCGTACGTACATTTTGGACATTGTGCGAGTCTACGACCGAGGAAATATACAGGTATAACTTGGAAAACCTTGAAGCACAGCTGAAAGAAGATGACCATGAACGTGGGTATTTCTTACATAATTATGTTCAAATTTTATATAATAACAAAAACTGACTATTTACGTTTTTTAATTTTAGAGGTTTTTGATTATTTGAAGAAATCTTGGTTGGATCCGTACCGTGAAAAGTTTATATCTTGCTGGATTAACAAAACTATCAACTTTCACCAAACTACGACCAACAGGGTTGAGGGCATGCATGCAACATTAAAAAGTCACTTTCCAAGTCATCGCAACACACTGGATAAACTTGTACTGTATGTTGATCATGTTGTTGATAGACAATACGCCGAGATTAGAAGTAGCTTTGAAACAAGCCTCCGAAAAGTGATGACGCACCACAAGAATCAGCCCTTGCTTGCATATATTCTCAGAAAGGTTTCAATATATGCGATTGAGCTTTTGAGTATGGAACTAAAACGTAAGGAAGACGGGTTGAGAGCCTACGGTGCAAGCTGTGGTTGCCAACTTTTTACTAGCTGTGGTTTGCCATGTGCCTGTCGTTTGGAAAAGATGGAAAATAACGGTAATTAATATTTTTGACCTTTCTCGGTATGATTTTGCCACCTAATTTGTTTTCATCCACAGGTCAGCAAATCCGGATCACACACATAGACGTGTTCTGGAAGAAGCTTGACTTCAAGCCTGCAAGGAATAACATAGAGGATATCGATGTAGACGCGGAATTTGAAAAATTGAAACAACAGATCGATCCAACACCCCCTCAAGTGAAAAGGAGCTTCTTTGAAAAGTTTCAGCAAATCCTCAATCCAGGGAACAATAACAAAAAACCTCCTGCTGTTCTGAAGAAAACTCGTGGTCGCCCAACATTGAAAACGCAGGAAGAAAGAAAGGTTGAAACCGCTAGAAAAAGCTCTTACATTCCGTCAGAAGAAACTTGGGTCGAGGCCTCAGACGATCTTCCCCGTCACAGCTCGTACATATCACCCGAAGATTCTAGAAGAGAAAAGAATACCAAACCGCTCAACCTACACCCTGATTTCCTGATGATCAAGCTCGGTCCTAAGACGGATATAGCGATCCGCAACTACGCATCTCAGATTCCCAAAGTGATCCATCCATACATCGTTAGAGAAAGGACGTGAAAGCAGATGGTCATTGTGGGTTTCGATCGGTGGCTGTTGGGTATTCATATTTGATGATCCGGAAACAACTTCTAAAGGAGTTACGTATGAACGAATCGCTTAGGAGGCAGGTTTTCGATCCGGAAAACATAGGACATTATGATGCGCTGGTTACACAGATCGATTTCAAGGGGGTGGGACGAGCAGGTATCGAAAATTACATGACGATGCCTGAGACGGGGTTTCTTATTGCCCAACGATACGGTGTGATTGTTCACACCTTCGACATTCGTGGGAGCGATACAATTTTCCCTCTGCTGGGCGGGCCAAACGAAGCTGAGCAACCTCCCCTGGTGGTTGCGGTTGTGTTCGTCGACGATGGGCATTTCATACATGTAGAGCTTGGAGGTTGTTATCCAATGCCTTCCCCAAACCTACTCTGGAGAGCGAACAGAACAGAGCGCGAAGCAGCCTGGCATACATTATACAGGGATCAGATCAACGCGTAAGAAATGCTTACGTATCGTCCCCCTGACCTTAATGTAACCCCATATGTTCACGATGTATCTTAAATGTGTTTAATAATAATCATGTTTGTGTTTGTTCAATATATGCGTTACATCACGTTAAAAACCGAATGTCACTGACACGACCCAATCAGATTCAATACGCACTTGTACGACCCAAAATGACAATATACATCATAATACTACAACTAATGAAAAAATACATCATGTTCATGTACGGTAGGCGGCTGATACACATAACGCTACTCATAGGAGTCCTTGTGCTTTCAAACCAAAATGATACGATATAATGGAATATGACATCACACGTAACCGATTTGATCCGAAACTTGCCGTATAGTCCATATATATTAAAAAATGATGTTTAATGTAAAAAGCGTAAATTTTAGACTATTATCGATGCGTTTGTGAATTAAAAACAATTTTCAAAAAATAAAAAAAGGGCCTAAGCGCCGCGCTTTGAGCTAAACGAGGCGCTTAGGACATCAAAGCGTCGCGCTATGGCCATAGCGGGGCGCTTCGGTCCCTCGTTTATACTAAAGCGGGCAGCTTCTCCCCCATTTCAACCAAAAACAAAAAACAACCCAAAACACACACAAGCGGGGCGATTTGGTTCATCGAATCCGGAGATCGATTTTTCAAGTTTTCAACCGCTAAAAGGTAAGATCGAACACCCTTAATCGTTTCGGTATATCATACATGTTGATATTTGTTTTGATTGGGGCGGTTCAGATCCGGCTGGTTCATGTTCTTCAAAATGAAGAACCAAAGCGTCGCGCAGAGGCCAAAGCGGGGCGCTTTGGTTCATGTTTATTTTATTTTTTTTATTTATTATTTGTTTAATTATTATTATTTGTTTAATATTATTTGTTTATTATTATTTGTTTAATACTATTATTTGTTTAATATTATTTGTTTATTTAATATTATTTGTTTAATATTATTTGTTTGTTTAATATTATTATTTGTTTAATGTTATTTGTTTAATATTATTTGTTTATTTAATATTATTATTTGTTTATTTAATATTATTATTTGTTTAATATTATTTGTTTATTTAATATTATTTGTTTAATATTATTTGTTTATTTAATATTATTATTTGTTTGTTTAATATTATTTGTTTAATATTATTTGCTTAATATTATTTGTTTAATATTATTTGCTTAATATTATTTGTTTAATATTATTTGTTTAATATTATTATTTGTTTATTATTTAAATTGTTTAAAAATATTATTTGTTTATTGTTTTATATTTAATATTATTTGTTTATTATTTAAATTGTTTAAATAATGTTATTTATTTATTATATTTTCAACGTGCAGGGATGGATTCCTCCGATGACGAGATTGAGCATATGGAGGCTGAGGGAGAGGTGGGGGACGAGGGAGAGCCGGCATGTCCGTACCTGCAGTTTCCGCATGGTTCACGGGCGAGGGGGAGATGCGCTAGGTTGCGCACCATAGAGATTGGGGGGCATGTAGGGATAGACTGGGAGCTGCTGACTACCGTGGGAGAGGTCGAGCGGGCACGTGATATAGTTGGACTAGATACTCCTTGGTCGCGCCTATTTGAGTTAGCGATGGAGGACTCATACCCAGAGCTTACGGTCGAGTTTCTTTCTACGTTTACATACGCGCCGCATCCGGCGGATTACGTGGAGGACCCGGATTTTCCAGTCCACGAGGTTACATTCCGTCTCGCCGGTCAGGAGTTTCAGATGAGTGTGCGGCAGTTTGCTGTCCTTACAGGTTTGTACACAGAGCCTGAGCTTGATACTGATTTATATACGCAGGCGGTTACGATGATGGACAGGCAGACGCTTATCAGTTTCTGGAGGGCCATTTCCAGGGTTCCCTTTGGGAAATCATGGCAAAAGGCCACCACCATTAGTAACCCCTTGTACCGATATGTCACACCCCGAATTTCCACGTGTCACCGGTGGGCCCGGTGGGGGTAACGTGACGTAGTTGATAACATCATAGTCAAACAACACAATATATAAATGCACAGCGGAAGCAGAAATAGATTCATTTCAACTTTACATAAACGTAATGTTTAATATCACAAGTAGTTGAAACGGATCCACAGGCGGATCAAATAAAATAAGATAAATGTTCAACAGACTTTAGACGCCTAGAACTTGCAAGATTCCTTACTAACGCCCTGAGCAGCTTCCAGCCTATTACGTACTTGTACCTGTCACTTAGACTTTGGAAAATACGTCAGTTTTCACTGGTAAATACACTCAACTGACTCATTTGAAAAGAGTTTATGAAAATTGGTTTAGGCGCACAAGGCACAAAACTATTTTGACACTTGATTAAAATGCACAAGGCAAGATTAATCTTTTATACTTGGGACAAACTATATCTCATGTTATCAGTTTTACATAACTTGCTCTACATGCGGGGCCCGGTCCTATGCCGGTTCAAGATTAACCGACACACCACTATTCCCTTATTGGGAATCCCTTATTGGGTATAATCAAATAATAAGCATGAAGCATCTGTCAGGTGTATGCCTACACCCCGTGCTTAGGTCGTGGCCATTGCAATTAATGAGTCAAGGATATCCAGGACACGGTCGCATTAATCCCCAATGTTTCAGTCAAGCAATACGAATTAAAAACAGGTTATTTGGATTTCCCGACACATTGGTCTTTGAATCCCATACCTGACCATGCGGTATTTATATTACCGTATCCCAAGCCCGTAATAGGGAAAATAAGTTAAGAGTATTTACCTGAGCTAGCTCCTGTCTTAAATGGCAAGAATTATAATAACTCAGCCGTATTCACTTAAGTAAGCGTAGGTACAATTTACCGGAAGGCTCTAGTCTGGAACGATGGTATAAATAACCAATTAGATTACTAACGGGTCTTTAATTAAGCCTAAGCTTAGACCGGTTAGTTTTAAGGAAATATATGGTTCAAGCGCACGATTAAGCGAAGACCGGATAGAACGTTATTTAGACCCGACAAGTTCAATTACTTGTATAATATGGGTATACTAAATACATTCTGGATTTTGAGACAAAAATGATAACGTTTGACCCGTTTCGGTCAATCTACGCAAACTAGTTACGTAAACCGAACCGAACGCAAAAAGGGCGATACGGGTAGTCAAATGATTCAAATGCAAGTTCCCTGATATAATATGCTTTAATTATGATATAATATCAGTAAGTTATGTCCTATATTGCCCGGAATAATTTTAAACCCAATTTACGCCTTAAAAGGGTATTTTGGTCATTCAAAAGATCATAAAAGAGTAAATTTAGAAATCTGAGTTTCGGGTCTGGTTCATACAGTAAATATACTTAATATAACATATTATATCAGTAGGGTATGACCCATATATCAGATTTATCATTTAAAACCAAACTATGCACCGTAGGGGTATTTTAGTAATTTCACAAGGGCTAAAACTGCCAAAACTGGAAGTCTGAGTTTATATACTTATACTTACTGTTATTATATGAAAATATGCTAACTACATCAGTAGGTATAAGTCTTATATGTTAAAAATAAGTATAACGCTTACTATGCGTTAAAAACGCTAAAAATGCGATTTAAGGGCGTTTTCGGGTTTTCACAATAAATCTGAGATTTTTATATTTCCAGAATACTTAAAATAATTTATTTAACATTTAAAATCAGTAGAAAAAGGTTTCGGGTCAAAAGGATGTGTAAAACTCATTTTATGGCTTAAACGGTCAAAACCGACATAACCCGAAATAACTAGGCGATCTAGGATCCGTTCAGCCAAAAATTTATTAAAAATCATCAAAATTCCCAGAATATTATAATACATCAGTTGGTAAAAAGTTTTGCATCAAAACGTGGCCAGAAACGGGTTCTACACGAAAAGGGCCGTTTATGTAAATTTATAATATAGTTTTACGCTAACGGCCATAACTCACAATCTGGACCACCAACTGATCCGAAATTTTCGGTGCAAGTTTATATATTAAAAATAAAGATTTCTACTCTTTCACTTTTCCAAAAATCACGTTTTATAACAAAAAGGGCAAGATAGTCAACTTTATGCATAAATCGGAAACATGCATTCGAATAGGCTAGGCGTAGACTCAATCAACGAAAATTCCAGAAAGTTTAACAAAATAAAAATAGTCAAAAATACTTTCCAATACAGATCTCGAACATGCATGCACGGATCCGAACCGATAGTTTACGAAAAAGTCGATTATTAAGACTTTCGGTTCCAATCCGGGTTTACACTAAAGATCGTCGAGTTGATCGTGGTAAAATACATTCTTATATTCATAATAAAGCTTTCTATGAAGATCAAACAGATTGCATGTCATCTATATCATTATTTATGTCATTTTTCACAAAAATCGCTTCTGTTGACTTTTTAGAAATAGGTTTGACTCGACATTTAGCATGCATGTAGTGGGAATCAGAGAGTACCCTTTAGAGGGTTTGTTTCCCACATAAATACCAATCTATAACAAGTTTCAATTCGAGAAATGACTGAAAGAAATCCGTTTAATCGGAAAGTCAAAGGTTATGAACACCCAGTTTGACTTTTATCAATAATCACAACAAGAACGGATTAAAGAACGAATTGAAAGCTTACAAGGGTCCTATAGGTGTTTAGAGAACACTAGAAGTCGGCCTTGTTGATCAGATTAGCTCCAGAAGTCTTGCCTTGAAGGTTCTTGATAGAGAGAGCTTTTGTTTACAAATGCAAGTGCCAAGAACATTGATCAAATCTGATTTAAAGCCACAAATTCGAGGTTACTGTTGTAGTAGCCATGCATGGCTTCTAATTGGTGCAAAAGGAGGCAAGAACCAGCTGTAACAAACCCAAAATCGGACCCAAATTGACCCAAAATGAGTTTTCTGTCGCTGGCAGCCCCACGCGGCCCGCTTGGGCTTTCCCAGGCGGGTCGCCTGACCCCTGGTTCAGCCCAACAAGTTTCAAACTTGGCAGAATTGGTCCCTGAGCTTGTACGCGATGTTTCGGCTACTTTTCTCGACCCGTAAACCCCCAAACTTGGTTTTTAAGAACCTTAGGACATTTACCAACATGGTAATGTCCTCGGATAACTTTGCGCTCAACCGAAAAGCCATGAAATTCGACGTTGACGCTTTTAGTCCCTTAAGTACGGTTTTGGCCATAACTTTCTCATACGTTGACGAAACTTCATGAAATTTTTACCACATATTCTAGTGAGTATATTTTAGCTTTACAAAGCTTCGGGTCTGCCAAAAGTTCACTCAGAGGTATAAATTCAACATGTTGACACTTTTGGCCCCTATAGTTTACAATACTTCACTTTTGTGCAATTTCCGCGTCGTATGATCCATGAACCATCCGTTTAAGGTTATAAACATTATGTGGGGTTATCATAGAGCCTATTTATCCATTGTTGACACTTTGGACCCTTATGTTCCATAGTTTTCACTGTTTGTCACTTTTAGTCCTTCTAAAGTATGTTTTCACATACCGGAACCTTATGACACGTGTCAAGACATTATTGGACGAAATTTTTCGAGGTGTTACATCCTCACCCCCTTAAAAGAAATCTCGACCCCGAGATTTACTCAAACAAATGGGGATATTTTTCTTTCATCGTGGATTCCACTTCCCACGTGTATTCGGGTCCTCTATGGGCATCCCACTTGACCTTAACAATAGACACGTGCTTCCTTCGAAGTTTCTTTACCTGTCGATCCTCAATCGACAAAGGTTTTTCAACAAACTTTAGACTCTCGTCTATGTGTATATCCGTATGCGGTATAACCAGTGAATCGTCAGCGAAACACTTCTTCAAATTACAGATATGGAACACATTATGAATAGCGCTAAGTTCCTCAGGCAAGTTTAACTTATAAGCGACTGCCCCGACACGTTCGATTATCTCGAAAGGTCCTATGTATCTCGGGCTTAGCTTGCCTTTCTTTCCAAATCGCATTACACCTTTCCAAGGTGATACCTTAAGCAACACTTTATCACCTACATCGAAGTGAAAATCCTTGCGCTTAGGATCCGCATAACTTTTCTGCCTATCCCTGGCAGCTTTCAAACGATCGCGAATCTGCACGATCTTGTCTGTCGTCTCAAAGACGAGATCTGGTCCAGACAACTGGACATCTCCAACTTCTGCCCAACAAATGGGCGATCTACACTTCCTACCGTATAAGGCCTCAAAAGGCGCGGCCCTAATACTAGTATGGTAGCTATTTATATAGGAGAATTCTATCAAGGGTAGGCGGTTATCCCAACTGCCACCTAAATTAATCACACATGCTCGAAGCATGTCTTCCAATGTTTGGATGGTACGCTCACTCGGTCCGTCTGACTGCCAACCGTTATGTGATAGCGCTTCATGACTTATTGGCGAAACATATCCTTTAATCCTTAGGGTGTGATACATTGCGAGCTCTGCCAAGCTCCTTAAATAAGTTTTAGCTCATAAGTTATTTGATCTTGATATATTTGATTACTTCGAATGATTTCATACATTCAGAGCTTACTAGCCTGACAATTAACAAATTGGAGGTTTGCTATTTCCATGAATCCTTGATTCTCTGCCGAATACTGGCAACTTATAGATGGTTATGGATTTGCTCGATCTTATTCGTTGTTTCCAGGGCAACTTTTAGATCCTGATAATTGGACTTACCAATTTTCTGTCTAGCAATAGATGTTTAACATCTTATCTATACAAGGTCTCCCAAAAGAGCAGCGTTGATACTTATATAACAACTATTACCGAAAAGCTTATCTTAAGGCGATATGGTTATTCCAATCACTGCTTGACTAATCTCAAAGAATAGTTGTTCCTTACAGCTAGTCGAATAAATCGACGATCCTGGCAGCAATCTGGGGATTCCTAGTTATTGCCTAAATAGGGTTGCGGTAATCAATGCATAAGCAAGATGAACCGTCTTTCTTATTTACTAAAAATCGGAGTTCTTAGAACCTTGAATTTTGGCATTACGAAACCTTATCCAAAACTTATTTATTTGGCTCTTAGTTCTTCCTATTTCGCTGGTAATAACAGATATAAGATTCTTACAATAACTGTAGCCCTAAGCGGGATGTTTGTCCTAACATCCTCTTGCCTCTCAGAAGGTAACCATGGTAATTCTTATAAGGAAGCTAATTATGATACATAGAGATGTCAGAGATTTACGCATTCTCAGGCTTTAGCTTATTTATTGATTTCGGTGTCAGATAAATGACATATTCCCTTTACCATTGCAAAGATGCCCTAATCAAAGATACTTATAAGGACATTTTTATATTGGATATCTCCTTTGAATACTACTAGTCGACTTTAGTACAATATGACAATTGGGATATCTTCGGGGATCCCATGCATTAAACCTCCATACTGATCAGGCATGGAAGCAATCTATGGGACACACTAGGATACGCAAATCCTCATATGGTACTCTTATCAAACATAGTTTGGCATTCGCAGACGATAGAAAACAATGAGAAAAAAATAATAAAATAAAATAATTAATATATATTGTCGTACTCTTTCTGGGGAAGAGTACTCCAGATTCTTATGAAAGGATTTTCTTCGAGGATGGGAGAGAGGTCATTAAAGATTCCATTGGTAACTTATACCTCATATTTAATATATGGAGTCCTTATGAATGTAATCCAGAGTTTGCTAAGCTTATGGTTTGCTAAAGATTTATTATCCCTTGCATCAATGCAAAAATACTTGGCAGTCATTATCAATGCTAAATGGTATAGGACGTACCTATTGCTATTATCGATGTGCACTGTCTCAGGTATTCAACCGGTAGTCTAGGCGGTTCCTTTCTTATCCTTTCCAGACCTAGCTGCTCCTTTCTTGGCAGCCTTAGGGCAATTAGTACTGATGTGCCCCTTTTCACCACAGCTGAAACAGTTTGCATCCTTCATATCCCTACATTCGTGGGACTGGTGGCCAGTTCTTTTACAGATGCCACATTGCTTTATCTTTTGGCTTAATCGACACTGCCCCCAATGTCTTCTTTTACAGGTTTTGCATGTAGGCTTTTTGTTGGAATCCTGTTGGTTATTGTTGAGCTTGGATTTGCTCTTCTTAGGATTCTGAGAGTTATCCTCCTCCCTTTGTCTTTTGTCATTAGTTTCATTCATGAACGACTTTTGTCTCACTACATCTTGAGTGAGAGACAAGGATAGATCTACAGCTGATCTGTAGTTGATTGGCCTTGAAGCCTTAACATCCCCTTTTATTTCTGGTGCCAAACCACCGATGAAACGCGCAATGCGTTTTGGTTCCGGGGTGATTAAATAGGGTACTAGTCTAGATAGGGAGTTGAAGTCGGTAACATATTGCTGACAATTTAGGTTTTTCATTGTGAGGTTCAGAAAATCTGTCTCCACCTTTTCCACTTCGTGCTGTGGACAGTAGTTCTCTTTGATAAGGTCCACAAACTTGGACCATCCCATAAGGTATAGGGAAATTTTCCCCGTGGACTGCATCATGGTCTTCCACCATACTAGAGCCTCTCCTTTAAAAGATTGTGATACAAATTTTACTACGTCCTTATCAGCACAATCGCTGATGTCCACAACCGTTTCCATTTCCTCAAGCCATTCCATAGCATCAACTGCTCCTTTTTCGCCATTGAAATCTCTGGGTTTGCATGAGACGAAATATTTGTAGGTGCACCCGCCCTCAGTTGAACGGGGCTTATCATAGAGTACTAATTCCTGAGGTTCGCTCTTTTCATCTGAAGGGTGAACGGAGCTCTCCTTACGAGCTGATGTACGCGTTTCCGTATGGCTCTTTGAGTGAGTGACACTCGGTTCCTTTTTGTTCTCAAGGACCTTATCCACAACTTCACTAATTGCTGCGCTAATCAAGGCCTGAAGAGTAGTGCCATTAACATTTATATTTATATTTGCATCCTTGTTTTTAGCCGCTGCATTGCTGTGTGCTTCGTCGGAAACCTCCATTCTGGAGCTTTGGTACTAACACCCAAAAATAACATGTGCTTAGATGCAAGTTATTATGGAATCATCGTAATGGATGATTTATAAGGTCATGGTATTACTAAACCATAATAGCTGTTTGGTTTATAACTTCCTTATAGTATGCTACTAGAAAGTATGCCAATTATATTTAGCCTAGGTCAAAAAGGACCATCAATTGCGTTTATGGTTTGGACCGAGTCCATTACCTTTTGACTGGGGGTCACAATGTCACAACTGTCCTTGTCATAACGACAATCTTTAGATAGTTGGAAGGCTTGTCATGGAGGACATTAATAATCATAGGCCCGAAGGCCTTGTCACAAAGGACATACAAAATGTGGTACATAAGGCATTAATATATAAGCCGCACTCTTATTGGATCAGAGATCTTAAGGTTCGAACATAGTCCTTCACCTTTGGATAGAGAGTCAAAGACTACAACCGTCATCTTGTGGGAGATAATTTATTTTGCCACAAAGGCTAGTCAATGTACACCATTCTGACTAACTAGATAATTGTGAGCCCCGGGGGAGTCAGCCATGGTGAAACCTTGAAGGCCAACTAACCATGAAGTAGTAGCTTACTTAATTATAGGGAATTGTCGAACTTGATAATTTAAATAGCCATGGTGCAAACAAACCATATAGGCCAATAGATAGTATTTAGTTTATTTGATCATGTTTTGCCTAGGTTTTTAAATAAACCATCTTTGGCGTTTTTAAATGGAATAAATCCTTTATACTTACTAGACAGGGGACATAAGTCACGACTGTCAACGTCATAGCGACATCTTTTATAGCACAACGGCTTGTTCCATAGGACTTTTCGATGGCACAGATGCCTTGTCACTGGGGAAATTTTTAATACATAATCAATGATTCCTCTGGATCGGAAAATTTCATAATTCCTTGTCTTGACAAGAAGTTATGAAATAAAACTATCGTTTTCATGTATGCATCCTTGCCCGTAGGTATACATCCCAGGTGGATGTTTAGATGTGTACATCATGTTCGACGTTTATTAGTCATGATTCCTATCGATCATATAGGCTAATTAAGCGGGTTTGGGAGTTCCTAATATATAAAGGTGACAATCGCGATTTTATCGCATCACTGTTGTCGGGAGTGTTAACACGTTTTCAAGTGTTAATCAGGATCTGAATCTCTTCTAAACAGGTTTTACCGTCTTAGCAAGGTCTTCAATGACATTCAAGCTAGGTCAAACCTTTTAAGATTCTCCTTTAATACATACACTTAACAGAAAGGAATAATGTTTATTTTATTCAGGATTTTTATCATAAATCCTAATTTTATAAGTTTATGATAGCACAAATGGCCTAGTCGCGTAGACAAGTTAATTTATAAGCCATGATCGTCTGGGATCAAGGCATTTAGTAATAGCACAAAAGGCTTAGTCACGCGGACAAGTTTAATTTTATAAGCCATGATCGTCTGGGATCAAGGCATTTAGTAATAGCACAAAAGGCTTAGTCACGCGGACAAGTTTAATTTGTAAGCCATAATTTCTGAGAGTCGAGGCATTACAATTTATCCTAGTTATAAAACATTACGGATATTGAGGTGGCACAAAGGCCTAGTCACAAGGACATTTATAAATTATAAGCTAGGATTTCAGAGAATCGAAGCCTTGAGGTTTGAACATAGTTCATTACCTTTTTCTTGACAGGGAGTCATAGACCACCACTGCTTTTATTAAAATTTCTGGCCCGTGGGCCTATCAATTGACATCTCGTAAGATGTTAAGACATATAGTCATTGCACTGATGATACGCTCAGCGGTCACAATAATGACATGACGCCATGATCAGTGTCATTAATTTAATCAACTGTCGTTCAGTGGTCATAATGATGACATGACGGCAGGATTAACACTTAATTTATATCAACTGTCATTCAGCGGTCATAATAATGACATAACGACAGGATTAGTACTTAATTTAAATCGAATGTCATTCAGCGGTCATAAAAATGACATGACGACCAGATTATCGTCTAGAGGGCTTTTGAGCATAGCTCACCCCCTTAGGACAGGGAATCTCAAAAGATTCACAACTGTCGATGTCGCAATCGGACAGTGTATTATAGCTCGTGGCACTTCATCCTTAAGGGATGATTATTTTACTTACAGGGAGTTTTAAATAAATCCCAATTTTCAAATTTTATTACCCGTAGGCATCAAGTCATTATCAGACTTGTATACAGATATAATCTGCAGATAATTTATAAAAAGAGTGGCTTGTGTGATTTTACGGTCACGCTTAGCCAGGAGTGTTAACGTGTTTACATATGTTAACAGAGATTTGAATCTTTTCAACCAGGTTTTACCATATTGGCCAGGCCTTTTATTAAGACATTCAAGCTAGGTTTTGCCTTACTAAGATTCTTGTTAAATGGCAAATCAAATAAAAATTGATATTTTCCATTTATTTAATATTTCTTATTTAGAATGAAAATCCAAACGAAATCATTCCATTATATAAAAGTAAAAGTATAAAGTTGCCCTAAGCGGGACTTGAAAGGAATAATGTTGTCCTCGCAGGGACTGAAAGATAAATATGCCCTTATAAGGACTAATAAGGAAACGATCTTCAGTAAAAGGAGCTTCTTCTTCATTTTATTTCTGAATGCTTTCTCCTTGGATGTTCATTTCACTTTAGCCGTGGCACGAAGCTCAGCATCTCGGGACTCCGGTGTGGAGAACTCCTATTACGGCTCCTTCGCTTGGCGACGTATCCAATATATAAAATAATTGGAAGCAGTAAAATACAGATTAGAATCGGGAGTATTCCTATGTTAAGTCTAGACTCAGAAGGTTAATGAATGTGCTATTGTGTCATTGAGATTAAACACTAAGGGCTAGTGTTTAATTCACTCAATGTTGGCTCTGATACCAACCTGTCACACCCCGAATTTCCACGTGTCACCGGTGGGCCCGGTGGGGGTAACGTGACGTAGTTGATAACATCATAGTCAAACAACACAATATATAAATGCACAGCGGAAGCAGAAATAGATTCATTTCAACTTTACATAAACGTAATGTTTAATATCACAAGTAGTTGAAACGGATCCACAGGCGGATCAAATAAAATAAGATAAATGTTCAACAGACTTTAGACGCCTAGAACTTGCAAGATTCCTTACTAACGCCCTGAGCAGCTTCCAGCCTATTACGTACTTGTACCTGTCACTTAGACTTTGGAAAATACGTCAGTTTTCACTGGTAAATACACTCAACTGACTCATTTGAAAAGAGTTTATGAAAATTGGTTTAGGCGCACAAGGCACAAAACTATTTTGACACTTGATTAAAATGCACAAGGCAAGATTAATCTTTTATACTTGGGACAAACTATATCTCATGTTATCAGTTTTACATAACTTGCTCTACATGCGGGGCCCGGTCCTATGCCGGTTCAAGATTAACCGACACACCACTATTCCCTTATTGGGAATCCCTTATTGGGTATAATCAAATAATAAGCATGAAGCATCTGTCAGGTGTATGCCTACACCCCGTGCTTAGGTCGTGGCCATTGCAATTAATGAGTCAAGGATATCCAGGACACGGTCGCATTAATCCCCAATGTTTCAGTCAAGCAATACGAATTAAAAACAGGTTATTTGGATTTCCCGACACATTGGTCTTTGAATCCCATACCTGACCATGCGGTATTTATATTACCGTATCCCAAGCCCGTAATAGGGAAAATAAGTTAAGAGTATTTACCTGAGCTAGCTCCTGTCTTAAATGGCAAGAATTATAATAACTCAGCCGTATTCACTTAAGTAAGCGTAGGTACAATTTACCGGAAGGCTCTAGTCTGGAACGATGGTATAAATAACCAATTAGATTACTAACGGGTCTTTAATTAAGCCTAAGCTTAGACCGGTTAGTTTTAAGGAAATATATGGTTCAAGCGCACGATTAAGCGAAGACCGGATAGAACGTTATTTAGACCCGACAAGTTCAATTACTTGTATAATATGGGTATACTAAATACATTCTGGATTTTGAGACAAAAATGATAACGTTTGACCCGTTTCGGTCAATCTACGCAAACTAGTTACGTAAACCGAACCGAACGCAAAAAGGGCGATACGGGTAGTCAAATGATTCAAATGCAAGTTCCCTGATATAATATGCTTTAATTATGATATAATATCAGTAAGTTATGTCCTATATTGCCCGGAATAATTTTAAACCCAATTTACGCCTTAAAAGGGTATTTTGGTCATTCAAAAGATCATAAAAGAGTAAATTTAGAAATCTGAGTTTCGGGTCTGGTTCATACAGTAAATATACTTAATATAACATATTATATCAGTAGGGTATGACCCATATATCAGATTTATCATTTAAAACCAAACTATGCACCGTAGGGGTATTTTAGTAATTTCACAAGGGCTAAAACTGCCAAAACTGGAAGTCTGAGTTTATATACTTATACTTACTGTTATTATATGAAAATATGCTAACTACATCAGTAGGTATAAGTCTTATATGTTAAAAATAAGTATAACGCTTACTATGCGTTAAAAACGCTAAAAATGCGATTTAAGGGCGTTTTCGGGTTTTCACAATAAATCTGAGATTTTTATATTTCCAGAATACTTAAAATAATTTATTTAACATTTAAAATCAGTAGAAAAAGGTTTCGGGTCAAAAGGATGTGTAAAACTCATTTTATGGCTTAAACGGTCAAAACCGACATAACCCGAAATAACTAGGCGATCTAGGATCCGTTCAGCCAAAAATTTATTAAAAATCATCAAAATTCCCAGAATATTATAATACATCAGTTGGTAAAAAGTTTTGCATCAAAACGTGGCCAGAAACGGGTTCTACACGAAAAGGGCCGTTTATGTAAATTTATAATATAGTTTTACGCTAACGGCCATAACTCACAATCTGGACCACCAACTGATCCGAAATTTTCGGTGCAAGTTTATATATTAAAAATAAAGATTTCTACTCTTTCACTTTTCCAAAAATCACGTTTTATAACAAAAAGGGCAAGATAGTCAACTTTATGCATAAATCGGAAACATGCATTCGAATAGGCTAGGCGTAGACTCAATCAACGAAAATTCCAGAAAGTTTAACAAAATAAAAATAGTCAAAAATACTTTCCAATACAGATCTCGAACATGCATGCACGGATCCGAACCGATAGTTTACGAAAAAGTCGATTATTAAGACTTTCGGTTCCAATCCGGGTTTACACTAAAGATCGTCGAGTTGATCGTGGTAAAATACATTCTTATATTCATAATAAAGCTTTCTATGAAGATCAAACAGATTGCATGTCATCTATATCATTATTTATGTCATTTTTCACAAAAATCGCTTCTGTTGACTTTTTAGAAATAGGTTTGACTCGACATTTAGCATGCATGTAGTGGGAATCAGAGAGTACCCTTTAGAGGGTTTGTTTCCCACATAAATACCAATCTATAACAAGTTTCAATTCGAGAAATGACTGAAAGAAATCCGTTTAATCGGAAAGTCAAAGGTTATGAACACCCAGTTTGACTTTTATCAATAATCACAACAAGAACGGATTAAAGAACGAATTGAAAGCTTACAAGGGTCCTATAGGTGTTTAGAGAACACTAGAAGTCGGCCTTGTTGATCAGATTAGCTCCAGAAGTCTTGCCTTGAAGGTTCTTGATAGAGAGAGCTTTTGTTTACAAATGCAAGTGCCAAGAACATTGATCAAATCTGATTTAAAGCCACAAATTCGAGGTTACTGTTGTAGTAGCCATGCATGGCTTCTAATTGGTGCAAAAGGAGGCAAGAACCAGCTGTAACAAACCCAAAATCGGACCCAAATCGACCCAAAATGAGTTTTCTGTCGCTGGCAGCCCCACGCGGCCCGCTTGGGCTTTCCCAGGCGGGTCGCCTGACCCCTGGTTCAGCCCAACAAGTTTCAAACTTGGCAGAATTGGTCCCTGAGCTTGTACGCGATGTTTCGGCTACTTTTCTCGACCCGTAAACCCCCAAACTTGGTTTTTAAGAACCTTAGGACATTTACCAACATGGTAATGTCCTCGGATAACTTTGCGCTCAACCGAAAAGCCATGAAATTCGACGTTGACGCTTTTAGTCCCTTAAGTACGGTTTTGGCCATAACTTTCTCATACGTTGACGAAACTTCATGAAATTTTTACCACATATTCTAGTGAGTATATTTTAGCTTTACAAAGCTTCGGGTCTGCCAAAAGTTCACTCAGAGGTATAAATTCAACATGTTGACACTTTTGGCCCCTATAGTTTACAATACTTCACTTTTGTGCAATTTCCGCGTCGTATGATCCATGAACCATCCGTTTAAGGTTATAAACATTATGTGGGGTTATCATAGAGCCTATTTATCCATTGTTGACACTTTGGACCCTTATGTTCCATAGTTTTCACTGTTTGTCACTTTTAGTCCTTCTAAAGTATGTTTTCACATACCGGAACCTTATGACACGTGTCAAGACATTATTGGACGAAATTTTTCGAGGTGTTACACGATACCTGCACCATGTTATCGCGTCATCTATCGCACCGCGGGGTACCAGCAGGGAGAAGGTCAACCTTAGTGACCTTTTCTTTCTATACTGCCTCATTCGCCGCCAGCCCTGCGATCTAGCAGCCTGCCTGGCAGATTACTTTGCCACAGCATAGCACCGGCAGCTCCGCGGGCGGCTGCACACTGGCTCATACATCACCGCCATTGCACGCTCGCTAGGGATCGTGCCCGAGCATGATCCGCTGCTGTCCGATCCGATCCCGTCATCCAGGTTGGGCCGCGCGTCAGTATCTAGCATGCAGATCACCCGTACCTTTGATGTTGGTCTGAGGTTCAAGGGTCGTGACGGGCTGATTTGGTAGCCGGAGGTGTTGCCGGAGGTCATCCCGGTTGTTATTGAGGTGAGGCCTGGAGTGTTAGCCCCTCTTGATGTTCAGCAGGCCGCTCGGCAGGCTCAGCTACAGGCTCTGGGCCTCGATCAGCCTCAGGACGAGCCTCAGGCTCAGGCTCAGCCTCAGGATCCGGCTCAGGAGGAACAAGTCGAGGATATCCCGTTACCACCAGTTCAGCCAGCTCCTGAGCCGCCACAGTACCCACAGCACGTTTACGCTGACCTGCCTCCGGCAGCGCGTGAGGTGGCTCGGGACTTCGACCGGCGCCTCAGACGTCAGGGCGCACGCATTGACTGGATCGTCGAGACGCTCGTTGATCTACGAGAGCTCGCTGGGTTGCCTCCACTTCCCCTCCCACCGTCCCCACCGCACGAGGATTAGTACCTTACTTTGTGTGTTTAGTGTTTTGTTATGTATTATGTACTCAGTTGTACCTTTTTGTTTTGTATTGTATGTACAAACTGATATACATATATATATTGCAGTTAATCTTCTATTTACATCACGTTGGTTTTGGATTGTTTACGTTTAATTCTTATGTCTTTCTGTACATTTTATTTAACGTGTTCGTTTAATTTAACAAAATAAACAACGTTAAGAACTTATATTATACACATTCTATAAAAATAATGACGTAATGACGTAATTATAAAACAACTATGAATTATATGTAATAAAACTAAAATAAAAATTTTTCCTCCAAAAATCTCTACCAAACTAATTCAACCAAAAATCCCTACCAAACTAACCCACATCAACCCACATCCCATCTGTTTAAAAAAACATCCAAAGCGCCGCGCTATCGCCAAAGCGCCCCGCTTTGGCCATAGCGCGCCCGCTTTGGCCATAGCGCGGCGCTTTGGATGTGCAAAAAGACTTCTGTCAGTCCTTGTCTGTTGACCAAGACCAAAGCGCCCCGCTTTGGCCATAGCGCGGCGCTTTGGATATGCAAAAAGACAAATGGCGTGTGCGAATAGAACCACCCTGATAAATAAGTTTAGCCATTAAAAAAATATAAACTCTAGATAGTAACCAATATTCTATTTAAGGCACTTAATTTATATTATTTTAACATTTATTAAAAAGTCATAAGAAAATAATAATATTGGAATGTAAGCGGTTTTTGTTGTTAGAAAAAGTGTAAATTGTTATAAATATATTATATTATTATGGTTATCAACTCCTAAAATAGACTGACTTCTTCTCCAAGTTTTATTCTGCTATATATACTACATTGTATCTCTTGTATTAGATATCTATCAATAAAATATCAGTCTATTTCTCCCTACATCTCTTTCTCTTATGGTTTGCTATTAGGCTAGTAGGTCGTTGTTTCACAACACGTTATCAGCACGAAAATGTTCTCTCTAAAACTCGTAGTTCAATGCCGCTACCACAACCATCCCACACATCTCGCTGCTCTGACTGGATTCAGAAGTTTATGGATTCATGAGGCACCGCTGATTGGAAAGAATTTAAAGTGGTTCAAAACCTACTATGTTCCACCACCGAAAAGATGATATTATGAGGTAATTCTTTGATCCCTTTTATTAATTTTAGAGTTTTGCATACTATTTTAAACTTGACAACAAAACGTAAAAACATAAAACTAAAATCAACTGGGATTTAAATTTAATTTTAAACTACAATTTGCATTGTATGTAGTATATATAAATTAGAATAGCTTAGACGGTGGTTTAAATAGGTATATGTTGCATTTAAAAAGATATATAATACCGTTAATATCAGAATAGATAATAAAATTGGAATTTAAATGGTATATCATCAACAGATTAAATATGATGGTT
Source organism: Helianthus annuus (assembly GCF_002127325.2). Lineage (NCBI taxonomy): Eukaryota > Viridiplantae > Streptophyta > Magnoliopsida > Asterales > Asteraceae > Helianthus > Helianthus annuus. The sequence goes on from NC_035445.2 coordinate 140,109,339, forward strand.
ATAGATGGAGATTTTAAGGGATAAATCTTTATATAGTATGGTGTCACATCTTTCTTTTAAGGGATCAATCTTTATGTTATTATTAGATATTTGAAATAAATAGAGATTTAGTAATACTAGCAATTAACTAATTAAAATATAAAAGAAGTATTTTCTTTGATACGATTCAAATTTGTAATGTTTATATGCTAATAACTTTTTGTAAGTTTTAGGTTTAATTTTTATATTTTTATTTTATAAAGAAGTTGATTTTTTTATATTTTTCTTTTATAAAGAAAGTTCATATATGCCGACTTCTAATTTTCAACTATATCATGTCGATGAATTCAAATAAAAGATATATGTAATCCCTAATATATAATTTATAGCACCTTTATTCTAGGAATTTAAGATTTCAATATATTTTATTAAATATATTCAACAAACAAGGGTATGGTATTTAACAACTCAATAGTTATACTTTTTACTAATATTTCCTATATGGACTTTGGGTATCAAAGGAAATGGTTTAATCCCTTTAACTTCATCTAACCCTATTTTTAGTGGTTTTTGGTTGAAAAATAAAATAATAATGTATTCGGTCTCTTAACATCCGGTTAACATGTTAACATACAACCCATTTAATGTCCCTTTATACTAGGAGGGAGTGGTTTGCAATCTCGGTTAACATCTTATGTCATCATTAACACCTCAAATGTTAGAGTACATCCCATGGCCTAAAAGTTAACAATATTCATAGTCTTTTCAAACGGATTTGAAATCTTGATAAACGATTTCAAGAAAGTTATCCACTCCATATATTTGTGACCTCATGATAATGTGTTTTCGTCAAATGATAATTCATAAATTATGGAATCAAATTTCAAAAGTTACTTAATGGATCATGAAATAAATAACAATTTTATCGTGGAGAAATTATTTTATTATCTAATTTATATTTGTTATAGATGATCATTAAATTTGAATTCATCTGATCTAAAGATTTAATCATATTTTATATTCGTGGATACCATCTATAAGTGTAATTTTGATATGATTCGAACATGTTAAATGTTTGTGTGGTAGAGACTATTTTATAAATTAACTTGAGGAGTAGTATATGGTTATATGTTATTATAAAGTGTTTTATATGTTAACATATTATATTGTGTTTCATATAATTTAAGTTTATATTATATATTGTATTGTATTCTGTATGCTATCATTTATTTATATATATTGTGTTGAATATATATATAATGAAAACCAAAGTTGGTTGTTTTATTATCACTCTCATAAAAACATATAAATATGTTTAGATATGACACTTTAGTGTCGTATTCCCCAAATCTTATTATCAAGTTATAAAAGGTCATAATATTTTAGACGGATAAAATTATACGTCTCATATATGTAATTACTTCTCAACTGATGTCATGTGAAGAGAATATTATTTATGTAGAAAATATGGATAACAATTTTCCATATATCACACGTGAGACATGCTCCCGAAGTAGCAATATCATTGAGAGGATATTAACAGGCTGAAACGATTTTATATCCGTGTGGCCGAGTAAATAATGAAAAGCTATCAAGTTTGTCCTGATTATTCCATTCCCTGAAGTAGATGTGATTATATGATGATCATTGAAAATTTCATAGACATAATTGAGAAATTTGTAATGGTGGTCATGTTAATAATGAGATCGATAATCAGAAGTACTATGATAGCTAAGTTGATAATGAGATTGACCATCAGATGTTATGATAGCTAGGTTAATAATAAGACAACTATCAGAATTGTAAAAATGTCATAATGAGATTGAACACTAGATGTGACAAATTATGAGAGTGATTATATGAGAACATAATGTGAAGAAAGGATACCAAGTAATATAACATGATACTTTCAAATGATAACACATTATTATCTCACATTTTATGTTATTGATCATTAACCAGAAGTTTATGGATCATAATTAATTAATTAATTGGCATGACCGGTTAGACCACACCGTGTCAATGATGATGTGAAATGTATTGAAGAACTAGAAGATTCTTCAAGTTGGTAATCGCATGCAACATTTGTTCTCAAGGGAAATTCATTATTTACCAACCAAAGTATGGTGAGAATCCCTAGATATTCTGGAAATGATTAAAAGATTTGCATATCCCAACATGATACCATTTAGTATTTTAAAATCGATGCATCGTCTAAATGGTTATCAAATCCACAACCTGAAGTTTGTGCGATTGTGGCTTAGCTAATGTGATAGCAAGCATATTAATCTAGATCAATATATTTATTTAGTATTAACGAATTTGATTCCCGAATTATTAACGATCATTGGAATAAGTATTACACTATTACTGTTGAGATGATCACTAAACGTCTACTATTGATAACAAAGCCAATGATCATGAGATGAGCAAAAGTTCATTTAGGTACATATAATTTCACATATAGTACCATCAATTCACATCAAGCCAATAAGTTATAGTTCTCCCCATACAGTTGGTTTTGGTCAGGAACCAAAGATGTCTCATCAAAGATTTTGGTTGTGCGACATATATTGAAACTAATCCACCACACCGCACAAAGATGGGACTTCTAAAAGGGTCGAGAATATATGTTGGGTAAAAAAAAATAATTGTCTATGGTTAAATAGTTAAAGCCATTGGTGAAAGATTTGCTTACGGCTCATTGGTTTTCACCTTTGTGAATGAATGTTCCTAACATTAGGGGGAGATAACACGCAGTTGAAAAATGAAAAGTGGAATGAATTATCATGTCATCTTGATCCTCAGAATATAAACGGTGAACCAAAAGTTCAAAGGATAATTCATTTACCAAAATTAAATAACAAATTACCAGACAAATTCACTGACCTAAATAGAGTGACTAATTAAGTCACATAATCAACTGCTTATGCTCCAATTAAGATGAGTGTCCTAGAAGGACAACCACATGTTTGTAATGAGTCTATTGCACGTCTGAAGCGCGGTAGACTAGTCGATTCCAATAATAAAATTCCTCGAAAGTTGGAGCAACTAATTAAGATGGTCAAGTCGAGGTTATAGTAATAAAATCTTCTGGAAAGATAGTAGACATGATGGTTCAAGAAGAACCACAGGTACCTGAAAATAAAGAGATCTCGATAAGTTGTATCATGTCTAAGATATGTATGGAATCGAAATAAAATCGATGTCATTATACTTTTGTATATTATAGCGCTTGTAATGATGAAATGATGAGGATCAAGATTTAAGATCTGCCTATGAATGAAAATACATAAATGATTGGCCAAAATGGAAAGACGCAAAGTATGGCAGATTTAAATTCTCTAATGAAATGGAAAGTTTTCGGACCAACAGTCCATACAACCGAATTTGTAAAGTATGTTGGATATTAATAGGGCTTTTATGCGAATCATGTGAAAATCAAAGTAAATGAGATAAGGCAAATATGATGCACAAGGATTTTCACAAAAACCCATGATTGATTATAATGAGACATATTCTCTAGTGGTGGATGTAATGACTTTCCAATATTTTATTAGTCTGGTAATATAAAGAGAGAATTGATATGCGTCTTATGAATATTATGTATCACTTGATACTAAAAGTTTACATGAAAGTCCCTCAAGTATTTGAATTATCAAAAATCATGTAAAATGAGTTCTCGAAAACGATATGATCGTTGTATACAAATTCATATTTGAATAGGTTGAATATAATTGGAACTCCTGATGAGTATCGTAAAGCATTTAAGTGCTTATAAGGTGAATTGATACATCTTAACGATGTAATTCTTGTGCACCAAGAAACATACATAGAAAACTTGTACCCGATGATTGTGGTATCTCAATAAATAGTGTACACGCATGGTACAATATGGATTTCGAAGATAAAAGCAAGTGTTCATGACATTTTTGCATATGATATAGATATCTATGTGTTAAATGGGCAAATTTTATGTAGCAAAACGTCTAAAGAGTGAAAGCACAAACATATTTGGATAAGATGGAACAAATTCACTCATGGATTGATAATGCTAGAAGTATTGATGTCAAGACCTCAAGAACATACCATATGAAGTTGATAAAATATGTATGGACTAAAATAGTCGAGTCGAGTGTTGTACAACTCGAGATATTCGCATAAAGAGGGATATAAGTTTGATTAAATTAGCCATGTTTTATCAACATTCTACTTTTAAAAGTTCACTATAATCGCAGTTTACAGTGATGATGTTTAGGCATCATCGAGAGAAACTGTCGAGCTTTTAGAGGAAGAATTTTTTTTAATGACCTTGGCACGATCTAATTATTACTCGAACTACAGTTCGAGTATATATGTAATTATATTTTTATCAATCCCTCAAGTACATCTAGAAGATGATGTTGGGATATTTTAGTATGGACATAGTTGAACCTTAAAGTATGTTAAAGGTTCTTAAGTCACTTGTTATAAGAAATGCCTGTTATCATCTCCTACCGAAGTAGAGATTCTCATTCTAGAAGTACCATCGTTAAATGCATATGTGCATTAATATGTTTTGCTAACTATGTATGGTTATAATATCTTTCACTTGAGCTTATTGTCATGATATAACCTTTGTCAAGCGAAGAGACATTGGAATGAGTTCAACAAAATATTTCAGATGCATGAATGTAACTAAACACAGTCCTGGACATATGATATTTTTTGGAATGAGGCACCTAAAGTCTCGTTAGAAGATTATACAACATTGATCAACATAAATGACTGCACATTAAGGGATTGAGCGACAAATCATTGACTACAAAAGATTTGTTCGACTTTCAAGGAAGATGGGCACACGTCACTTAAAGGATACATGCTAAAATGAGGGGGAGACTTATTCAAGTTGCACTCTTTTTCCCTCACTAAGTTTTGTCTCATTTGAGTTTTCTTAGTAAGGTTTTTAATGAGGCAACATACATGATCCCGAAGTATCATGAGAAGAAAATACGCGCTGCACTCTTTTTCCCTTAGCTAAGGTTTTGTCCCACTGGGTTTTCCTAAGAAGGTTTTTAACGATGCAGCATCTCAAAGCGTATTAAGTTGATAACCAAAGGGGAGTGTTATAAATATATTATATTATTATGGTTATCAACTCCTAAAATAGACTGACTTCTTCTCCAAGTTTTATTCTGCTATATATACTACATTGTATCTCTTGTATTAGATATCTATCAATAAAATATCAGTCTATTTCTCCCTACATCTCTTTCTCTTATGGTTTGCTATTAGGCTAGTAGGTCGTTGTTTCACAACATAAATAATTTTATTGGAACAAAATTAAAACTCAATTCTTATATCTTGATTTTATATTTTAAAACTCAATTCTTATATCCTTGATTTTATATTTAAAAAAAAAGTTATTAAATGTCACTTTAAATAACATCAATATATTTTCTAAAGATAGCTACGAATGTAGTGATTTTGTTGGTGATGTTATATCTCTAAGCCTCTTGTAGTTAGATACATGATTCCATGACAACGTATTGTATTTACTTTTGCTCATACATCACATGATCACACTTTCTTTCCATTAACGCAAACAAAAATTAGATGTAATATGCGAGTATGCGACCATACACGCGTACCAATTTTCCGTTCGTGTATCAATAAAAATATCTATTTAGTGATAGTTACATGGTAAAAAACTAAAAACCAACTCATGTGACATGGACTCGTGCATCGTCCGTTTTATTTGTGTATCAATATTGAAATGATAACTCAATAGTCTTTGTATCAGTATCGAAATTTACAAACATATATGTGATACTCGAACAATAAGTTGTGAAAAAAAAATTCATTAGTTTATATAAAGGGTTGAACCAATAGTTTAAGGGATATCACTTTAAGGGATGTATAACTTGAGTCAAACTTCAAAACCAGTGATCGATCATTACCGGTTGCATGATATTTTGTTTCATTGTGGTCGACTTCAAATTCCACTTTGTTGTCACGTTCTGGACTTAGCAAATATAAAACATACACATGTGTCCAATCCAATGAGCATACATTAGGCATGTACATACATACTCCTCATTATTGTGAAGACGTTATCTTCACACTTTTTCGTCTTTTTGATATGTGTTAAAAATGTAAGCACGTTGTGTGTCTTATATAAATAAGTGTCATGTGTTAATGACGTAATACATAAGGGGGACGGGGCGTTCCATGATGGAGGTGTCATCACGCGTGGAATGCATGGGAACGCCGCCACCACCCATATTGATCACAAGTGGATCCTAAAACGCGTTGTAGCCATCACGCGTGAAGAAAGTTGATTGAATTCAGTTTTTTTTTTTTGAATGATTTTGACAATGTGTGGTGACTGATGGACATTTCCACTAAAATCCATCACTAGTGATGAAATAATGCTCGATGACATGGCGGAAATTGATTGGATGTTGTGAGTGATGAGTGAGTGGTGAGTGATGGACGCCCATACCCTCCTAATAGCAACACATATGACTAGGTTGTGCTTCATATGCTTTCATTTTTTAGGAGGAACATGGCGTAAAAGACGTTAAATATTTTCCAAAGGTTACACATTGACAAAATAGGTTGGTATGCACAACTATCAAAGTGATTATTTCTAGTCTTTTTTTCACCACACATTTTTAGAGAAAAAAAGTACAACTGAGCTATATGATGTTGGCAATGTCGTATTATGTTGTTAACCGAATCTTCCGTGAATTGTGTTTATATAATTTATCGTCACCTCATTTAGGGTAAGACGTGGCATGCTCCTAGGGGTGGCAATCAAACCATAACACGATAGGTAAACTCGAAACCCGATACATTTGGGGCGGGTTTGCATGCAATTTGTGATAAGATCGGTGGTTTTATGCACATTTAGGAACCTTTTCTAGTAAAAAGCTACAATTATTAAGGTCGTCGAAAAAACTCATTTTTCACCGGAAAACTCAACTTTTTAGCCGGAAACTCAAAGTTTTCGTCCCAAACTTGTGTGTAACCATAGATCAGACCTTTAGGAACATTTTTCCGATCAAAAATGTTTTTCCGGCGACCGGAGACTAACGACGTTAGGGTTCTGTTAGTTAGGGTCCATTGAAGACCAATATGTGAAAAGATAGGACCGTCAGTGGGAATTTTTTAAGTTGAAACCGTTGCCGGCCAACGGGCAATAGTTGAGATTATTAAAATCAGTTATTCCTAATTATTATGTATAGATAATCATTATTTATAGATAACTCTCCTAAATATTATTTAGTTTAATCTCTTATGCATAATTATTATTTAGTTTAATCTTTTCTACTTAATTATAGATACTTATTGTTTAGTTTAAATTTAATGTGTACTTCTCATTTATAATATTATTTATTTGATATTCTATATTATATTATCTTCATTGTTTATATTGCCTAACGTGTCATATAAAAGCTACAATTTTTTGTTTCTTTTACCCAAATTATTACTTCTTTTTGACAGGCACCTACTTTTTATTTGTAATATACATATTTACTCTTATTCTTTTCGATGATGTAATTATCTCTAATAAACTTTAAACTTTTACCATAGTATATATATTTCTAGACATAAAATCGAAAAACATTTACATATATTTAACCAGTGTAATACACATGGTTTTAAAGATATATTTTTTTTTATTATTTGGTATATAAAATTCCGTACAATACATATGGTTCATATACATATAACTTTTTATTATTTAACATATAAAATTTCATTTATTCAACCCGTGAAATAAATGAGGTTCTTAAAGATATATTATTTTATTATTTAGTATATAAATTTCATTTATTCAACCCATTTAACACACGAGGTTATAACCTAGTATGACATATAATGATTGACATACACTATTTTTGTCATCTATGTATTTTAGTATATTTTTATATACATTGTAGTTATTTGATATATCTTTATAGTGATAATGTTAAATTTTAATTAATTAGTAGTTACCTGATAGATCCCCAACCGGGTATTTTTTTTTATTTTAATTATGTGATGGAAACCAGACGAGTTTTGGGATAAGATTATCTAATCAGGTTTTGAGGTTAGGATTACCTAAACCCGTCCCAAACCCAGCCTATTATCAACCCTATATGCTCCTCTTTTGTTACCTTCTCGAATGTAATTGTTGGTATCATAGGCTATGAACGATAATCCACATCCTCGTCCCAAATCAACTGAGTTAACTGTTCAAGATGTCAACTTCTCTATTAGAGATGACCTCAATTTGTCAAGTGACATCAAAAGTTTACCTCACCAAAGTCGTGCATGTTTGTTGTTAAAAACATATACCCAAATTATATGCGTTGATAAAAAAAAGGTGTAAAAAAACATATACCCAAATTATATGCATTGATAAAAAAAAAGTGTAATAACAATATATTTAATTGCAAATACTATCATAACTAACAACGTAATAAATATTTAACTATTAATTGTTTATGAGTTGCATTGTACATGACTATATGTCTCGTAATAAATATTTAACTATTAATTGTTTATCAGTTACATTGTACATGTCTCTTAGTAAATGTTAATTGTTTATGAGTTGCATGGTACATGACTACATGTCTCGTAATAAATATTTAACTATTAATTGTTTATGAGTTACAACTAATGAGGTGGTAGTGGAGTGGTAAGGGAGAGACTCAGTGTTTTAAGGGACCCAAGTTCGATATTTGTCCTCTCCATTATTTTCTACGACACCTGGTGATGATGGGAGACTAGGTGGATGTCGCTAGTTCGATCCTTGAACTGAGCAGGTTTACCTCACCGTACTGTCATGTCTTCGGACGAGTGTTCACAGGCTTCGGCCCTAGGTGAGGGTTTTCCCTGGTTCGGAGATGAGTATATCCCGATGTGGTGAATTTTGTTAGTGACCCATTTAAAAGATTCGTTGAACGTTAAAAAATTGTTTATTAGGCTGGAGGGTGTGGGAGGCGCCATCCCTCCACCTCAGCCATCTATAGCGCCACCCCTCCGCCATCATCCATACAATCAAATTCAAAGGGGGGCATCATGGTTGAAGCGCTACCATGGTAACGAGGCGATGAATGTGTTCAGGTGGGGCCCATAACATGTCATCCAATCAACTTTTTTTTTTTAATTTTGTTTAATAGGAGGCTCAATCCCATACCGTACAAGTTAGGGGGGCATTATAAAGCTCCCTGGCTGATGTAAATTCTACATGTCGCTGACGTATCTTGATAAAATCCCTAAAGACTCCATCCCACACCCTCCAGCCTTGTACATGTCTTGTAATAAATATTTAAGTATTAATTATTGTTTATGAGTTACATTGTACATGTCTAAAATAGTAGAATCAAATGATGGTGGGTCCCAGACACGTGGGAGTAGCAGATTGATGTCAGCTGTAGGAGACAGTGTTTTCATATGTTTGGATGGGGTACGATGATGTGGTGGGTCCCACGTGGAACGTGCGTGGGGCCTCCTGAGTGGTCAATTACCCATCCCCCTATTAGGGGACATGAGATTTGTTGTGAGAGCATGGCAGCCTTTATTTTACTCCCATTTTATGATTATTTAGACCATGTGTAGTGGGGCATTATGGGGCATTATAGGGCAAAAAAAACGCCCCCTTCACCATTACATAGGGCATTATAGGGGAAAAAAAAATGCTTTGGCGTTTTAATGAAAACGCCTAATATCAAGTGTGGAAGGTTTGAATGGGTTTGACTAGCCAATGAGAAAATACTATGTTTTTTTGTTTTTTTTTTTGTTTAATGATTGGTAGGGACATTAGAGGGCATTATGCCCACTACACCACTTTTGCTATAATGCCCAAGTATGACTAGGATGCCACATGTCACATAATGCCCCATGATGGGGGCATTATAAATTGTTACCACTACACATGGTCTTACATGTGAACCCAATATTTCCCTTTTTTTCTTTAATATATTTTCTCAACATAATCACTTTTTCACACTATTTTCTTCTAGTAATTTTTAAAGGTTTTAACCAAAAAATATTATGCATAAATCTTGAGAAATTACGAAATTTAAATGATTTAAAATTATAGGGTTTTAACTAAAAATTATTTTGTATAAATCTTGAAAAATTACAAAATTTAAATGTTTTAAACTTTTCTAGTGATTTAATTTTTTGTTCATATTTAAACGAATAAAAATGTAACATGTCAATCCCATATATTTTTTCCTTTGTTATACCCCTCCTCCACCAGCGATGCCATGTATTCTCGTCCCAATCTCCACTGTCGATGACCTCAGTTATAGGAGGACTCTTGTAATAATACGTGAGATTCTAGTGAAGTGCTGGGGTTGTTAATTGTGGTTTAGATTAGAGAAGATCTTGAGTTTATATGACATGATTTTAAGTAATAAAGTTATTGATATATACACATTTGCCAAGAGTGTGAGGACCGATGCTCATCCATGTTTTTGGAAAAGCTTCATCAGCCAAAGTTCCCATCCAAACCATGAGCATGATTCTTCTTTTACTTTCAAGCCATTCTTGTCTTCAACTACTAATTCAACTATAGTGGAATCTAATCCTTCCTTAGAAAATGCCAAAACATGGTTCCAAACAAGTTGATGATTCTTTCATGGTGTCTAGTTACTCCTTAGAGGGGCAGTGACGCTCTACTAGTGATGGAATTCCATCACCTACAACATTCAATTAAGTTTTTGTCACGTCACCGAGCTTTATTCCATCACTAGTGATGGTTTTTTTTTAAATATATATATATATATATATATATATATATAAATTAACAATAAAATTATAAATTATAAATTCCATTTAAATAAATCCTAAATTACAAAAAAAAAAAAAAAACTAAACATTACTTAAATACCTAAATTGGTGAATTCTCAATCTCCGTCACCGAAATACGAACAAAAAACTTCTCGCAATTACTCCATTTCGATGAGGTTGATTTCGATTTGATCAGATCTGAGAAAATCGGTGAGAAATTATGCATCTTATGTAGAATACGTGTTTCAATTTCCTCTTGTTTCACTGGATTGAAGAAATTAGGGCTTGAATACGGTAGATTTGAGGCTGACTCCGGAGGAGAAAGGTAGGAGGTTGAAGATTTGTGGTGGCTGAGGAGAACAGTCATCAATTCAACGTTAAAAAAATTGGATTTTAACCCGTGATGATGAGCACGTGTGATCAATTCCATGTGTGGAAATAAATGGCGGCGGCGGTGTTTGACGTTGATCAACGCGTGTTTGAAGGTTTTCCACGGGGTGCCCCGACCCCCCTTATGCTTCCAAAAAAGGCGTTGATTTTTGTGAGAGTTACGTGTCATTTACGTCCTTGTACAGGGCCGACCCGAAGGATGTGCGAGATGGGCGACGGCTCAGGGCCCAACCCTATCGAGAGCCCAATTTTTTCTTTTTGTTTTGTATTAGTTTTACACTGTAAAGTTAGAATATATATGTAATGAATCGGAAAAATGTCATTGTGAAGCACTTGGTTTGGTGGTTTGAAAGTCACTTTAACAATAAGAAGGCACGAGTTCTAATTCCGACGTCCTCAGTTTTGTTTTTCTTTTTCTTTCTTATCTATTTATTAAATGCAAATGACATCAATTGCCTAATTCACATGACATTAATTCATTTTCATATGTTTAAATTTTTTTATATATATTCTTTTTAAAAATTTATATTTAAGGGCCCGTATTTTCTGTTCACACAGGGTCTAAAGATTTTCGAACATTTTCGGAGACGGCCATGTCCCTGTAGATTGTCCATTTTTGCTATTCCAGGCTAAATTATAGAATTGTACCATTTTCCTCTCTCATATTCTCGAAACATGCTATTTCAATCCAAACAAACTAACCATATTTAAAAAAACTCAGTTAGCTCAAGGGTAAAATGACCATTTTACATAGTGGTTTGGAGTGGTTGGAGGTTGGTGCATAGTGGAGGGTATTTAAAATCTCTGAACCACTCAGAGTCACTATGTAAAATGACCCATTTACCACCGAGCTAACTGTGTTTTTTTAATTGAGGTTAGTTTTTGAACTGAAATGACACATTTCAAGAATGTCAGAAAGGAAAACGATACAATTATAAAATTTGGCCTAAAGTGGTAAACATGTACATACCACATGGACGTAAATAACACTTTAACTCTTTTTGTGAGGCATAGAACCCAATTACATAATATAATTTTTTAATGTTACTTGGTATCAATTATCAAGTATGTTACTAGAGAGTTAATAATGAATGTCAGGGAGGAAAACAATACAGTTTTGAAATTTGGTCTAAAGTGGTAAACATGTACACCATATTTGCAACTTTATAGTTTATCAAAATACAGATGGATTTAATTTAGCAAAGCATCAATAACTAAAGATAACACAATATTAATGAACATAAAAGTATAAAACTTTTAATATATGTTATTTCTGTTTTAAGAAACAAAGAATTGCCCTGCAAATGGCCAAAATAATCATCAACAGTTAGTTATCATATTACTCATAAATACCCAAATTTTGTTTTGTCTTGCAAACAATCTGAAGTTAAGCTCACTAAACGACTTGCAGTTTGCGCGGTAAAAATAGAAACGAAGCATTGCTAGCCGTTTGCCAAAAACATCTTCAAACATTGTTTCTTATGTTGTCATCATGTTTCATTTCCTACATTAATATAAGTATTTTTGTCTGCTCGCATTTACATTTAGTTTTATCATACATCTTAACTTTCATACCAGATTCATTTTATATCATACTTTGATTAGTTGATTAATATAGTTCTAAATATATTTAAAGGAGCATGTGATCGCAACCACCAAAAGGCAAAAACTGTTTAACCTTTAACTATTTTTTTACCCTTTCTAATTTAATTAAATTCCATACAAAAGGTTTGCATCTTACCACACATCAACTTATATTAGTTATATTTCTATATTATATATCAATAAATAAACTTTATAATTAAAATTTGGACAATACAAAAGCCAAACCAATCATAGCTGGGTTACATGCACATATGTCCATTAGTGTCACTAATTACACAATTAGTGTAATTAAGTATTATTAAATTAATAATACTCCAATTATTAAGATTCTCTCTTCTGTGATTCTTCATATTCCGGCATTGCATGGTTGGATTTTGCCTGACGGATAGAAATTTTACATAAAAATTCTTGTTTTTTTCTTTTCAAAAAAAAAAAAAAAGAAATTTTACATAAGATGGCTAGTTTTGGTTAATAAATCTTCATTTTACCTGACGGATAGAAATTTTACATTAAATGGCTAGTTTGGGTTAATGAATCTTCGTCTTTCCAAAAAAAAAAGATGAATAATAAACAACGGTTTGGCAAACATTATATTGAGTGTGACTGAGTTAATGACTTTTGATGTGCTTTTAATGGTTAAGACCTCTTACTGGTTCGACGTTTAATAGTTCAGACTGTTTGTTTCGCGAACAAATGTTTGAATGGTTTGGGCATTTGCCTCTGAATGATTAAGGAATATACTGAGTCTGGATGATTAAAACCTATTGTCTGAATTGGTCAGACATTTTGTCAGAACTCAAGAATCAAATAGTTTTATTACGAAAGCTTAGCACCAAATACAATGATTGAACAAATCTGTCATCACAGATTAACAACTAACAAAAGAGCAAAAAGGATCTCCAACAGGATGATCGGTACAAGTAATAGACAAACCCAAGACTCACGAATGTACGTGTGAGGATAGGGAAACAAAGCAGAGAGCTATGAAATGATGAACAAGAGAATGAGATGCTCGAATGAATAAGCCAAGGGACCAAGCCCTCCTTTTATCATGACAAACCCTAAGCAACAACACAGGAGCCCAGGCTGGCAGCCCAACAGGACGCAACGGCTATAATCCCAAGTCAGAAATCCACCTTGATAGAACCCAAAGCCAGCAGCCCAACCTTGATAGCCCAAACCTCACAACCAAAAATAAATAAAAGGAAATATAAAAGGCACATTTATACTAGATAAATACAAGTATTTTTAACATCCCCCCTCAGTTTAAATGTGCAAAAAGATTGGACATACCTAGCGACTTACACATTTTAGAATGAGTTTTTGGGAGTAAGCCTTTAGTAAATATGTCAGCTAGCTGATGCTCAGTCTTAACACCTTGAGTTTTGATCAGCCCTGATGCAATTTTCTCTCTTAGAAAGAATAAATCAACTTCGAAATGCTTGGTTCGGTCATGAAAGACAGGATTGGCAGCAATGGACAGTGCTGCAGTGTTATCGCACTTCAATACAACCGGAATATTCACATCAACATGAAGTTCTCTTAAGATATTCAGCAGCCACAATACTTCACATGTGGCACTGCACATGGACCTGTATTCGGCCTCGGCAGAGGATCGAGAAACTACACTTTGTTTTTTGCTTTTCCATGAAACCAATGATCCACCAAGAAAGATGCAGAAACAAGTGACAGACCTTCGGCTGTCCACACATTTAGCCCAGTCCGAATCTGCAAACGCAGTTAACTGGAAGGTGTTGTTTTTTGTAAACAGGATCCCAGTGCCAGGAGCACCTTTTAGGTATCTTAACACTTTGAAAGCGATTTGAGTATGAGCCTCAGTAGGCTTATGCATAAACTGAGATAAATAATGAACAGAATAAGCAATATCTGGTCTAGTGTGAGATAGGTAAATGAGTTTACCTATTAGTTTTTTATATTGTGTGACATCAACAGGTTTTGAGTTATTGAGTGTCAGATTGGTCAAAACATGATTTTGATCAATGGGACAACTATTGGGCTTACTACCACTCACCCCATATTCATTTAACAAGTCCATGCAATACTTTCTTTGAGAAAGACAAACACCATTATTAGATTTGATTACTTCTATTCCAAGAAAGTACTTTAGTAAACCGAGATCTTTGATCAAAAATTCATTTTTCAAAAGACTCTTGATTTTATTTATCTCCTGTTCACAGTTTCCTGTTAACACAATATCATCAACATACACCAAGAGGACAATAAAGACAGATTTTTCGGACTTAATAAACATGGAATGATCGCATTTAGATTGCACAAACCCAATTTTGACTAAAGTTTGAACAAGCCGCTCATTCCACATACGTGGGGCTTGTTTTAACCCATATAAAGATTTGTTTAATTTACACACTTTATTTTGTTGATTAATATTTAATCCATCAGGCAGGGTCATATAGACATCTTCCCTAAGATTGCCATAAAGAAAGGCATTGTTAACGTCAAGTTGGTATAGGGGCCAGTTGTTTTGAACAGATAGACTAATAACACATCGAACTGTAACCATTTTGACAACAGGGGAGAATGTTTCCTCAAAATCAATCCCTTCACGTTGGTTAAATCTCTTAGCTACTAGCCTAGCTTTAAATCTATCTATTTCACCTGTTAATTTGTACTTTACTTTAAACACCCACTTACAACCAATAGGTTTAGTACCACTAGGGATATCTACAATATCCCAGGTATTGTTCTTATATAGAGCAGACAATTCATCATTCATAGCATCAATCCACCTTTTATCTTTAAGGGCTTCTTTATAAGTTTGTGGTTCAATAATTTTATTTATATTGGCAGCAAGACAAACATTTTCCCTAGGCAGGTTGAAATAATCAACTACTTTATCATAACTATATTTAGCATTCCCAACAATAAAGTCATCAAATTTTTTAGGGGCCGAGGCAGACTTAGTAGATCTTCTAATGTTTTGAGTACCCTCAGAAAGGTTTGACTCATCATGAACACTACTAGACTCAGCCCTCACAGGTTCAGTTGTAACACCTATAGACTCATTATTCTCAGACACATCATCAATGCCTAATGATTGTTGAGTGTCACTATCAATAGTTGACTCAACTGCATCACTATGTTGCTGAGTCACAATAGTTGAGTCAGTGGCACCCTTCTCTTCATCATTGGGATTTGTATCACTTGAAGGATCAAGGTTGTCAAAAAAGTTTAGTTGGTTTAAAAGGTTTGTATTAATTTGATCACGAGACTTATTTTTAAAAGGGAAAACAGTTTCATGAAAACTGATATCTCTAGAAAAAATGAATTTTCTTTGGTCCAAACTCCAGACCTTATACCCCTTTTTAAAGTTAGAATACCCCATAAAAACACATTTTTCAGCACGTTCCTCAAGTTTATCAGAATTGTCTAAAGTGGTGAAGAAACAAAGACAACCAAACACTTTCAAGTGATCAAGAGAAGGTTTAAAACCAAAAAGTATTTCATAAGGAGAACAACCATGCAGCACAGAGGAAGGAATCCTGTTGATTAAGTAAGAAGCAGTGAGAACACATTCAGACCAGTATTTAAGAGGGACTTTAGACTGAAATAATAAAGCTCTTGCAACATTTAACAAGTGTCTATGTTTTCTCTCTACAACCCCATTTTGTTGTGGGGTATAAGTGCATGAGGTTTGATGAATGATCCCATTAGTTTTAACAAAGGATGACATTTGAGAGTTAATAAATTCAGACCCATTATTACTTCGAAGAACCTTGA
This sequence comes from Helianthus annuus, assembly GCF_002127325.2. Classification (NCBI taxonomy): domain Eukaryota; kingdom Viridiplantae; phylum Streptophyta; class Magnoliopsida; order Asterales; family Asteraceae; genus Helianthus; species Helianthus annuus. The sequence goes on from NC_035445.2 coordinate 140,125,842, forward strand.
TATCAACTTCAAATTGGGTTTTGACTAAGTTGCAAAAACTTTGTATGTTTTCAAAAACTTCGGATTTAGATTTCATCAAATCCACCCACACAGATCTGGTGAAATCATCGGCAACAGTGAGAAAATATTTGTACCCATCTATGCTAGTGACTTTGTAGGGACCCCAAACATCTAAGTGAACGAGATCCCCTACTTTAGTTGACCTATGGTCACTTAGAGGAAATGGTGCCCTATGTTGTTTGGCCTTGTGACAAATGTCACAAGGATTGGCATCATTAGATTCAGTTTTAATTTGTAAAGCTTTTAACACTTGTTCAGCTGGGTGACCCAGTCTTGAGTGCCAGAGCTTTATGCTTTCAGTTTTACTTAAGCAAGAAAAATTAGTGCCTAGAGGGTTACCACAAAAGTACAAACCCTCAGTTTTTCTACCAGTCACTAGGGTTTTCTTGGTGCATGAATCCTGAATGTAGCAAGTATTCTCATCAAATATAACTCTAAGCTTATTATCTTTAGCTAACTTATAGACAGAGATGAGATTCACATAATATTCAGGCACAACAAAAACATCCTTTAGAATCACAGAATCAGATAGTTTAAAACATCCAATTTTAGTGACTTTAGCATCTGTTCCATTAGGGTGCTTAATGGTTATATTATATTCAGTGACATCAATCAAATTGAACATATTTTTACTGGACATGACCATGTGCTGGTTTGCACCAGAGTCTATGATCCAGTTCAGACTCTGAGCAGAGGAATCCATGGAGTTAAAACAAAAAAAGGTTTTTGAAATTAGAGAAGGAGTTAAAGCATTCACCTCCCACATTGGACTTATTAGAATCTTCAGTTTTATTTTCATTCAGCAGCCCTAGCAACTTAGAAAACTGATCAGCAGACAGTGTGTTTAAGGAACTACCACTTTTATCACCCACAGAGTTATTCACAGAAGGACTATTCCCATTACTAACAGAATTATTTGACTTAGACCACTGACTGTTTGGTTTTTGTCTATAGTTAGAAGGATAGCCATGAAGCTCAAAACATTTATCAATAGTATGCCCAACTTTATTGCAATGAGTACATTTAAGATTAGGATTGGGTCCTTTGTTAAATTTTTTCCTGTCATTAAAATTGTTTGACTTATCAGCAAAACCAACATTAGGAATTTTAGACCCACTATTTGATCCTCTATGAGACTCTTCTCTAGAGATAATAGAGAAGGCAGTTTTAATAGTAGGTAGAGGATCCCTAGTCAAAAGATTAGTTCTAACGGTTGGTAAATGTCATCAAGGCCCATCAGAAACTGCATAAGTTTGATTAACTGATTAAACTCATTGAACTTAGATGATGCATTGCAAGTACAAGAGGGCAACTGTAACATAGGATCAAATTGCTTCCACATAGTGTTTATTTTATGATAGTTCTCAGAGACACTAGAGCCATTTTGACTTACTGAATTGATTTTTTTATATAAGCTAAACACAACAGACCCATCAACTTTATCATAAGTGTCTTTTAAGTCATCCTAGACTTCTGATTTCTATATTCAGTCTTACAGGTGAATGTACACTAATGATATCTGTAAATTGGTAAATGCGAGACCGTGAGAGCTCAGGTTAGAACTTCCGTTCGTACAAAGAGATGATGGCTCGTCTTTAGGTGTGTCCCGTTTGGGGATCTTTTCTTCAACAGCACATGATTAGCATTTTTCAATGTTTCATCATTTTTTATGCTGAGGGCTGGCTTTAGAATTAAAGCTTTTGCAAAGTATTATACGAGGACTAGGCTATTGCTCCCGCAAAATCAGAAGTCCTGGTATAATACCCCAGATATCACCACGCACAAAGACCTAGTATGTCAGAAATAGAAAATCTTTCAATCAAGATTTCGGGGGTTACCCGTATATCCGAGAGATGTTCCCCACGAAATAAGTAAGTATTTGAATTTATGTTTATAGCTCAAAACAATCTACTAAATGAGTAAAAACCTAATGACATATCATCTGTGAGACCGTTTATCACGTTAAACATTTCATATCTTTAGCGTGTTATGATAGTTCACTAATGCACTATCATTTCCTCTTTTCACAACAAAACTCATTTTAAATTTTTCGATGTTTTTGAATTTTTCTAGATTTTATCATGTTTTTGGATTTTTCAAATTTTTCTAAATTTTCTAAATTTTTACTCCCCCTAAAATCAAAATATGTTTCAATTTTGATTTTCTGGAAAAATTGAAAACAAACTGTACAAAAATTGACAAGTGATTCGAATTGCTTCAATTCTCCATCCACTTGGCTTAAACAATCAAAACTCCCCCTAACAACAAACTATTTTCCCATTATGATTTCAAAACACTTAAGTTTGTTTTAATAAAAATGGTTTTTCCGGAAAATAAGTTTTGTTGATTTTACCACTTGTAAAAATGGGGATGTGATCATCACTTTGTTTTTCAAAATATTTGAACAAAAGTTAAATCATGTTCAACTTAGTGACCTTGATTAACCACTTGTAGGTAAAAACCCACTTTTCTACCACATGTAGATTCACTTAATCCGATGAAATATGACAATTTTAAGAACAAAATACCACTTGCAGGAAAAATGCCGATTCCTACTCGACACTTACCAACCTGGGAGTTCCGGCAAGTCAGGATTTTCAAGTAAAGAATACTGACACCCAAGCCTGACCAGCTTTCGGTGAGACCTTCTCAATTTCAACCGGGGTTCCAACAATTCTTTTCTCTTCATAAAAAATCTTTCACCCCTTTGGCCTTTCCCTCGACCATTTTTCCAAAAATCTTTTTGACATTCCCATTAAATGCCTTCTCGACATCAAATTCTTTCTTTTCAGAAAAAAATTGATTCGAGATTTCCACTTTCCCAATATTTTGTTTAAAATTTTCAGTCCTCAATGGTGGAAAGTTTACATCATCCATTGGAGGTACTGAGTTTTCTTCTTTTGAAACAACTTGTGGCTCCTCTGATTTTGTGGAATCAGATTCATCGCCATATTTCACATCTGATTTCTTAACAACTCATGTTTGGTTGTTAGAATTCACATTCCTTCTGTAAAACCTTTTCGAACACTCACCAACTTCAAATATTGAATTTTTGAACACTTTAAACTGTTCAGTTGGTGGTTCGGTTTTATCAACAATCTTTTCTTTGAGTTTATCAGAGACTCCCTGTTTGGTTTTTGTTACCTTGGGACAGTTCCAGGCAATATGACCAACTTCATTGCATCTGTAACAGGTTCTTGTCTCTTTTCTCTGAACAACTCCATTCTTTATTCCTTCTTGCCTTTTCGCAAGAAAATCTCTGTATGATTGCTTCCAGAATGAGCTTTTTGCTTCTTCCTCCGAACTTGATCCTGAAACAAATATTGTTTTTGTTTTAGAAATTTTCTCATTTTTATAATTTTTCGGTGGAACAAAACCTAACCCTTTCCTTTTGAAATTACCATTATGGTTTGGTTTCTTTTGATAACCATAACCAGAACTGTAATTCTTTTTCTTGTTTAATATTTTGTTTACTTTTTGTTGATCTCTTGAAGTGTATTTTTTAGGTTTTTCATTAAGATTCACATCTTTTATTTCAGAAATATTAATTTCTGTTAGTTTGAAAACCTTTCTGATCTTATCAAATTGAACACTTCTTATTGGAAATTCCTCATCAGAATATAATTTGTCTGAATCATTCAAAGTATATGCCACTTTGATTGGTTCGTCACTCAAATTAGATTTTGATAACAGGAATTCTTTATTGTAAACTCGTTTAACCGACGACTTTTGACTGTCAACTGATGATGATCCCGAACTTTCAGACTCAGACTTTGACTCCGACTCCTCGTCTTTTTCCAACACCTGATCGACCACCTTTTTTATTAACTCAGACTCATGATCAGCGTCACACGATGTGAACGTGACGTCAATATTTTCTGGTAACTCATCAGTTGTTTCGGATTTTAACTTTATATTGACAGCCTTTTTGACTTGCTCCTCATTCAGTTTTTTGGGAGAATAACCTTCCCAGATCGGAGGCGGACACTTGTTATAACTGACACTCTATTTCTTACCAGTATTCTTCTCTTTCGGCTTCTCATCTTGAAATACTTCTAAACCTGCAACAGTTGGATAAATTCGATCAATCAGATAATTAGAACTAGAATAACTCTGTAATAATCGTCTGATTCTATCATTCTCTATGTTTTCGGTCTCCAACTCTTGCTTCCACTTAGCACATTCTTCAATGTAATAATTGATTGCTTTCTGCTTTGACATCATCACAGCATTCATCATAGTCCACGCATCTTCTCTTTTAGAATTTGTCTTTTGTAGACCAGTTACCGTTCTATTCAATACATCGTATGATTATTTCACGTAATTGAGATCAAACAATAACTTTTCTTTCATCTTGTTGAGTTCACACAACTTTTCATCTTTCTCTTCACATTGCTTGCATGACTCCAAGCACTTTAGACATGGTTTGATGACTTCAACAATCTTTTCTACCTCAATAACCTTTTCAACTTCAATAATTTTTTCAACAACTTTAATTTCTTCACACTTTTCATTCTTCTTTGTCTCAACAACATCTTCAACTTTCATCTTTTTCAATTCTTTTGCTGCTCGTCTCTCATTCAGCTTCTCCAATCGATCTGCAAAATAAAATTGAAAACTTTCAGGAGATAAAGAAGTTTTTCCAATGTTTATTTGTGTTTCTTCTTCGTCATCACTGTCATCAGATGGTGATTGATCAAAAACTATTGTATTTTCTGAACTCTCATCTGAAGAAGCAGATTCTTCCTCTTGAATTTTCTCATTGTTGTCAAACACACTCATCCATTCTTTCATCAAATCTGGTTCTTAAACTATTTGTGTAATGAATGCTCCAAGCTTTGTATTAGGTGAAACATATTTGTCCCAGCTAAAGCCTTCAGCCACTTTCTCATCATCTTGATCGATTATACCAAAATAAGCTTTCTTATTTGCTTCTTCGATCATTTTAGCATGTGCAGTTTGTTGTTCTTTTTGCTGATGCGGTTGATGAGCAATTTGTTGATATATAGCTTTCCGGTAATAATCATTACCACCAAACGGATTCTTTGCTCCACTTGCTTCTTTATTAGTACATTCCCTCTTGAAATGTCCTTCTCCCTGCATCGAAAACAAGTAACTTTAGATTTATCAAATCCTAAAGTAGAAACATTTGCATCCCTAATATCATCCCTTCCTATAATCATTTTGAACTTTTCAGCTCTTCTCAAAACACTAGCTAAACACCATTTAATGTCCATGAGCTCCATTTCCTCAGCATCGATCTGATCGTAATCCTCTTTCGTCAGCATAGGATTCCCGATTCTTCCAGAAACCAATCCTTCATAAGATTCTAACACTGTAGCAAGCAATGACATGTGTCCTTTAGCAACCTCTTCAAAGAAATTTTGACCATTCTGAAGATGCAACGCGATGTTGCAATTTAAAACATGACCATTACTGCTATTTGAGCTTTGGAACTGATGATTTGAGGTTGACTTCGGACTAACACTTGGATATCAAGAAAATCCACTGTTATTGTTTGAACTTTGATTGACTGATCCTGATGAATTTTCTGCACTGAAAGCAGTTTGAACCATTGGACTTGTTTCAACCTCTTGAACACTTCCTTTATAACACATTTTGATGTCTTGTTGACCACTTGGATTGTTCATCCTTGCAATCTTTTGTTGTTCAAGATCTTGACACTCAATCTTTTCAATAAACTGAGAAATAGTCAATTTGTCATATTCTCCAGTATTTTTCAAGATCATCAAGTAAGTACCCCATTCTTTCTGAGGTAAAGCATCAGCTAACTTATCGACCCATTCTTCTTGATCTTTTACAATTTCTAATAAGGACATAGATTGCACTAAGTGATAATATCTTTCAATTAGTTTCTTTGATGATTCACCCGGTAAACTTGTAAACAAGTCAAATTCTTTCTTTAGCAATGCTTTCTTACTCCTAATCATCTTTTCACTTCCCTCAAACTTAACTCTAAGAGCTTCCCAAATCGAACGTGAGGTATTATCGTGTTGAAGCAAAATAAAGATGTCTTCTTTCACAGCTTGCTGGAGTAAACTGATCATCATCTTTTCTGCTTTATACATGTCTCGTTCTTTGTCAGTCAACTCAGAAATAGCTTTAATAACTCCCAAATCCGTATGAGGCTTCACATACTTTTTCTCAATGCATTCCCAAGATCTCAAATGGTTAGCTTGAACCCAGTTTTCGAATCGATCTTTCCAACCATAGTACTCCTCAATTCCCATTAGCTTCGGGGGTTTTTGCAAAGTTCCAGTTTTGTTTTCCAAGTTCATGCTTTGAGTAATAGCAGCCGGACTAGTCGGGGCTGTAGCAAATGCGTTATAGAATTCTTGTTCCATAATTTGTTAACAATTTTTTCAAAACATTTCAAGCGAAATCAACCTTGTTCAAACGAAATGACCTGCACAATGGCTTCAAACGAAATGAATCACACGAAAACAAAACTTTCACACGAAATGACTGATTTCGTGTGAAATAACCAAGCAAAATGTTGATTTCGTACAAAATTTTTTCAAGTTCAAACGAAATACTGATTTCACGCGAAATGAAGTGATTTTCACACGAAATAAGTGCACTTTGGTACGAAATAGTGATTTCGTGCGAAATACTCACACGAAATACTGATTTCGGGCGAAATCAACCAAAATTTCAAACGAAATACTGATTTCGTACGAAATAGACGATTTATTTCGTGCGAAATGAATCACAATGGTGATTTCATGCGAAAAGAAGAACCTATTTCATGCGAAATACTGCTGATGTCATCATCTCGATCTGAATTTTGTCAATTTGATCAGGTTTTAGCTCGATTGTTGGTCCAAATTTCTCAAGGCTTTGTTAAAACATAATTTCGCTTATAATGTGAGAAATTCAAATCATTTTAACTGTGAAATCTTGTTCAATTTTGTAAAGAAGGTGTAGAAGTTAGAAAATTTGATGAAATCAAGTTGAAATCGGTAGAACTCCTCCTCCTGAGCTCTGATACCACTTGTAGGATCGTTTTCACGACCGAAACAAGTCGTTCAGAGGTGTTCTTCTCAATTCAAGTGGCAGAAACTAATGAATTGAGTTCGGTTCAGCTAGATATTCACTTTAAATGTCTTTCTGATTGATTTGACAAAGTTTTACAACGAATAGACACTTCGGCAGCACTTCGGCTCCGGAATCAGAAGTTCAGAACTACCTCAAACGAAATCACAAGGCACCTATTTATAGGCTGGCCATTTCGCATGAGCAGACTCAAACGAAATCAATTTCACACGAAATGTGATTTCGTGGGAAATCACCAGTTGATTTCGTGCGAAAACAACCAGTTGATTTCGTGCGAAATGACAATCTGTCATTTCGTGCGAAATACCCTTCTAACCCATATTTGACAGCTTTCTCGTATAACGTGCCCTGATCTATCTAGTACAATACAAGACTCGATACAAGACGAAGTCGACAGACGTATGCACCAACACCACTTAACTTTATAGCTTATAATTTTTAAATGAATGCATGCATCTTAGGAATTCTTGTAATTATTACACATATAATAAATTAGTCTTAGGAAAGACTTAATTTGGAATAACTTTAGTGATAACATTTGTGTTAGAGAGTTCTTGATTATCATAAGAGACATCACGTTCGATTTATCCTAATCATCATGCTCTACTTTTCTTCTGTAGTGCTTTTATCAGAAGAGAGCAGTAGGATTATCGTGTCTTAAGGGATAATCAAGGATTTAATTTAAGAGCTAATCTTATAGAAACTTTAAACAAAGCAAAACATATTAGGTTTAAAAATTAGAGTGGATGAGATATAGATTTATATAAGAAAATTATAGTGAGTAAAGTTATGGGTATCTAAAAAAATAAGACAGACAAAAAATGATCATAAGATTAATGAAGGATCATTAATATGAGGATCATTATGTGAAGAGATTGTGATATGTCTATTACTTGTTATGGGTGGTTTTTTACTCGTATATCCTGAATAATATTCTGACTTTCTTTTATTTGTGATCAGGATACCGGATTAGGATATTGGTAACATCCTGATGCAGTATCCTGGTAATGGCTAATTAATTCACGTGCAGGTTAATGGTGCAAGACTATAACGTTCAAGTGGACTTCTTCTCCCAAAGACTCGGGCAAATCTGTTGGATTACGAACGTTGAAGCCGGAAGACGTGGACTATAACGTTCACAAAGGGAATATTAGTTATATCCCGGATTTGTAGGCTAGGTAGTTAGTTTTGTTTTACTATAAATAGGATTGATCGGATCAGATAAGAACACACACAATCTCTCGAACTCTCTTACTCTCTAGCTGCAAACACTCACAACACACTTACACTTGTATTCAAATCGCATTGTAACACTTAGTTGATCCGCATCATATCCTGCACTGTATCCTGGTATTTGAAGTAATAAGAAGAACAAGGCAGCTGCGATTTTCAGCTCCCAAGGTTTTGTGCCGGCGATCTGGATTGATCAAGGTCTTTCCTCGTACATCTCGTGTCACCCTTTACCTTTTTGCTCATTGTTTGATTGTAGATACAGCTCGATATCTTGAGCCGTATCCTGAAAACTGTTTTTACAAACAACTAAATTAGCATATTTTTGATACATATTCTTAGCACACTACCTCACTTAACTAATTTGATCACTTAATTGCTTCGGTAATTTTTGACCAAAACAGTTTGGCGCCTACCGTGGGGCAAGTGGTGCTATTTCTACTAAAAGCTTTTGCAAAATCATTACTTGGTTTTCTATTTTCAAGACTTTTTGCTACATTATTTTCAATGGCCTCAAGATCAAACATGAGCTCTTCTACCATGTCTGCTACAACATTTGCAACGATTGGTTCGGTGCTTCCACCACCTCCTCCGAGGATGCAAGCTTCTTCACAGCCTCAGGATATTATCCCCACTCGGAATGTTCAGGGATCTGCTCCTGTTTTGGCCTCTAATGATGAAATTCTAACTTTATTTGGTAGTGTATAGGAACAGATGAGGCAACAACAGGAGACCAACCAAATGCTGATGAGAGAGATACAACTCTTGAAATCCAGCTCAAGCAGGCCCGCTGGGGATACTGTCACTCCCTTGCAGCCCAGAGCTTTGAACTTCAGTTCTGCAGTATATACTGAGGATAACAGGGGGAATATTGTGCCTAGACATTCTCAGAATCATACTCCTGAGATACACTCTTCGGTTAGGGTGTCAAGTGTGAGAAGCTCAGGATATGCTTCAGGATATGGCCAGAATCCTCAGACTGGTAACGTATCTAATAATAATAATACTCTTGCTCCTAATGGTATTGGATCTTCTCAGGATACAGGTATGACATCAGCACTTTCCAGGGAGCTTCAGAAGTTAAAGGAGATGATATCCAGTGTACCTGGAGTAGTCTAGCCAATTTCAGAAGTATCCCAAGACAGCCACAGGATATCCCAGTTTGCATATCCTATTTGTGATGCTGAAATCCCAAAGAGATTTCAAACCCCCCAACATGAAGCTCTATGACGGGACCACGGATCCTGAAGAGCATATTGCTCAGTATAGGGAAAGGATGGAAATTAACCCTATCCCTCCGGATCTCAAGGAAGCTTGCCTCAGCAAGGGTTTTGATTCTACCTAAACAGGATCGGCCTTAAGATGGCTCTTAAACGTTCCTCCTCATTCTATTACATCTTTTGCTCACTCAGTCAATTTCTTTAATAGTCAATTTTCCTGCAGTCGATGTTTTGAAAAACTAACCAGTGATCTCTACAGGATAACTCAAGGACCTCAGGAATCCCAAAGGCATTATGTGAACAAATTTAGCAGGGAATCCTTAGATATCCCGCATCTTGATATTGCAACAGTTGTGCAGGCTTTCAAGATGGGACTGCAAAAAGATTCTCAATTTTACCAGGACCTTGTAATGAATCCCTGCAGGAACCTGGATGAAGCTTCGAACAGGGCTTTAAGATATATTCGACTGGAGGATGACAAAAAGATGCAAGAGAGGATGAATTCATCTTCATCCTACGAATAGACCAACAGGAAGTCAGAAACCTCGTACAAGCCATATCGCTCTAAACCATATGGCAGTAATGACAGCAAGAACGTGAATGCTGTTGAAGACGAGGATCCTGAGGAGTATCCTGAATTGTCAGTTTATTGTTTTTCTGTTAATATACCTGAACTGATGTATGCTATGTAGGGTTTAGGAGACAAAGCAAGGTGGCCTAGGAAGAACCAACAGAAAGCTAATTGGAAGGATAAGTCCAAGTGGTGTGCCTTCCATGAAGATTTCGGACATGTTACAGAGGATTGCATTGCTCTGAGGAAGGAAATAAGCTATCTCCTGAGCAAAGGATATCTGAAAGATCTTCTGGGAAGAAATAAGAATAAGGGTCAGGATACTGAGAAGGATCATGAACGTGCAGCATCACCTCCTACAGATGCCAAGAGAATTAACTTTATTTCAGGAGGATCTGATATCTGTGGAACATCATATTCTGCGGCAAAAAGACACGCGAATGAGGCTAAGGCAGAAAGGGGAGATAAGCCAACCAGGATGTCAACCCTCACGATTGATAAAGTGATCACGTTCGATAGTGATGACATGGATACTGTCCGGGATCCTCACCACGATGCTTTGGTAATAACTTTATATGTTGCTAATCACTCTGTGCGCAGGATACTGGTGGATAATGGCAGCTCCGTCAACATAATTCAGCTGGAAACACTGAAGAGAATGAATGTATCCCCGATGGATATTACTTCGAAATCCATTGTGCTCATTGGGTTCAGTGGAGAAGCCAGGAATACCGTGGGAGAAATAAAGTTGCTCGTGTATGTTGAAGGGGTCAACTCAATGCAACGCTTCTGTGTCATGGACTCCTTATCCTGCTACAATATTATATTGGGTAGGCCATGGATCCATGATATGAAAGCTGTGCCATCCACCTACCATCAGTGCATCAAGATACCTGCCCCTTGGGGGGTTGTCAAAGTAGAAAGTGATCAACAAGAAGCGAAGGAATGCTATTCTTCTTCGATGAATCCTCAACCAAGCCCAATGCAGCATAGCAATTAAAGATGCGGGCCAAGGATATCTTGGAGGCTTCAGAGCAGGATGTTAAGAAAATTATCCTAGATCATGATAATCTAGATATCTCGGTGCTCGTAGGAACCAATACCCCTCAGGATATTGAAAATCAATTAACTAACTTTTTGAAATGTAGGATGTTGTCACACCCCTAATTTCCACATGTCACCGGTGGGCCCGGTGGGGGAGTATCGTGATGTAGTTGATATCATCATTGTCAAACAACACAAATTATAATGCACAGCGGAAGCAATAAAAATAGATTTACTTCAACCATTAAATGTAATATCTAAGTATCACAAATAGTCGAAATAGATCCACAGGCGGATCGAAACAAAAAGGAGAAAATTGTTCAACAGATAACTGCATCCCAAAGTTTGCGAGACTCTATGATGCTAAGGAGAAACCAGCCTATTCCGTGTGGATCCTGCACTTAATCTTTTTGGGGAAAATACGTCAGTTTGCACTGGTAAATACAATTTAACCGACTCATTTTGAAAAGGTTTAAAAATTGATTTGAATGCACAAGGCACAAAACATTTTATAACTTGGGAATAATTAATCAAAGTTAAACTTGTAAAAGAATTACATGTTCGTTATGCGTTCAGTCGCCCGGGTCGTGTCGGGTTTAAGGTTAATTGATACACCACTCAGTATAAGTCCGCGGCGGGAAGCCAACGTTTATACCTTAATAAATATGGACACATTACCGGGTGTACGCCTACACCCGGGTGTCAAGGTCGTGGCCATTTCTTAAAATGATGCCAAGGATATCCGGGACATGGTCATTAAGCTCCCAAAGGCGTAAAACAAACAAAACCAGTTTTCAAACAGGTCACATTGATAATACCCAACTACTAATGAGTTAGGGTCAATTGCCCGACCAAGCGGTATTTTATATACCGTACCCCCAAGCCCATATAAGGGAAAATAAGTTAAAAGTATTTACCTGAGCAAGTATAAACCACAAAAGCAAAATGCAAGTGTCTTTTACTGGGCTCCTATTCTGGAACGAAGGTTTATAATAACCTATTAGAATCCTAACGGGTCTTTTAACATAGCCTAAGCTTAGACCGGTTAGTTTCGAAGGATAAACATGGTTTAATCGCGAGGAAAGCGAAAACCGAAAAGGAATGTGACTTAGACCCGACAAGTTTGGAGACTTGTATATTATGGGTAAACTAAATACATTCTGAATTTAGAGACTAAGATGATACGGTTTGGCCCGTTTCGGCTAATGTGCGTAAACTAGTTACATAAGCCGATCCGAACGCGAAAGTGCGTAACGGGCAACCATATAAATCATATACAAGTTTCCTGAGATTATATGCACCAAATATGTTGTAATTTCAGTAAGATAAGTCCTATTATGCCCCAAATGATTTTGAACTCCAATTACGCCCCATAAGGGCATTTTGGTAATTTTACATAAGCTTAAAAGGTTAAAACCAGGAATCTGAGTTCTCAAATTTAGTTTACTGTTATAATATGAAATTTCACAAAATATATCAATAGGTATTAGACCTTATGTATAAAAACTAGTTTTGACATATACTATGTCGTAAAAATGCCTAAAAAGGCGATTTGGAGCCATTTCCGGGTTTTAAAAGAAAAGCTGACATTTTTATAATTCTAGAAGGCTCAAAATAATATATTTAACATAACAAATCAGTAGAAAAAGGTTTGGGGTCAAAAGGTTTTGAAAAACTCATTTTAGGGTCTAAAAGGGCAAAACCGGCATAAGCCGAATTAAGCTTAAAACCTTATGTTATGCTCAGCCTAAAAATAAATAAAAATCTTTAAAATTCCCAAAATATTATTATATAACAGTGGGTATAAGGTTTTGGTATAAAATTTGAGTCTAGATAAGTTACATGTTAGTTACGCTAACTATTTACTAAGAAAGCTTATATTTGCGCTAATGAGCATAACTCCTAACCTAGACCTCAAATTGATGTCAAATTTTGGGGACAAGTCTATAATTCAGTAACTAAGATGTCTACCCTTTTTATTCTCAAAAATCATGATTTATGGACATTTGGGCATAATGGTCAACATATGGGCATTTAACGAAAACATGCATACGATCAAGATATCTAATGAACCAAGTTGTATAATCACAGGAGGATATACTAACATGTTATTAGGTCCAAAAGAAGCTCTAAGGCAATCTTAATCTAGACTAAAACGGGTCAGAACTGAAAGTCAAAGCGAAAGTCAAACTATGCGACTTTCGGTTCCAAACCGGGTCTAAGCAGAAAATTGTCGAGTGGAACATGTTGGAACATGTTCTTACATTACTTACCAAGTGACATTAATGTTAAAACAGGTTGCATGCATCCTACATTGCTAATTATAAGTTAATTTGAAGTTAAGCGTTCTGTTGACTTTTTATAGTTAGCTTTGACTCGACATTTGACATGCTTAGAGTGGGAATATGGAAATACCCTTTTAAGGGTTTGTTACCCACCTAACTACCTACTTAAAGGTATGTTTAATTCGTGATTTGACAGAGCACAATTTAATTAATCACGAAGTCAAACCTTAATTACGACGATTTGACTTTTACTTAATTAACGAAGCTAAAGTGGATTAAGGGAGGTTAAGGGTACTTACAAGAGTCCTAAGAAGGATTTGGGACCTTAAGAAAAATGGTTGCTGTCCAGGAAAGCTCCAGAGAATTCTTGAACCCAAGTCCAAAGTGAGCAAAGGAAATGGTCACACCTCATGCCCTTATATAGTGAACTTAAATGGTCCAAGATTATGACAAGCAAGCCTACAATGGTTGGGGGATCACCCCAGGTGTCCCTAGAGGGCTAAATACTGCCTAGCAAGCCCCTGAATTCAGAAACCATCGTTTTAAGTCGGTGCAACGGGCTGGACAGGCAGCTGTCCAAATACTGCTGCCAGCGACGGTCTTACGGACCGTAAGCTTAAGGCCTTGCGGTCCGTAAGAACCTCTTGCGGACCGTAAGATAAAATGGCTACGGTCCGTAACCGACCCTTGCTGAAAACGCCCAGGTACCCTCCTTACGGACCGTAAGCTTGGGGCCTTGCGGTCCGTAAGAGGTGGTCAGAGGACAAAAATTTTAAAACTTTTAAGTCTTGACCATGCAACTTTCAAATGTCGAAACATCAGACTTTTACTGCAATGTAGGGTCCACCATTGTCAGGTTTTGCATGCTTGCATGAATATTGCTACCTTGGAATCTTATGGCAACTTTAATTTGACGGAAACATCAAGAATAAGTCCTTGGATTCTCATGTTAGTTGGCCAAGGTAATTAACTATTTTGATTCATTCTTATAAGACTTTTATTTAGCATTATTAGTAGTAACATTCCTGCCAAATCTCGAGTTCACATAAAAGGTGGAACTTTATTTATTTGGAAACGATGATTTTCAAAAGATTTAAGGATCTTGGGATTTATAAAAATTCGGGTCGCTCAGAGGTGATTTAATAACATGTCGCCCTTGGGTCGTTCAGAGGTATTTTAAATAACATGACGCCCCTTTTTAAAAGAAATCCTACCTAATCATCTTTTATTTAATCCGGTTTTTCTGACACGTCTGTCTCTCATGACACGTGTCCTTATTTTAGTGGACAGGAATTTTCGAGGTGTTACAGATGTCTACATTCGCATGGAAACATGAGGATATGACAGGTATTTCCAAGGATATTACAACTCACAAACTCGGAATTGATAGGTCTTTCAAGCCTGTCCAACATATACGAAGAAACTTTGCTCAAGAACGGAACGCGATCATTCAAGAGGAAGTTGAAAGATTATTAAAGGCAAGATGATTAGGGAAGTTAAATTTCCCAAATGCCTAGCAAATGTAGTTGTGGTGCAAAATAAAAATGGGAACGGAGAGTTTGTGTAGATTACACAGACTTGAACAAAGCGTGTCCAAAAGATCCATTTCCTCTACCTCATATCGACTCAATGGTGGATGCTACTGCCGGTCACGAGATGTTAACCTTCATGGATGTGTCCCCAGGATTCCAGCAGATCCAAATGGAACCTTCGGACCAGGAGGATACCGCTTTCATGACACCAACAGGTATTTATTGTTATACTGCTATGCCTTTTGGTTTGAAAAATGCAGGTGCAACATACCAAATATTGGTGAACATGATGTTCAAAGACAAACAGGGGGACACCATGGAGGTATACATTGATGATATGGTGGTAAAGTCCAGGAAAGCTGAGGATTATCTCCGGGATATTGAAGGAGCATTCGATATCCTGGACCAGTACAACATGAAACTAAATCCTGCTAAATGCCATTTTGGAGTGGGGGCAAGAAAACTTCTAGGATACATGGTGACTAAAAGGGGGATCAAAGCAAGCCCAGAACAGATTAAAGCTATATTGGATATCAAGTCACCTTCAAACATGAAAGATGTACAAAGATTAACAGGGCGAGTAGCAGCATTAAACAGGTTTATATCAAGAACATCGGAAAGATGCAAGGAATTCTACGATATCCTGAAAAAGAATAAGAAATTCGAATGGGGAGAGATGCATGAAGCAGCCTTGCAGGAATTAAAGCAATATCTTTCAACCGCACCAATATTGATGAAGCCCGAGGATGGTGAACCATTATCTCTATATCTTGCAGTATCAGGGAACGCAGTAAGTGCTGTCCTGGTAAAGGATCATGAAGTTAAAGGTGAGAAGTTAATCGAGTATCTTGAAATTCTCAAAAAAATAGCTGGATATTTTGATGTTTTTACACTTGAACAGGTACCAAGAGAGGATAATGCTGAAGCAGATGCCTTGGCAAATCTAGGATCATCAGTCAGGATACCGGAGGGAACTCAAATACTGTCACACCCCGATATTTCCACGTATTACCGGTGGAGAGTATCGTGACGTAGTTGATATCATCATAGTCAAATAATCATAGTTCAATGCACAGCGGAAGTCTAAAGTAAAATATATTACAAACCGAGTGAAAATAACATAAGTATTACAAACGGAATGTAAGAGGATCTACAGGCGGATCTTAAAACAGAAATATAACACTGTTCAACAGACTTTAGGCATTGAGAACTTGCAAGATTCCCTATTAACGCCCTGAGCTCCCAGCCAATTTACGTACAGTACCTGTCACTTAAGCTTTTTGGAAAATACGTCAGTTTACACTATTAAATACAATTAACTGACTCTTTTGAAAATCTTTATGAAAATTGATTTGAATGCACAAGGCACGAAAATTCTTTTATAACTTGGGACAATTTTATTAATAAAATCTTGTATCAGATTTACATGTTTGTCCAACATTTAGGGCCGGTGATTATACAAACCGATCAAGATTAATCGACACACCACAAATATAATCTCACAAGAAGTTACCCTTACGAGTGAGTATATCTTTTACATACGCAACAGGAGGTGTTATGCCTACACCTTGTGCTTAAGTTGTGGCCATTCACTTTTTAAATGAGCCAAGGATATCCAGGACACGGTCATTAACCCCCAATGTTATTTGTTATCAAGCAACACTGATTAAAATGGGATTATGCAATTTAATCATCTCTGATTAAAAGGTTTCTACACCCGACCAAGCGGTATTTTTATAATACCGTATCCCAAGCCCGTATAAGGGAAAATAAGTTAAAAGTATTTACCTGAGCTTAAAATGCAATTTATACTCAACCGTATGTTCTAATCAACAAGCACAAGTACTTCTACTGGGGCTCTCAATCTGGAACGAAGGTTCTATTAACCTATTAGATTCCTAACGGTCTTATTTAAGTTGTAACTTAGACCGGTTAGTTTTAAGGAAATGTTTACGGTTCAAAACGCAAGTTTAAGCGAAGACCGGATTAGAATGTGATTTAGACCCGACAAGTATGGAGACTTGTATAATATGGGTAAACTAAATACATTCTGGATTTTGAATTGAATGATAAGGTTTGACCCGTTTCGGTTATTTTATGCAAACTAGTTACATAAACCGTACCGAACGCGTAAAATGCATAACGGGTAACCAAAAGAGTCATGAACATGTTTCACAAGTTAATATACCTTAATTATGTTGTGTATCAGTAGGATATCTTCCATTATGCCCAAAACGAATTTAAAAATCAAATTAAGGCCCGAAAGGGCATTTTGGTCATTTTAAAGATTATAAAAGAGGTTAAATGACAATCTGAGGTTCTGGTCTAAAATGATCAGTAAATGTATTTATTTTAATAAGTTATATCAGTAAAATATCTCACATATGTGAAATTTGTCGTTTATGGCCAAACTATGCACCGTAGGGGCATTTTGGTCATTTCATATTTGCTTTAAGGGTTAATTTTGAAAATATGAGTTCAAAACTTTTATTTACTGTTAAAGTATAAAAATTTATTCATAACATCAGCAGGTGTCAAGCTTTAGGTGCCTAATATGGTTTTAAAACCATACTATGCGCCTAAATCGCATAAAAGTCGGTATTTGACGATATTCGGTTTAAATAGGGAAAGCTGAGATTTTAACCAGCCTTTACAGTTTAAAATAACTTAATTATCAAATAAAATTAGTAGAAAAAGGTTTGATATTTAAAGGATGTGTAAAACTCATTTTATTAGCAAAAAGGGCGTTATCGTCAATTACCGAGCCTATGCGAGAACTCTATGTTATGATTATCTTAAAATTTAATAAAATTTCCAAAAATCCCAAAATATTATATTACATCAGTAGGTAAAAGGTTTGATGTCAAAATTTGGGTTTAAATAGGCTTTATGCCGAAAATGCCATTTAATTAATAAAAAGCTTTCAATTTACACTATTGCGCATAACTCCCATTTTAGACCACGAACTGATGTGAAATTTTGTGGACTTGTTTATAAATCAGTAATAAAGGTTTTTGTCCTTTCACCTTTTCAAAAATCTTGTTTTAATATAGAAAGGGCATTGTGGTCAACATTTAGGCATTTAACGGAAACATGCAATGAACTAGGATTTCTATGGAACCAAGTTGTATAACCTCAGAGGGTTATACTAACCTATAATATGGTACTAAAGGAATCCTAAGGCATATCTAAACTAAGCTAAATCGGGTCAGAACTGAAAGTCAAAGCAAAAGTCTACTTTTGCGACTTTCGGTTCCGAACCGAGCCGAAACTCAGAATTGTCGGGTTGAACATGCCTAGACATGTTCAATTAATATTTACCAAGTTATTAAAGTGACAAAACTGATTTTATTGCCTCTACATCATTAGTTATGAATTTTGTTTAAAACCCGACTCGCTTGACTTTTATTTTAATTACTTTGACCCGACAATTAACTAAGCAAACGTGGTAATTAGGAGGTGCCCTTTTGAGGGTTCAATACCTACCTAATTACGATCACGTAACCATGTTTTTTGCGAACGATGGCTTGACCATTTAAAAGTCAAAGCGTTTATCGCAAACGTTTGAATTTTCGGCTTAAAGAGCCAAACAATTGAACTAAGCACGCAAGGACACTTACAAAGGGTCCAAGCAAAGATGAAATTGATCTAGAATGTTCAGGCATGAAGCACAAAAGCTCCAACTTAGAACAATTCAGATCAAGTGTGAAATGATAGCAAGATCAAGTGGGTTTATATAGGATTTCAAGATCCGTTAGGATCGTTTCTCGTAACCCGAGCTTTGATCAAGGCCCTACATATGCTACCCACTGTTTTTCAATACTATGGGTGCCCAAAATGGCCCATAGATTGATTAAAAACCATCCACAATACCAGAAACCAGCTGGTGATCATTAAAAACAAGTTTTTGCAGGTCTGAAGGTTTACACGCCCCGCGTAGACTTAGAGAGAGTCATACGCGGCCCGCCTAGTACCCAGATCAGCAACAGAACTTTTGAAATTTGCAGAAATGGTCCCTGTGAGCATATAAGGTCATGTTTGGCATGTTTAAGGCCCGTTAAGCCATTTCAAAGGCTCTACAATGATGCCTAAACATAGGGAACATAAAACATGCTCAAAAATATGTCGGATGTCGGTTCGTTTGGTCGTACGGTCGCGTCGTTTGGCTCTCGTTTGGCTAATTACGACGAAACACGAACAGACGCGAAAAACGATCCAAATTACGCGACGAATGGAATTTTATCATGCCAAACATTAAAATAAAATATTTCAATTTTTACATAAATTTTTGGATGTCCGGATATATTCAGAACGTAAGATATGCGCGAAAATGCAAACTTGTGCACTTTTTGACGCTTTTAGTCCCTATTGATCAAATAAGTTTATTTTTGCGCATCAAACACCTCTAAGCCTATTTATATGCTATGTAAAGGATATTTGGGGCATGTTTAAGTAACGATCATATTCTGGAAGGTTCGATACCATACGAATCGATAGACTTTTGCAGTTTGACGCAAATAGTCCCTCTAATGCGCAAACTTGCGCATATCATCGTTTAATAGCATCAAAGCCTTATCTAATCCATATTAGGAATTCTTGGGAGTATTATTAAACATCACGATGCTTCGGGTTCACTAAAAGGTCATTCAGAGGTATAATTAAACATATTGACACTTTTAATCCCTTAAACTTGCAAAGTTGCGCGTAACGTCACTTAAAGGCATAAAAACCTTAGACGGCCATTAATTGGCATTCCCGAGAGTATAATAAAATATCATGAAGCTCCCGGTTTGTTAAAAGGTCACTCAGAGGTAAGAATTAACATGTTGACGCTTTTAACCCTTCATTGCGTAAACTTTCAATTAATTACGCAAATGGCTATACTCGATCAACAAGTGGCTCATTTGTGAATATAAATACCGTACGAGGTTATTTAGAAACTTATTTTAGGTATGTTAACACTTCCAGTCCTTTCATAATCAAAGTTTTCGATTTTTCGAAAAATTAGTCCCTTAAATTCAATGTTTGACTTCATTAAGCTTGATTACACGTGTCAATACATCATTGGACGTGATATTACGAGGTGTTACAAATACCAATACTACATATCTTGTATCCTACGGTGGATTCTCTCAAATCTTAGGATAAGGAAGTAGTAAGTATCTAGGATCCTGATGATGAATATCCTGAGGAGTATCCTAAGTCATGGACAGCTCCAATCATGAGATATCTCAAGGAAGGACACATCCCAAAGGATGAGAACCCCAAGGCCTTTAGGATGAAGGTATCACGATTCACTATTATAAATAATGTTTTGTATAAGAAATCTCTTGCAGGACCATACCTGAGGTGCTTGGAGGATCCCGAAACCAAAGAAGTGCTTCAGGATATACACGAAGGGGATTGTGGTAACCATACTGGGGGCAGATCGTTATTCTCAAAGGTATTAAGAACAGGATACTATTTGCCGACGATAAGGAAAGATGTAGCAGAATATGCTTGAAAATGTGATGCATGTCAAAGGCACAATAATATATTACATCAGCCTACTGAACCACTATACCATATTGCTTCCCCTTGGCCATTCATGAAGTGGGGAATGGATATAGTAGGAAAATTACCAAAGGCTCCAGGAGGAAAAGTCTTCTAGGCTAGTTAGTTAGTTTTTTTTACTATAAATAGGATTTATCGGATCAGATAAGAACACACACAATCTCTCGAACTCTCTTACTCTCTAGCTGCAAACGCTCACAACACACTTACACTTGTATTCAAATCCCATTGTAACACTTAGTTGATCCGCATCATATCCTGCACTGTATCCTGGTATTTGAAGTAATAAGAAGAACAAGGCGGCTGCGATTGTCAGCTCCCGAGGTTTTGTGCCGGCGATCTAGATTGATCAAGGGCTTTCCTCGTACATCTCGTGTCACCCTTTACCTTTTTGCTCATTGTTTGATTGTAGATACAGCTTGATATCCTGAGCCGTATCCTGAAAACTGTTTTTACAAACAACTAAATTAGCATATTTTCGATACACATTCTTAGCACACTACCTCACTTAACTAACTTGATCACTTAATTGCTTCGGTAATTTTTGACCAAAACATTACTGTTTTGGTCAAAAATCACACAAGGATAATGTAACCAAACTTTATGTAAACGGGGTATGATGCTTGGTTAATTATGAAAGTAAAGGATCACTTCTGTGATAAAGATGCAAAGACACAATGATTTATACGAGGAAAAAGCCCTTGATCAATGTATGATCTCCGGCATAAAAAACCTCGGGTGATGGCAACTACCGATCACCAACTTCAATATAAGAAAAATATAGTTACAACTTCGGATGATAATGAGCTGAGTACAAGGATTACTATTGTTTTGAGTGTCTAAGTGTGTGAGAATTGTGTTGTATGTCGTGTGTCCTCTTCCAAATGAGGAAGAGTGGTATTTATACAAGTGTAGGTGACCTATTTTAGGTAAAAGGACTAATTATCAGCTCATTACCCCTTTAGAAATAAAAGACAATCTAGCCTAAATTGCCGCCCATAAATCAAGCCAAGTTTCCATATCCTGTGCAACGTCTATCTCCGATTAAGCTCTTGCCATAATTGTGAAGACGCGTCCCTTGATCATGATGCTAAGAGCGTATCCTGCTAGATGTTCCTGCAAAATAACATTGCATTAAGCGGAGGTGACCGTTAGTATGAGGATCCTATAATGGTCCATGATCCTGATCCTGAAGTCCTGCTGAGGATCACTATCTGCCAAAGAAACAAGGATCATTGGTTAGGATCACGTGTAAGGATCATGTATAATAAAATTCCAGCCCTAACAATTGCCCCCAAAATATAAGGAGTTTATTGTAAATTAATGAGTTGTATTTTGTTTCGATCTTATCTCCAACGGGCGACTCCGAATAACTAGCCGTTACACATGGACTAGCCGTTGTGATCATTACGTCATAGATGTGACAATCCCTGCAGATCATGATTATAAATAGGAGATAGGGTGAGGATCAGTTTGTATTTAAATTCAGGATATACTCCCTTTATAATCTCCACCGAAGATTGATCAGGTATTCTCCTCTTCTCTCTTTCCTTTCTCTATTCTCTTTGCTCTGTTTTCTGTTTTTACTCTGTTTCCATTCCGTCACAAGCATGTTGCTCCGGAATTCTCCTCACAAGGATTCCAAGAAGAGTAGTCCCCTAAAAAGCCAGGGGATCATCAAGGATTCTCCTACGGAGAGGTGTTGTTTTACTGACGCTCACGTAGACAGAATTCGTCATCGCTTTCCGGCGAATGCTGTTTTCAAATCCTTTGTTCCTACAGCTTTGAGCGACTTTGTTTTAGACGTCTGGGTGGCTTTTCCTGCTACTCCGTTCACTATAGGGTATTCGTATCCTTTTCCAACCTTCACCCAATCTTTCTTTTCCTTAACCGGCATCTCTTATATCCAAGCTATGCCGATGATCTGGAGGGTTCTGTATACCTTCGAGAGGATCATTGAGCAGAAAGGGATTGATCTTGGGATGGCGGAGTTGGCCGCACTTTATGATCTTACCACGTTCGGTTCTTGCCGATATCTGCTAAAACGGAAAGCTGGGGAGGATCACCCTGTCTTCAAGGTTACTAAGAATGACACAAACTGGAAGCGTCGCTTTTTCTTTGTTAGAAGGGATTCCATCCCAGATGGGAAGGATTTGCCCAAGGAATGGGCCACTCATGGTAGGGTAGAGGATCCTGGAAGGATCACTGTCAGACTTGTCTCATATGATGAGGATCACTAACGTCTTTTTTATTTTTTGTGCAGCTATATCCATTGCTTATCTTAAGTTAACCCCTGCTGCAAGAGAAAGAGTCTTAGCTTTTAAAAAGCTCAATCCTGAGGTCAGAAGTTTCCAAGTCACCGTCCAAGATTCACAGGAAGTATCCTCCGCATCTGCCACTATGTCAAGTAAGTATCCTTGTAAAAAGTAAGTTATATGCTAGATTGTTTAATTAGTAAGGGAACTTATCTTGTTTTGATTGTGTAGGTGTTGGGAAGTCTGCCAAATCAGCCAAGTCTGCCTCCAAGTTTGGGATAGATGATCTCACCAACGTCAAGTCTCCGAGGAGAAAGACTTCTGCTGCCAGTCCCTCCGCTTCAGCCCCTAAAGCATCCATTAGGGGTAAGGGAAAGAAGAGGAAGACTTCCGAGGATCTCCAAGGATTTCCCCTGATCCGCCAACAGTTCCTTGACTATGTCAATGAGGTAGGGATCATTGCCCCTGTGGGTTATCCTTCTCTAATATCCTGCTTTTTTATTCTGCCTGTATATCCTGCTTTTTTGAGGATCACCTGATCCTGAACTTACCTTTTTTTCTCTTTTGCAGAAACTTGCTGAGATTGAGACCTACCTTGGCCACGTCGAGGATCAGGAGAGCCAAATCGCCGACCTCCAACAAATGGGCGTGTTAAAAGATCTCAAGATAGCCGATCTTGAGAAGGAGCTCCGGGCTACAAAGGATGAGGCTGCTCAAAGGCTAATTGACATGGATGGCGAGAAGCAGGAGATCATCCAGGATGCCAAGGTCTCTGCCGCAACTGCTATGTACAAGGTACAACTACAAATGGCTGCGGAGGCTCAGGATCCTGCCTTTGACAAGAGCTCATGGGACGTGGAAGGTTGGAAGGCAAGATTGGCGGAGCTGGAGGATGAGGATGAGGCTGAGGAGATCCCCATGCTGGAAGGTGGTGATGCTGAGAAGGATCAGGGTGGAGCAGCAAAGGTGTGAGCTGCTGGATTGGGCGATGATGGATATTTCGAGACTAGGCCGGAGCCAAATTTTTTAGGATTGGTAGTGGTTTTTTGTGGTTGTTGATGGTTTGTGAACAATTTATGGTCTGTAATTTGAACAATAGCTCTTAGGGTTAAGGATCCTGGATCCTTTGGACAATAGGTAGGATTGCAAAAGGTGGAGGGATCCTCTGTTTGGGGGATGAAGCCTTTGTGATCCTGCCGCTTTCACTTTCCTGTACCTGCTAAGACCGCATAGACAATGGACACCCTTTGCCAACCCATGTGGACGGGCCACGTTTTGCTGGTAGAAACGTGGGTTGGCAATTTTGACAACTTTTTGAAAGGGTTAAAGATCCTTTTGTTTAATAATATAACTTTAATTTTTCTGGCTTATCTCGTGTTGTTATCCTTATCTTCTTGTTTCTTGATTGTTTTTGTAGTATATTTAAAGTAACAAGGGTTGAAAATATGTTATCCAAATTTAGGATATGATCCCAGATCAAATATCCTGATATTGAAAATTTTCAAAGTACTTTAATTCAAGGATCATAGGTTTGGTTGTCAAAGTGTAAGGGTCGGTTAGGATAGTGAGTATAATCAAAATGGTCAAGGATCATACCTGAGGATCCAAGTTAGGATCCTAACCTTCAATCGAGACAATCGTAGATAAGATTTTGATGGATAATAAGGATTAAGGATCCTTATGTGGTCTAACTTTGACAATCCTGAAAAACGAAGCACAACTTGGGACTAAGCCAATGTAAGAAATAAATTAGTAACTGGGGGCACGCCCAAAGGGTAACTGAGAATGATCCCGGAGGATCACTGGGGACAAGCCCATAGGATAACTGAGAATGATCCCGGAGGATCACTGGGGACAAGCCCAAAGGATAACTGGGGACAAGCCCAAAGGATCGTATGTAAACTGGAGTATGGCCCTTTCTGGCGACTATCCAAACTTAGTGACATGAAAATGTCAAAACCTTAGCTAACGTGAAAACGTTAGAAACCTTAGGAACGGATGTATGGTACGTCTACCATTATACGTAGGATCCTAAATATAGCCAGTACGATGAGGTTGTCAGCCCCGGAAGTGGGTACTGGTCCCAAAGACGTGAACTATATCAGGATCATCGTGCGCTGCTGGCGGAAACTGGGGATAATTCCAAGGATAACTGGGGTTGGACCCAAGAATCTGCGGTGCTTTTGAAGATCTTTGACGATATGCTGAAGATACCTGAACTATCATAACTCAAATGTTTCGTGAGTAGAGGATGAAGGATACATGATCCTTATCCTTAGGTAAAAAGTAAGAAAATGCAATAGTTTCTAGGATAAGCATATTACCAGAGTAAGGATCACTGATATCACCGGGATCCTTCAAGGATACTTCAATGTAAGGATCACATGCATGAAGGATCATGTTCACATGAAATATTTCTTTAAGTGAACAGCATTCCAGGCTCTTGGCAACAAGTTTCCTTCCATGGTTAGCAACCTGTATGCCCCCTTTCCTGCTTCAGCTTCAATCAAGTAGGGACCTTCCCATTTTGGTGCTAACTTCCCGTCAGCAGGATTGATAGTATTTTGAAATGCTTTTCTCAATACCATATCTCCGACTTGGAATTTCCTTAATCTGACATTTTTGTTGTAGGCACCAGCCATTCTTTGTTGGTAGCTTGCCATCCTTATCCTAGCTAGATCCCTGATTTCTTCAATAGTATCCAAATCCTGAGCTAGAATTGTAGCATTTTCTTCAGGATCACGAGCACTTGTTCTAGCAGTTGGGATCACCATTTCTGTTTCTTTTTGTAGATCACTACTGAAATCAGCCACAAAGTCAGCTAAGGCTTGTGATTTAATGGCTGTTCTTGGTTCATATCTTATATCATGGGCACTAAGCTTCACTGCCCACTTAGCCATTCTCCCTGACATCTCCGGTTTCCTGAGGACATTCTTAATTGGAAAATTAGTTTTAACAACAATAGTATGGGTTTCAAAATAATGCCTTAACTTAGTGGATGCCATGATTAATGCAAGAATACGTTTTTCGAGGTGTGAGTACCTGGATTCGGCATCAAGTAAACTTTTACTTACATAGTAGATAGGATATTGTGTACCTTCGTGATCCTTGACAAGGACAGCACTTACAGCGGTTGAGGATACCGCCAGGTATAAGGATAACACATCTCCTTTTTCCGGTTTTGCTAATGCTGGTGCTGAGGACATATATTCTTTAAGGGCTTGTAAAGCGTTCTCATGCTTCTCAGTCCATTCAAACTTCTTGTTCTTCCTTAGGATATCGTAAAATTCTTTGCATTTTTCTGAGAATTTCGATATGAACCTGTTCAGAGCTGCTATCCTGCCTGTCAGTCTTTGAACATCCTTGGCATTGGCAGGAGATTTGATATTTACTAATGCTTTGATTTGTTCCGGGCTTGCTTCAATGCCCCTCTGAGTTACCATGTATCCTAGGAACTTTCCTGCCTTAACACCAAAATGGCATTTTGAAGGATTAAGTTTCATGTTGTAATTATCAAGGATATCGAATGCTTCTTCCAAGTCCCTTAGGTGATCCTCAGCTTTCTTTGACTTGACCACCATATCATCTATGTACACCTCCATAGTTTTTCCAATTTGATCTTTGAACATCATATTTACCAGCCTTTGATATGTTGCACCTGCTCGAAGTAGTCTCTCTACTTCTTCTTGGATAATGGCATTCCTTTCTGGTGCAAACTTCATCCTTTTTTGATGGATTGGTTTGATAGACCTGTCAATGCCAAGTTTGTGAGTAATAATATCCTTAGATATACCTGTCATGTCTTCATGTTTCCAAGCTGTAGGTCCCTCTCGGAGGATCGAGAACAAACCTAAACCTTGTTATACAAACTCACTAACGAGTGCGGAATCCAAGCTAGCGAGCAAACCGGGATGATGCAAGAACAAACACAAGAACACACAAGACTCAACGATTAACACCACTTGTATTAATGCGAAGAAAGTTTCCGGTTACAAGCACAATGTTTACAATCAGTTTGCGAACTCTCAAAGTGTGTGTGTGTGTGTGTTTCGGACAGAATGCTCTCAACTTCCTTTCTGTCTGTCTGTGTGCCTCTCTCTTCTGTCTTTCACACTACACTGCATGGGTATATATATACCCAGCCCATGATGTCTGGTCGAAGGATCTGATAGATGGTCCGAAGGATCATCTTTCGGATATAGTGCTTTCGAAGGATCAGCAAGGACCTCGAAAGATCACCTTTCGAGGTCTATCGTTCGAAGTCTATCTTTCGATCACCTCGAAGGATCAAAAGTATCCTTCGAGGCTATCCTTCGATGCAGACAAACATATTACAACTTATTGGCCAAGTCAAACTAGGAGGATAGTTGACTTGGTCAACTTACAGACTAACTTAGGACATCGTTTACATACAGACCGAATACAGACAAAGTACAGACACAAGTGCACCAACAAACTCCCCCTTGGCTGTAGCTTTGTCTTTATCTTCTATAGTTGTAGACTCGTCTCGAACTTCGACGGTCTTTGGTCTTCGAGTTCCCAAAACTCTGATGTCCTTTCAAGTCTTCAATGTCGGAGGATCTTCAAAGTCTTCACGTCTTGAAAGCAGAGAGTGTATCAACAAACTACCCGAATCATGTAGAAAGTGTGTTGACAAACTCCCCCTTAACATAAGCTCCCCCTTGAGTTATGCTCGTGAAAAGACTTTATCTTTATAAAGTGAGATCCTTGTGGTGTTGATGATGGCCAGCGGCAACTCGATCATCTTCATCAGTTGAGTGCCTTCACGTCGTGTCCTCATTCCAAAGCTTGTCATCGACCA
This sequence comes from Helianthus annuus, assembly GCF_002127325.2. Lineage (NCBI taxonomy): Eukaryota > Viridiplantae > Streptophyta > Magnoliopsida > Asterales > Asteraceae > Helianthus > Helianthus annuus. The sequence continues at coordinate 140,153,491 of NC_035445.2, forward strand.
TGTTCTCCTAGCCTTTAGAATCTGCACATGCAAGAAATCTAAACGCGTAATGAGAACAACTGCTTGGAATAGTCAATATAACCAAATGACACACGAATGACCATATCACAATCAAACACCGTCCGACAGTTTGAAAGTTTAATAAATTTGTCAATTTTAGCCTTTAACTTTCAAAACTTGCAAATTTCGACCGTTTATGAAGATTTAGTCAATTCGGTTTTCGTTCAGATTTCAGGTAACGAAGACTCGAGCTCCAACATCGTACGATCGAAAATAAAGTAGAAAGAAAATCTTTTTGGCTTTTATAAAGTTTATATTAAAACAAGCCTAAAATCTTTTTGGTATTTTTGAAATTAAAAGACAACAATTTAAAATCCTTTGAGTGTTATCAAACGACATCACCGCTAATGTCGTGCTGATATGCACCAAACGACGAAACTGTTTAAAAGAAAAACAATAAAAGTTAAGCAGTAAATAAATATATACAGACATTCTTTTTGCGAGTTTCGAGGGTAAGAGAATCATATCAGTGTACGGTCATGCCAAAACACTCTTGTTGTTCAGTTAGTTAACATTAAAATAAGCATCCTATAACAATTATCGGTATTGTTGTCCACTTAAACTCAACTTATCAGATGTAATCATGGCGAGGGGATACTTTAAGGTATGTTTTATACTTACCGACCGGTGTTCATCCACATCACGACACATTCCCGTATCAAGGTATGCACGAGTGTTCATCTTACCGGTGAGTATACCGATTATCATCTGTTTGACCGTATAAAATGTGAGATACTCACTTATTTTGATTTGAAAACAAGCCCTATGTGATATAATCACTTATTGATGAGGAACTTGATTTTCGTATGCATGAGGGCACAGGTGCAAGTCCGTGAACAGGTCAGTACTTCCGTACAGCAGAGAGACGAACTTGACACCCGGATAAATGTGATATTTTATCACTTATTTGAAATGGACATGTGATTGTTTATCACTTATTGAGGTCGAATGCAGTATGCAATATGTACACGTATGTATAGTATCATGGAAGATCTAGACTTGCGTCCCCGTTATTTTTTGGTAAAAGATACAACCATGATACCCAGATGATAAGCAGCATAAAGACCGAATATCTCAGAACCTCGGCAATCTATCAAACGAAATTTCGGTACTAAGACCATATGCCAATGAATGGTTCCCACCTGATCTTCAGTCGATTAAGATTTATATCACCCTGCACACTTTAAAATGATTGTGAGCCTACCGATACATCTTATATAGAGCTGCTTATCGTTTTTCATTTAAGGTTTAAAGAGGTTTGGATAGACCACTGATGTACTATCATTTTCTCTTTTGCTCTCCAAGAAACTCATTTTTGTTTTTCTATTGTTTTTGTGTTTTGAAATTTTTCGATGTTTTTGGATTTTCAGATTTTTGGATTTACTCCCCCTAAAATCAATAAACTAAGACAAATTTAAAAACACACAAAGATATTTACAAAAATGATTTTCCGATGTTGGTTTACTCTTGCTTGACCTTAATGCCATTTACCAATAATAAGAAGTCAAATCTAGATTTGTCAAAAGCTTTGGTAAATAAGTCGGCACGTTGGTCATCGGTGTGGACCTTAACAACATCGATTAGCCTTTTCTCAAAGCAATCACGTATGAAGTGATATTTGATTTCGATGTGTTTGGTCTTTGAATGCTGCACAGGATTTTTAGTGATATCTAAAGCAGCAGAATTATCAACGTAAATAGGAGTAGTTAGGAATTCAAAACCGTAGTCCCGCAATTGTTGTTGGATCCAAAGAACTTGTGAGCAACAACTTGAGGCAGCAATGTATTCAGCTTCGCATGTTGATGTAGCGACACACGTCTGCTTCTTGCACTGCCATGTGACTAGGCGATTTCCTAAAAACTGACATCCAGCCGTTGTGGATTTGCCGTCGATTTTACATCCGCCAAAATCAGAATCACTGAATGCGACCAAGTCAAAGTTATTATCCCTAGGATACCACAGACCGGTGTCGGGGTAAGCCTTCAAATAACGAAAAATCCTTTTGACAGCTGCAAGATGTGAGGCCTTCGGGTTAACTTGATATCTGGCAAGCAGGCACGTTGGGTACATTATATCTGGCCTTGATGCTGTGAGGTACATAAGGGATCCGATCATCGCGCGATAGTATGAAGGGCTAACAGGTTCACCCTTCAAGTCAGGAGTAATTCCGTGATTAGTTGGCAATGGGGTACCAATGGGCGTTGCATCGGACATCTGGAACCGGCTCAAGATGTCTCCAACATATTTAGTCTGATGGATGAATATCCCAGACTCCGTTTGTTGCACTTGTAGGCCCAAGAAGAAATTCATTTCCCCCATAGCACTCATCTCGAACTTATCCTGCATGATGCGCTCGAAATTCCTACACAAAACATCATTAGTAGAACCAAAAATAATATCATCAACATATACCTGTACCAGAAGAAGATCTCCATCTTGTTCTTTGATGAAGAGAGTACAATCGATAAGACCTCTTCGAAAACCGTTCTCCAGCAGATATGTAGATAAGGTTGCATACCAAGCTCGTGGCGCTTGATGAAGACCATAGAGAGCTTTGTTGAGCAACCAAACCCGATCGGGATGGACAGGATCTTCAAAACCTGGAGGCTGTTCGACATATACCTCTTCTTCAACCACACCATGTAGAAATGCACTTTTGACATCCATCTGGTAAACCTTGAATCCTTTGAATGAGGCATAAGCCAGAAAGATCCGAATAGCTTCCAGACGTGCAACTGGTGCATAGACTTCGTTGTAGTCGATCCCTTCTATCTGACGAAAACCTTGAACGACTAAACGAGCTTTGTTTCGAATAACCACTCCACGGTCGTCTTTCTTGCATTTGAAGACCCATCGAGTGCCAATCTTCTTGTAGTTCTCAGGCTTTTCAACAAGCTTCCAAACACCAAGCTTGGGAAATTGCTGCAATTCTTCCTGCATGGCTTCAACCCAAGCACTGTCTTTCAATGCTTCTTTCCACGACTTTGGTTCTTCTTGTGACACGTAACACGCGAAGGACCAGTCATTTTGTTGACCAGATTCTCTTATAGCTGAATACAAACCAGCATTCCGGTTGTTTCTCAGCTGATTACGCGTCTGCACACCGCGATGGACATCTCCTATGATATTCTGCTGGGGATGGGTATCATGAATCCTCATTTCAGGATTATCCGGTACACGAGCATTGATACCCAAATTGGTAAGATTAAGATCAACAACCAACTCCACACCAGGAATGTGGGTAGAGGTGGATGCATTCCCTTCAGCAGTGTCTACATTCTGCGTATGAGGTGTATCTACAGAAGCACCTTGAACAGGAGCAGCTGGAGCTGAAGATCCTTCGGCTGCATCATGATATTCATCATCTTCAGAAGAGTCATTATAATCAGCAGCATCTTCATAAACCTCATTTTGAACCATATTGTTGACTGACGAAGAAGCTTGAGGGTCAACAACAATAGGTCTAACCAATGGCGAGACAGCAGCGTTGTCACTTTCCAACAACATTCGAGCCGCTGCTGATTCTTCGTCAAAGGTTGGCAGATTGAAGGAGTCAAATAGCCCATCGTAATCGAACATCCACGGATCACCCGGAGCCCTAACAGGACTCGTGTACCTTTGAACCCTAACTTCACTCCATAGCTCAATCTTTTTGGTAGCTAGATTCCAAACACGAAAATTCGGAGTAGCATATCCAAGGAAGAAACCCTCGATAGCTCTTGCACCAAACTTTCCATCTGGCTCAATCATAGTACAAGGAGCACCAAACGGTTCAAGGTAAGAAAGATCCGGTTTCCTTTTCTGAAGGAGTTCGAAGCAAGTCTTGCCATGTCTCTTAACTGTAAGAACTCTGTTCAACGTGTAGCAAGCAGCCGATACAGCCTCTCCCCAGAATTGAATAGGGAGTTCCGACTCTACTAACATTGTTCTTGCAGTTTCTATAATCGTCCGATTCTTCCTCTCAGCGACACCATTTTGTTGTGGAGTATAACGAGAACTGTACTCATGAAGAATGCCTTTAGAAGTACAAAACTCATCCATAACTTGATTCTTGAATTCGGTTCCATTGTCACTCCGGATCCTTTTTACTTTCAACGTATATAGATTCTCCAACATTGTAAGAAGATCCTTGAGGATGCCAGGAGTTTCACTCTTGTGTGCCATAAAAGATACCCAAGAAAATCTAGAGTAGTCATCAGTAACTACTAAACAATAGGCATCACCAAACGTTGTCTTGTGCTTCATAGGTCCAAAAAGGTCCATATGAAGACGTTCGAGAGGCATGCTGACAGTGTTGATTTTCTTCAAAGGGTGAGACTTCTTTGTTTGCTTTCCCTTTTGGCACGAGACACAGATATCTTGTAAATGAAAACTTCTCACAGGCACACCATTCACAAGATTATTTTTCACCAAATGGTTCATCTTTCTCAAGTGAATGTGTCCCATTCTTCTGTGCCAAGATATAGACTCCTTTTCTGTGGCTTTTGAGACAAAACAAGTGACTTGTGCAGATGTAGTAATCGCTTGGCTCATGTCGAGAATATAAAGATCATTAACTCTCGGAGCCGATAAGAGAATCCATTCTTGTGGAATTTTGAATCCAGGTTTCAGCACATAGCAGCCAGCGTCATCAAAAATCACTGAGAACTTTTTATCGCAGATTTGCGACACACTCAGAAGATTGTGATCAATTTGCTTCACATAATTGATCTTATCAAAGCACACGATACCATTGGAGATACTTCCTTCTCCAGTGATGTACCCACCTTTATCACCCGCAAAAGCAACATACCCTCCTCTAATATTTCTCACGTCGTATAGGAGCCGTAAGTCGCCAGTCATGTGCCTGGATGCTCCACTATCAACAATCCAATGACTATTAATAGTTCCTCCTAGAACATCCTGCACATGTCAATGAAACACATCAGTTGAGAATGGGGACCCAAGCCTTAGTGGTCTTGGGTCGTCCCTTGGCATCACGAAACGTAAGCTCGATCTCTTGATGGTTTTCAAGAACAACTGCTCCCCCTGAATTGTCACCCGACTTAGGTAACCAAGTTTGTCTGTGCCTACCAGTTTTTGAAGATTCTGGTTTTACAGGTTGTGATACACTTGGTTTCCTTTTAACTGTTTGAACTTCAGGTTTTAAAGCCTTTTCAACAGTTTTTATGTTCTTACGTCGTTGTTTAGTTTCTTGTTCTTTCATTGTTCGTTTATCATGTTTAGGTGAAACTGGTCGACGTTGAGGGTGAGCTGTTTCAGGTGGAGCTTTTTCAACAAGTTTCTTCTTTGGAGCATTTGGGCAGTTTCTGATAATGTGCCCAATTTCTCCACATTTGAAACAAGTTCTCCTTTCAACAGACTTAGGAGAACTTGATCGACTACTAGATGTTGAACCTGTAGAACCTGAGGTACTTGCTCTTTCATCACACCCGTTTGTGTGTTGGGTGTAATTGTTATCACTGTTACGTTTCAAAATCTTGACTTGTTGTACAAAATCAGTGTTTGATTTGTTTTCAAAAGTCTCAATTTTATCTGTACCTTTTGATGCTACAAATTTAACATCTTTTCCTTTCTTCATGTAACGAGCTCCTTTTGATTCAACCTTAGCCTTTGGCTTTGGAGCTCGTTGTTGTTGTTTACCCTTAGAAGCAGTCGGTTGTTGAGTGGTTGGAGATTTTTGATTACCAAACTGTTTTCTAATCTCAGCCTTAGGAATTGGATCACATTGTGTTACAACAATTCCCGGAAGTGTTTTTCCTAAAAACTTGTTTGTGTTGTCTTCAAAGACTTTATCAATCAACGACTGATTTACATTTTTAATTGGAAAAACATGATCTGAGTAGATTTTATTATCTCCAACCAAAGTGTACAACACATTACTGCTTTTAACAGTAGACACACCTGTCTTATCAACTTTGACAGGATCAATCACTTGCTTCTTAGCAGATGGAACCTCAGGAGTATCAGGATCACAAAGGATGTGATTCTCTCGTGGAATATCTACTCCTTTCATCTTGCTAAGTGATTTATCCTGATCACTTACAGCCACTTCTGATTCATCATCCGATGTCTCATAGTCCTCGATAATTGGAGGACTTTGCTTCATGGATGATGAAGTTTCTTGTTCCTTAGAGGCTGTGTTTGAAGAATTGTCCGGTTTGAACCCAAGGCCAGTAGCAAATTCCTCAACATCAAGAGGGACACTGGGTTCATACCGAGGCATTTCTTCCTCATCAGGCATCTTGGTATAGTTGTTCATCAAAGGGGGCGGACATTTGTTATACCCTATGCCTTTTTGATTTCCCTTTAGTTGTTGAACATCGATGATGTGATCAAGCACAAATTGGGAGTTAGAATAACTATCCAATTTCTGTTTGATCGCATCATGTTCGCATTGGGCAATGGCTAATTGTTTCTTAGTTTCTTCCACAATGTTAATATATTCATTTATACTCACTTGCTTGTGGTAAACTACTTTGTTAACCTCGGACACATTTTTCTTTAAAGTTTCTATTACAGATTTAAATTCTTTTTCATTCCGGGTTAAAGCCATGTTTGCCTCTTTGCATTTCGACAGTTCAATAACCAAATTCTGGTTATGACTATGAAGCTTTTCTGATTCAAGCTTCATCTCTACACATGATTTACAAATACTAGGAGCAGGAGGTTCAGAAGTTACCTGACTAGTAGAGGCTGAGCCGTTTGCCATAAAGGCAGTTTGAAAAGAAAAAGCTCCATCTTCAGAAAATAGCTTTTCCATTTCCGTTGATGTAGCAGCAGCCTTCCTAATCAGAATTGATTTCTGACATTTAAGCTCATCAGCTTCATTCAGTAGCTCCTGAATATCATCATCTCCTTCCTCCTTCTCATCAGGCTCTGAGTGATTATCCCCAGAAACAGAGCCTTCTTCATCCGAACTTCCAGAATAACCAGAACTGTCATCACTCCCAGAAGATTCTTCTTTATGAACCTGCTCGATGACCTTAGCATACAATGCAGTTCCACTTCCCTGATCTCCTTCACCAAACTGCACTGACCAGTCACAGCCTTCATCAGCTTGAACAGCCAAAGCCCGATTGTGATTGGTAGTTCCAGGCTGTCCCTGATTGTTATTCACTGCCACCATCCTCCGTTCACGGTTTTCTTGTTGGGCATTCACATTCGTCTGGTTTCTGAAAGGGTTGTGATTGCCGTGTTTTGTTGGTCGAGTGCACTCACGTTTAAAGTGCCCTTTCTCGCCACAATTAAAGCACGTGACGGCATTAATATCAAACCCATACTTCGTGTTTTTCTTTCCTTCCAACGAAGTTCTTCCAGTTCGTGCCATGAAATCTTTTGCCCTTCTAACCGCACTAGCAAAAGCCCATTTAATATCCATCAACTCCATTTCTTCCTTGTCGATCTGATCATAATCTTCATTGGTCATGTTGATGTTTCCAAGCTGACCTGCTACCAAACCACAGTATGCACTGACCATGGTGTTGATAATCTCCATATGTTCCTTAGCAACTTCAATGCTAAGGTGTGAAAGATTTGAGTTGTCGACTCGGATTGTGTGATGACTTTGGGGTTGAGGTTGAGGTTGAGGATTGCTTGTATAGTGAGCTTGCTGTTGTTGTTGTTGAGGTTGTGGTTGTGGCTGTGTTGGAACAGGAATGTAAGACCTCGGATCGAATTGAGGTTGTGGTGGAGCAGCTGTTGATTGAGGAAATGGAAAGGAACTTGAACTTGTATTGGACACAAATGCAGTCTGCAGCTTAGGTTGCTGTTGCTGAGCTGCAGCGGATCTTGCCAAAGCATCGAATCCTGGAAGATACATTTCTGTATTCTGAGGAGCTGGAGCACGCCTTGCTTTCCTAATTTCTTCATCATTTTTATGTTCCAGCTTTTGAATGAACTCATAGATGTTGACTTGATCTAGAGTTCCAGTATGCTTCAACAGTTCAATGAAAGAACTCCACTTTGGAGGTAAGGCGTCAGCAAATCTACTCACCATGTCTTGTTGAGTAGAGACAACTCCATAAGCACACATCTCACTAATCAAATGATAGAAACGCGTGATCATATCATTCAGAGTCTCGTTTTCCAAAAACTGAAAGGATTCAAACTCTTTCTTCAACAAATCATGCCGAGATTTTCGAGCAGCTGCATTGCCTTCTCCTCTAGCAACTAAGGCATCCCACAATGCTTTCGTGGTCTTGCAATATGAGAATTGATGGTAGATGTCTTTGTTGAGTGCTTGAGTAAGTGTGGCAAAGGCCTTTTTCTCCAATTCATAAGCCTTCTTGTCATTTTCAAGCATATTGGCATAACCCTCTGAAGTTGACGCAGCAGTTTCAAGATTAGTATTGAACGCATTGATGAAACACGTCCAAAGATCAGTGCTTTGCCCTTGAACATAAGTGTGAAAACGGTTTTTCCATGAAGGAAAATCGTTCATATGGTTCAACTTAGGTGGACGATTGTTGCTGCCAGTTTCACTCTCACTAATCAGAAGGTTCTGAAGACTTTGACTTTGATTGGATACCAAAGCCCATTGACTTGGACTGATTGATGGCTGTGGAATCATACTCTTTGCCCAATCTGCAGCAGTGACTAGCTCTTGATTGGATCGTGAGTCCAAACTCCAATCCCACGGACTAGTACAACTCATTTTGATCAAATATAAGTACCAAACCTACACACCACAAACTGTTAAGTGCAAAAACAGATATGAATCGAAAGATGCAACCTGTTCGAAAGATCAATATTTGTTCGAATGATCAACAAGGTTCGAAAGATCCTTGTTGAGTTTCGAACAAAGACTTCGAAGGATTGACTTCGAAAGATTGACTATACGAAGGATCCTTATCTTTCGAAAGATGATTTCGAAAGATTCTCCTTATGTTTCGAACACAGATCTCGAAAGATGACACTTGTTCGAAGAATCAACAGTGTTCGAAGGATCACTGTTGATGGCTCGAACAATAACTTCGAAAGATAACCTTGAAAGATTCACCCAACACGAAGGATCCTTATCTTTCGTAATGAACAGTAACTCGAAGGATGTATCTATCGAAAAGATTCCTTGACTCGAAGAATAACACACTGACTTCGAAAGATGTTCGAAGGATGGTTATCTTTCGAATCTCCTTGATCGAAGGATGATCCTTCGAGCTCGAAAGTTATCTTTCGACGGTCTGACACACTGACAAAAGTACTGATGGGTTGGTGAGAAAAGTGACAGGTTGGTGTACCAACTTTCGGCAGAAAGGATATGGTCTGCCAACAACTTTTCACCAAACTTTTTGACTTTCAAAAAGTTTACTAAAAATAGGCAACCTTATCCTCAACCAGTTCACCGGAATGATAAACGGAATATGACCGGAAAAATCAAAGTCACTTAAAAACAAGTTTTCAAGTTACCCAACCCAACCTTGAACACTCCCGATGGTTTAGAGCTCGTTTTTCAGTTTTAAGATGTGAGAAAAACCACCAAAATGGGTGCTAAACCTAGTGTCCAAACACACCAAGAACTTGAACAAAACCCGGTTTTAAACAAGGTAAAGAGCCAAAGCTCTGATACCACTTGTAGGTCCCTCTCGGAGGATCGAGAACAAACCTAAACCTTGTTATACAAACTCACTAACGAGTGCGGAATCCAAGCTAGCGAGCAAACCGGGATGATGCAAGAACAAACACAAGAACACACAAGACTCAACGATTAACACCACTTGTATTAATGCGAAGAAAGTTTCCGGTTACAAGCACAATGTTTACAATCAGTTTGCAAACTCTCAAAGTGTGTGTGTGTGTTTCGGACAGAATGCTCTCAACTTCCTTTCTGTCTGTCTGTGTGCCTCTCTCTTCTGTCTTTCACACTACACTGCATGGGTATATATATACCCAGCCCATGATGTCTGGTCGAAGGATCTGATAGATGGTCCGAAGGATCATCTTTCGGATATAGTGCTTTCGAAGGATCAGCAAGGACCTCGAAAGATCACCTTTCGAGGTCTATCGTTCGAAGTCTATCTTTCGATCACCTCGAAGGATCAACAGTATCCTTCGAGGCTATCCTTCGATGCAGACAAACATATTACAACTTATTGGCCAAGTCAAACTAGGAGGATAGTTGACTTGGTCAACTTACAGACTAACTTAGGACATCGTTTACATACAGACCGAATACAGACAAAGTACAGACACAAGTGCACCAACACAAGCAAAGGTGGATTTTCGTCTTTTGAGGAAGGATAGTAAATCTTCTTTCATCTTGCCAAGGATCCCTGACCCGATATAAATTTTTGACTCAGGATCACTAGGATCCAAAAGGGTTTCGTCCACATCCTGTTCCCTTGCCTCCAAGACGTTCCTCGGAGGATACTGTAATTGCTATTGCTCCCTTGGCTTCGAGGTTGGCTTCATAGATGAGGTATAACAATCCTTAGCCTCCTGCTGATCACTGTCGATCTTGATTATCCCCCATGGGCTAGGGAGCTTCACACATTGATGGTAGGTAGATGGGACTGCTTTCATATCGTGTATCCAAGGCCTGCCAAGGATAACGTTGCAACAAGATAAACAGTCAATAACACAAAATTTCTGATAATTATGTAATCCTTCCACGTAGATTGGGAGTTTGATGTCCCCCAGAGTTTTCTTCGGTTCTCCACTGAATCCTACAAGCACGGAGGATCTCGGTGTGATGTCTGATTCTGGGATACCCATTTTCTTCAGAACATCAAGCTGGATAATGTTCACTGAGCTTCCTCCATCGATAAGGATCCTGCGGACAAAATGGTTAGAGATAAAGAGAGTAATAACTAAACTATCATGATGAGGATCCTGAATGTTAATGCGATCATCCTCATCAAATGTTATCGTCTTCCCTTCTGAAACACTTGATGTTCTAATAGGCCTCTCTCCATTATCCATTTTTGATTCTTTTGCCTGTCTTTTGGCCGCCGAGAAGGATGTACCACAGATGTCTGATCCTCCGGATATAAAGTTGATCACTTGTGCATTTGCCGGAGGTGCTGGAGCTTTTTCGGGGATCCTTTCAGGATCCTGGGTCCTTTGCTTTTTTCTCCCCAGCAATTCTTTTAGATGCCCCTTGCTTAGCAGGTATCCAATTTCTTTTCTTAAGGCTATGCAATCTTCAGTTAGATGCCCGAAATCCTCGTGGTATGCACACCATTTTGACTTGTCTTTAGTCCCGGATGGTTTATCATTCTTCCTGGGCCACCTAGCTTTTTCCCCTAGGTTCTGCATTGCAAGGATCAGTTCATGATTATCAACAGAAAAACAATATTCTGAGATTGGAGGATATTCTTCATCATCCTCTTCCTGGTCAACAGCATGCACATTCTTATTTTCATTTCTATGGTAGGATTTGAATTTGTTGCTCTTGAAGGAGGATCCTTGCTTATCTTGTTTTGAAGATCCTACTTGTCTCTCCTGGATCCTCTTGTCATCCTCTAGCCGGATGAACCTGAGTGCCCGAGTTCTTACTTCATCTAAGTTCCTGCATGGTGTCATAACAAGATCATCATAGAATAATGAATCCTTAAGCAGTCCCATTTTGAAGGCTTCAACAGCCGTAGCCGTATCCAAGTTGGGAATGTCCAAGGATTCTTTACTAAATTTAGTTATATAATCTCTTAATGATTCATTATGACTTTGGGTTACCCTATATAAATCACTGGTTAATCTTTCAAATTTTCTACTACAAGAGAATTGGTTGTTGAATAAATTAACTAAATTAGCAAATGAAGTAATAGAGTAAGGGGGAAGACTTAGTAGCCATTTAAGAGCTGATCCAGTAAGAGTGGATCCAAATCCTTTACATAAGCATGCTTCCTTCAATTTTTCTGGGATAGGATTGATCTCCATCCTTTCCCTGTATTGTGCTACGTGTTCCTCTGGATCCGTTGTACCGTCATACAGCTTCATAGTAGGCATATGGAACCTTTTGGGTACCTCTGCATCACAGATTGGTGGTGCAAAACGAGATACTTTATGGCTCCCATCTGCAATTTCAGGTATAGGTCTAACTACTCCCGGAACACTCGAGATCATGTCCTTTAGTTTCTGTAATTCCCTGGCCATAGCATGATTGACACCTGTATCCTGCATTAATCCATGGTTAGTAGCAAGATAATTATTTAAAGTGTTACCTCCCATTGGGTTCAAATTAGGAACAGTGGTTGTGAATCCAAGTTGCTGGGATTCAGGGACAATGGAGGGACCAGGGGAGGCTATGGTCTGCATCGGAATGAAGTCCCCTTGATGGACATCCGGATTTCCTGTTTGCAAACTTCTTAGGGATCCTGGCATTGGGAAGGATCCTGGTATCTGAGACGATCCTGGAACAAAGGAGGATCCTTGAACCTGGAGTGATCCTGGAACAAAGGAGGATCCTTGAACCTGGGATGATCCTGGGACAAAATAGGATCCTTGAAGTTGCTGTGTTCCAGGATAGACTCCTGAATTCATGAAGGATCCCATATACTGAGGATAGGATCCTGCTGGCTGAAAATGTGAGCCTGATGTCTGAGTCATTGCTGCCGACTTGAGATGTAATCCTCTTGACTCCCCTATGATTTGTACGTCCGGGGTCCCCGATGGCTGGGAAGTGATCATTGGAGTCTCGAAGCTCAAGGATTTGGGCATCAGTGGGGAATGATTCTCTGCCGCTTCCTTTTGTCTTTTGAGGTCTCCAATTTCCCTAAGGATCCTGTCATTAGTCTCATCCTGCCGCTGCATACGATCCTTCATCTGCAAAATTAAAGCAAACACATCACTAGTACTGGGAATAGAAGAATTCATAGCAGAAGAAGATGGAGGTTTAGAGGAAGTAGGAGTTGGTCTCTTCTCAGTAATTTTCTGAGATCCTGCCGGTGGAGGAGGCAGAGTGGTCTGTGATGAGGTGACTGCAGACATCGCCGTGGACGTGTTCTTCAACGATGAAGCCATGTAACTCTTCGAAATGATTTCGAACAAAAGATTTTCTTATGAATGAAGCACCAATTGCCCCACGGTGGGCGCCAAACTGTTTTGGTCAAAAATCACACAAGGATAATGTAACCAAACTTTATGTAAACGGGGTATGATGCTTGGTTAATTATGAAAGTAAAGGATCACTTCTGTGATAAAGATGCAAAGACACAATGATTTATACGAGGAAAAAGCCCTTGATCAATGTATGATCTCCGGCATAAAAAACCTCGGGTGATGGCAACTACCGATCACCAACTTCAATATAAGAAAAATATAGTTACAACTTCGGATGATAATGAGCTGAGTACAAGGATTACTATTGTTTTGAGTGTCTAAGTGTGTGAGAATTGTGTTGTATGTCGTGTGTCCTCTTCCAAATGAGGAAGAGTGGTATTTATACAAGTGTAGGTGACCTATTTTAGGTAAAAGGACTAATTATCAGCTCATTACCCCTTTAGAAATAAAAGACAATCTAGCCTAAATTGCCGCCCATAAATCAAGCCAAGTTTCCATATCCTGTGCAACGTCTATCTCCGATTAAGCTCTTGCCATAATTGTGAAGACGCGTCCCTTGATCATGATGCTAAGAGCGTATCCTGCTAGATGTTCCTGCAAAATAACATTGCATTAAGCGGAGGTGACCGTTAGTATGAGGATCCTATAATGGTCCATGATCCTGATCCTGAAGTCCTGCTGAGGATCACTATCTGCCAAAGAAACAAGGATCATTGGTTAGGATCACGTGTAAGGATCATGTATAATAAAATTCCAGCCCTAACAATTACTAACATCTAAATAATAGACTAAGTTAAAGTTCTACTTAAACGAAGACAAATCAGCTTTGGCCAGAAGTGTAATCATTTAAGCATGTGTGCAAAGTGATCGTGACAAATCAGCATTGGCCAGAAATGAGACAATCACTTTAGTTTAGTCGTACGGTCGCGTCGTTTGGCTAATTACGACGAAATACGAACGGACGCGAAAAACGATCCAAATTACGCGACGAATGGAATTTTATCATGCCAAACATTAAAATAAAATATTTTATTTTTTACATAAATTTTTGGATGTACGAATATATTCAGAACGTAAGATATGCGCGAAAATGCAAACATGTGCACTTTTTGACGCTTTTAGTCCCCGTTGATCAAATAAGTTTATTTTTGCGCATCAAACACCTCTAAGCCTATTTCTAAGCTATGTAAAGGATATTTGGGGCATGTTTAACTTATGATCATATTCCGGAAGGTTCAATAGCATACGAATCGATAGACTTTTGTAGTTTGTCGCAAATAGTCCCTCTAATGCGCAAACTTGCGCATATCATCGTTTAATAGCATCAAAGCCTTATCGAATCCATATTAGGCATTCTTGGGAGTATTATTAAACATCACGATGCTTTGGGCTCGCTAAAAGGTCATTCAGAGGTATAATTAAACATATTGACACTTTTAACCCCTTAAACTTGCAAAGTTGCGCGTAACGTCACTGAAAGGCATATAAACCTTAGACGGCCATTAATTGGCATTCCCGAGAGTATAATCAAATATCATGAAGCTCCCGGTTTGTTAAAAGGTCACTCAGAGGTAAGAATTAACATGTTGATGCTTTTAACCCTTCATTGCGCAAACTTTCAATTAATTACGCAAACGGCTACACTCGATCAACAAGTGGCTCATTTGTGAATATAAATACCGTACGAGGTTATTCAGAAACTTATTTTAGGTATGTTAACACTTCCAGTCCTTTCATAATCAAAGTTTTCGGTTTTTCGAAAAATTAGTCCCTTAAATTCAATGTTTGACTTCATTAGGCTTGATTAAACGTGTCAATACATCATTGGACGTGATTTTACGAGGTGTTACATCCTCACCCCCTTAAAAGAAATCTCGACCTCGAGATTTTCTAAAATAATGGATGTACTTTTTGTCGCATAATGGACTTAACTTCTATAGCATATCTGGGGCCTCTCCAAGCACCCAAGTTAACCTCTATAATAGGTACATGTATCCTTTTGGAGCTTCTTAACCTGTCGATCCATAATCGATATGGGTTTCTTATCATATCATCAATTTGCATATCATTATGTGATAGTGCGTCTCGACTTATTGGTGAATCATATTCTTAAATCACTAGTGTGGGTCACATTGCAAGCTCCACCACGTTCCTTAAATAGGTTTTAGCTTATAAGTTATTGACCTTTGATGTATCCGATTTCCTCGAATGATCCTATATATAGTCAGAGCTTAACTAGCCTGTTGTATAAAAATTTCAGCACATCCTTCTTAGGGCGTTACTTACAATTAAACTTTATTCCTTATTAAGGACCTAAGAGGGTTGCGACTTTCATCAATCCTAAATTTTCCACCGATTACTGGCAACTTTCAGACGATTATGGATTTGCATGATCTTATTCGTTGTTTCCAAGGCAACTTTCAGATCCTGATAATTGGACTTACCAATCTTCTGTCTAACAATAAATGCTTAACATTTCATCTATACAAGGTCCTCAAAGGAGCAGCCTTGATACTACATAACAACTATTTTAGAAAAACTTATTTAAGGTGAGATGGTTATTCCAACCACTGCTTAAAACTAATTTTAAGGAATAGCTAATCCTCACAGCTAGTCGAACATATCGACGATCCTGGGCAGCTGATGGCGATTCTTAATTGTTGCCTAAATAGGGTTGTGGTAATCAATGCATAGGCAAGATGAACCGTCTTTCTTAATTAACTATACCGAATTCTCAGAATATTGAGTTAGGCTATATGAACCTCTATTTTAAAACTTACTTAATAAGGGTTTCGATTCTTCCAATGATGGTACTAGCCATCCTGGAGATTTCATAATAATACAACACTAAATGGGATATAAATCTTATCTCTATTTGCCTTTCAGGAGGTAAACATGGTAGTCTTTAGAGATGATAGTCAAGACACAAGGAGGCTACAGAGATTTTCTAAATCTCGGGCTCCAGTTCATCTATCATTGCATGTGTCAGATAAGTGACACATTTTATGTTATGAGTCCATGGATTCCTTAATCAGAGGCATTTACTTGGATAATTCCATTCTAGATATCTTCTTTGAATACCATTAGCTGACTTTAATACCGTATGACTATTGGAATATCTTTGTGGTTCCATGCATTAAACCTCCATACTGATCAGGCATGGAAGCAATCTATGGAACATATTAAGATACACCAATCCTCATATGGTGCTTTTGTCATACCATCTGGTATTCTCACTCGATAGAGATCAAGAGATATCAACTACATATGCTGACGCACTTCATCTAGAGAGAGGGTACACTAAGATTTTACGACTGAAGATTTCTGACGGGAACAGAAGAAATGGTTCCTATGATTTTTGCCTGTAAGTTTTACCTTACACCTAATATCTAGGGTTCTTATGGAAGATTTTAAAAGTTTGCTATACTTACAATTTATGAAAGATTTATTGGTACCCGAATCAAAACAGAACTCTTAACATTTATATTACTGATAAATGATAAGGAATGTACCTGGTGTCATTATTGATATGAACTATCTCAGGCATTTTAAGCACTTTCATTCTTAGGCTTTCTATCCTTAGCCGCACCTCCTTTGGCATATTTAGGGCACGTAGTCTTGATGTGGCCTTTCTCATTACAGCCGTAGCAGACTGCATCCTTTATGTCCTTGCAATCCAACGTTTTGTGTTCCTTAGACTTGCAGATCCCACAAGGTAGATGTTGAGATTCAAATCTGCATTTCCTGAAGTGGCGCTTCTTGCAGGTCTTGCATACAGGTTTCTTGTTGGATTCTTGCTTACCCTTTTTCTTAGAACTCTGGGAGTTATCTTCCTTCCTTTTCCTTTTTAGTTCATCCTTTGCAGTCGAGGCGTGAACAAGATCCTTCTCGTGAGTAAGGAAGTGTGGTTTCTGATGGGATTTGAAGCAAGTAGCATTGGGCTCTTTGAACTTTTTCACGGCCTTCTTGATAGCTTTTCCAACAGCTGCGTCAATCATAGCTTGGAGAACATCCTTGGAGAACATCCTTGTCAATCTTGAGGTTCACAATTGTAGCATCATTAGCATGCGTCGCATCATCAATGGCGCGATTGACGGTTGTCTTATCCGAGTTTGTCATACTCAAGATTTGGTTCCTAACACCAAATGAAACAATTACTTAGTTGCAATCCAATAACCGCTATTCATCATCCTGATGGCCTTAACATATACTAACCATGGTATCATTAAACCATATAGGCTAATATAGTACTAACATTCTTAATGAACGTTATTTATATATATATATATATATATATATATATATATCAATTATACTTAGCCTAGGCCAAAAAGACCATCAATGGCATTTAAGGTTTGGACCTAGTCCATCACCCTTTTTGACGGGGGATCAAAATGTCACATCTGTCTTTATTATATTGATGAATTTGGATAGCTTGAAAGCTTGCCATAAGGATATCAGAAAAGAGCGATTCCTAATAGATATAAAATATCTATCTAAGATTTGTTGAAGCAGTCTCTAAAGTGTCATCGGCCAATATTACCTTGCGCTATACATCTAGAGTCCTAATCAAGTGGAGACAACAGTTTACAGCATTTATTGTCCACAATAGACTTATATGTGCCAGAATTAAATAAATTTCTGCATAAACCACATGATAAGGAAGGGTACCTGCTATTTTGCCATCATTCTGCACCATCTCCTGGGCATTCCTCTGGAAGACTCACGCGTTTGTTTCCCTGGTCTCTCCAGGCTTCTTTATAAGTTTTGGGCAGTTGGTTTTGATGTGCCCTTCCTCGTTACAGTTGTAACAAGTCGTGTTCTTCAACTCCTTACAATCTAAAGTCTTGTGACCCTTGGTCTTGCAAATTCCACACAATTTAGCACATGGGTCGATTGTACATTTTCTAGAATGTTGCTTCCTGCAATTACTGCATTTGGGTCTGTTATTGGACTGACTCGGGTTTTTCCTAAACTTGGAATCCTTCCTGTGTTCAGAACTCCCCTTCTTCTTGTTAAATTGATGAGAGCTTTCCTCTTCTCCTTTCCTTTTTCCCTCGCCGGAAGTCTTAACAGACTTATTCATGATTGCATCTAAGGTGAGAGATAAGGATAAGTCCATCACGAACCTATATGTGGTAGGCCTTGATTCCTTGACATTTCCCTTGATTTCTGGTGCTAGGCCTCCAATAAAACGCGCTATGCGTTTAGGTTCAGGGGTGACTAAATAGGGAACTAGGCGGGACATAGTGTTGAAACTTGTCACATATGCCTAACAATCTAAATCCTTCATGACCAGAGTCAAGAAGTTTGTTTCTATCTTTTCTACCTCATGCTGAGGACAAAAGTTTTCCTTGATAATGCAACGAATTGATCCCAATATAAGTTATAAAGTAGGATCTTCCCCGTGGCTTGGATCAATGATCTCCACCACGCCAACGCTTCTCCTTTGAATGATTGTGAAACAAACTTCCCAATATCCTGCTCTGCACAACCACTGATATCTACTACTGTGTCCATCTCATCCAGCCATGTCATACAATCGATGGCTCCTTTTTCTCCTGTAAAGTCCCTTGGTTTACAAGAGACAAAGTATTTATAAGAGCAGGTCTTAATATGTGGCTCCTGATTGAGCACAATTTGTCTGGATGGATCACTTCTCTGATTCGACGAATGCTGAGAATCATCCTTATGAGATATATGTGTCTTAGAAGGTGGATCCGTATGAGGTGTAGACTGATTCCTGGCTCGAGTGACAACATTATCTATCATTGTCTGTAACTCTGCAGCCGTTACATTCATCCTTGTGTTGTCATTCCTCATATTGGGATGACTATTGACTTCTTCTGATTCAGACATGCTGAAGCTTGTTTTCTATAAAACAATCGCCAAAAATTTTGCTTAGGAGCCTATTTTGGAATCATCATCTTCGATGATTCATTCACCATGGTATTAATAGACCATATTTGGTTAATTTTGATAATCATGTTTATTTTTAATCTTTCATTATAATTAATCCAGCTATAAGCTATTAAGGATATTGAGATGGCACAAAAGGCCTTGTCACGAGGACAGTTTTGGATTTATAAGCCATGATCTTATAGGATTGAGGCATTAAGGTTTGAACATAGTTCATTACCTTTCTTGACAGAGAGTCAAAGACTACAACTGTCTTTTGTCTTTTAGGACAACAGATATAGCCCGTAGGCGTTTCATCACTAATGGATGTTTTATGATATGATCATCTTATAGGATGATATAAGCCATTATTTCTGGATTATTAGGCTAAATCAGGAAATTGGAAGAATCCAATATAAGGTTGACTATTGTGATTTTCTCGAACCATATTTGTCAAGGAGTGTTAACACGTTCTTAGGTGTTAACAAGGATCTATTATCTTAAAAGGTTTTACCATCTTAGCTATGTCGAAAATGACATATAGGCTAGGTTATACCTTTAAGATTTTCTTTGATATACAATGGCAGAGCAATCTAAATTGAAATGACGTTCTGATATAGGATATATTACATACGTATACTGTTTAATACCAATGTAAAATAGGAAACTTCCCATGGAAAGCCTCAAAATACAATAATTGCCCTACACGGGTCTTACACAAAGAAATTCGCCCACGCGGGGACTTAAAAGATATATATGTCCTTATAGGGACTACTATTGAAATGAAAGATAACAAGGAAGTTTCTTCTTCATTCTATTTATGAAGGTTTTTCTCCTTGGTTCCCTGAGTGCGGTATGGGTACAGAAGGTTCTTGTGGGTAGTCGAAATTTTCTATATTAGAAATCTTTGCGAAAGTGGAATCCAAGGATCCTATGGTTAATGAAAAATATGAATCATGAATGAAGTCAGGATAGGTATATTCCAAGTCTGGGATTCCAAAACTCGGAGGTAAGGAATACGAGTCCTTTGGGTCCATAGGTATTATCTTTAGAGCGGGAGTTTCAGGGACAGCAGGTATGAATTCCTCCGATGTTGGCTTCTCATTTGAAGTTTCAAAGGTCTTGGGTACAAAATTTGAAATATGGTTAATAGGTTCAAAAGGTCCTTCCTCCATACTGGCCGTGCACTTATTCAAACTGTGGTACGAAGCTTATCATTCTTATACTTCGGGTCTGGAGAGCTTCTATCAATGGTAGCTTCGCTCGGTGACACGATCCTTGGATACATAAATATCGAAAACAGTGTATACATATAATAGGGATGAGATTGTAACAACCTTAACGTAAACCGATACCCTCATAATTTTTCCGACACCCTATTATATTAAAATGTCCCAATGTGTTTTATATTATATCCCGTATGTGAAAACCGAGCCCAAATTAGATTATAACATATAAAATAAGTTAAAAACAATAAATCTTAAGTTGAGGCGGGTCGCGTAGACCCACCCCAAGCATTCACGCGGGCCGTATGAAGGTGTAAACTTGATTCCTTTGATTTCTTTAGTTTAGGCGGGCCGCATAAGAGTTCCCGTTAGTTGACACGGGCCGCGAGTGTCCCAAATGGTGGCGCAGCCCGGTGATGACACGTGTCATCATCGTGGCGAACCTATACGCTGACCCAACTAAGCTATGCGTTGACGGGATGTTGACGCGGGCCGCGTAAGGCCTTGCCTTATCTTACGCGGGCCGCGAGAAAGTCAAGATCAGACCCTATAAATTGAGGCCATCGGCTTCAGTCGACAATTCGTTCAAAAATCGTTCTTTCTCTCAAATTTTCATATAGTGGGCATTATACCCGAGTCCAATACCCTCTAAAATAGCGAGGTTCTGCTACGATGTAAGTATTATAACCCCTGGAGACGTATTAGATACTCTGCCCGATTGATCTAGGGTTCCGTAACGGCTGTCGTGGTTCTGCCCGACGTAGTCGTTGGAATGCCGTCTCGGGGAGGGTATTACTAATGTTAAAATGAGTTATTATACTAACACACGTGCATTTGTGTAAATTATAGATATTCACCAGGAAACCCTAAAGAATAACCTAAGACAGCAATGTGAGTGATCCTTCTTTTTGTGTAAACCTTTTTGTGAATTGATCCACTTTTTGTAAATCTTTTCGTTAAAGTGTTTTTACAAAACCTTAAATATTTCTCCATGCGAAAGACAGTTATTGAGTATTTGTAAGGATACAATTATGATGGTATATTTAGGGTTTTGTATACAAAATTTGTTACCACCTGGTAAAGGAGTAACATGACCATAAGTCGGAACGACATTACCGTGTGGTGGTAATTGATATAACTTGGAAACAAATGTAATTGCGGATGCGCCCTCAATACTGTTCACTGTGATTTTTATTTAAACTTGATTAAATTGGGATTCACTCACCAGTATTTCCCACTGACAAAATGTTTTTAAAACGCGTTTCAGGTAACAAAATGTGAAAGCCAATTAGAAGCCAGCTGGACAACACTGAAGGCTTGGAAAAGTGGCAATAAAGTTACCTAAGAATAAAATAGATGTTTTTATTAAATAAAATAGGATTTACTCCTATGAAATGTATGTACTGAAAACTTGGGTTTTACCCATGTGTTTAATATTATAAAACGTGGTGGTTTACTCTGATTAAATATTTCCTAACTACGGTCCTGATGAAAATTTCCGCTGCCAAAATTGGATAAATAAACGTGATACCACCAAAACTGGCTCGCGACCGCCCGTTCCCGGGAACTAGGGATGGGGGGTTGTGACAGAAGGTGGTATCAGAGCTATGCCACTGATTCAGCCACAGAAGTGTTCTGCTGACATCAAAATTCAAAGTGTTAGGAAATAAATTACGAGAATACGTGCATAATTGTATTTTCTTGTTATGTGTTATCTGACTATCTGTTAGTTTACAGTATGAGCGACCAAGGACCATCTGACGTGTACCGTCAATTGTCTGGTTCGCCTAGAAGCGAAGGCACCTCCTCTTCTCAGCCTGCCCTCTCAGGGTGATACGGAAGAAGGAATCTTTGTATTTAAGGTTCAGTCTGAAGAGCCATTTCCTCAAAAAAAGAGGGGATGGTTCAGTAGGGGAGCACACGAGCGTAGGAAACATATGAAAAAGTTGCAGGAATAGCGAGTGTTAGCCGCAGCTAAAAGAGAAACTGATGCCTATGCCCAGGATATACTCAATAGGGGTATAGCCAATATCCACATTTTAGCAACCACTGCAGCTGACCCAAACCTGGAACAAATGCTAGCACCCCAACCACAACCACAACCACAAATTCCTAATCAACCCATGGAAATAGAAAACTTTGGAAATCAAGTAGAAATGCATGATTTCAACCCGGAGGAGATACCTAGGGTACCTGCACCAAATCCCCTAGACCCAAACGACTACGACCCCTGGTGGGACGATGTTAGGGACTATGTGCAACAAAACCCGATACAGGAAAATGTGCCAATACCCAACTTAGGAGCCTACCCAGGGTTAGATCCTCAAGATCCCTATAACGTTAGTGATGCATACATTAGGGAAATCTTAGAGAATCCCTACCCATACCAGGCCCCTATCCCTCCATACCAGGAACCCGCAGCCCAGATTCCAAACCCAGTCCTAGAACCTACACCCCCAATGAATGCAGAAAACGTACAAGAACTTAGGACTTTCGGTGAGGAAATTTTAGAAAGCAGTGAGAGAATGCGACAGGTGGGAGAGCGTCTCGTATGGAAATACGACGAGCGCAATATGGATTTTTGGATGAATCCATATCAGTAAATGTGATGGTGAAAACGGTAGTAGTAGTAGTAGTAATAATAATAACACTATAATAATAATAATAATAATAATAATAATAATAATAATAATAATAATAATATATGTGTGTATGTGTTAGAAAAAAAAACTACGGATGCATACTATTAGTATTGTAGCTTTACATTTCAGTCGGTATTGTAATTTTAATTTCAGTACTGGTGTGTAATGATGCATACTATATGAATAGAGTAAAAGTCGCAATGCCCGACGCTTTTGACTAAAAGTGCGTGTCATGTGATTGGCTATATTCACATATTATTTGTGATATTTGTCACGGCCCCCGACCCGGTTTGACCCGTTTCAGGAGCCGCGGGACAGAAATTCTGCGGTATTTAATTAGGCGACAGCGGAAGTCTTTTTAAAACAGGATCTTTCAATATTTAAAACTGCCTGTTTTATTTAATCTAGGGATAAAACCCAATAATTTACAATAAGATGATTTCACTGGGAAATCTTTATTTTACAAAACATGTTTCTTTATTTACATTGAGCCACTTTTCTAAGCTTGTAGTGCTTCATGGCACTTTTCTTTGCTCACAACAGATTACCTGAAACATGTTTGAAAAAGGTTTTGTCAGCGGGGAAATACTGAGTGAGTTCATTCAGGTTTTAGGAAATGACCCATAGTTATAAATTACAGCATAAGAGCGATTACAATGGTTCATATCTTATTTTTATCTGGCTTCCTGTCACAATGGTGACGATGGTCATACCACTATTAGGTCAATGAACTCTAATAGTGACGTTCCTCCCTAGTAGGTCAATGAACCGAACTGGGAGAAATAGTAATGTGCACAATACGCCACTAACCAATAAATCAAGATATCCATGACTTAGTCCCTGTAATTATAACTTCTTGAAAATAATTTGGAGTACTTGTAAAACAGTTGATAAAAAGAGAATGACTCACATCGCAGATTTAACGAGCAGTGTATAAGCCTTACTGATTTGCCTGTGATTAACCTAATTTAAATAATAATGCACACACACAACCGGGTTAGTAACTAATACAGCAGTTACGTCAATTCACGAGATTAAACCCTCACAACGATTAATAAGTGCAATACTTACCAATTCATTGGATTCACAACGAATGACAGAGTATAGTCCGAATTTCGAACAGCACTCAAACATTCAAGTCGAAATCACAATGAATAACAAAGTACAAGCTCAATTTGAGCAGCACTCGGACAATCGTTGGATAGTTACAATCGATCGGACGTTGAATCGTAATAGCGATCGAGTTATTACCCTGATTGCGGCAGCACTTCGTGAATCGTGTGTGTTAATTGTAGTAAACAGAGTATAACTCCGTGCCTCAGACGAATTTCTTCGTCGTTTCAATCACAGATTTCAAGTGCCAATGTCTGCTATTTATACACGAATTTGGACATGCTTACGGACCGTAAGCCTAACCCTTTACGGTCCGTAAGGGGACACCTAGGGTCATAGGGTTGCCACGCGTGGGACTAGCCTTGCTGAGTCAAAATTTGGTCCAATCATAATTTAACAACGAATTTCCGTTGATAATCATCAACTCGGGTTCACCCCCCTTGAGTTTTAGGGGCCCTGATCCTGATTCCGATTGTTCTGAAAATTTTAGGGCTAATGCAGAATTACTGGGGTGTCTCAATTAGGGTTTTCTTATTGTCTAATTATCATCCTAATTATTGATTTTTGTGAGAGTTGTTACAATATTAATATTTGGTAAATGTTTAAAATTCAGATGGCCGACGAAGGAAATCAAGATAATCTAAATAACGATAACCAGAGTAACAATAACGTGGTTAACGAGAATTCGAACAACAATAACAATGGAAACCAAATGGATAATAGTGCCATTCAACACATAGTGGCACAAGGAATTATAGATGCAATGCCATTTATTATTCAAACAGTTCAAGAAGCGAATAATAAAAGTAAGCATAGCAGTAAGCGACCAACTGAACCGGAACACAGCGTGAACAATGGACTCGTACTTCAAGCGCCCATTCCCAAAAGAAGAAGAACCATGTGTAACAACTGCCACTAAAATCCATAATTAGGACGATAATTAGTTAACAAGAAAACCCTAATTGAGACACCCAAGTAATTCTGCACTAACCCTAAAATTTTCATAACAATCGGAATCAGGATCAGGGCCCCTAAAACTCAGGGGGGTTAAACCCTAGTGGATGGTTATCCTCTAAATTTGCTGTAGAAACGAAATTTGTTCGTTTAACTTACTCAGCAAGGTTACTTGGACACGAAGCAACCTAGGCTAGAAAATAGACCCGTCGCGCCACGCGACGGGTACACATGTCTTCTTCGCGTGGCGCGAGGGAGGACATTTTCCAGCTATAAATAGGGGACGTTGGCACTTGAATTTTGGTGTTCATTCAACGTCCAAATTCTCTGTAACCATTGAGTTATAGCGAATATCGTTCACAACACACACAATTCACGAAGTGCTGCCGCAATCAGGGTAATAACTCGATCGCTATTACGATTCAACGTCCGATCGATTATAACTATCCAACGATTGTCCAGGTGCTGCTCAATTGAGCTTGTACTTTGATTATTCGTCGTGATTTCGACTTGAATATTAGAGTGCTGTTCGAATTCGGACTATGCTCTGTTATTCGTTGTGAATCCGATTGAATTATCGAGTAATTGCACTGATTAATCGCTGTGAAGGTTTGATCTCGTGAATTGACGTAACTGCTGAATTAGTTACTAACCTATTGTGTGTGTGCATTATTATTAAATTGGTTAAAACAAGGCTAATCAGTAGGCTTATACCTTGCCCGATAAATCTGCAATGTGAGTCATTCCTCTTTATTAAACTCTTTTCTCACAGTTTGTGAGCCAACTGTTTTACAATACTCCAAATTATTTTCAAAGTGTTATAATTACAGGGATTAAGTCGTGGTTATCTTAACCGCTGGTTAGTGGGGTATTGTGCACATTACTAATTTCTCACGGTTAGGCAATAAGCCCTAACATGGGTTAGGCTAATAAGACCTAACAGTGACAAAACGTCACTAATTGGGTGACTGGACCCAATAGTGGTATGACCATCGTCACACGGGTGGCAAGACCAGATATTAATTAAGGTACTGCCATAGTAATCGCTCTTATGCTGTAATTTATAACTATGTGTCATTTTTATCAAAATGAATGATTCACTCAGTATTTCCCCGCTGACAAAACCTTTTTACAACATGTTTCAGGTGACCTATTGAATTAAGTACACGTGCTACGGAGCACTATCAAGCTTGAAGTGGTGGCTCAACTAAAATAAATAAACATGTTTGTAAAATAATGAAATTATGATATTTACGGGGTTTATCCTAAATGTAAATAAATAATACTCGGGCAAAATTTTCTA
The DNA here is from genome assembly GCF_002127325.2 of Helianthus annuus. Lineage (NCBI taxonomy): Eukaryota > Viridiplantae > Streptophyta > Magnoliopsida > Asterales > Asteraceae > Helianthus > Helianthus annuus. Next base: position 140,179,686 of record NC_035445.2, read on the forward strand.
AGTTTAAAAGGATCCTGCTAAGACTTCCGCTATAAAAATAAATACCACGGGATTTTCTGCCCCGCGGCTCCCGAAACGGGTCAAACCGGGTCGGGGGCCGTGACAGAAAAAGGTGGTATCAGAGCCACTGATCAAGCCACTGATTTAAGCCTATTAAGTATTTAGAAAATACTTAATTTTATTATATTGCTATTTTGTGATTATGTGCTTTATTATCTGATTAATTGCATATAGTATGGAACAGATTTTATATGTTTAGCAATTAATAAATAAATTAGACTAAAATTTTAGTGCCTTTACAAGTCTAGAAGTCTTATTCAGTATATATATAAATTATAAATAAAATTTAGGGTACTTTAAAATTCTAATTGTTCTGGTAGTTAAACACATATTTCTATCAAAATTTGTTATAAATTCTGACATAATAATTGTGTGTATTATGCAAAAAACAGCATGAGTGATTTGTATGATACCCTTCAGAATTTAAATCTCTATCCAGTAAGAGTAGAAGTTTCCAGAGATTTTAATAGGTATATACCAGATATGGAGGAACCTATAGAATTTAACGCTTTACCTCTCAAAGCAACCCAAGTCTAAGGGAATAGAAATTGAGGAAAGCTCTAGGCAAATTGAGGGGTTACCATCTCAAGAAGAGTTAGATTTTACATTAACAGACTATAGTATTATCCAGACTATTAATGAAACACAACTATCAATGAACTTAGAACCAGCTATTCCAAACCTTTCAGTACACTCGCAACCTTTCAAAATAGACGAATGGTTGACTCATGAAATACAGTTACAGAACAATCCCTATAAGCTTTTTCCTCAGTTCAATCCAGAACCAAAATCCACCAATAAATAACAAGAATATAGCTAGACTCCGCCACTTTGACTAAGAATTAATGTATACTGGGAATAGGATCGAAGAAATTGAGGAATAGATCTCCTAAGAGGAAACACTTTTATTAGAATATCATTTACCAAAGAATAGGAGACTTATGAAACAAGGATTGTGTAATAATAATAGTCAAAATCAGTCTGTAATATTTTTACGAATAAAATTTTGTAAGGCATATTATTATTTCGAGAAATCAATAGTTTGGCTATATAAAACTATATAATAATTTTGTGTATACTTGTTATTTATTTGATACTAATACAATTATATATATATATACAATTAGTTATCCGATGGAAAACGCTAATAATGAACCAGTTAATGAGGATAATCAATCCGAGCAACAATCAGGGGGTCAACATATGACTAGGCAGGATATAGAAAATATCGTTGCTCAAGGGATAGCCAATACTATTCCAACAATGATTGCTCAGGGGATAGCCAACGCTATTCCAGCAATTGTCACTGCTGTTAAAAATCTCGTAGAACCACAGCAGATCCTTCCTAGCAAATGTATTTCTGAAGATAATTTCAGTAATAGCATAAACGGAGGCAATGATCATGTTAATCATGATAAAGAACCGCGACAAGCTCCGCTCCCTAAGAAAAGGAAAGCTGCAACGCCTGGTTGCACTTATAAGGAGTTTCTTGCCTGTAAACCCGTAGAGTTCGCAGGCAATGAAGGGGCAACTGCGGCACTGCGTTGGTTAGAGAAAACCGAGGCAGTAATCAGAATAAGTAAATGTGTTGAGGAAGATAAGGTTATGTACGCTTCGCACCTTTTCAAGGAAGAAGCGTTAGAATGGTGGAATACAGTGTTACAAGCCAAAGGAAGTGACGTAGCCTATGCCATGGGGTGGGAAGAATTTAAGCAAATAATAGAAAGGAAATTCTGTCCCGAATATGAAAAAGAGCAGATGGCAAATAAGTTTTTAAGTCACCAAATGGTGGACGTAGATTGCCGAGGGTATACTTCAAAATTCTTTGAGTATGCCAGAATTGTACCTACTCTGGCTTCGCCAGAACCGGTACTTATCTCTCGCTATATCTGGGGTTTGATTAGTGAGATTCGTGACATTGTCAAAGCTGCGAGACCTCGCACAATTGACGATGCGGTAGAATTAGCTAACACTCTAACTGATGGATTGGTACGCACACGGGAAGAAAATAGGAGGAAGGATTTAGCCCAGAAAATTTCCCAAGAATTTCATATAGGTAATAGTAACAATTTTAAGAAAATAGAAAACGGGCGATTTTCCACTATTCCATTTTGCGATATCTGCAAAGGAAAGCATTTTGGAAAATGCAAAGGATGCTGCAATTTTTGCAAAATTCCAGGACATCGAGAAGAGGATTGCAGGAAAAAGAAGGCAATCACTTGCTACAATTGCGGAGAACCCGGACACTTCAGAACAAGCTGCCCAAAATTAGGCAATTCAGCAAACGAAAAGACGAAACCTGCAGAAGGGACTACCAAGAAAAACGCAAGAGCTTTTCAATTAACTACTCAGGAAGCTGAACTCATTCCTGACATCATAGTTGGTACGAGTATTATTTAACTCTGGTGCAAACCAAGGTTTTATAAATACTTCATTCTGTCAAACTCTTAACCTATCAAACGTAGGCAAATCTTTACAGTCAAAATAGGCAAAAAGGAAATAAATTACGTAAGGTCACATGATAAATCATGAAGGTATTCACTTAGATCCTGCTAAGATAGCAGCAAATCACTAAAATGGAAGATTTCGCAATCCTTAAATGGAAATTAGGAATCTTGTAAATTTAGCCAGATACTCTAGGCAGTTTATTAAGGAATTCTCTTAGATAGATATATCCTTAACTAAATAAGAACTTAAACAAAAAGAAGCCTCTAGCATAAATTAACAAAAAATTCCAATCCTAGCCTTACCAGAAGGAATAGAAGATTTTAAAGGTATACGGTGATACTTCAAAATTAGAAATTGGGTGTATGGTAATGCAACACAGAAAGGTAATTGTGTATGCATCAAGGCAATTGCAAAAGCACGAAGAAAGCCTTACCCCTTGTAAGCTTAAAAAAAATTAGAAACCACAAGTTACCCTTAAGACTAGGAAACATTATCTAAGTAAATTTACTATCCATATGGGTCATAAGAATTTAAGATATATATATTGGAGCAACAAAAAATTTAAACATGAGGAAAAGGAAATCCTCAGTAACTACACCTGTGATATACAGTATCACGAAGAAAAGACTGAAGACAGTTAGAAGAATATACAAATAAATAAACAAGAGCTGTAGAAGTTCGAGTTGGAGACAAAATGCCATTGAAAGTATTTCCTTGGAAAGGAATTTAGGAAGCTAAGTCCAAAATACATAGGACCATTTCCAGTAGTCCAACGGATAGGACCAGTTGCTTATCACCCCTAACTACCTGAAGACCTAGTTGGAGTACATAATGTGTTCCATGTATTCAATCTCAAGAAAAGTTTAGCAAAACAAATCCCTGGTCGTACCTCTTCAAGATGTAGAGGTAAACAAAAAGTTTAAGTTCATAGAGAAACCCCTACAAATAGAAGATCGGAAGATTAAGTTTCTCAAAACCCAAACAACTAGTGCTAGTAAAAGTCAAATAGGAATCCAGGAGAGGACCAGAGTATACTTGGGGAACTGGAATCAAAGATGAAGCGAAAATACCCTCATCTATTTTAGTAAATCTCGAGGACGAGATTTTTCTTAAGATGGGGAGGATGTAACAACTGCCACTAAAATCCATAATTAGGACGATAATTAGTTAACAAGAAAACCCTAATTGAGACACCCAAGTAATTCTGCACTAACCCTAAAATTTTCATAACAATCGGAATCAGGATCAGGGCCCCTAAAACTCAGGGGGGTTAAACCCTAGTGGATGTTTATCCTCTAAATTTGCTGTAGAAACGAAATTTGTTCGTTTAACTTACTCAGCAAGGTTACTTGGACACGAAGCAACCTAGGCTAGAAAATAGACCCGTCGCGCCACGCGACGGGTACACATGTCTTCTTCGCGTGGCGCGAGGGAGGACATTTTCCAGCTATAAATAGGGGACGTTGGCACTTGAATTTTGGTGTTCATTCGACGTCCAAATTCTCTGTAACCATTGAGTTATAGCGAATATCGTTCACAACACACACAATTCACGAAGTGCTGCCGCAATCAGGGTAATAACTCGATCGCTATTACGATTCAACGTCCGATCGATTATAACTATCCAACGATTGTCCAGGTGCTGCTCAATTGAGCTTGTACTTTGATTATTCGTCGTGATTTCGACTTGAATATTAGAGTGCTGTTCGAATTCGGACTATGCTCTGTTATTCGTTGTGAATCCGATTGAATTATCGAGTAATTGCACTGATTAATCGCTGTGAAGGTTTGATCTCGTGAATTGACGTAACTGCTGAATTAGTTACTAACCTATTGTGTGTGTGCATTATTATTAAATTAGGTTAAAACAAGGCTAATCAGTAGGCTTATACCTTGCCCGATAAATCTGCAATGTGAGTCATTCCTCTTTATTAAACTCTTTTCTCACAGTTTGTGAGCCAACTGTTTTACAATACTCCAAATTATTTTCAAAGTGTTATAATTACAGGGATTAAGTCGTGGTTATCTTAACCGCTGGTTAGTGGGGTATTGTGCACATTACTAATTTCTCACGGTTAGGCAATAAGCCCTAACATGGGTTAGGCTAATAAGACCTAACAGTGACAAAACGTCACTAATTGGGTGACTGGACCCAATAGTGGTATGACCATCGTCACACGGGTGGCAAGACCAGATATTAATTAAGATACTGCCATAGTAATCGCTCTTATGCTGTAATTTATAACTATGTGTCATTTTTATCAAAATGAATGATTCACTCAGTATTTCCCCGCTGACAAAACCTTTTTACAACATGTTTCAGGTGACCTATTGAATTAAGTACACGTGCTACGGAGCACTATCAAGCTTGAAGTGGTGGCTCAACTAAAATAAATAAACATGTTTGTAAAATAATGAAATTATGATATTTACGGGGTTTATCCTAAATGTAAATAAATAATACTCGGGCAAAATTTTCTAAGTTTAAAACGATCCTGCTAAGACTTCCGCTATAAAAATAAATACCACGGGATTTTCTGCCCCGCGGCTCCCGAAACGGGTCAAACCGGGTCGGGGGCCGTGACACCATGCCATATGGTTGTTCTTACAAAGAATTCTGGTCCTGTAAACCAATAGAATTCTCGGGTAATGAAGGACCCATTGCAGCTCTACTCTGGATAGAGAAAACTGAGGCTGTTCTGAAAATAAGCAAGTGTGCCGAAGAAGATAGGATAATGTTTGCTTCAAATTTATTTATGTATGCAGCTCTAGAGTGGTGGAACACTATCCTCCAGTCAAGAGGAAGTGATGGAATTTATAACATGGAATGGGAAGAGTTCAAAAATATGGTAGAAAGGAAATTCTGCCCTCCCAATGAAAAGGAGCAGATAGCAAATAAGTTTCTGAATCTTAGAATGACCGGGGTAGATAGTAAGGGTTATACTACCACATTCTTTGAATATGCTAGGATAGTACCAACCCTTGCATCACCTGAACCGGTATTAATCTCCCGTTACATCTGGGGATTAATTGGAGAGATTAGACATGTAGTTAAGGCAGCTAGACCCCAAACCATAGAAGAAGTTGTAGAACTAGCTAATACCTTAACAGATGAGTTAATCCGTACTAGAGAAGAAGACCAGAGGAGAAACCTGACCCAAAGGCTTACTCAAGAATTCCGTTCTGGGAATTCCAACCGTAGGAATGTAGGTTCTACCTCTGCGCCATATTGCAAAGCCTGCAGAAAGAAGCATTCTGGAAGATGCTCTACTTACTGCAATTTCTGCAAAGCACCAGGACATAAGGAAGAGACCTGCAGAAGAAAACCAACCAATGGAATGTGCTTCAACTGTGGAGAAAAAGGTCATATCAAGCCAAACTGTCCAAAGTTAGCTCCAGCTGCAAACAACAAGAACACTAAAAATGCTAGAGCATTCGTTCTAACTGCAGATGAAGCCAGGATGATTTCGGACGTCATTGCTGGTACGTTTTTAGTTAATGATATTTTTGCTAAAGTATTATTTGACTCTGGTGCAAACCAAAGTTTTATTAATACTTCATTTTGCAAACTTCTAAATCAATCATTAACTAAACTACCACAAGAATGTCTAGTAGAGACCGCAAATGGAGAAACCGTTAGAATTTCGGAAATCTTGCAGGGAGCAAGAATAGAAATTTTTAATCAAAAGTTTATTGCAAACCTTTACCCAATGAATCTGGCTGGATTCGATGTTGTGTTAGGAATGGATTGGTTAATAGTCAATAAAGCCAGTATTTTATGTGATCAAAAGTCAATTCAAGTAAAGTCACCAAGGGGTGAAAAGATCACAATTAAAGGAGATAAGCCATCTAGATCCACTAAATTCATCTCTGTGATGAAAACTGCAAATTATATAAGAAAAGGATCTTTGGTGTATTTGATTTCTATAATCACTAACACTAAAGGAAAAGAATTAAAAGACATTCCAGTAGTGTCCCAGTTTTCAGATGTCTTTCCAGAGGAATTGCCAGGACTGCCGCCAGACAGGGAAGTCGAATTCAGAATCCATCCCACCGATTGCCGAAGCACCTTACTGTTTGGCACCCGCCAAAATGCAGGAACTGAAGAAACAATTAGATGAATTGCTAGAAAAGGGATTCATACAGCCCAGCTCATCGCCATGGGGAGCGCCGATTTTATTTGTTAAAAAGAAGGACGGATCAATGTGTATGTGCATTGACTACCGTGAATTGAACAAAGTCACGATTAAAAATCGGTATCCATTACCGAGGATCGATGATTTGTTCGATCAACTTCAGGGAGCTCGATTTTTCTCTAAAATCGATTTAAGATCAGGATATCATCAATTAAAGGTACAGGAAGAGGACATTCCTAAAACCGCATTCAGAACAAGGTATGGTCATTATGAATTTACTGTCATGCCATTTGGTTTAACCAATGCCCCAGCCGCATTTATGGACATGATGAACCGAATATGTAAGCTATATTTGGATAAATTCATAATTATCTTCATAGATGATATTCTAATTTACTCTAAAAGTAAAGAGGAACATGCAAAGCACTTGCACTTACTTTTAAGTCTATTAAGAAAGGAAAAGCCTTATGCTAAATTTTCAAAATGCGAGTTTTGGTTAGAACAGGTATAATTTCTTGGACATTTAGTTAATCATGAAGGAATCCATGTGGATCCGACAAAGATCGGGGCAATTACCAAATGGAAAACTCCTGAGTCACCAACCGAGGTTAGAAGTTTCTTAGGATTGGCCGGTTATTTTAGAAAATTTATCCGAAATTTTTCTAGAATAGTCATTCCTTTAACTAAGTTAACCTGTAAATCTGTTAAGTTTGAATGGGGACCAAAACAAGAAGAAGCTTTTAGAATCCTTAAGCAAAGATTAACCCATGCACCCATACTAGCATTACCAGAAGGAACTGAAGACTTTGTAGTCTATTGTGACGCTTCTAAATTAGGTTATGGATGTGTGTTAATGCAACATCAAAAGGTTATAGCTTACGCCTCTAGACAACTCAAGAGTCATGAAGAGAATTATTCAACCCATGATTTGGAATTAGGAGCTATAATTTTTGCCCTTAAGATTTGGAGACATTATCTTTATGGTAGTAAGTTTACCATATTCACAGATCATAAGAGTTTATGATACGTTTTCGGGCAAAAAGAGTTGAATATGAGACAAAGACGCTGGATGGAATTGCTTAGCGATTATGATTATGATATCCAGTATCATGCAGGAAAAGCCAATGTGGTGGCTGATGCTTTAAGTCGAAAGTATCACGAAAAGCCAAAGAGGGTACGTTCTCTTAAATTAAATCTACAAGTAGATTTAAATGATTAGATTAGAGAAGCACAAGAATCAGTAATCAAGGAAGATACTGAAAAATTGAAAGGAATGATTAAGGAGTTAGGACAAGGAACATATGGAATTTGGAGGTTCCATAAAAAGAGAATTTGGATACCTAAATTAGGAAACTTACGCCACCGTATATTAGAAGAAGCCCATAAATCTAAATATACGATGCATCCAGGAAATGATAAAATGTACCAGGATTTAAGGAAAAATTTCTGGTGGATAGGAATGAAAAAGGATATAGCAGCCTATGTTTCTAAATGCTTAACTTGCTCACAAGTTAAAGCTGAACATCAGAAACCCTCAGGTTTATTACAACAATTAGAAATGCCAGTTTGGAAATGGGAATTAATAACAATGGATTTTGTTACCAAATTACCCAAAACAAGAAAAGGTAATGATACAATCTGGGTGATTGTAGATAGGCTAACCAAGTCAGCTCATTTCCTACCGATGAAGGAAACCTTTAGCATGGAACAATTAGCTAAATTGTATGTAAATGAAATTGTTTCATTACATGGAATACCTTTATCAATTGTTTCTGATAGAGATAGCCGATTTACTTCTCATTTTTGGTCAAGTTTCCAAAAAGCAATGGGAACCAAGTTGAATCTAAGCACTGCTTATCATCCTCAAACGGACGGACAAAGCGAAAGAACAATCCAGACAATGGAAGACATGCTTAGAGCTTGTGTAATTGACTTCGGAGGTAATTGGGACGAACACTTACCTTTAATAGAATTTTCTTATAATAACAGTTATCACACAAGTATTAATGCTGCACCATTCGAAGTACTTTATGGTCGGAAGTGCAGAACCCCAGTCTGTTGGGCAGAAATTGGGGAAAAACAACTATCTGGACCCAAGATAGTACAAGAAACAACTGACAAAATCATTCAAGTCAAGGAACGACTGAAAGCAGCACGTGATCGACAGAAGAGCTACGCTGATAACAGACGTAAGCCGTTAGAATTCCAAGTAGGCGATAAATTGTTACTAAAAGTCTCTCCTTGGAAAGGAGTGGTAAGATTCATCAAAAGAGGAAAGCTAAGTTCCAGGTATATTAGACCTTTTAAGATTATTAGGAAAATAGGACCTGTAGCCTATCAGCTACAACTGCCAGAGGAAATGGCAGGAATACATGATGTATTTCATGTATCTAATCTCAAAAAGTGTCTAGCTGACGAATCACTCGTAATACCTCTCAAGGATATAGAGGTTAATGAACAACTCAAATTTGTAGAAAGGCCTCTACAGATTGAAGATAGAAAAATTAAGAATCCCAAGCATAAGAGATTAGTTTTGGTCAAAGTGAAATGGGACTCCAAAAGAGGACCTGAGTACACATGGGAGCTTGAATCAGAAATACAAAAGAAATATCCGCACTTGTTCCAGTAGATCTCAAGGACGAGCTCTAAAACAAGGTGGGGAGGATGTAACAACCTTAACGTAAACCGATACCCTCATAATTTTTCCGACACCCTATTATATTAAAATGTCCCAATGTGTTTTATATTATATCCCGTATGTGAAAACCGAGCCCAAATTAGATTATAACATATAAAATAAGTTAAAAACAATAAATCTTAAGCTGAGGCGGGCCGCGTAGACCCACCCCAAGCATTCACGCGGGCCGTATGAAGGTGTAAACCGGATTCCTTTGATTTCTTTAGTTTAGGCGGGCCGCATAAGAGTTCCCGTTAGTTGACGCGGGCCGCGAGTGTCCCAAATGGTGGCGCAGCCCGGTGATGGCACGTGTCATCATCGTGGAGGACCTATACGCTGACCCAGCTAAGCTATGCGTTGACGGGATGTTGACGCGGGCCGCGTAAGGCCTTGCCTTATCTTACGCGGGCCGCGAGAAAGTCAAGATCAGACCCTATAAATAGAGGCCATCGGCTTCAGTCGACAATTCGTTCAAAAATCGTTCTTTCTCTCAAATTTTCATATAGTGGGCATTATACCCGAGTCCAATACCCTCTAAAATAGCGAGGTTCTGCTACGATGTAAGTATTATAACCCCTGGAGACGTATTAGATACTCTGCCTGATTGATCTAGGGTTCCGTAACGGCTGTCGTGGTTCTGCCTGACGTAGTCGTTGGAATGTCGTCTCGGGGAGGGTATTACTAATGTTAAAATGGGTTATTATACTAACACACGTGCATTTGTGTAAATTATAGATATTCACCAGGAAACCCTAAAGAATAACCTAAGACAGCAATGTGAGTGATCCTTCTTTTTGTGTAAACCTTTTTGTGAGTTGATCCACTTTTTGTAAATCTTTTCGTTAAAGTGTTTTTACAAAACCTTAAATATTTCTCCATGCGAAAGACAGTTATTGAGTATTTGTAAGGATACAATTATGATGGTATATTTGGGGTTTTGTATACAAAATTTGTTACCACCTGGTAAAGGAGTAACATGACCATAAGTCGGAACGACATTACCGTGTGGTGGTAATTGATATAACTTGGAAACAAATGTAATTGCGGATGCGCCCTCAATACTGTTCACTGTGATTTTTATTTAAACTTGATTAAATTGGGATTCACTCACTAGTATTTCCCACTGACAAAATGTTTTTAAAACGCGTTTCAGGTAACAAAATGTGAAAGCCAATTAGAAGCCAGCTGGACAGCACTGAAGGCTTGGAAAAGTGGCAATAAAGTTACCTAAGAATAAAATAGATGTTTTTATTAAATAAAATAGGATTTATTCCTATGAAATGTATGTACTGAAAACTTGGGTTTTACCTATGTGTTTAATATTATAAAACGTGGTGGTTTACTCTAATTAAATATTTCCTAACTACGGTCCTGATGAAAATTTCCGCTGCCAAAATTGGATAAATAAACGTGATACCACCAAAACTGGCTCGCGACCGCCCGTTCCCGGGAACTAGGGATCGGGGGTTGTGACAGAGATCATTCCTAGTTCAAGTCTAGACTTGGAAGTTAAGGAATGTGCTAACTGTGTCATTGAGATTAAACACAAAAGGCAAGTGTTTAATTCACTCAATGTTGGCTCTGATACCAACCTGTCACACCCCGATATATCCACGTATTACCGGTGGGCCCGGTGGGGAGTATCGTGACGTAATTGATATCATCATAGTCAAATAATCACAGTTCAGTGCACAGTGGAAGTCTAAAGTAAAATATATTACAAACCGAGTGAAAATAACATAAGTATTACAAACGGAAAGTAAGAGGATCCACAGGCGGATCTTAAAACAGAAATATAACACTGTTCAACAGACTTCAGACACTTAGAACTTGCAAGATTCCCTATTAACGCCCTGAGCTCAAAGCCAATTTACGTACAGTGCCTGTCACTTAACCTTTTTGGAAAATACGTCAGTTTACACTGATAAATACAATTAACTGACTCTTTTGAAAATCTTTATGAAAATTGATTTGAATGCACAAGGCACGAAAATTCTTTTATAACTTGGGACAATTTTATTAATAAAAATCTTGTATCAGATTTACATGTTTGTCCAACATTTAGGGCCGGTGATTATACAAACCGATCAAGATTAATCGACACACCACAAATATAATCTCACAAGAAGTTACCCTTACGAGTGAGTATATCTTTTACATACGCAATAGGAGGTGTTATGCCTACACCTTGTGCTTAAGTTGTAGCCATTCACTTTTTAAATGAGCCAAGGATATCCAGGACACGGTCATTAACCCCCAATGTTATTTGTTATCAAGCAACACTGATTAAAACGGGATTATGCAATTTAATCATCTCCGATTAAAAGGTTTCTACACCCGACCAAGCGGTATTTTTATAATACCGTATCCCAAGCCCGTATAAGGGAAAATAAGTTAAAAGTATTTACCTGAGCTTAAAATGCAATTTATACTCAACCGTATATTCTAATCAGCAAGCACAAGTACTTCTACTGGGGCTCTCAATCTGGAACGAAGGTTTTATAAACCTATTAGATTCCTAACAGTCTTATTTAAGTTGTAACTTAGACCGGTTAGTTTTAAGGAAAGGTTTACGGTTCAAAACGCAAGATTAAGCGAAGACCGGATTAGAATGTGATTTAGACCCGACAAGTATGGAGACTTTATAATATGGGTAAACTAAATACATTCTGGATTTTGAAGTGAATGATAAGGTTTGACCTGTTTCGGTTAATTTATGCAAACTAGTTACGTAAACCGTACCGAACGCGTAAAACGCATAATGGGTAACCAAAAGAGTCATGAACATGTTTCACAAGTTAATAGACCTTAATTATGTTGTGATATCAGTAGGATATCTTCCATTATGCCCAAAACGAATTTAAAAATCAAATTAAGCCCCGAAAAGGGCATTTTGGTCATTTTAAAGATTATAAAAGAGGTTAAATGACAATCTGAGGTAGTGGTCTAAAATGATCAGTAAATGTATTTATTTTAATAAGTTATATCAGTAAAATATCTCACATATGTGAAATTTTTCGTTTATGGCCAAACTATGCATCGTATGGGCATTTTGGTCATTTCACATTTGCTTTAAGGGTTAATTTTGGAAATCTGAGTTCAAAACTTTTATTTACTGTTAAAGTATACAAATCTATTCATAACATCAGTAGGTATCAAGCTTTAGGTGCCTAATATGGTTTTAAACCATACTATGCGCCTAAATCGCATAAAAGTCCGCATTTGACGATATTCGGTTTAAATAGGGAAATCTGAGATTTTGACCTGGCTTTACAGTTTAAAATAACTTATTTATCATATAAAATTAGTAGAAAAAGGTTTGATATGTAAAGGATGTGTAAAACTCATTTTATTAGCAAAAAGGGCGTTATCGTCAATTACCGAGCCTATGCGAGAATTCTATGTTATGATTATCTTAAAATTTAATAAAAATTTCCAAAAATCCCAAAATATCATATTACATCAGTAGGTAAAGGGTTTGATGTCAAAATTTGGGTTTAAATAGGCTTTATGCCGAAAATGCCGTTTAATTAATAAAAAGCTTTCAATTTACGCTACTGCGCATAACTCCCATTTTAAACCATGAACTGATGTGAAATTTTATGGACATGTTATAAATCAGTAATAAAGGTTTTTGTCCTTTCACATTTTCAAAAATCTTGTTTTAATATAGAAAGGGCATTATGGTCAACATTTAGGCATTTAACGGAAACATGCAATGAACTAGGATTTCTATGGAACCAAGTTGTATAACCTCAGAGGGTTATACTAACCTATAATATGGTCCTAAAGGAATCCTAAGGCATATCTAAACTAAGCTAAATCGGGTCAGAACTGAAAGTGAAAGCAAAAGTCTACTTTTGCGACTTTCGGTTCCGAACCGAGCCGAAACTCAGAATTGTCGGGTTGAACATGCCTAGATATGTTCAATTAATATTTACCAAGTTATTAAAGTGACAAAACTGATTTTATTGCCTTTACATCATTAATTATGAATTTTATTTAAAAACCGACTCGCTTGGCTTTAATTTTAATTACTTTGACCTGACAATTAACTAAGCAAACGTGGTAATTAGGAGGTGCCCTTTTGAGGGTTTAATACCTACCTAATTACGATTACGTAGCCATGTTCGTTGCGAACGATGGCTTGACCGTTTAAAATTCAAAGCGTTTATCGCAAACGCTTGACTTTTCGGCTTTAAGAGCCAAAAAATTGAACTAAGCACGCAAGGACACTTACAAAGGGTCCAAGCAAGGATGGAATTGATCTAGAATGTTCAGGTGTGAAGCACAAAAGCTCCAACTTAGAATAATTCAGATCAAGTGTGAAATGAGAGCAAGATCAAGTGGGTTTATATAGGATTTCAAGAACCGTTAGGATCGTTTCTCGTAACCCGAGCTTTGATCAAGGCCCTACATGTGCTACCCACTGTTTTTCAATACTATGGGTGCCCAAAATGGCCCATAGATTGATTAAAAAACATCCACAATACTAGAAACCAGCTGCTGATCATTAAAAACAAGTTTTTGCAGGTCTGAAGGTTTACACGGCCCGCGTAGACTCAGAGAGAGTCTTACGCGGCCCGCCTAGTACCCAGATCAGCAACAGAACTTTTGAAATTTGCAGAAATGGTCCCTGTGAGCATATAAGGTCATGTTTAAGGCCCGTTAAGCCATTTCAAAGGCTCTAAAATGATACCTAAACATAGGGAACATAAAAAATGCTCAAAAATATTTTGGATGTCGGTTCGTTTGGTCGTACGGTCGCGTCATTTGGCTAATTACGACGAAACACGAACGGACGCGAAAAACAATCCAAATTACACGACGAATGGAATTTTATCATGCCAAACATTAAAATAAAATATTTTAATTTTTACATAAATTTTTGGATGTCCGGATATGTTCAGAACGTAAGATATGTGCGAAAATACAAACTTGTGCACTTTTTGACGCTTTTAGTCCCTGTTGATCAAATAAGTTTATTTTTGCGCATCAAACACCTCTAAGCCTATTTCTATGCTATGTAAAGGATATTTGGGGCATTTTTAACTTATGATCATATTCCGGAAGGTTCGATACCATACGAATCGATAGACTTTTGCAGTTTGACGCAAATAGTCCCTCTAATGCGCAAACTTGCGCATATCATCGTTTAATAGCATCAAAGCCTTATCTAATCCATATTAGGCATTCTTGGGAGTATTATTAAACATCACGATGCTTCGGGTTCGCTAAAAGGTCACTCAGAGGTATAATTAAACATATTGACACTTTTAACCCCCTAAACTTGCAAAGTTGCGCATAACGTCACTTAAAGGCATAAAAACCGTAGACGGCCATTAAATGGCATTCCCGAGAGTATAATCAAATATCATGAAGCTCCCGGTTTGTTAAAAGGTCACTCAGAGGTAAGAATTCACATGTTGAGGAAAAGTCAGAGCCAAAGGCCCCTGGAGGAAAAGTCTTGTAGGCTAGTTAGTTAGTTTTGTTTTACTATAAATAGGATTGATCGGATCAGATAAGAACACACACAATCTCTCGAACTCTCTTACTCTCTAGCTGCAAACACTCACAACACACTTACACTTGTATTCAAATCGCATTGTAACACTTAGTTGATCTGCATCATATCCTGCACTGTATCCTGGTATTTGAAGTAATAAGAAGAACAAGGCAGCTGCGATTGTCAGCTCCCGAGGTTTTGTGCCGGCGATCTAGATTGATCAAGGGCTTTCCTCGTACATCTCGTGTCACCCTTTACCTTTTTGCTCATTATTTGATTGTAGATACAGCTCGATATCCTGAGCCGTATCCTGAAAACTGTTTTTACAAACAACTAAATTAGCATATTTTCGATACACATTCTTAGCACACTACCTCACTTAACTAAGTTGATCACTTAATTGCTTCGGTAATTTTTGACCAAAACATTACTAACATCAAAATAATAGACTAAGTTAAAGTTCTACTTAAACGAAGACAAATCAGCTTTGGCCAGAAGTGTAATCATTTAAGCATGTGTGCAAAGTGATCGTGACAAATCAGCGTTGGCCAGAAATGAGACAATCACTTTAGTTATGCACTTGTTAAGTATGCTATAAATGAATGAATTAAATCAGCTTTGGCCAGATATTAAGACATTCATGTTTGTAATGCATACTCAACATAACTTTCGTAATACTTGAACGATAAATAGATGTATCAAATCAGCTTTGGCCAGAAATGATACGTCAGAAGCTCATTCAAGTTAAGCCATTTTGGTTTTGTAAAATATTGTCTGATTCTGATTAATCAACTAAGTATTTACAAAAACCAATTATTTAATAGCAAACCACCTGTTAGGGGCGGAGCCCCAAGCTAAATTTTAGTTCACATTAACAGCTTAATAAAGTAATGAGGTTTCGAGTGAGATCTCGAGTTAACCTTAGATTTCGAGTGAGATCTCGACTCAGTTATGAGATTTTGAGTGAGATCTCGAGTAAGGCTATGAATCATTATGAGGTTTCTAATCATCAAGATTTCGAGTCGCAACCACCTGATTGCGAGTCACTAATGCCAGTCAAAACCTCAGTCGAAATCATGAGGTTTCGAGTAATGAAGATTAACGTGTTAATGAGATTTCGACTTCATTATGAGGTTTCGAGTCGCAACCACCTGATTGCGAGTCGAAATCTAATTCAGAACCTTATGGTTTCGAGTCATGAAGACTAAAAACTTTTATGATTTCGAGTCGCAACCTTAGTCGAAATCTCATGGTTTCGAGTCATGAAGACTAACACCTTTATGATTTCGAGTCGCAACCTTAGTCGAAATTTCATGGTTTCGAGCTATTAATGAGATTTCGAGTTGAATGTTTATATCGAAATCTCTTATGAGTCTCGAAACTTGTTTACCAAGTCTCAAAACCTACTGTCAACAGCTCTTAGTGTGATAAGGTTGGAAATTCGAATGTTTAGGGATTATGGGATTTAGTTTCCTATTTTAATGCTGATCTAAATTTATCAAAATATTTCAAAATAATATCCATTTAATTTTTATAACAGATTTCAAAATTTTAAGAGATAAAATTTAGATCAAAACTAGGAAAAACACCCAATAATCTAAATTTCATTCCAAAATATAGGAATTTTTCGAATTTCTCATAAGAACATAAGATGAACCCTAAAATTAAAAAACATAATTCTGGAATCCGAAATCTGTTATTTTAATGATTTCGGAAAGGTGACTTAATGTGTTATAATTTCGGAACAGTGATAAACATAAGATCCGAAATTGTTTATAAAGAAAAACTCAAAACATGGTTTTGAATTATGTTTTCCCGCAACAGTGATTTCGAGATACCTGGTCTCGAAATAGGCTGTTAAATTTTATTAAGTTTTCAAAACTCTGTTTACCAGATTTCAATTCCGGAATAATGGATACGAAAACATAACTGGTTTATCAACATATGCTCTGATACCACATGTTGATCAGTTCTTATTTATGAATAATGGAAAACATGAATAACATACCTGATTGCAAGAGACAGGCCAATAGAGAATCTAGATGGAGATGCAGCAATAACGTTTGACATGATTGTCTGGTTCCTCCTTAGGGTGCAATCTAATGATGGTGATGATGAAAACCGATAAAGGGAAATCGGCTATGGAGAGAGGGGGAGATTTAATGATGATGTTATTGTGTTTAGAGTCTAACCCTTTAACCCTCTAATTATCTCCTTATATATGCACCCAAGAGGAAACATAATTAGTTAATAAGGGTAATATGGTTCACCAACAATTACCAACTAATTATTTAATATGTTGTTATATATTTTAATCTATATAATGTAAATGATTATAATGGTTACTAGATTAAATATTACACCATAATATATTTAATCTTACACTAACCTCAAACACAACTCAAAAATCTACTTGTAGAGTTATTTAAAAACTCAAGTACAATTCTACCAATTTCAATTTTCTTTTTTTTTTCTTTTTTGTGTTTTCAACTTTGTACCAACTCAAACACGCTTAATATATGACAAACATTAGAGACATATCAGCATCACCAATCCATTATCATCAATTCACCATAGGAAAAAAACTGTATGAATATTATAGTAGTTATGACATTGTCGAAGCTCCAAAGAAACTAAAAAGGACACATACTTTTATATTAGAGTAAACTGTCATTTTGGTCCTTGTGGTTTGGCCAGTTTTGCCACTTTAGTCCAAATCTCAAACTTTTTATACTGGGTCCCTGTGGTTTCACTTTTGTTGCCATTTTAGTCCAAAATTCAAAGACCCTCTATTTTGACTGTTGAAAGCTGATTGTTTTGTCCTTTTGTGCATGGGCATTTTAGTCATTTTAATTTTATTATAACATATTAAAGCATTTTATTCAGACCATCATCTTCTTCAAACAAACTCATCATCTTCTTCAAACAAACCCAAACCCTAACCTGGACAACAATCAACATCTGCAGACCCCTGTTTCATCTTCCCAAAAAAAAAACCCTAACCCACAAAATCACACCTGAAACAATTTCATCAACGATAGGGCTTTTGATCGACCTGCAACTCGTAACCTGCAACTCCAATGTCATCCTCCCTAATTCAACCGAACGCAATGCAATCACTCTCATTCTCTTCATCAATCTCCGCCACCAAACCGCAATGGCGCGTCACCTCTTCTCCGGCGGTTACATTCACTCGTCGCACAACGAAATCCACAATCAACACTAAAATCAGAGAGATCTTCATGCTGGCACTCAGCTCCACCATGACTGAGGGTAAGATCGTCTCCTGGATCAAATCAGAAGGCGATGTTCTCTCCAAAGGTGAGTCCGTTGTTGTCGTTGAGTCTGATATGGATGTTGAAACGTTCTACGATGGAATCCTTGCTGCTATTGTTGTGTCCTGAAGGTGAATCGTCTCCTGTTGGTGCTCCCTTTGGTTTGTTAGCCGAGTCTGAAGCCGCTAGTGGCTCAGTTCCGGTTGCTACCATTCATTCACTCCGGCGATACACCAACCTACAACCACCACCTGCCGTCCCTTCTTCAAACCGCCGCCGCCTGCAACCACCACCGGATTGGATTGTGACATCTCCATTAGAGAGAGAAAGAAGAGGGTTTCAGGTTTGGGTTTCAAGATCAGATTTAAGAGAGAAGTCTTCTAATTTAAGAGATTGATGAAGAGAATGAGAGTGAATGTAACCGCCAGAGAATAGGTCTGCTAATTTAAGAGAGAAGAGAATGGGTTTGTTTGAAGAAGATGATGGTCTGCACTCTGCAGATGTTTGAAGAGAGGGAGACAGGGCTCTTGCTTTAGTATGTTATATTAAAATTAAAATGATCAAAATGCCCCTGCATAAAAGGACAAAACAATCAGCTTTCAACAGACAAAACAGAGGGTTTTGGGATTTTGGACTAAAATGGCAATAAAAGTGAAACCACACGGACCCAGATTTAAAAAGTTTGAGATTTGGACTAAAATGACAAAAGTGCCCAAACCACAGGGACCAAAATGGCAGTTTACTCTTTATATTATCATAGTTTTGTAAATTTTTAACTATTATATAATACTAGCGGGTTACCATCCTCGCTTTGCGATGGATTCGAAACGTAGATAAAATACACAAAGCGTGATATAAATAATATGTTCTAGTAACGACCCGGTTTTAAAAAACGAAACCTAAATAAAAAACCCATCGTCACGATATATTCGAAAGTGTAAATGAAAAATAGCAAAATGTATGGAGTTTATGGGAAAAGCCTTTGTGGCAAACTCTAATATTTCAAAGATGTGGTGAAATTTAAAAAAGCCAAACTTGATTGTGTTAGAAAAGGAAAAATAACTTCAATAAAGTTCAAGGGCCGTACGAAAACTTTTTTAGAGTTCAGAAGTAGAAAAGTAAATTAGTTAAAAAAAATTAAGTTAAATAAAATAAACTATAGGATGACAAAATGTAAAATAGGAAAATGTTATGAAGGAAAAAAAGAAGTTAAATAAATGTATGTGATTGAAATGTAAAATAGAAAAGTTATGTGCTCATAATTATACTATTCCTCACCAATCCCAACAAATGCAAAGGACTAGTTTTTGCCCTGTCCGCGTTGCGGGGTAATAATCTGAATATTTCTCTCTCATAATAACATGTAGGGAGGGGGATATTGCACGGTCCTCCCAACCGCTTGAGTGATCACACTCCATAACCTAGCTTAGCCCCATAGCTGCATGGCGGTTACTACCCAACCGGAAGCGAAAGCCTGGAGGGTGTGCCTGGCAGGATTCGAACCGGGGTCCTATGGGAAGAGGTGGGTGAGGCTGGCCACTGGGACACCCCAAGTGGTTACTCTCTCATAACATGTATGTATGTGTTTCGGTTACTTGTACATACTACTCATAACACGATCTCAAAAAAAAATTACATCGAGTCAATAAATTAAAACAAAAACACTACCATACTTTTACTAAAAAGAACTAAAACGATGGAAAGACTATAATTTTAAATTGGGAGCAAAATTGAAATTTTTCAGGACAAATAAGCATGTACCAGGCATGCCTGAACGAATAAAAATTACACCTATACCTATGCCCGCCCGCGTTGTAGGGTGTTAAATCAAATATTTCATAGTTTCATAACATGTATGCATGTATTTAGGTTACTTGTACATACTACTTATAACACGATCTAAAAAAAATACATCGAGACAACCAATTAAACGAAAACACTACCATAATTTTGCTAAAAAATTAAAACAATAACAGGTCTGTAATTTTGAGCTGGGGGTAAAATACTAATTTGTCAGGACCAATGAGCGAGTGTTAGACAACTGTTTAACACAATAAAAGTTATATTGAGTCAACCAAGCAAAATAAAACAGTACTATAGTTTTGCCAAAAAAAAGTAAAACGATGGCAAGATCATAATTTTTAACTGGGGGAGAAATCATAAACTTTGAAATGGGAGCAAAATTATAATTTTGAACAGAGGGCAAAATCGTAAAAATATTTTGAACTGGAGGCGAAATCATAATTTTAAACTGAGGGCAAAATCATAATTTTGAGCTATGGGGAAAAACATAATTTCATTTTGAACTGTGGGCAAAAACGTAACTTTTAGTTGGGGGTAAAATCATAATTTCGAGCTAGGGGCAAAAGCATATTTTTATTTTGAGGGGGGGGGGCAAAAGCGTAATTTTAGACGGAGGGCGAAACCGTAAATTTAAACTAGGAGTAGAATTAGAAATGAGTTTTTGAACTGAGGGCAAAAACGTAAATTTTGAGTCAGGGCAAAAATACAATTTTATTTTGAATTAGGGGCAAAAACGTAATTTTAAACAAAGGACGAAACCGTAATTTTAGACTGGGAATAAAATTAAATTAGAAATGGGTGGTCCAATAGGGAAGTGACAGGCAAGCTGCCTGGCACTATTCCCTCAACTCCTTTTTGTATATGTAGGATAACTAGTGGTTGCCTCGCCCGCGTTGCAGAGCGATGGCCGAATAATTCTCAATCGATTAAAAAAACACTACTATATTTTTGCTAGGAAAAAAACTAAAACGATGATAAGACCGTAATTTTGGGCTCAGAGCAAAACTGTATTTTTTCAGGACTAATGAACGAGTGTTATGCAGCTCCTTGACACGGAAAAAAATTAAATGGAGTTAACCAATGAAAACAAAAAAAAAATATAGTTTTGCTAAAAAAACTAAAACCATGGGAAAAACGTACTTTTTAACTGAGGGCGAAATTATAATTTTATTTCAGGGATAAAATCGTATATTAAATGGATCAATGGGGAAGTGCCAGACAACTGTCTGCATGCCTGTAATTTTACACTAGGGGCACAATTGTAATTTAACCAGGAAAACTAACAAAAACGATGGAGAAAATGTAAATTTAAGTTGAGGGCAAATTCGTAACGTAGCTGTGAGAAAAAAACCTAATGACAAATCTGTAAATTTAAACGGGGCAAAATCGTAATTTTTATCTGATGGCAAAATTGAAATTTTTAACTGGGAGCAAAAGCGTTAATTTATTTTTAAGTGGGGGTAAAAACATAACTTTGAATTGATGGCAAAATCGTAAATTTAGGGGAAAAAAAAACTAATTGCAAAAGTATAAATTTAAACGGGGCAAAATCGTAATTTTGAACCGAGGGAAAAATTTAAATATTTAGCTGGGAGTAAAAACGTAAACTTATTTTTATGTGGGGGCAAAAACATATTGTTAAACTGATGGCAAAATCGTAATTTTAAAGTGGGATAAAAGCGTAAATTTATTGGGCCAATAGAGGAGTGTCAGGCAGCTGCCTGGCACTATTACGTTAGCCGCCCATTTCAGCCACTAACGGGGCAACACTATTACGTAAATATAAGCTGAAGGCAAAGCATAAATTTAATTTCTAACTTGGGGCAAGATCGTAATTTTAAACAGGGGATAAAATCGTAATTTAGTAGGACATATAAATAACTATTTTATGAAAAAAAAAAAAAAAAGGAAAAGGTGGCCGCCACTTTTGGCCAACAACCTATGAAAACTATTCCCGCCAACTTTTACAACTTATCTTTGTATGTATGGTAAATATCTACAACCAAATACAATTCATTAAACACAAGGTAGAATGAAATATATTACTTCTCTAAAGTCAATGAAAAAAGTTTTAGAAATGTTTTTTTAGCGTGCCTTTTATTTTACTATTTTAAAATAAATCTTTTTTATAATGATTTGTATATTAAAATTACTTTGTTTTTCACTTATAACTATTAAGACACAATGTTTTATAAAAAATAAAAAAATAAAAACAACCGCATTAAGTTATAGTGATATTAACTTTTGACAAATTAATCATACAGAGTCTGTTTGGTATGGGGTAATAGAATGGATGAGGGAATGGAATGGACGAGGTAATGGAATGGGCCGGAATGAAATGAATGCTTCCATTCCATTGTGATGTTTGATTACTTATATATAGAATGAATTATTACATTGTACAATTTGATAAACAAAAAAAAAAAGACAACGTAACGAAACACAATTGTATTAGAAAGTAGAAACGATAAACATCCTAACCCAAACCATTCTAACCTTTTTCTTAATAAACTCATGCTAGCCCAAACCCATCGTAACCCATGATCCAAACTTGCCCAACCCACCCCTTTTGCCACCCCTAATTTTAATCCCTTTTCTCGTGTTATTTAGTTATTTATCTGCGGAATTTCATCGCAATTTCTGGTGTAATCCTCCTGTTTTTTTCTTTCCAGCAACAAAAAAAAAAAACAGTTAAGAATACAACATTGTGACCAAAGTTACGATTAAACCCTTAATCTTAACCGACATACAAAACAAAACAACAAGTTGTATAAGATTAAAGTAACAAAAGTGGGAATTTAAGCATGTTACAATAATGATGATAAGTGGAATCATGTGTTTATAAAATTTGTTATGGTAGTAGCATGTGACGATGGATATGACGTTTATGAACCTTAAAACAGTGTTTAAGGTTTTAATAGATATATGTTAATCACTAAAGTTGCTACACTTTGGACTTCTTAATTAGGGCCGTACATTGTTTGCTGTCTATCCATTAAGCACTTAGACATTAACTGACTGGTGTAACATAAGGTTTGTGTTCTAGGTTGTGCACTATGGAGCCATTATATGATATTAAATAATCTTATTTAATTAGGTAGCGCATTCTCGAAAACAAAAGTGGCTTTGTTAAATTATGGGTCTAAGTGAGTCGAGTCAGCTTAAGTTCATCAAAACTTTAGCTCGGCTCGTTTAACTTAGTAGGGCTCAAGAATGTAGGGGTGTGCATGGTTTGATTTTTTACTAAAACTTTTAGGTTTCAAGAAATCTTCGATTTCGGTTTTCACGATGGGTATGGTTTTGTTTTTTGTTTTTTTTTTCGGTTTTACCATTTGGGTTTAAAAGTTTGGGACGAAAACAAAATAGACCAAAATAATGAATTTGGGATTGAAAATTTGGGCCTAGATTTTTTTATGTTTAATTGAAAATTTCTCATTTGGGCCTAATTTTTTAAGCTACACTATTTTCATTTTTGTAAATTAACTAGTTAATGCCCCGCCCGCGTTGCGGGGCGATGGCCGAATAATTCTCACTCAATTAAAAAAACACTATTATAGTTTTGTTAGAAAAGAAAAACTGAAACAATGACAAGACCGTAGTTCTGAGCTCAGGGCAAAACTGTAGTTTGTCAGGATTAATGAGCGAGTGTTAGGCAGCTCCTTGACGTGAAAAAAATTAAATCCAGTCAACTAATAATGTTTTTATATAGTTTTGCTAAAAAAACTAAAATTATAGCAATACTGTAATTTGAACTGAGGGCAAAGTTGTATTTGTTGACTTTGGAAAAATCGTAATTTGCCAAAAGTTAAAGTGATGGCAATACTATAAATTTGATCCAGAGACAAAATCCTAATATAACTTTACACTGAGGACAAAATCATAATTTTAAGCTGGGGACAAAACTATACTTTTAATTTGAACTAGGGCAAAATCAAAATTTTGAACTGAGGGCAAAATTGTAATTTTGAGTTGGGGGGCAAAAGCATACTTTTATTTTGAACCGGGTAAAAACATAATTTTAAACTGAAGGCGAAATCATAATTTTTGAAACGGGGCGAAAATGCAAAATCATCATTTTTAGTTTGGGGCTAAAGCAAAAATTTATTTGGAAAAATTACATTTTTCGTCCTTTATATTTGTAGCGGGTTGCAATGGATGACCTTTAACTTCAATAATTACAGCTACAGTCCTTTATTTGAAAATCTCGTTACACTTTAGTTCCTTTAACACTAACCCAATTAAATTTTTCAGTTAACCTTAATCACATAGGGGTATATTAGTCTTTTAACTAAATATTTTAATAAACAAAACAAAAAAAGTTAGCTAGCACCAACCACTATTGTATTTCCCCAATGCTGTAGGTATCACCGTCTAAGATCATGTGTAGTGGTAGAACACTATAATGCCCTCACCATGGGGCGTTTTGCGTCATGTGGCGTCCTAATCAGCAAGGGGGCATTATAGCAAAAGTGGTGTAGTGGGTATAATGCCCCATAATGCCCCATTCAATCATTTTACAATCATTTCACAATTATTTTTTTTTTAATTTAAAACATAAAATAACCTTCATTAATTTAAAAATAAAATTGCCGCGTTTCGATGTTTCTTGCACCGGTTCGGGTTGCGTCTCCGGTACGACTTCCACATCGGGTTCGGCTTCGGGTTGTGACGGTTGAGACCCGCCGGCTTGACCATAGCCGAAAGTTGGAGGAACAAACGGAGGGGCGCCACTCAAGTAAGCCGCGTAAGTTAAAAAGCTCGGGTCCATGTCTTGAAGGTTGTATGGGGTTTGCGGTTGGGTTGTGTTCGGGTTTGCGGGTCTAGCGGGGACACCAAAAGGAGGGCGGAATGGATGCATGATTGTATAAAAATTAGAAGATAGTGGGTTTTTTTTTTATAAAAGTTGGAAGAAAGTGGGATAGATAGTGAGTTTTTGTATAAAAAATGGTGTAAATGTGGGGTAAATATATATAGTGGGAATTATTTTAAATTAAAAAAAATAAAAGAATATTACCGTTTGAAAACGGTCGAATTTTGGTGGCCCCCACACGAATTAAGCGTTATTTTTAAAACGCCGGACCCAATTTTTTTCGAAAATCACGCCGGAAAACGCCCCCTGTAATGGGGGGTTGGGCGTTTTCGGGCAATTTTTTAAAAAAAAAAAACGCCCCATTACGCTTGGTCTAAAACCCCAACCTCCGACGACCACCACCACAACCAACATCTCTGCAACCACCACCTCACTCATCTCCACTCCAAACCCCGACAATCTTACCACAATCAGACCCAACAGACACAATATTCTCATGTGATTCAATCGGA
The DNA here is from genome assembly GCF_002127325.2 of Helianthus annuus. NCBI lineage: Eukaryota > Viridiplantae > Streptophyta > Magnoliopsida > Asterales > Asteraceae > Helianthus > Helianthus annuus. The sequence continues at coordinate 140,204,913 of NC_035445.2, forward strand.
AGAAAAACCCGGTGAATCCGGGATTTACCAAAAACATTCCAAATCACCTCTCAAAACGAAATTATCGATCTTCCATACTTACCAAATCAAGCATACGTATGTTACCTTTCGAAACCTGGGTTCCAATCAAAGTTCATTGGAGTTGTAGAACTCCGGCCAAGTCCTTCCTGCTCTGTTTAAAGGCTTTAGAGGGTAATTTCTATTCTGCCTTTTACTCGTTTACACTCCATGATCAAAAGCCCTATGGCAATTTTTACAAACATTGATTAAATCATGTTCAGTTATGTGGATCCAGGGGTTAGGGTTACTTAGAGATGTGTGTAGATTCGATTGTGGTGGTGGACTTACGCGGTGGTGAAGTTATGAGTTTAGAGAGAGAGAGAGGAAGAAAGAGTGGCGGTGGTGTAGCTCAGATGATTGTGGTGGTGATGTCACAAGCGGGGTGATGGTGGGTATATGTATATCGATCTGCCATTTTTTGATTTACCAATTTTTTATTACCAAAAACATTCCAGATCACCTCTCAAAATGATTGTGGTGGTGATGTCACAAACCAGTCTATCCTGTAAATGAAAGTTTCATATATACATATATACGTATATGTTGATTTTTGGTATTAAAAACATTTAAATAAAGCGTGAAATGATCATAATACCCTCATGTGACTTGATTTAACTGAAAATTTTAACATGGTTAGTGCTAAAGGACCTAGCATGTAATGAGTTTTCCAAATAAAGAACTGTAGCTGTAATTATTGAAGTTAAAGGTCATCCATTGCAACCTGCTACAAACATAAAGGACGAAAAATGTAATTTTTCCAATTTATTTTGAACTGGGGCCAAGAATATAATTGTAATATGGGGATAAAATCATAATTTTGAACCGAGTGCAAAATCGTAATTTTGAGCGAGGGACAAAAACATAATTTTATTTTGAAGTGGGGGCAAAAACGTAATTATATTTTAAATTAAGTACGAAACCGTAATTTTAAAACGAATATAAAATAATAAAATGGTTGGTCGAACAGGGAAGAGCTGCGTGGCACTATTCCCTCAAACTTCCTTTTGTATATGTAGGTAACTAGGTTATAACCCCGTATATTACACGGGGTTGAATAAATAAATTTTATATACTAAATAATAAAACAATATATCTTTAAAAACCTCATTTATTATACCGGTTGAATAAATATAATTTTATATATTAAATAATAAAAAGTTATATCTATAAGAACCGTTTGATGAAATTTTTTTTTTTTTTTTGAAATTTCACAAGTAAAGGTCCTGAAATGTAATTTCTTTTTAAACTCTAACTTTATAAAAGTAAAAATTTACATGTAAAACAAATTGTATTGAATTATACATAGGCCTATTATGGTATCTTTAACTTCCGTTTTGACGAATTATACTTATATGCTCTGGAGTATTATAGTCATAGGGGAGGGTTCAAATGAGAAGAAATTTTTTGTAAGAATAAAAAAGAAGAAGTTTCAACCAATAAGAATGCTTCATTTTACTTCATTTAATATTTGCATTTAATTTTAATATAAGGGTATATTTGTAAACTTACATAGATCATTAATTTGTAGTCTTCTTCTTTAATAGCTAATTACATTAAATTTGTAACTTATTTTTAAAAATATATATTTTTTCAAAAAATAAAAAAAAATTAATTTAGAGTGTATGACAAATTACTTGGTGTGTAGGATAAATTACGAGTTGTGTAAGATAAATTTAAATGTGTATGATAAATTTCGAAATGTGTAGGATAACTTTTTATGTGTGTAGGAAAAAAAAATTAGTGTAGAGAATGATAATCTTTATGAGTAATTAATTATTTAAAGATAGTAATAAATGAGATGAATGAAAAACTACTTAACAATTTACAATTGTACCCTTTGTTCTTTTCCTTCTCAATTAAATTTTCTTCTCAAATGAACATCCCCTATAGTCATATGCCTATTTTTAACATATTTATCCTTTTTGCTTATTGATAAGAAATATATGAATATCACATTCTAAGTGTTCTTAGTTTCATGTTTACTTCCTCTGTTTCCTCTTATCCCTCTCCATTATATTTTGTAAACAGAATATCATCATGTGCTAATTTTACAAATTTATGAAACCGAATATGATCATGTCCTAGGTAGTCTTAGTATTATTGGAATTTCCATTTGATTCATGGTTTCTGTTAGTTACTTCGAATTTCCTTGTTTATTTTCTGTCTGAGGTATGCGTGTATCCCAAAAACGTGAAAGGTTGAAACCGGTAACCACTTCATTTAGCTGCAGTGTGATGACAGTCTAAACCCATTTAGCTTTTTTTTTTTGTTTATGATCTACCCAACTGTAATATGAGTTCAGCTAATATGTTCAGTTTAATTTATTTCATTACGTACAGGTCGATACATAAAAGGTTTTGTTGAAGGGCATATAGTGATGGGTACTGGTCGATACATCTTAGTTTTATATCTATTTATGAGCATTACACTGTGGATGTGAGTAACGGTGTGAGTGGTAGTTGATGGTTTGTTTTGAAGGTTGTAGACAGAGAAAGCAGAGGGTAATGGTTTTAGGTTTAAAAAGAAATTACATTTCAGGCTCTGTACTTGTGAAATTTAAAAAAAAAAACCTCTTCAAACGATTGTTTTTAACCCAGTTAGGCATTTGGATGAAAATGGCAAAAAGTTACAAACGTGGGGGGCTATTTGGTAAAAAAAAATCATTTTGGACGAAAATGGCAAACATGCCCAAACCTGAGGGACGATTTTGGCAATTAACTCTAATAATTATCTATAAGATATTAAACTAATAATATTTAGTAGAAGAATTATCTATAATATAAGATATTAAACTAAATAATATTTAGTAGAAGGGTTATATATAATTAATTAGAAGAGATTAAACTAATATTACAATTATCTTTAAGAGATGGTCTAATATGATAACAAGGGTCCCAAAAATTGTTTTTTTATTATATAGTATAGATAGATTATCATTCAAAATAAAAATTATAATTCATAAATTTAATAACAAACATTATAAAATAAAATGGTTTTTTGGTTGTTCGGCTCGGTTGGTTTTTTTCGGTTTTCAGCCAATATAAAACTGAAATTAAACTGTAAATATAAAATAAAATGGTTTTTGGTTGTTCTGCTCGGTTTTTTCAGTTTTCAACAAATATAAAACTGAAAGTAAACCGTAAAATTCGGTTTTCATAAAACAAAAAATCAAACCATTGGTTTTCGTTTGATTGTTATTTGGCTTGGATTTTTCGGTTATTTTGATTAAGGATCAGTTTTTTTTTTCTTTTCATGCACACTCCTAACTTAGTTAGAGCTTCATTTCTTTAAGCTCGAGTTCTGCGCATGAGTAGTTTTTCAAGCTCGAGCTTAACTCGTCTAGTCAACCGCAATATGCCAAACTCGAGCTCAGGTTCGTTTATTAAATGTACTTCAGTATATGGTCGAGCACGAGTTCAAGTTTGTTTAAGCTTGATTCAGTTCGAGCTTCTAGCGAGCTGATCTTAAGTAGCTTGCCTTATTTTCACCCGTGTGTTTATAGAGAAAGACAAACTATGATGGAGCACACTTGTTATAGACCATACTTGTTTTTCCTTTTTTGTTAATATTAGAGTTTTGTAAGCAAAGGTTTGTCTATAAATCAGTGGCGGAGCCACACTTTGAACAACGGTGTCGTCCGACACCATTGAATTTTGTGTAGCAAATACAACGTATAATAGGGAAAATTCGAGCGACACCATTGTTTTTTTACGAGCGACACCATTGTGTTTTTACAAACGACACCATTGTTTTGTTTTCTTCTAAAACAATTATATAATAAACAAATTTATATTTCAAAAATTAAGCCCAGTTACTTGAATTTAATTAGTGTACTTTAAATCATTAAAGGTCCATGTTTAATTTTTATTTCTTCTAATCCAGTAAGCATTATAGCCTCATGTCTAATTAGTTTTGTATCAATTGTTTAACCTAACAGGATGTTTGATGATCACTTGAATGATGCATGCACTTGTTTGTTATAATGAAAAAGAGGTTTTTTTTTCAAGTTGACATTGAAAACATTATGAATCGTTTTCAAAACATGAAAATGAGTACAGAGCAACTATTAAATGCATTTTATTATATATTTCAAATGACTTTGTAATTTTATTATGTGTTTTAATTCAATGACATTTTACTTTTACTGTGATATTTGCTTTTATCATTTAATTTGACCCGACTAGATCCGAACCGATCCAAAAAGGTTTGACTCCGGGTTACTATAAACCAGGGTATTCATAAAAAATGACACTATAAGAAAAAAATTCTGGCTCCGCCACTGGTCATGATTTTATAACTAGAAATAGCCAAATCGAATCGTCACAAATAATATACTTCATGCCAGAAAAGTTTTATTATAAATTAGATATCCTCTAAAAAAATAAACGTTTGCAAAAAATAATAGCTTTAAAATTATTAAAAATTGGATCGGTTATATGTACATATATGGCCCATAACCTAACCAAACTACCAAAGTACGAACTCACGCATATTAGCAACAAGTAGAATAGGATGGATTACATCACATGCAATTGTTTACCATGAATTTCATTCAAGTAAATATGAGGTAAGCCTTATTTATGTTAAATTCACTCAAGAGTAATCTTTTTTTTTTTTTTTTAACTTCTTATTATAATACACAGTATGCATAATTTTTTTATCTTCTAAATAAGGAGAGCCCCCTACAATAAGTGATTAAGTCTCTTTTGGATTAATTAAAAAACTCGTTAATTAGGGGTAGGGGTGCTCCACTTCCCATCACTCACCACATCCAATCATGTTCCGCCACGTTATCGAACTTGGCTCCATCACTAGTGATGGATTTTGGTGGGGGTGCCCATCACTCACCACACCCAACAGTTTCCTTCACATTCTGCAACTTTTCACGCCTCATAGCTATCACGAGTGATGAGTTTAACGAGTGATGGAATTAGGTGGTGGCGGTGTTCCACACTACTCCACGAGTGACTGAAGCTCCATAACGTGACGGCCCGACCCCCCTTAGAAAGACCTGTTAGTACAGTGATTACCTAAAGTGAAACTATTGTAAATAATAGGGTTGGTTATGAAACTTGTTTGTAAAAATAGGGAACCGACATGTTTGCTGATGGTTATACTCTAGTGACTATATATAATAAATAAACAGGGTTGGTGGCATCACATTTGCAATCAACTGTTTTTTTAAGGGAATATTTCACAGAATAGTAACCAAGTTTTAAAAGTGTTCTAATTAGGTCACTGGTGTTGTTTTTGTCCCAATTAGATAACTTAACATTCAAATCGAGCCATGTCTTTTTTTCCATGTGTTAAGAAAAAAATGGAGTATAAGATGCTCGGGTCGAATTGGATGGATCGATATATGGTTTGCTTTCTAGCTACGTGGTATAGTATTCATCTGAATCAGACAAAGGGCCCATTAAACATTAGTTATCAATGCAGTGATATTGAAGAAGGGCGTGATTTGCAAAAATTATGTATAATTTCTTCGCCAATAAGTTTCCTTTGGACTAATGGACTAAACAACATTTTGTGTGGAGTTGTATTGTACATGTTTGAAATATGAATTAGTAAGTCATGGTGGATTTCTTGTAAGCTAACTACTACTTACCTGTGAGTAGAAAAGCCGGGATACCATATTACCATAACCGAAACAACCGAACAAACTAAGAAACCAATGGTCTGGTCATGATTAGTGGCGGAGCCACACTTTGAACAACGGTGTCGTCCGACACCATTGAATTTTGTGTAGCAAATACAACGTATAATAGAGAAAATTCGAGCGACACCATTGTTTTTTTACGAGCGACACCATTGTGTTTTTACAAACGACACCATTGTTTTGTTTTCTTCTAAAACAATTATATAATAAACAAATTTATATTTCAAAAATTAAGCCCAGTTACTTGAATTTAATTAGTGTACTTTAAATCATTAAAGGTCCATGTTTAATTTTTATTTCTTCTAATCCAGTAAGCATTATAGCCTCATGTCTAATTAGTTTTGTACCAATTGTTTAACCTAACAGGATGTTTGATGATCACTTGAATGATGCATGCACTTGTTTGTTATAATGAAAAAGAGGTTTTTTTTTCAAGTTGACATTGAAAACATTATGAATCGTTTTCAAAACATGAAAATGAGTACAGAGCAACTATTAAATGCATTTTATTATATATTTCAAATGACTTTGTAATTTTATTATGTGTTTTAATTCAATGACATTTTACTTTTACTGTGATATTTGCTTTTATCATTTAATTTGACCCGACTAGATCCGAACCGATCCAAAAAGGTTTGACTCCGGGTTACTATAAACCAGGGTATTCATAAAAAATGACACCATAAGAAAAAAATTCTGGCTCCGCCACTGCTATAAATAATAGCGATATTTAAAGATTGACATGATAACCTATAGTCTATTTTGATATATTTACATTTAGTTAAGTTGTTAACACAATCTTTTGTAATGATAGTGCATCACCAAATTGAAATACTTGTGTATCCGTATTAAATGACCTAAAATATTTATAGAACTGAAGAAAAACACGAATATAGAAATCAAACTATTATTAAACACAATGGATGTTTTATTAACCGATGGATCTTAGTGACATCCAACACATGAATTGTGAAAACAATGTTACACCAAAAACTCGTTTTAGAACGATTATGGTATGTCGCATCATATTTGCTCTAATATCCTCAACTGTTTAACTGATCTGAAAAGCTCGGATTTTTTATGCGTAGAAACTACCACATGTGGATTAAAACTCAATCATGGCTTGAAAGGAGCGAATGCAACCACCGAATTATGCCCACCAAACCCGAACGAGTTAGAAATAGCTGCAATTGGACAAGAAACAAACAAAAATAAGTCATAACCATAATTTCATGAATTAGTAGTTTTGGGCTTTTTTTAAACTTACAAATAAATCTTTTTAGTTCAAATGTAAATAAATCATGTCGAAATTGACGCAAAGGTATTTTTAACGCATAAAACCTTCTTAAATCATATTCAACAATTAATATAATATATGAAAAAAGAGATTAAAGTGTTTTAGGTCAACCCAACGGAACCAACCCACAAAAAATGGCCCCTCTAGTACTAAAATGTTACTTTCATTACATATGACACATACCAACATTGACTTCATGCTGTTTCTTCACATTTGGGACAGTATCGATGTCAACCGCAGGCTCCAAGTTCTACACACACAACGAAACTATCAAAACCCGATTGCATAGAAAACAATTAATAATGTCGTTAAACGGGTCAAGGTCTTCGCAAGTACATCTTGGTTAATCGTGGGGTGCAGCCAGCCCGTGTTGATTGCTTTTATGCACGCAATGGCTTCCAATCCACCAGCAGCTCCAAGACCATGACCGATCATCGACTGAAACAAAAACATTTTCATTATAAGAAACAAATCTCCAACAAAACGTCATTATCGAAGTAGAGTTTAGTGTTCTTGCCTTGGTTCCATTCATCTTTATCCCGGATGTATCTTTAAACACTTTCTTGATGGCATTAACTTCTGCTAAATCCCCAGCTAGGGTCGATGTTGCGTGGCAGTTCACGTAGTTCACCTACAAGTGTGTGTGAGGATCGAACGGTTTCATGTTATGTGTGACGAGTTATGGATTAAGTTTCATGATTTTATGGTTTTACCTCTTCGGGTGAAATACCCGAGTCTTCTAAACACTTGGTTATGCAAGTTGAAACACCGAGCCCGTCTTTGCGGGGATCGGTCATATGATGTGCATCACAAGTTATGCCTCCACCTAAATACTCCGCAATTATGTTAGCCCCGCGTTTCGTTGCATGCTCCAAGCTTTCCATAATCTGAAAAAGTTTGATGTGTTATCATCTGTTTGACTTTCAAAAGTCAAATCCAGTTCCAAGCCCGCGTCCATGAAGTAAGGACTCGTGTTGAATCTAGGCTTGGAACCGGAAAATCTAGGCCTTAACAAACTCTTGTAGCTACATGAGATCTTGGGCCCAAGTTAAGCTCATATGAGCCCAAATCCACATGACGGGCCAAGATCTTGGGCTTGGACGGGTTGGGCCTGTACAACCAGAGGCCCATCTAGTTTCTTGCAATCACCCAAGATTTCCTCCAATACTTTTGAACGAAGTAACTTAAGTTTTGTAAACAGTTCATATAATTCGGGCCACTTCTAAACCATTTGACCCGTTTTTTTATCTAATTTTTCTTGTATAACTTGTTTGACTTATAATCAATAAAATATAACTTAAATAGTCCATAGTTGTTAAAAGCCATCGCCTCTTGCGCCTAGGCCCATTTTTCAGGCAAGGCAATTGCACTTTAATTCTCCAGGTGATGGTTTTGGCGCAGATTCTGGCGAGATTCCCAGATTCCGAAGAGTTTCTGGCCAGATTCTCTAAATTCCGATTCCAGACAGATTTCTACTTTTCTATGCTAATTCATTAATATTTTGGAACTTTTGGTACTAATTAGAAGATATTAAATGTTATATAATAGTTTTTGTTTATTTTATTTGAAAAACAATATTATTTTTCTACAACATATTATATTTTTAACTTTTTTTCATTATGTGTTTTTTTCCTCAGACCCTCGCTTTTTTTTGCGCCTTACGCCTAGGCCTAGTTCGAGACCTACGCGCCTTGAGTGTGCCTAGCGCCTTTGATAACTATGAAATAATCACATATTCACATATATAGGTTGATGGAAGAGGGTTGTAATCTTACCAAAACACCCGAACCTTCACCGATAACAAAACCATCACGATCTTGGTCCCAAGGTCGCGAAGCTCTATGCGGCTCATCATTTCGCTGCGAGAGCGCTCTACAAGCAATGAACCCACCAACCCCGGTTGCATTAACCGCAGCTTCGGTCCCACCAGCTACCATAATATCAGCATCTCCTCTTCTAATGTGATTTGCAGCTTGAAAGAAGCAATAGTTTGCAGTTGCACACGCGGTTGAGATCGAGTAGTTCGGGCCCATTAAGCCCGTATCTATAGCCAACAATGCTGACCCCATGTTCGTGATGGAGTAAGGAATGAAAAATGGAGTGATCTTCTTGTATCCCTTTTGAATAAGTGCTTCAACTCCAGTGCTAAAAGCTGTTAGGCCTCCCATACCTGATCCCACTAGAACTCCGATTTTGGTTCTATCCATCTATTGTTATATAAACAACAGTTAAAACATTAGATTTATGAAAAGTAACAGTTTCAATGCATTTAGTTAGGGGTGTAAACGAGCCAAAGCCGCTCGTGTGCTACTCAAGATTGACTCGATAAAAGCTCGAATCGAACCGAAGTTAAATGAGCCCGAGCTCGAGCCTAAAACTAAGCTTGTTAATTATATGAGCCCGAGCTTCACTTATCGAGCTTGCCTAAGCTCGTGAGCCTATTATTTTTATAATTTATACTTAATATTATAAATATATATATATTAAAACATGATAAAAATAACTAAATAATATATATCGTGTTAGGATCAGGTTCATGCGACAACTCCTCTGAGTTGCGAGAAGTTGAGAACTCCAATGGAAATCCTACTTCCCGTGCGAGTTTTTCAACCAAATTTGTACAAACGTAGATGAACATCTAACTAAGACATCTATCAAAAAAAAAAATAGCCTAGCGTTCATTTACGACAGGTTTTTGATCGCTTACATTGCTGTAATTTTTTTATAAAAGAATATGACGTCACCCTTTTTGGCGGGTGACACTTATGTAAATTTGTTTTACACTGATGTAAATTTACGTATAGGTTTTTTTGAAAAAGTTATATAATTTTAGAAAATTTAGGCGAAGTTTTTTTAATAAAAAACTTTTTTTCAAAAAGTTCTTGCGGTTCTCGCAACTCGGGGAGTTCTCATTTTAACCTTTCCCTATCATGTTATATATAAAAATAATTGTTAAAAATATATATGTAATCATTATAAATCTATTTGAATTTATTATATAATCCACGAGCCAAGCTAAACGGAGCTCGGGCTTGAAAAACCACTCACAAACCATGTTTGAGTGTTGGGAAAATAGAGCTTAAAACGAGCCAAGCTCAAGCTCGAGCTTTCGTAAAATAAATGAGCAGAGCTCGGCCTCGGCTCTACCCTTTTACATCCTTACCATTTACTTGTAAAAGGATTGACTCGAGTTAGGTTTCATCTCAATTGGATTACTGAAACATATCGATTTTGTTATTGGACTATAAGTGTTTTCGGGCCACCCTGACCCGGCCCATTTCACCTGGCACTAAAGAATAAGATTACATGTTTTAACCGGTTCCCATTTTGACCCATTATCCAACCGCACTTTGGTAAAATTACTCACGGTTTCAAGAACATCTTGGCTAAGACTAGCATCCTCGAGAGCTTTTTTTCCGGCAACCAAACAATACCTCCAACAGTCATCAAGACGACGGTCATTTTTACCATCAATGTATCCTACCGAAGAAAAATCACGAATCTGACCTGCGAAACGAACGCTAAAAGTGGAAGCATCGAATCTGTCTATCAGAGTGATCCCACTCTGACCCTCAAGAAGTTTGTCATAGAATGTGTTCACATCATTGCCAAAACAAGAGACAAGCCCCATTCCTGTAATCACAACCCTTTTCTTTGGGTCAGTTTCTCGTTTGGGAGCCGAAACAGTTGGTGCAGCCATGGCCTTGATCACTCTAGATTTTGAGCCTGAAAATAGGCATAATTTGCTATCATTATATTTATATGGACAAAGATCATATACGCGTTAGACCAAGCATGGCATGGATGAACGTAGTGTATATCGAGCAGGTGAACCGACCATTTCTCGACTGGCCCTGAGACTTTTGAGTGCAGACCATGAGGGCCGAGACGATTTAAAACTGTAAATAAGCAGCATATTTGTGTTTATGGTTGTTGTACCCTTGGAGTTTTTTTTTAATGGATTTTTTTCTTTCTAACTTTAAAGTTTCAATCTTTGGTAATTTAACCCCTTTGATTAATTTGATTTTTCACTTCTAATTCAAAAGTTTCCATCTTTTGCAATTTAACCCCTTCGATTTTTTTATACTTTTAACCCAAAGTTTTTCATCTTCTGCAATTTCCCCAACACTTTTTTACTTTCAACTTTGGTCCCTTGTACTTTTCAACTTTCGCAAGTTTTTCGTTTAACGTTTCGTTTTAAATTTTACGAGTTAACACGTCGCAACGTGCATATGGGGTTCAACGTTTTTTTTCATCTATTTTTCCCGTTTAACAGGCCTGTCGCAGCGCGTCTATTTTCCCCCGTTTGATAGGTCCGTCGCAACACACGGATCAGAGATCGACTTACTTATTTTTTTCTATACATTACACAGGCTCGCGATCATGTAAGAAACATTTGTCTTTCTAATATGACATACAACTAACGTATCCGGCCACATTAGTTTATATTATTTAGAAAATATCAATTTATACATTTATGCATTTTGAAAATAAAAAATTAAAAAAAAAAAAACTTGAAAAGAAAATAGTATACGACTTACGAGTAAGTAATTCAGTTATTCTTTTTAAATGGTTATTGAATAGTGTATTACATTTTTTGGTCATGATTATCTAAAAATCTCATTGTAGCTATTAGTTTTACTAGTTCGAAACACTAAGTTATCATTATTTATGTGGCCAAATAGGCGGGCCGGGTTGGGCATGGTGACGGGTTGGCAAAATAAGTGAGAATGGAATACGATTAACTAATAAGTTATTCTTTTATTTTTTAAAAGGTTATTGAACGGTGCATTATATTTATGTGGTCATGATTACCTCAAAAACCTCGTTAAATCTATTAGTTTTATCGTTTGCAACGCTAAGTTATCATTATTTATGTGACCTGACTATACGTTTATACTAGGCAACACAGTCGGGTTCGGGTGACAGGTTTGGGTCAAAACGAGTCACTTTAAAAATTGTCGGGTTATGACAAAATTACCATTTTGGTTCGGGTCAAAACGGCCAAAAAACCCGACCCCACTGGATAAAAGCCAGACCAAGATCATACCTGAAGTAGAACCAGACCAACTTGGATTGAACCCAGATGGAGCAACAACCTGGTTAGCCTCCATAGCTCTTAGCCCATTAAACTGTAGCATAGAACCTCCATTGTTGGTCAACTCTTTTCTCCTCAAAGTCAAACCAGAAGAACAAGTGGTAGCAATGCTTGCCATTCTTCCCAAATCTTCTTCTTTCTTTCTTTTTCAAACTCTATGAATCATTAGTGATTATGGTGGATAGATATAGAGAGAGATGAACATTGGGTTTTCAGTGAGAGAAAAACTAAGTTTAAAAGTGTTGTGAAACTCGCCCACCAACTGTTCGATGAAAGTCGTGAGTGACAAGAAAGGACGATAACATTGAAAGAATATGTCTGGGTTTGTATGGAATGTGGTCTTGTTATTGACATTTTAGTAAAGATTAATGAAACTATAAAAAGTATGTTGCTTTGGTTTTGTCATTTAAGAATTGACACTTGCCACATTGGGTTGTTTGTTGTTTTAACCATTTTGTCTTTTGTCTGTTTTGATGTGTTGAAATGTTCAATGCTGCCCACAATGTGATGTACTTCTTGTTTGATCTAATATTTCCATGATTACAACTCTCAAGAATCAATTATGTTGGGGGATTTCATCCAGACGAATGCTTGGATAATCTAGAGTCGTGTGAAATTGAGAGTTTGATTAAATGGGAATCAAGTTTAAGTGAACTCATATTTACTAGTTTCTACTACTGTTGTTCTTGTAGGTTGAATCTAGAGATGGATATAAATAAAGAAATTGGAACTACTATTTCATTTGCTTTTAAACAATATTTGAAGTCTTGAATAGATAATATGATTGTGGTTAAGAAAAAAAATATGTTAAAAATCATTAATATGTACAAAGTTTCTAATAGTTAACTATTTGTTATGGGCTTGCCTTTAAACAAGTTGTCAGAGAGAAAAAACCAAGTTATCCTTGTCCGCTGCAACGAAGAAAAAGAATCTACAGGATTGATGAAAAGGATACAATCACAAGCAGGGACTGATGTATAACCTTGTATTGTCGCGATGGAAAACATCTTGGCCTTGATGAATGATGTCAATATGGAGCTCGACCCATTTCCAGCCATCTTCGTATATTGGCTCCTCTAGAGAGGTCATTGCCACTCTTATGGATGGGACTTTGAAACAGATTTTATGTTGATTCAAGCTAAAATTTAAGCTACTCTTTTGTAACACTTGAATAAATATTGTGATAATAGATAGAAATATTATGTTTTCCATTGAATGTGTCTTTCACTATTCTTTTATTGTATTTCCTTGGATTAGTTAGAATATTTTAAATAAAAAGTTATTCTATAGAATTTTATCAACTTCTAATTTATTCTATAAAATTTTATCAACTTGTAACAATTGTTATATTCGTGTGTAGGTTTCTCTCAAACTCTTTTATACATTTAAGTACGTTTGATGTAGAGTGTAAACGAGGCAAGTTATTCGTGAGCTACTCTAGATTGACTGGCTAGAAGTTCGAATCAAGCCGGGCTTTAGCAAGCTTGGACCTAAAAATAAGTTTGTTTAATAAACGAGCTCAAACCCGAGCTTGTTAAATTTTGTCTCATATCTTAACCAAGCAAATAATTTTCTATTTCTGTTTTTTCTATCTTTATTCTAATTTCTTTTATTATGTTCTTTTTATGAAGACTTTTGGGTTTCAGCCTAGTATTTGAATTTGGGCCTGCTCTTAAGAACTCCTTGTTGATTGGGCCTGTTATTTACAACTGCCTTTCCTTTTGTTCAAACATTGGATTTGGGGCGTTGATTGCGTTCTCTCTCCTTAGACCATCCATAGTGGAGGGTTTTAGCCGTTTTCTCTAAAAAAAAGCCCCACAACGCCCAAGGACCGCCCCCGGTGGCGTTTTTGTCAAAAAAAGTTGAGGAGCGTCCTTTTTTTCACGCCTTTCGTTCAATTATTTGGCCAATCACAGGTATTCTTGTTTTTGCTTGCCCAGTAACATTTTTTGGATGTTTTTTTTATTTAGTCACCCCTTTTAACATAATGCCCCACAATGCCCACATCCCTACCACACCCATTTTAGAAAAACTCTCCATAATGCCTCATTGCTGACTGGACTGCCACATGACGCAAAACGCCCAAGGGTGGGTGCATTATTTGTTTCTTCCACTACACATGGTCTTAATCACCGCTAATAATCAACAAACAAGTTAGTGAACCACAAGAATCTATACTGAAACTATTGTAGAGTTGAAAACCGATCATATCGCAACTTATCACTACCCATCACGACAAACTTCAACCATCCGACGTCATAACTGATCAGTCCAAATAAAGACGGTTCAGTAATACTCAATCAAACCAGTTGTATAGCCGGTTCAAGTCCGGGGTGGTTTTAAGAACATTAATTATACATCATCTTCTAACAAGTAGGGTTATTTTAAGTTTTAACATTAACCATGAATTTATTGCTTTTTCTATGATTTTCTTAAAAAAAAATTACAATACACGTTTTTTTAAAGTTTTTTTTCTTTTTATCTAAAAACAAGTGGAATCTATTTATTCTAATATACTAAAGTTAATTTTGCTTATGTGTCATTTATACATAAGCCTACCCTATTATATTGACAAGTGTCATCATTCACCTTTCATAATTTAAACAAGATTTACTCTATTATATTCAACTAACTTTTAAAAACCATGATTTTAGGATCTAAGTTTTTCCACATTAATCCAAAATGAGAAATTTGCAGCTTTTAAACTTTTTAATTACGTTTCATTTAAAAAAAATAAAACCATTTTTTCTTAAGAGTAAAATTCTGCAAATGTAATTTTACTAAAATATACATCTAATATTATAAATCAAGAAAAAATTAATTTAATTTGAGAACAAATTATATATATATTAAAGAAGAAGGTCGGTGGAGAAATCCACCAACCCCTTCTACCCCATAAACTTTGGTATAATGACAAAACAAACCCTCTAATTTTATACATGTCACTTTTACCTCTAAAGATTCAAACCCCTTCTACCCCATAAACTTTGGTATAATGACAAAACAACCCTCTAATTTTATACATGTCAATTTTACCTCTAAAGATTCAAAAGTTTTGAATTTATCCTAAAACTAATTTTTTACGTTGTTTTTTTTATGTACGTGCCCGTATAAATTTGAGTTTGTCTACGCTTTAACGTGATTTTAAAAAAAAAATGAGTCGGGTCAGTTACAAAATGTTTTACTTTTATGTACGTTTTGATGTAAATTTTGTTTGAAAACAAAATCGGGTCAAATATAATATGTTTCATTCGACGAGATAAATGTGAATTACTATATGTTTTTGACGTAAGTTTAGTTCAGAAACGAGTTGGGTCGATTTTAGTCTATACTTTATCACGTCGCGTACGATGCGGCCACAAGTATTTATTTTATGTACGTTTTGGATTGGTCTACGTTTCGACGTAAATTTTGTTTGGAAACAAGTCGGGTCAAATATAATATATTTTCATTCAACGACGTGAATTCGGATTACTCTATGTTTCAACGTAAATTTAGTCCGAATACGAGTCTGATTGATTGTAGTCTATAATTTATCACGTCGGGTATGGCGCCGCCGCAACGCGCGGCAGGTAAAAAAACTAGTAAATAAGTGAAGAAAAAGAAAGTCAAATTTAGACTTAAACCTGGAAAGACTATTAATTTATAATTTAGTAAAATAAATAGTTGTATGATTTTTAGCTTTACTGTTTAAAATTTTCGCAAATATTTTTAATTTAGTACTAAAAGTGGGAGTTCTGATCATCTTATTCGCGTGTTATAGAAGCTGAAGTAATGGCAATTGAACTTTCATACCTATAATTTCTTTAACGCACTATCTGACAAGAAGACTCCATTTAAGTTTAAAAGCAGACAATTTCCTATTGTTGTATGTTTTGCCATGACGATATATAAAAGTCAAGGTCAGTCGTTATTGAAAGTAGTTCTGTTTCTCAGACAACCAATATTTTCTCATGGCCTGCCTTACGTTGCTTTGTCCAGAGTTAAAAGCAGAGATAAACTAAAACTCGTAATTGTTGATAAGATGGTAAACTTACGAATACGACATTGAATGTTGTATATAAAGAAGTTTTTAGAGATTTGTATTTGTATCTATATATTTCTTAGAGCATTCACATCATGTCCACCAAATTTTGTGAGAGGCTCTCTCATATTATAGATAGTGGTTATGAGGGGTTTGTAAGTGAAGGAGAGAGAAAATGTTAGTGTTCATCTGTAAATATGGAAAAACATTGTTCACCTTATAAATTTTTTAGTTTTTTTTTTTCAGAAAGTGTGTTGTGAGTAGAGGAGAGAGAGAAAATAATGATAAAAATATATAAAAATATTATTTAATTGAAAATGAGAGAGAATTGTAGTGATTTTTAGTGTATTTTTAGAGATGAAAACGATGGATACGATGTGAATGCTCTTAGTTGTGAATGTAAATCTGATATGTAATTATAGATTAAAAATTTACAAATACGATATCTATTTGTATGTTATAATTTTTAATCTATTTCAATTGTTTTTGTTACTTAACCCCGTATACCACACGGGTTTTAACCTAGTTCTCATATAAACGAAATCGTTGAATATTTAGAAGTCAAAAACAAAATTGTACTAATAAATATATATTCATTAGGATTTTCTTTACCTTCAGGAGTGAAGCAACAATGATAAAAGTTAATAATTTGGTTGTTTTTTGATGTAACTAGTAAGATTACTTGCGTTACGCTATGGAGTTCCAATCGATATATAGACCAACTGAAAACATACACAATAATAAGCATAAGAACATATTATATTTAACCCAACTCGTTTTTGGAAAAAAAATACATCGAGACTTAAATTAGTTTGAAATTATACCGACACGTACATAAGCATATAAACACATAAAACTCGATTACAAAGTCTTTTAAAGTTAAGAGATTATAAGTGTTAAAGCTGAAGGGTAAAAGTATAAAAAATCACAAAAAAAAAACAAAAGAGACAAAAAAATCTAAAAGTGGAAACACTGTTCATTAATCTATCTATACTTTCTATAAAATGAGAAATCCAAGTGACATAAGAAAAGTTGAGGTGTCAGCAAGAGAGCATGTCCAACAATGTTTTTCTTATGTCATCAACAATGAGGTGGAAGCCAAAGAGAGAGCATGGTGACATCATAAATTCAAACTACTGCCCTACTTTAAAATTCAAAGATGGTCCACTTTCACCTTTTCAAAGGTCTGCCCATCAAACCACTTTCAAACCACTGATGATTCAACAGATGTTCAAAACACTTTCAAGCCACTGATGATTCAAAATTATGGCTCCAAATATATAAGATACCATCTTCTTCAATCAATTACTCTCTCTAATCCATTTCTCTCTCAACTCTCTCTCTCTCTCTAAATGCAGGTTTCAATTTCCACAGGTAACTTATTATTAGTGATTCATTTATATTATCTGTTTGAAATTAATTGGATATATATTGTATTTGTAACTTATTGTATTTCAATTTAACCTAAACAGCGATATCAGGTTTGTAAAATCCCAACTTCTCTCCTTTTTCTTTTTTATGTCTCTTCTTCTTCCGTGATTCACAATCCATCAAATCTTTATGCATTCGTAATTGATTTCTGTTACGCATCTACACAGCATCCAGATCCGCGATTGTTGTTGATTTCATAAAGATTGATTGATATCTCTGTTGATTTCGGCGTATTTGGCGAATCAAAGAATATGGATGCAAAATTCAAAAACCCTCTTTCTCACACACTTCAGGTACAGTTTGTTTGATTGTAAATTCATGGATTGTAGTTGATTATTGACTTGATTGTTTGTTTGATAGAGTTTGATTTGAAGTTATGTTGTTCTTGATTGTTGTTTTGTTAGGTTTTCTTTCTAGGGTTTAAGGTGCAGTTTGAAATTCAATTGGAGATTCTTTTACGGCTGTCTGATGAATAAGAAGAAGATACCTGAATCAAAATTCAATAACCCTCTTTCTTACACTTCAGGTACAGTTGATTAGTGAGATACTGTTTATACAAATCCATTTTCAGTTTTAGAGGGTGATTAGTGCGATATTTGGTACTGCTGTTCCAACTGGCCAGTTGATTACGTTTGGAGTATATATTGTTATTTTACTTATGTTTGCCTGCTAAAAACTTTCTAATGGACACTTGGCAAAAAAAATACATTAACATAGAGAAGTGGACACGTCATTGAGATTAGATTACTGTCAAGTGTTCATAAAGAAGATTTTTAGGAGGATACAAGAAGACAACATTACCCTTGCAAAAGAGAATTTCTAAGCATCTACTATTTCAGGCTGTTGGTGATGCTTTCAATGAAGGTGTATGTGAAGAACAGGCTAGACTGACATGTATCGACCCAAAAGCAAAAGAAGCCTGCGGGAATCAAGAGGTTAGAAAGGTTGGTTTGTTTGTTGGTAGATACACATATTTATACGGATGTATAATCTTTCAGATCACCAACACCAGATCTGACTCATGGAAATGATTCATGGTTGAAAGCTCTAAAAAGTTGCATCTCTGACTCAAACGTGAAACACATGGACTCTATAGACTTGACAGCTGGCGGATATGATAATTTGGAATCATCGATGAAACTTAAGCTTTTAGTTTTCCTCTGTGATGAAGGTCTTGGAACTGAGTAAGATAATTATTTAATTATGTACACCAAAAATGATTTAACATTTATATTAACTTACTTGTATAATGATTGTATACTTGGTGTTATTCAACAGAAAGATAAGAAATTGGATTGATGATCAAAATGTGAAGTATGTTGAAAATAGAAAGGAAGCAAAGGAGAAACATTCGGTTGCAAAAGATAAGGTATAAATAGTTGTTTATATAAAAGAATAGCTTGAATTAGTTTGTTTTTAATGATTTGGTGTGTGTGTTTTTTAACTTATAGGAGAAAACTATAAAGCAGAAAATGCAGGATGATATTGCCAAAGCAATCATAGCGAAAGAAGGTGTTCCTCTTACTTTAGCTAAACATGATGCTATTGTTTCTAAGATCAAGAATAAAGCAGCCGAAGCACATGTTTAAATGCTTGCATGTAAAGAAATGGTTCCAGTTGGTAAGTTTTATTTTATTTATATGACCAAAAAATTATAATATCTGATCTGTTAGGTTGACCCATTATCTAAAATGTGTGATTATGTAGATAAATCGAGGCCCGATGCTGTGAGAGCAGCACCGATTTTCAGGGACAACAGTGGGCATATGTACAGGAAATTAAAAGGGTGTTTCGAGAATTCTTGTATTCTTCTTCTTCAAGGTGAGATCCAGATGCAGTTTATGAAGGTTTAATTAACTTTTATCCTTTTTCTTTCTTTTCAGATGTTATATACTTATATTATAGACAACTATGTAACTGCCTTATGCAAAGGGGTGTTCACGGTTCAGTTTAAAACCGTGAGACTGTCCAAACCGGTTGGGTAATCTGACCCAAACGGTGGTTGAGACCACTGTTCGGTTAAAACAGCGGTTGAGACCACTGTTCGGTTAAAACAGCGGTTTCATGAAACGTGTTAAAATGTATGTATGAGACTCTTGAAGTGAAACAGAGCCTTCAACAACGAGATTCAGAACCATCAAAGGTTCTACTGAAATCATAGGTCACGACTGGTCTGTTTATTTTGTTATAGAGGACAACCCACATTCAGGTTTCAGGTATTCTTGATAACAAGCATGTGAACTGGGTTATGAAATCATATGAACTGAAGAGTTTTATTTTTGTTGTAGTTTACAGAGGTATAAAGTTGATGATTGTTGTAAACGGTCTTGGCGCTGATTCTAAACAATGGGAGAAAGAATTTCAAACTGAGGTAATTTAAAAGTTTAATTGAATTTAACATATTAATTTTTTGGCCTACAAACAGAAGCTTAAACAGAGTTATATCCTGTTGTTAAAACATCTGATATAATTCTAATATTTTTTTTGTCGAGAATTACATTAGAAGCTTGAACATCTGGTATTATATTTCACGCTGCAGAAGTCTTTATATGATGTGTGGAGAGCTATCTTAGAACTCCGGGATTCTTTAGCTTCAAAGAAAGTCGATATGACCTTGCTGATAGTTCAGCTAAGGCTTTATGCTACTTTATATCGACAAGTAAGTCATTTTTCTATCATTGTTCCCGTATGTATCCCTACGTTTTTCCACCATTTAAACATCTATCTTGAGTGTTTTTAATTTTCATATAGTTGATTTATGAAGTATGTTATTTGGTTATAGGTTTTGTGGTATAAGAAGCTAAAGACTATTGTGAACAATGAGAGTGTAGAGATCATTCGCATGTTGAATACCGAATGCAATGAAATAGAAGAGAATCCTTCCTTGGAATCGCCGGAATTCAACACAACGCCTTCTACATGCACCGCGCTTTGGTAATTTTCACTTTTTCACTTTCAAAGGTTCTGATTTCAATCATTTGATTTTGAAATTTGTTGATTATGAACTCTAAATCCGTGGTTTCTGTATCGTTAATTAGACATCTGAATGCTATATATTGTAGGATTTGATGGTGTTTTTGAATATTTTAAGGAATCTAAACTTGGTGGGGAATCGACTTCATCGTTCTTTAAAGGTTTTTTTTTTGTCATTGATTTTAGAAAATAACATCTTTGAAAGACAGGTAATAGAAACTAATGAGGGTGGTTTTTCTTGATAAAGTTGAGATCTTTTGCTTTCAAATTGAACCACGACATCTTACAAAATTTTATGTTTATATGATGATGGCAGTTAGTGGTGGAGGCGAACGGTGTCTTCATGGTGTTAAAGGAAGACAACATGTGAAATTTGTTTACGAGTCCATGTTTCTTTCCCTGGTATGACTCTATGATTTTATTGTATATTAAGTTTGGATATAAATCAAATCTTACTGGTTTAGAGCTACACTTTAACAGTTTTTTACTGGTTTAGAGCTAAACTTTAACAGTTTTTTTTTCATTTGAAGAAGCAATGGAATCTATACAGAAGCAAAAGCGATTAAGGAAAGGAATAAAATGGTGCTATACCTGCCAGATTAGAATGAAGTAGGGTGATGGATGAGCGCACGATATCATGGTGTGTTATAATGTGAGCTCTTGTCTAGTGTGTTTTTTAATTTTTTTGCACCTTAGATTGCTTTCCCTGTCTTTTTCATTTCCATTTTTGCTTTCTGATCATGTGAAGTTGTTTCCATATTGCAGAGTATGTAATTCATAAAGGCAAAACTCAGATATTTGTTGTTTGTAAAGGAGATGTTGATTCACAACCATTCAACTAAGAGAGAATTAGTGACAGAACATACAGTTGAATGATGTACATTAATTGCAGAGGATTCCATTGGAAGAAGCATGGTTCATAGAGATTTTCCAGTAATTATTTCGAGTGTTGACATGTAGACACCATATATAAGAATGGATGTTAAGGGGTAAATGGGTCAATTTGAGACTTATAACTAACTAACTAATTGTGTTTAGGGGATGGTCTTCATATACATTTTTTTACAGTTTAATAACATTTGTGTTCCTTATGTATACATTTATACCTATAGGAAAAAAATGTTGATTTTAAAGACAGATTTATGTAGATTTATATTTTTATGCAAGTGCTAAATATTTCAAACCCTAACATTGGGTAATATTTTATAGGGTTTGAAAACAGTGGTTGAAACCACTGTTGTAATCAAATTGGGTTTGGAGAAAACAGTGGTCGAAACTACTGTTGGTAATATTTTATTGGGTTTATTGGGTTAAAACTGTGGTTTGAAACCACTGAACTACAGTTTTAACCTAACAGTGGTTTCAACCTCTGTTTTCTGCACAAAATTTATTTTAGCCCAATAAACCCAATAAAAAATTACCCAACAGTGGTTTGAACCACTGTTTTCTCCAAGCCTAACAGTGGCATAAACTTAACTTCAAATAGTATTAAACAACTTATTAATCAAACCAAAGTATCCTTACATATCCTTTATTTGTTATTTAATTGATGTTTCTTTTCTTTATAATCCATTTTTAATTAAACTTTAAAAAATGTATAATCATTCATCGACTAATAAAATATGGTATGCATGATTTTCTAACGACCACTGTTGGGTTAAAATGGTGGTTTAAAACCACTGTTGGGTTAAAATAGTGTGTTGTTGGGGACAGATGTTTAAAAATAAAACAGTGGTTGATACATCTGTTGACGAGTCAACAGACGGAAACAGATGTTTAAAACCACTGTTGGGTTAAAGCGGAGTGTTGTGGAGAAAATTGTTGTTGAAACCGTTGTTGGGTTAAAACGGTGGTTGAAAACCACTGTTGGGTTAAAATGTATTTTGTGGAGGTTGAAGGGGATTGAAACGATTGTTGATTTAAAATATTGTTTTTTGGAGAAGGAACATGCTTGAATGGAAATGTTATTTTGTTTACAGAATGAATTATAAGTTGTATATTTTTGTATTTTTTCATACTCTAAACTTTAAGTATTTACCGACTGACTTATCTATTTATAAGTCTATAAATATAACAATATTCATCATTTATATGTGTTATGCATGGTTTTCTATGAAACGACCCGTGTTTGCACACGGGTCTTACCGCTAGTCTACTATAATAAAAGAAACCAAATTTTGGACACGTGTCATTCATTGAATGTATTCTTAAATCAATACTTATCTTATATTAACTAAATAATAAATTAATATTAAATCTTATCATACTTTAATAAAATATTATCCAATACCTCTCTTTCCTACTTATCTTATATTAAACATATAAATAATAAATTAACATGAAATGTTATACTAATTTATTAAAAAATATAACTTTTTTATTATTTGATATAAAAATTATATTTATTCAACTCGTGTAAAATGCAAAGTTTTTAAAAATATAACTTTTTTTATTATTTACTATACAAAGTTATATTTATATAACCCGTGTAATACACGAAGTTTTTAAAAATATAACTTTTTATCATTTGCTATGTAAAATTAGATTTATTCAACACGTGTAATACACGGGATTTTTTAAGGATATACTTTGTTTATTATTTGGTAGATTTTTCAACCCGACTATACACGGGTTTTTTAAAAAATACGACATTTTTAGTATTTAATATACAAAATTACATTTATTTAATCTGTGTAATACACATGGTTTTAAAGGTATAACTTTTTTTAGATCTATTCAACACGTGTAATATACGGGGGTTTTAAGGATGTAATTTTTTATTATTTGTAGATTTATTCAACCCGATTATACACGGGTTTTTTAAAGATATGACGTTTTTAGTATTTAGTATACAAAATTACATTTATTTGATCTGTGTAACACACATAGTTTTTAAAGATATATTTTTCTATTATTTGATATATAAAATTACATTTATTTAACCCGTACAATGTACGGGGTTCATAAAGATATAAATTTTTATTATTTAATATATAAAATTACATTTATTCAACCCTTGTGATGAAACAATGGTTAACCGGGCGGGGTTAACACACTGGTCTCGTCAAGAAGGGTTAATCCCTTCCTCTCGAGGATCGCTGGCTGGATCGCCTGCTGGTTGATCT
This sequence comes from Helianthus annuus, assembly GCF_002127325.2. NCBI lineage: Eukaryota > Viridiplantae > Streptophyta > Magnoliopsida > Asterales > Asteraceae > Helianthus > Helianthus annuus. The sequence goes on from NC_035445.2 coordinate 140,228,580, forward strand.
CCTGCATAAGGAAACAAACCGTGACTCGTAACAAGGAGGATGGGGAGGGGGTGCTCCTTGTTACCACTCTCCGGCGTGAGAATCAGTAATTTGCTTGGGAAGCAAAGTGTGATAGTAGTAGTAGTGAGAGAGTTGTGAAGAGATACGTCAAACCTGGTTTGGGGTTAGTATTTATAGCCGAGGAGTGAAGGAGGAGGTGGATGGATAGACTGACGACATGCTGCACCTTTGTAGGTGTGTCAGGCATGTCGGCTGTGGAGGTGAAGCCACGTTAGTCTGTCGCTTACGTAGACCTGACAGGCGGCTGCCATTGGTGCTACTTGCTCTGTGGTGTCAGTCCCACTTGCTGAGTGCACAGGATGCGGTACGAGCCGCATCGCTGCTTGCGGTACCTGTAGATGTCCCGCGCCTTACTCTTTGATCAAGAAATACGCGAGATGCGGTGCCAAGCCGCATCGTCGTTCGTGGTGACTGTTGCTGTTATCCAGCTCCCTTGTATTGATAGAAGTGTTCCCTAGATGCGGTGCTAGGCCGCATCGCTGTGAACGCTTCCGTTTTCATACACCAGATGCGGTGTCATGCCGCATCACTATACCGTTCTCATACTCCAGGTAAGTCCTCTTCCATCATTGGGCAGATTGGATTCAACCACTATGTTCGCGCGTCCCCGCACAGACACAGGTGAGTTGTTAGCTAGTGGGGGTTTTGATAAGGGTAATGGTCACTCGCGGTCGTGCTGACGCGAGGTCTGGGACCATACCCCTTCAAGTCCCCCCAGTCTAGTGTTGCTGCCATATGCAAGTTGCATGTGGGAGGAGTACTGGACTATGGTGTCTAGAAGGTAGTTTGGAGTCTGGAGAAGATTCTAGGCCAAGTAGATGGTCCTTGCTCTTCGTAAATCAAGTTGGAGATCCGGAAGAGTCATCTGACGTCCTTCCGTACCGATGAAAGAGTTTCGTCTGATGCGAAATTCTCAGCCTCGGGTTTTGATATGGTAGCATGGGCTACGTGCGCCTGATCTCATCAGGGTTGGGTGCCACCTGTTGGTGTGTCGAACCACCCTTTTGAGATCTTGCTAGAGGTGTCCACAAACTTCGAACCAACCTCTGAGATGGTGGTTGAAGATGTGCACAAACTTCGAACCAACCTTTGAGGTGGTGAATGAAGAAGACAGTGGTCTTCAGCAAAAATTGGGAATGTAATCATGATCCCTTTTGTGGGGTGTTCATGTTCTTCCAATTAGCTCTCAAGTAACCGCACGTCCTTTGCGGTTACCTCGTTGCTTGGCATTGTTGGCCACGTTTGGCTGAACAATGTTGGATACTTGCGTCATTGTTGGCCGTGTTTGGTCGAACAATTTGGATCTGGATAATGGTCAAATAAACATGGTCATAGGCATGGTTATGCCCACCATTGTTTATTCTATCCGTCTTACAAGTAGGTTAACAAAGTCATAAGCAGACTTGTTACCGCTGTTCGGTCGCTTGTTGTTCGACGAGATCTCTTTATATGAGTGGGGATCTCGTTCGCATCTGTTCCTTAGCCACTTTCCTTCACGCTCCAATGCCGAGGAGCTTTCCTTGAAGTAGCTCCGTTCATCTGTGTGATGGCTTAGCTGTGGCTCTTCCGTAGCAACCGTTTGCGGAGCTATGGGTGTGTCCGCAGCGACTAATGAGTGTCTGCGGTTTTGTCACCTCATACTCGCTTGAAACGAGTGTGTTGCTCGGATGTGGCTCTTGAAGGATCAGGAGTCAGGGTTGCTGATGTGCGTCCGCGTACATTCCCCTCCTTCGTTTCGTTGGAGAAGCCTTTTACGCACCCTCTGTGGTTGTGAACCGGACATGAGGGATTTGAAGCTTGAAGAGAATGAAGGCAATGCGGTTTACCTGTTCCTGAGATGCGGTTCAGTCCAAATAACAACGCTGGTTCTGAGCATCTGACACACCTGTACGGGCTCGTGTGTGTCATCTCCGCACATTCCACGTGTGCTCGTGGGTATGTGCGGATATGTTTATACCCCCTTAACCATGGAAGGATATAATTTTTAGCTATTTTGAGGGGTATGTAAAAAAAACGACATGCGGTATGGGTTATGGTGCGGTATACCAGAGAAACCGCATGCCGCTTGTGTTTGGATAATGTTGTCGCTTTTTATTGCATACGTGGCTGAGCGCACGTGCGAGTTGGTGGAAGTTGGTGAGATTTCCTGGCATGTGCTGAAATGAAAGGACATTTGCACTGCCCGAGGTCATAAATGCACTGTAGCAGGAGTGTAAACGTCTCTTATGTCAGGCGCGTGTGCGGCCACACGCGCGTGGTAACCGTCAGCGGAAACGTCGCTTGACACGTGGTGCCGCATAATTCGCTCTTTTTGGACGTGATGATTCGGTTTCCATGCTGCATTTATTGCGATGAGTATATAAGGGGAAACCGTTCGTGGTTTCCCCTCACTTTGTTCAAAATTTCAAAATTTCCGGTGATAGAAAAGATTCCTTTGTCTTCTCTGATAAGGTGTTCTGAAATTCCGGTGAGATTTGTTTGAGTTTTTAGTACTCGTTTTCTTTTCTTTCTACATCTCTATGGCTGAACCATCAAATCCACACAATGTGGAGGGTGAAAACCCTGAACAGCCGGTGGCAGCGGCTGATGAAGATGAAGACGATGATGGTGGTGCTCCCGGTGGTGGGCTACCGGTACTGAAGTGGTTAAAGGGTCACTTTAAGATCCTGATGACCAGCATACAAATGGCGGAGGAGTGGGGTGCCACCTACCCATAAGAGGGTGACACCGGTGCCGATGCTCCGGCGGGATATATCACCCTGTGGGCTGAGTTTTTTAACGATGGCAACCTCCGATTGCCGGTGACGGTGTTTGTTGCCGAGGTGTTAGAACACTATCACCTTCACATTTCCCAACTGAGTCCATTTGTGATGTTCCGGATCAGGAACTTCGAGTACACTTTTCGTGCTCATGGTTTGGACGTTACCGTTGAGAATTTCCGGTGGTCTACCAGTTAACGGTAAACACCGGATTTTTTCCTTTTAATCAACGACATGGGAGCCTGAAGGTGATGACACCTCCCAAGGGTCTGACCCAGTGGAAGAGGAAATTTTTTTACGTTAAAGCCTGTGCGGTGAATGCCAACATGACTTTTCGGAACGTTAATGTAGGTGTTACTGGGGAAGATATTCCTGTCGCCACCGCAAAGACTGTGGATTGGTTCTCTAGGCTGCGGCCTATTGAACTTAAGAAATTGGACAACAATCAGTTGTGGGTGTTGCGAATGATGCTTACCAGGCCGGATAGGAAGGCAAGGCCTGTTGTGCGGGAAAAAAGTGGTGGTAAGCATTATCACCCTTGTGCGGTTTCCTTGTTCCCTTTACTTGTTTTACTGACTTTGCATGTGTTTTATCAGCGGATGCTCCCTTATGGAGGATGTTTGAGCAGGACTTCGAGGGGAAGGTTGAGTTGATTTCGTGTGGGGAACGGGAAATTTTAATTTGGAGATTGTTGGCAATTCCGCGTTCCCACACGTGATATGTTGAATGCACCCATACCGGAAGGCGAAGGTATCTTCTAAGATTCCTTGTTGTTTTAAAGTTCACCCTTGTAATCTGCTTGCTTGATTGTTTAAATGCAGGTAACCTTGGGGACCTGGGGAAGTTTGAAAAAACTGTCCCTAAGAAACATGTGGAGAGGAAACAGGTGAAGAAACCCGCGCGGGGTCGCGGTAAGGAGAAAACTGAGGGTTCTGTCGCCCCTCCTTTGGTGCCGCAGGCCGCAGGTATCTCTCGTTCTTGTTACCGCAGATATACCGATTACGTGGTAGTATCTGACACCCTTGAGGGTTTGGGTGTTCCAGGTGGTGGTGCGGCTGCAGGTGGGACTGCTGCGGGTTCCACACTTGCTGGTGAGAAGAGGAAACCCGACCCGAAAGTTGCTGGTGCTGGTGAGGGGAAACGTCGGAGGCTACAGGCCAAAAGGTCCACTGGTTCGACGCAAAAGAAGCCTGCGGTCACTGCTGGTAAGTGTAACTTTTGCAAGTGTTTTGTATGTACAACTTGTTTTCTGAGTTATTGCTCTTTATTTTGCAGAACCACAACATAAAGATTTTTCTATCTTTGACGCTCCTTCGTCTCCCCTGCGTACCACAGCTGCGGATGTGGGGGTTACGAAGGAATCTGCGGCACCTTTTGTCAAGGTGGTGCCTGATCCGACCGTGCAGGCGGAGAAGACTGTGGAGAAGGTTGCGGCCCAGATTTTTGATACCGCTGATTCCTCTAACAACCTGATCTCTCCAAATGATGCTGATGATCTGGATTTGAGGTTTTCTGATGCTGGGAAACAAAAATCTGGTGCTGAGCCGCAGAAGTCGCCTGCTGCTGAGAAGGTTCCTGGTTCCGCATCTGGGGGTGCGGGTTATGAAGGGCCTCCAATTCAGCCTGGAGAGTCTGAGCTGGAGTATTATTACCGCACCTACACCCCGGATCGGAGTACCAGCTATCACCGACCCCCCTGGAGCGTTATGCAGGGGGATGATGTTTCCAATGATCCTTCTGCTTGCAAGGAGATTTTAGGTGGTCTGAGCACTCAGTTTGAAGTTGATCGTGCCCGTACCGCACCCCGTGAACTTCGCATCAACCAACTTTCCACCATGCTTGTGGGGAGTTCCATAGTGGCGAATGCCATTCTGGAAGACTACAAGGTGTTGGGCCGTAGGGAGGAGGAAGCTGCGCGCTTGCGGGCCGAGGCGGAGGAGTTGGTGAAGACTGCTCGTGCGGGTGCGGAGCAGCTTGAAAAGGATAGGGCTGTTTTTGAAAAGCAGAAGCAGACTGAGGAGTGGGCTGCGACTGCTGAGCTTAAACAGGTTCGTACTCTTGCTAAGTTACTTTCTAATGAACGCAAGAGTTGGAACGAAAAACTTTCTGATGAACGCAAGAGCTGGAAAGTATATTGGGCCAAACAGAATGAAACATTGTTTCGTGTTCGTCAGGAGTTGACGAATGCCAAGGCAGCCAATGCTGCTTTGGGTAAGGAGAAGGTTGCGGCTGAAGCGATTGCTGTTAAGGCCGTGGAGGCAGAGGCTCGGGTTGCAAGGGCGCTTGAAGAGGCCAAAGAGGCGGGGGTCCGTGCTGCAAAGGCCCTTGAAGAGGCCAAGGAGAGGGAGGGCCGCGTTTCTTAGGCTCTTGAAGAAGCGAATGCTGACCGCACCCGTTTGAACCAGATCGTTAGGAGCCTTCAGGTATGATTTGCCTTTTCTGTTTTATCTTTCCTTCTACCTTTCGAGAATGTTTACTAATTTTGTGCAAACTGCTTCTTGATTTTGAAAGGCTGAGGTGCAGACTCGCGAGGCCAAGCTTGCAGACATTACTACCCGCGTGACTGTAGCTGAAGAGCGGGCTAACGAGGCTGTCGAGGCTAGAGATGCCCTGACCTCTTCGTTTAACCAGCTTGAGACTGACCGTGAGTGGATGCGGTGTCACGGTATTGCACATGTAAGTATCTCGTGCCTTTGCATTTACTTGGATTAGCACGTGATGGTCTTATTGCTCTGTTGTTGTAGATTGTTAAAGCTATCCTGGATGCGCCTGAGGCTATAACTAGTATAGACTTGATTAAGCAGCGTGCCCGGGATGCTGGTTTTAAAGATGGTAATAGCCGATGCATCGGCCATATAAACATCTTGTCTAAAGGCGGCTATACTGATGAACGGTCCGGGTTTCGTGATGTGGACACTGAAGCGCTTCTTGAGGCGGCTTGTGCATCCTTTTATGACACGTTTATCGCTGTGGTTCAGGAGCTTGATGAATGCTTAGAGGCGGCAGACTATGTAGACCGCTTGCGGATGTTATACGCTGATGCGGAAGGGTTGGAAGAGGAAAATACTGCTGGTGATGGCCAAGATGGCGCGGGTACCAGTGGTACAAAATAGGACTAGGTTGGCCTACGTGCCCCTTTTTGTTTTCCTCTTTGTACATGTTAGAACTTTATGTAAATCCGTTGTGCATCACGTGGGTGCATGAATTTTTTGAATATAAAGTTTAACTGTTTGCTCAATTTGTACAAGTGTTTTTACTTCTTGCATGTTTAAACGTGTGTGTGCGGAACTCCACCCGTTGTAAACGGGGTTGAGTGTATGCGGATCTCTACCCGTTGTAAACGGGGTTGAGTGTATGCTGAACTCTACCCGTTGTAAACGGGGTTGAGTGTACTAGATACCTTTGTCGTATGAGTATTAGTCAATTCCGTTGTTTGCCTTGTTAGGGTTTAGGAATTGTGCAAGTTTTGTAAAAACCCGTGTGTGTATCCAGCCGGATAGACAATGTGTTGCCTTTGCTGGCCTATTACAATATTTGTGTGTGGTTAGCACTTTGTGTGGGTATCGCGAATGAAGATTTTGCCAATCTGTTTTTGCGGATACCACAAAGTGGAACACGCATTTGTGATATTAGTAACAAACAATATTGCATTAAATCGCTTGTTTATTTATTTGCAAATGGCCTGCGGCCCGATAGGTTACATGGAAATGTAAAGAAACATGGCTTACATGTAACAGCGTCGAAGCTGTTGTGCATTCCATGTGCGTGCGATAGTCTCGCCCTCTAACGTTTGTAGTTTATACGCGCCTTTGCCCAAGACCTCTTTGATAAGGTAGGGTCCTTCCCACTGGGGGCAAGTTTCCCTGGGCGTTCAGCGTTAGATGCTTCGTTATCGCGAAGGACGTAGTCTCCCGGGTTAAAGGTACAAACCCGCACGCGTGAATTGTAGTATTTTTCAAGCTTGGTTTTGTATATGGCCTCGTTGATAGCAGCGTTTTCGCGCCTTTCTTCTAAGAGGTCCAAATCAAGCCTGCGTGCTTCATTGTTGGCTATTTTGTTGATAGGCAACATTCGAGGTGAAGGAAGACCTACTTCCGCGGGGATTACCGCTTCTGAGCCATAGACCAGGCTGAAGGGTGTTTTCCCGTTGCTTGTTTTTGGGCTTGTTCGGTGAGCCCATAAGATGCTTAGGAGTTCATCGACCCAGCCACGCCTGGCTGCTCCCAACCTTGCTTTGATGCCTTCGACTAGACTTTTGTTGATACTCTCAACTTGGCCATTCCCTTGCGGGTGTGCCACAAAGGAGAATATGTGTTCAATATGTAGTTCTTCTAGCCATTTTTGAAATTCATCAGCGGCAAATTTGGTGCCTGTAACAACTCTCACTAAAATCAATACTTATTATGTTAATTATCCCATAAGGAAACCCTAATTGAGAAACCCAAGTAATTCCGCATTAACCCTAAAATTTTCAGAACAATCAGAATCGGGATCAGGGCCCCTAAAACTCAAGGGGGGGGGGTAAAACCTAGTTAACGATTATCTAAATAACTTGTTGTCGAAATTGAATTTTACAAAACTGTCGACTCAGCCAGCCTACACACGCAAAGGGCTACCCTATAATAGGTTCGTGTCCCTTACGGACCGTAAGGGATGAGGCTTACGGTCCGTAAGCGGGGTCAAATTTTGTGTATAAATAGTAGACATTGGGACTTGATTTCTGGCACTAAAACGACGAAGAAATTCATTATACACACTGAGATATCGTAGAAACAGTTCACAACACACACCAATCTCGAAACGCTGCCGCAAAACAGGGTAATAACTCGATCGCTATTACGATTCAACGTCCGATCGATTGAAACTATCCAACGTATGTTTAAGTGCTGCTCAAATTGAGTTTATACTTTGTCATTCGTCGTGATTTCGACTTGAATGTTTGAGTGATGTCCAACTTCGGGCTATACTCTGTCATTCGTTGTGAATCCGCTGGATGTTTAAGTATTGCACTTTGTCAATCGTTGTGAGGGTTTAATCTCGTGAATTGTTGTAACTGTTGTATTAGTTACTAACCCAGTTTGTGTGCATTGTTATTTAAATTAGGTTAAACAAGGCTAAATCAGTAGGCTTATACACTGCTCGTTAAATCTGCAATGTGAGTCATTCTCTTTTTATCAACTGTTTTACAAAACTCCAATTTATTTTCAAAGTTATAATTACAGGGATTAAGTCTTTGTAATCACCAAATTACAGTCGGTATGTGGGGTTTTGTATACATTACTTGATAATCTTCACCACTGGACAACGAGTTAGCCAAGGGGTGATATGACCATAGTCACAGACACCAATGGACGAATGGGCCAATGGGTCGAGTGACAAATACTGTGGGTAGTTGGTTGATATCCGAAACATTGTAATCACTCTTAATACTGTAAATTATAACTATGATTGTTTTTGTGCAAACTGAATGAACTCACTCAGTATTTCCTGCTGACAAAACCTTTTTAAAATTCATTTCAGGTATTTACAGTAGAATGGAATGATAGTTGGATACGGCACCGAAGGGCTTAAAGTAGTGGCTTACTTTATCAATTAAACTAGATCAAGAAATGTTGTTCATGCTAAAGCTACCTTTGTAAAACATGGGTTTTATCCCATCTATTTAATAAATAAAATCCGGTGTTTCTAAACTCTGATATTTTTCCTAACTCACGGTCCTGATGAAATTTCCGCTGCAATGTTTTTAAAATAACCACCGGTACCACTTGGCTGCTCGCGTCGCCCGTTTCCGTCCAGGGAGGGGTCGGGGGCCGTGACAGAAGGTGGTATCAGAGCTAAGCCACTTGTTTAAGTAATTGGGTGTTGTAATAATACCTAAGCTTAAACGAAAGAGTTAGGAATTGTTATTAACTGGTAGCAACAAGGATAGTATATAGACTTGAACTTAAGAAAGATGCCTTAGTATAAGCTTCAAGATAAGCTAATTACTTGCATAGATAAAATGTGATGGGTGTTAGTATGCCATGAGGATGATGACTAGAACGTTGCAAGTATAGTATATAAGCAATAACACTTGGCCACTGTTATTTCTTATTTATTGGTACTACTTTGTTCTAGAATATGATCCGTCATGTGAATACTAATTTCCTTATTCTTTGTTGAAAGTCCTAATAAAAGATGCACTTTTCAAATCAGGATGTAAGAAAGAACTATTTATGGGAAATTCAAATTACCTCTATGGCAAGACTGGGTATGGTGTAGCAGACTCTCCAGCTTGTCTGGGTAAGATGGGGTTACCTCTCCGGCGAGAACCGGGTAAGATGGGGTTTAGGATATGTCAAACGAGTGACAAGAATTCCCTAAATAGTGTCATGACATGATATCTAACTTAGAATCTGTTAAATACATTGACCTTATGAATGGTATGTATATTACAATATGTGAAATGTGTGATTATATAGATATGTATATCTATAAGGAAATCCAAAAACCATAAGGATTTACAATTTAGAATAAAGCACAAGCATATGTGTCAATAATAATTATAGATTTCTTTACAAGAATCTCTCGTATACATCTATAATTCCGATATCAAACATTATTTCGTTTGATCATCTATCTCGTAACTCGTGCGACAATCTAAACGACGGGAACCCTTTAAGTTGGGACACCATCGAAAGTATAAGAAACCTCTTTGCGTTACTTTAGGTTATTAACGCAGTAGGAAACCTGTAACTAAAAGTTGTGCTAGATACAAAACGGCACGAAACCTACGCTAATGAAAGTAATTCTTCTTTCTTTAAGAACTCTTGCAAAGATAACAGTAACCACGACTAGATGCATTTACAAAGACTCTCCTCACTTATAATCCTATTAAGATTACCAGTAGTAAGGAAGCTATTACGACAATACATGGGCTTAAAGGACTAAAGTGTCATAACCATTAATATATGTTAAATGGAGTAATGTATGCTTCAAAATTTTAACATTAAGATAGTGAGACCCGAGCACGACGTATGCCCTGGAATGGAAAGAACTGACAGAAAGAAAATTTTGTCTGCTTCATAAAAAGGAATAACATGGAAACGAGGATTCCAGAGGTGATTGCTGACTTAGATTTAGATTTGCAAGCCAAACAGAGAAGTGACCACAAGGAGACAAGACAGACCAGCCGACAAAGTTCGCCTCTAAAGAGGAAAGTTGCAAGTTATGTACGGAAGTAAGACATAGCGTATGTGGTTTCGGTGTTCTTTGAAACTAGAGGCATGGAACTGAAAAGAAATTCCAACCGACGTTTTCCCAGAAGATCTATTTGGACTATTACCCAATCGTGAGAAGAAACTTAGAATTCATCCGAGACTAGGAACAACACTGATTGTTATATCACAAAATTAAGACTAATGTAGTAGTTAATGCTTTAAGTCATAAGTTTCATAGGAAGCCGAATCAAGTACGTGCTCTTAGATTTAATTGCGAATAGATTTAATGAAATAATTAAAGAGTATCCAAGAAACAGCAATCAAAAATGATGCTGAAGGATTACAAAGGAATAATGAAGGAATCAGAAAAAGGAATTAATGGAATTTGGAGATTCCATAAGAAAAGAAAGTGGGTAATAATCAAGGAAACCTATGAGAAAGAATTCTCGAAGGAACTCATAAAACTAAGTAATTGTTGCATCGTGTAAATGATATGAGGTATCCAGAGTTTTATAAGAATTACTGATAGATAGCAAATTGTGCCTCTAAGTATTTAATCTGTTAGCAAAACTTTAGAAACCTTTAGATTAACTTTAATAATTAAAAGTGTCAGTATGGAAAGGGGATGAATAACAAATGGATATTGTTACCAAATTACCCAACATAAGAAAATATAACGACACAATCAGGGAGATTGTGGATCAATTAACCAAGTCTGCTCGATCCCTACCAATAAAGGAAACCCTTTAGTATAAGACACTTAGTTAAGTTATACGAGGACGAAATAGTCTCATTACATAGAATCCCGTTATCTATTGCATCAAATCAAGATAGTCACATTACTTCTCATTTCTGGGGAAATTTTAACCCAACTTCTTTCGAGCGGTATGAAGGAACACTGCAAGCATAGAAAGACATGCTAAGTACATGTGTGATAAATAGAATTATCATTTATCATTCATAAGATTCTCCAATAATCATTCTACAAGTACTAGTGTTAACCGTTTAAAACACTTTATGGAGGATAGTATCATCCAGTATGTTAGACATACATATGAGGAAAACAACTATCAGGCCATGAGATCAGCAAACCATTGAAATTTAAATCAGAGAAAGGATATCACTAAAAGTCTCTTTGTATTTGGAAAGGAAAGTTAAGTCCAAGGTACATAGGACCATTCCCAGTAATTCAACAAATAGGACCAGTTGCCTATCGTTTACAACTACCAGAAGAGTTAGCTGGAATACATGATGTGTTTCATGTATCCAACCTCAAGAAATTTCTATCTGACGAATCTCTGGTAGTACCTCTTCAAGATGTAGAGATAAATGAAAAGTTAAAATTTGTGGAGAAACCACTACAGACAGAGGAAAGAAAAGTCAAGTTTTTCAAACACAAACGATTAGTGCTGGTTAAAAAGAGAGGACCAGAATACACTTGGGAGCTGGAATCAGAAATGAAGCGGAAATATCCTCATCTATTCCAGTAAATCTCGAGGACGAGATTTTTATTAAGGTGGGGAGGATGTAACAACTCTCACTAAAATCAATACTTATTATGTTAATTATCCCATAAGGAAACCCTAATTGAGAAACCCAAGTAATTCTGCATTAACCCTAAAATTTTCAGAACAATCAGAATCAGGATCAGGGCCCCTAAAACTCAGGGGGGGGGGGTAAAACCTAGTTGACGATTATCTAAATAACTTGTTGTCGAAATTGAATTTTACAAAACTGTCAACTCAGCCAGCCTACACACGCAAAGGGCTACCTTATAATAGGTTTGTGTCCCTTACGAACCGTAAGGGATGAGGCTTACGGTCCGTAAGCGGGGTCAAATTTTGTGTATAAATAGTAGACATTGGGACTTGATTTCTAGCACTAAAACGACGAAGAAATTCGTTATACACACTGAGATATCGTAGAAACAGTTCACAACACACACCAATCTCGAAACGCTGCCGCAAAACAGGGTAATAACTCGATCGCTATTACGATTCAACGTCCGATCAATTGAAACTATCCAACGTATGTTTAAGTGCTGCTCAAATTGAGTTTATACTTTGTCATTCGTCGTGATTTCGACTTGAATGTTTGAGTGCTGTCCAAATTCGAGCTATACTATGTCATTCGTTGTGAATCCGTTGGATGTTTAAGTATTGCACTTTGTCAATCGTTGTGAGGGTTTAATCTCGTGAATTGTCGTAACTGCTGTATTAGTTACTAACCCAGTTTGTGTGCATTGTTATTTAAATTAGGTTAAACAAGGCTAAATCAGTAGGCTTATACACTGCTCGTTAAATCTGCAATGTGAGTCATTCTCTTTTTATCAACTGTTTTACAAAACTCCAAGTTATCTTCAAAGTTATAATTACAGGGATTAAGTCTTTGTAATCACCAAATTACAGCCGGTATGTGGGGTTTTGTATACATTACTTGATAATCTTCACCATTGGACAACGAGTTAGCCAAGGGGTGATATGACCATAGTCACAGACACCATTGGACGAATGGGCCAATGGGTCGAGTGACAAATACTATGGGTAGTTGGTTGATATCAGAAACATTGTAATCGCTCTTAATACTGTAAATTATAACTATGAGTCGTTTTGTGCAAATTGAATGAACTCACTCAGTATTTCCTGCTAACAAAACCTTTTTAAAATGCATTTCAGGTATTTACAGTAGAATGGAATGAGAGTTGGATACGGCACCGAAAGGCTTAAAGTAGTGGCTTATTTTATCAATTAAACTAAATCAAGAAATGTTGTTCATGCTAAAGCTACCTTTGTAAAACATGGGTTTTATCCCATCTATTTAATAAATAAAATCCGGTGTTTTTAAACTCTGATATTTTTCCTAACTCACGGTCCTGATGAAATTTCCGCTGCAATGTTTTTAAAATAACCACCGGTACCACTTGGCTGCTCGCGGCGCCCGTTTCCGTCCAGGGAGGGGTCGGGGGGCGTGACAGTGCCGTTATCGGTAACGATACACATTGGTAGACCGAAACGGCAGATGATGTGTTCCCAAATGAATTTCCTCGTTATCATAGCAGTGGTTGAGGCAAGTGGTTTTGCCTCTACCCATTTTGTGAAGTAATCGACAGCTACTATGATAAATTTGACCGCACTTGGTGCGTATGGGAAAGGTCCGACCACGTCAATTGCCCATTTTTGAAAGGGCCATGTGGTGGTGACCGGAATCAAGTTGTTCTTGGGGCGCAAGGTCTTGGGGGCATGCCGCTGACAATTAATACACTTGCGTAATTCTTTGACGGCATCCAGGTGCATGCCGGGCCAGTAATACCCAACATTCATGATTTTAGCCACTACCATGCGTGGTCCTGCGTGTATGCCGCACATTCCCTCGTGTATCTCTCTGATGAGGTATGTGGCATCTTGGGGGTCGACGCAGCGTAGGAGTGGGCCCAGGTATGATTTACGGTATAGGATACCGTCTCCCATTTGATAATGGCACGCTTTGTATTGTAACTTACATGCCTCTGACTTGCTTTCGGGAGTCACACATGATTGAAAGTATGCGATGATTGGTGTCATCCAAGATGTTGTACCGTACTGGATGACATTGACTTGGCGCAGGGCTACTGAGGGATTCTGCAGAATTTCAATGCGTATCTCCTTTGCCAAGTGCTGGAAACTGGTGGATGCGAGTTTTGACAGTGCATCCGCGGATTTGTTTTCACTTCTGTTGATATGACGGATATTGAAGGAAGTGAATTTTGATTTTAGTTGCAGGGCTTGCTCGAGGTAGAGGATCATGATATCCCCTTTTGCGGTATAGTCACCGCGCACCTGTCCTGCAACTAACAAGGAGTCGACGTGTGCTTCCAGATGCTGTACGCCGAGCTTGACTGCTAGGCGTAGCCCTGCCAATAGAGCCTCATACTCTGCCTCGTTATTTGTGCTTTTCAAACAAAGGCGGATTGCATAGGTGAGCTCTTGGCCATCGGGGCTGATGAGTCGCAGACCTACGCCCGCACCTTCTTCGTTGGACGCGCCATCGGTAAAAAGTGCCCATATTTCTGAAGAAGGTGGTGGCGATGCAGGGTTTTGTTCTTCCTCGCATTCTTGGATGCGATTTGTCGGTACCTCGGCCACGAAATCTGCCAGGACCTGGCCTTTGATTGCAGGGCGCGGCTTGTAGTTTAGCGTGAGTGCACCCAGCTCAATTGCCCATTTTGCTAACCTCCCAGAGATGTCAGGTTTGGATAGGATCGGGCCGATCCTGTAGTTGGTTAACACCGTGATGACGTGGTTTGCGAAGTAGCGACGCAACCGTCTTGACGCATGTACCAGTGCTAGTACCAACTTTTCCATTATTGAATATCTTGTCTCCGGGTCGTTGAGCATCTTGCTGATGTAGTATATGGGTGTTTGAACTCCCTCTCGGTCCACTGTTAGTACCGCACCTACCGCATTGTCTACGGCGGATAGGTATAATATAAGTGGTTCGTCTTTGCGTGATGCGGTTAGAGTTGGGAGTTGTATCAAACACTACTTCATTTCCCGGAAGGCATCTTCAGCCTCTGCGGTCCATTGGAATTGTTCTTTCTTTAGACAGTTCCGCAGGGTCTTGATGAAAGGATAAGACTTAGCTGCATGGTTGGCTAAGAATCTATTTAGTGCGGCTAGCCTGCCGGCTAGTCGTTGCATCTCTTTCATCGTTGAAGGCGATGGCATGCGCTCGATCGCCTGAAATTTTTCCGGGTTTACCTTGAATCCATCTTTGGTTACGATGAATCCAAGGAATTTGCCTTCTTCCATTCCAAACGAGCATTTCCCTGGAATGAGCTTCATATTGACGCTTCACAGAGTTTGGAATGTTCTTTCGATGTCAGTGAGCATGGTATCATCTTCCATGCTCATGACGACTAGCTCGTCCATGTAGATTTCGACACTTTTGCTGATTTGCCCGCGGAAAGTGTCGTTCATCAGTTTTTGATAGGTTGCGCCCGCGTTGCGCAACCCAAACGACATTTTTGTATAGCAGTAATTTCCGGTAGGGGTGCGGAATGCCGTTTTGTCTTCATCCTCGATTGCCATCTGTACCTGGTGGTAGCCTTTGTAACAATCGAGGAAACACTTCCATCGAAATGGTGCGAGGTTATCGACCTTTTCGTCGATTTCCGGAAGCGCGTAACAATCCTTAGGACAGGCTTTGTTGACGTCTTTATAATCGACGCACATGCGCCAGCCCCCGGATGGTTTCCCTACCATGACTGGGTTGGACAACCAAGTCTGGTATTTGACTTCCCGCAGGATGCCTGCGGAGAGCAGCTCTTCGACCTGCTCATGCATCGCCTGGTTTTTTTGCGGATCCAATGTGGCGTTGGCCTTGGATCATCGGCTTAATACCTGGCAAGGTATTAAAGAAATGTTGCGCGATTTCGCGTGGGACCCCGGTCATGTTTGCGGGTGCCCATGCAAAAATATCTTGGTTCCCGAAGAGAAGCTGTTTCAGGTGCGCTCTGGTGTTGGGGGACAAAGCGTGGCCCAACGTGACCTTTTGTTCTGGGTATCTTGCGTTGAGGAACCATTTTTCTGGTTGGTTGTTGGGGGTCGGTCTTGCGATCTTGGTCGGACGCAGTTCGTCCGACGTCATGATTTCCCTGCGTGCATAGATTATCGCGACCCCTGTTTCGGTTGGGAAACCGATTGCAGAATGGGGTACGGACGTAATCATGTTGAAATCTCCTTGGGATTCTCTCCCAAGGAGCACGTCATATTTGGAAGTATGAGGTAAAACCATGAAGTTTACCTCTTCTGTTCGTGTGTGCCTTCCGTTGGTGAGGCGCACAGGAAAAGTAATTTGGCCAAGGGGAAAGACAGTTTCCCCTGCGAACCCGGCCAACGGGTAGTCCACTGCTTGCAACCGATCTTTGTCTTCCTGATCGAACTGGTTGAAGCACTGCTCATATATGATGTCAGAGGTACTGCCCGGGTCGATGAATATTCGCTCGGTGCAGTAATGAGCGAGTTGGCCTGTAATAACGACGGCGCGCCTGTCGCGCGGACCGCCTCGGACTTTTGGGAAAACGACTTGCTCGTCTTTCCAGTCATTGTCCGGTCTTCTCGCCGCCTTGCGCGGCCTTCCTTTGACTCCGTTGATCATATGGGTTGAGGCTACATACATGGTCCTCTTCCCTGAGGAGGTGCCCTCGCCATGGGGGTGATGCGTTTGGTGGCTTTTTGCCCACCGGGCAACAAGTGCTGCAGTTTCCCCTCCTTTAGGGCTCGCAAAAATCTCCAGTCGGAGACTGATGCAGTTGTTTGTTGTGTGGCCCGAGTCCTTGTGATACTCACAATAGATAGTGAGATCTTGATTTTTCATGGACTTCATTGGTTGGGCCGGTCGTAGGTACTGCGCGTCCGTAAGAAGGACTTCGCTTGGCGATCTAGTGATCTCGGTCCAGTTGCGGTCTCGAGATTCTTTCTTTGACGCCCGGTTATCCCGTTGGGCGTTAATTGTTGCCCTTGCGTCAAACTGGTTGGTACGCGGGAAATAAGGTTTGGAATCGCTGCCACGATTCCCTGTGTCCCGGTTGCGCTTATTGTTGCGCTTGGGCTCGTAGCGGGAGGTTTGGCCTTCCGCTTGGGGCTCTGCCTTTGCGAGGTGCGGTTTAAGGGACCGCTGAGTCTGGGCGTATGTCTTGACCGCAGTCATGACATCCTCCCATTTCTTAGGCAAGCCGTTTTTGCCGGAGATAGTCATAACCATCTGTTCATCTCTGACGGCTTTGATGAAGTGGTTACGTGCCATTTGGTCAGCCACGTCACCTATCTCCAGGCATTCTTTATTGTATCGGACGACGAATGCTTCGAGAGATTCGTCGTCCCTGCGCCAGATATTTATAACGTCTATCGAATCACGTTCATGACGTCGCTGCTGGCTGAAATGTGCGAGGAACTTTGCATGTAGTTCCTCAAATAAGGCCAGTGATCCTCTTGGAAAAGAATCGAACCAAGCCCTGGCCAGACCCGTCAGGGTCTGGGGGAAAAAATGACACCAGGTGGGCTCGTCCCACCTGCCGTTGCCCCCTGCGCCCATAAAAATGTTCATGTGATCGTCCGGGTCGGACGAACGTTGTATTTCCCAATGTTGAATGGGAATTTTGTGGTGGTGACATGGGCGTGTGCGATTCTTGGGGCGAATTTAGAGTTTTCGGCTGCGGCTCTTGGCCTGTAGGGTTGGTTCTCGGAGCGCTTTGCAGCGCAGAGGTATGTGTTTCGGGGGTGAGTGGGAGGAGAATAGTTGTGTCCTCCCGGTCTGCTGCTAGTGGCATGAGAATCCCCGCAATATATATGGTCGTCCGGGTCGGTGCGGCCATATCCTTCGTGTTGGGGCTGCCGTCCCAGCCGACTTTGGATGCCGGAACCACGGTGGACTGTGGATTGCCGCCTGTTATCGCCTTGGGGGCCCAGGCGGCTTTGTATTGGGTCACTGGTACGAGAACCATATGAGGAATCGTCCTCATTAATTGTGCGGACCTCACAGTAAGAGGATCCGCGGTCTTCACGCCTGCTTCTGGAGGCTGGACGTGAGGGTGCCCTGCCGTCATATTGTAAAATACGAACCGCAGGTGTATGTGGTGCCGGTGTAGGCCCGGCTTGTACTTGCGCTTCAGCGCAAGCTCGGTTGTATGTTGCGGCCAGCAGGGCTGCCTGCTGGTCATACCAGGTGTGAGGGTCCATGTCTGGGGGGATCACAGATGCGTACTGTGATAGGTCGTGTCCGAACGTTAGGGATGGACCCCTTTGTGTTGATGTGCCAATATGGCCAGGATTTAGGTCTGGGGGAGCGGTCCCCACATTCCCTGGGTTGGTGGGGTTTAGCTTATCCCCAGTAGTGTTATTTATGCGATCTGACATGATCTTTTGAGAGGGAGAGGGATGGTTAAAGAAGTGCTAAGAGTAGCGGTGGGCGCCAATGATGAAACAATGGTTAACCGGGCGGGGTTAACACACTGGTCTCGTCAAGAAGGGTTAATCCCTTCCTCTCGAGGATCGCTGGCTGGATCGCCTGCTGGTTGATCTCCTGCATAAGGAAACAAACCGTGACTCGTAACAAGGAGGATGGGGAGGGGGTGCTCCTTGTTACCACTCTCCGGCGTGAGAATCAGTAATTTGCTTGGGAAGCAAAGTGTGATAGTAGTAGTAGTGAGAGAGTTGTGAAGAGATACCTCAAACCTGGTTTGGGGTTAGTATTTATAGCCGAGGAGTGAAGGAGGAGGTGGATGGATAGACTGACGACATGCTGCACCTTTGTAGGTGTGTCAGGCATGTCGGCTGTGGAGGTGAAGCCACGTCAGTCTGTCGCTTACGTAGACCTGACAGGCGGCTGCCATTGGTGCTACTTGCTCTGTGGTGTCAGTCCCACTTGCTAAGTGCACAGGATGCGGTGCGAGCCGCATCGCTGCTTGCGGTACCTGTAGATGTCCCGCGCCTTACTCTTTGATCAAGAAATACGCGAGATGCGGTGCCAAGCCGCATCGTCGTCCGTGGTGACTGTTGTTGTTATCCAGCTCCCTTGTATTGATAGAAGTGTTCACTGGATGCGGTGCTAGGCCGCATCGTTGTGAACGCTTCCGTTTTCATACACCAGATGCGGTGTCATGCCGCATCACTATACCGTTCTCATACTCCAGGTAAGTCCTCTTCCATCATTGGGCAGATTGGATTCAACCACTATGTTCGTGCGTCCCCGCACGGACACAGGTGAGTTGTTAGCTAGTGGGGGTTTTGATAAGGGTAATGGTCACTCGCGGTCGTGCTGACGCGAGGTCTGGGACCATACCCCTTCACCTTGTAATACACGGGGTTCTAAACTAGTTAATAATTATAATCAAAACTAATCTATCTATACATATAATAAAGTAAACCAATGTGTGACACGTGTCATTCATTGGAGGCGTCTATTTTTTGGTCTTCCCGCCTTTCTTTCATATTTATCTTCTAACAATTTATCTTTTAATTTGTAGATAATATTAAATAGAAAAATGTTTTAATAATTGTAAATAATATTAAATAGAAAAATGTTTATCTGATAACTATAACCCTTTTATTGAAGTTTTAAAGGGTTTCACGCTTTTTTGCACCTGGTCTTTTATGTTTTAAATTCTAGGATTTGGCTAAAACACACTTTGCCATTAATCACATAATTTTTTTGGATTTATTAAAAATTCATGACTATATTATATAAGCTTGAATATATATGTCAAACTTAAAAATTATTCTTCAAAAATTCAGTAACATCTATACTCTATATATAGTAACACGTGTCATTTATTGAAGACACATATTTTTTAAGTTTTCCCGCTTTTCTTTCATATATATCTTCTAATAATTGTAAATAATACTAAATAGAAAAATGTTAATTGAATACAAAAAATATAGGATAACATCAAATGTATATCGATTACTTAAATGAGTATACACATGTATGAGATTTTTTTACTATTATTATTAGTTTCATTATTTATCAAAAAATATATAAGTGTGTCCGTCTTTGATTTGCATTTATAAGAAATATTTATTATACAGGATCGGCTCAACAATTTTAGAGGCCTAAAGCAAGTTTCAAAATCGGGGCCCTTCTTGCCTATTTTTTTTTTCTTATCCAAAAAGAATAAACGACGGTCGATCGGCCTAACGGAGATTCAAACCCGCCCCCTTAAGGTACATAGATGACATGCGCGCCAACTGGGCTACAACCTTTTAATAACAAGGCTCATACCCATATAGTATATTTTTTTTTTAATCTTGAGGCCCTATACATTTGGTGGCCTGAGGCCCAAGCCTCAAAATACTTAAGCTTGGGCCGACCCTGTTATTATATAGTTTAAATTGTTCAACCCGTATAACACACGGGGAACTAACCTAGTTCATCATATAACCATATAATCATTCATGTAAAAAAAATTACAAAACCCCATAAATAGTTATTCGGGTTACCGCGATTAACAATTAAACTTGTCAAATAACCAACCCAATAAAATATATTTGGGTTTCTCTAAATTGGGTCGGGTTTCGGTTAACGTGATTGGGTTATGATTGAGCTGAGCTGGCCCACTAGTAATTTATATATTGTTAAAGCTTACATTGAGTGAGATTTTAATGGGGTTTTCACTTTTCAGCACTTGTCTTAACGTGATTTATATTTTGTTAAAGCTTTCACTGAAATTATCAGTTACTAGTTACACGTGGAGGTGCACAAATCGGGTTTTTCTTAATACCAGGTTTTGGGTATAATTGGGTATTGAGAGAAATTGGGTAAGATTCGGATACAGGTATTGAGGAGAAAAACTATACCTTATTTACCCGGGTAGGATATGATCGGGTTCGGATACAACCAGGTATTGAAATTGGGTATGAATACACGGGTCTGCCAATGATCTCTAGATCAAGTGGTGGAGGACTTGCATTCTCTTGAGAGATGCGGGTTCGACTCCCACTTGGTGCAGAGTGAGGCACCGGTGTGCAATGATAGGAGACCCAGGGAAACCTGGGTTGGATCCTTGAGCCGAACGGGTTTTACCGGTAATTTCACCGTCGTGCCTACGAGCGGGTGGGTTACCGAATTTTCCCCGGAATTGGTGGTGGACTCGGGTTACTCTCGGAGTATTCCGTTTGTTCAGTGAGTGCCCCGAGAGTGCTCGGAATTGAGTTTGTTGGCCGTTCAAAAAGAAAAAAAAAAAGCCCGGGTCTAAAGAATAAGCTTCTTTTTATTATTTTTACACAAAAATAAATACGTTTAAAACTTAAATTTAATTTCTAACTAGAATTACGACCCGCCGCAATGCGGCGGGGATTCTTTAATTATAACTAAGTCGATTTAGGACCAGCACGTTATGTTGAACCTGTCGAACGGGATAAAAATAGACGATGTAAAAACGTTCACCCACACACGCACGTTGCGTCGTGTTAACTCACAAAATTTAGAACGAAACGTAAAAACGTTAAACCAAAGACGCACGCTGCAATGTGTTAAGTCACAAAAATTAGAACGAAGCATAAAGTGAAAAATTTGCGGAAAATGAAAACTATAAAGGACTAAAGTTGAAAGTAAAAAAAGTTGTGAGGATAAATTGCAAAATACAAAAAATTTTGGATTAAAAGTAAAAAAACAAATAGTTTTGGGTCAAAAGTAATTTATGAAATACTTTTTGGTGAAAAGTAAAAAAATCATTTTTTTAAACCTCCAAAGCGAAGGTTACAACAACCATATGCATAACCATTTTTTCTTTGGAAAACGGCGGGGGCCATAAACAGTGTCAAATAGCATCAATGTCATACCATCGTCAGCGACCACCAACACTGAATTTGCGGCGAAAAAATTAGACTGAAACGTAAACCATAGAAAATAATAACTAAGTCGATTTAGGACCCGCACGTTATGACGAACTTGTCAAACAGGGAAAAAAATAGACGGCGTAAAAACGTTGAACTACACACGTACATTGCATCATAGAACGAATCGTAAAAATATTGAACCACACACGCACATTGCGTCGTGTTAACTTGCAAAATTTAGAATGAAGCGTAAAACGAAAAATTTGCGAAATATGAAAAGTAAAGGAGAACAAAGTTGAAAGTAAAAAAAGTTAGTAGGTTAAACTGAAAAAATAAAAAGTTTTGGGTTAAAAGTTATAACCCAAATAGTTTTGGGTTATAAATAATACATCAAATTGTTTTGGACTAAAAGTATAAAATCAACATTTTTTTTTGGAAAACTCCCCAAACATGATTTACAACTCATAATGCACAAATAGGTTGATAATTTATAGTATATAAATTTGTAAAAATAATTAAATAAATTACAATAAAATAAATTCACTTAAATACTCTTTATTTGCTTCGCATTTCAAAACAAAACTTAAATATAAAACTTGAAAAGTAAACATAAAAATATACTTTAAAAGTTCGGGTATAAGGTATAAACGGGTTCAGGTATAGAATATGACCGGTTTCGAGTATTTTGACGTCTAAATCAGGTACAGTATTTCCAGTATAAGTATTGAGCTTAAATTGTATACCTTATTCATACCTTATTCATACCTTATTTCCAGTATAAGTATTGAGCTTAAATTGTATACCTTATTCATACCTTATAAGTAGGGTGAGGCTCGGTACATGATTGAGAAAAGGCCCACTAATGAGTTAAACCACCACCAACTTGCGAAGTGGTGCTTACACGTGACAGGGTTGTTTGGGACACATGTCCAGAACCAATGCAAGCGAGCGGCTGCTTGAAGCATTCAACCTTAGCACCTAAGTAAAGTTTCTTCTTCTATTCCCCTTTAATATTCACCATTCACCGTTCACCATTCACCAAATAAGATAAACTGACTTATCCTGAACGTCAGCAAATTATAACTGGGTCATATTTAAGAAATTATATTTATCTATTCATAAGTTATACAACTTACACTTATGTGTTTAATTTCAAATTTGTAGAGGTTAACCCTAAACGGGCTTAGCCCAATTAGGTCAGGGGTCCATTGTGATGGCCATTATCCATCCCTGATGGGCTATGGAATTAGACCTGACCCAAGCGCTCGGATATTCCCTTTAGTTATTGCTTTTATTATAATATTTATTATTATTGCGTACTAACCCGCGGAGTCTAGCGCGTTGTAGTTTACACTACACTAGTTTGTGGGCTTGTAGAGATAACCCCTAACTGCGCCTGGCCCATTGAGGTTAAGGGAGGCCCATATCTCCTATATAAAGAGGTGTTCACCTCATTATTAGGGCAGAAGATATGGAGCCGCCACACTTTTTGTTACTGGAAACAGGGGATTCTCCCCCCTACCGGTCATCTTTACAGCTCCACTTTCTTCTCTTCTCCATTGCAGATCTAGGTTAAAGAGGAAGAACAAGGCGTGATTCTCACCCACTCGGAGAAATCAGTCCAATCATCCCGGCGGTGATTCCGTGTTTCTTCATATCTCCTTTTCTCTTAGTAAAACTGTAAAGTACGAGGTGTAGTCATCTTTCGTTTCATCATCGAAGAGCATGTAAATGGATCTTTCAATTCGCATCTCCAAAACTATTTTTTTTTTAAATAAAATATTTATGTCAAGATAACTCTAGTAATACCTATGAAAGAAAAGCACGATCATAGTCATTTTTTGAGTTATACGTCTACATTAATGTCAATTAATGATTACCCTCGGAACCATTACATACACAAATATTGGGTCGCGTATATACTTACGGCCATGTGTAATTCTTATATCCATTAATAGAAGCTACAACTCGTGTCATACACCAAGGAGCATTCACGTAGTATTAACAAAGCCTACCAGATCCAAACAAAACTAGGACACCTCGGAAATTTAAATCTGGTCATATGGCAACACGTGTCTGATAACTCTCAAATATTCCCGATAAGTTGGACGAGAGAGGTCGAATTCGTAAAAACGGAAGATAAATCAAGTCGAGGGGTCAAAGATGGATAAATGCCAAAATATTGGCTTCTGAGGGTCCCTTACGGACTGCCAACCGCAAGACATATGCCTACGGTCCGTAAGGCATTTGAAATATGTGGGTGCGCCAGAGGTCCTTATGGACCGCAAGACATATGTCTTACAGTCCGTAAAGCCATCGCTGGCAGAATAGTTGTATTGGAAGCAGCAGCCTGCTTCTCCTGCCACCTTGCTCGCGATTTTGCCACTCTCTTCCACCTTCCTACACCTGGTATGCCACTAATCTTCACCTAAGAGCTCCAAGGACATGTGGCATCATCTTGTGATCCTTTTGCAAGTATAAATAGGGGCGATTTCCACTCGTTCCAACTTGCACCTTCACATTTCTCATTCTCTGAACTTCTTGGAGTGCTTCTGATCTATAGAGGCTTCCTTCCTGGAGTTAAAAAACTACCTTGAACACTTGTAAGTGTTCTTCCTAGTCTCTTTTAATTTTCTAGGCTAGCTATTAGCCGAAAGTCAAGCAAATTAACTTTTGTTTTGACTTTCGGTTATGACCATTTCGGTCAAGCCAAAGTTCGAATCGAACTTAGCTACATGATCATAATAATGAAGGTGTTAATCCCTTGTGATGAAACCCTCTGAAGATCATGTTAAGTTAGTCAAATGACGAGTCAAAGTTTTATTAAATAAAAGTAAAAAAACGCAGATTTTCGTTAATTACGTTAAATGAACTTCTAAGTATCGAAACATTAACTTTTAACATTATAACAGTTTGTATAACATATTAGGACATGTCTGATCATGTACAACCCGTCATTTCCTATTTAGAGCTCGGTTCGCAATCGAAAATCAAACAATTTGTCTTCTACTTTGACTTTCTATTCTGACCCGTTTGAGCTAGTTTAGAGACTGATTAAGGGTTGTAACATGATCATGTTATTGTAGGGAATAACCCTTAGAGGTTATACCTTCTGATTATATCGTTTGTCGGGTCTATTGCCAAGTCCATATAATATGCCTAAAATTACCTAAAATGCCCTTAAGGCGTAAAATGGTTTTGAAACCAATTTAACTTATAATCTGGGTTTGAAACTGATGTTGTAACATAATGAAATATGTTTGGCATGTTGGACTTGTCATAGACCTATTCGACCACCCGGTGCCGCATATGCGCGTACGACTAACTTTTATAACATAAAATATATAAGTTAGCCGAATCGGGTTAAAACCTTTCTAAATCAGTTCTAATCAGAATGTATGGTTGTTTGACCCAGATTATACGTGTCCTTGTACTTGGAAGGGTATAAACCACATTCTATCCGATCTACGCTTAATCTAGCGAACTGTACGTAATTACTAAAGTTAACCGGTTAAGGTCAAATGACTTGTATAAGACCCGTTAACATTCTAACGGATCATAGTTTCGTTCATTCAGACTAGGAGCCTCCAGTAAATTGCGCCTGTTTTAGTTGTTTTTGATTAATGACTGTGTTTAGCACATTTGAATTATAAATACCAGTACATGTAAATGCTCTTAGCCTGTTTTCCTTTTTAAGGGCTTGGGATACGACTTTAGCCGCTTGGTCGGGTATTGAATCAATGACAAATGATGTCCAAAATTTAAATAACCTATTTTAATCTGTTTTGCTTGATAACTTAAACATTGGGGGTTAATACGGCCGTGTCCTGGATATCCTTGGCTAATTTAATTGCAAGTTGCATATGTCCTAAGCGCAAGGTGTAGTCATACACCTGACAGACGCTAATGCTTTTTTATATAATTTTGAAAATGTGGTGTGTCGGTTAATCATGTACCGGTTTTCATTTCCGGTCCCCATATATATTGACAAGCATGTAAAACTGGTAACAAGAAATATTATCTTATCCCAAGTTATTTTTAAAATGATGAACCAAATGGTATCATATGCTTTTTGAAAAGATTTTCAAAAGAGTCGGTTAATTGTATTTACCAGTAAAAACTAATGTATTTTCAAAAGACTAAGCGCATGTTATATAGCAAATACCTAATAGGCTGGAGCTCCTCGATCCAGACGATCTGGAATTTGCAACTCCATGAAAGACCTATTAATCTCAAGTCTCATTTTATTATATTCGGTCCGCATGTGGATCTTTTTAGGTACAATCAGTCTGTATATTTATTTTTGAACTTTCGGACACTTATATTGTACTTTGTAATAATTAATTTAAATTCCCATCTTCCGTTGTGCTTTGTGATTACTGATATCAATCGTCAAGCATAAACCCCAAGTCCAGGCCCACCGGAAAATTAGAGTGTGACAAAAACTCATATATACGTGGACTCACATTTCAGTGCATCTGAGATGAAATTACAATGTGATACTTGTGTTTGCTATTTAAGGCCCGAAGTTTCGATAATGAGTACATAAAGACCAATATGTATCAGTGGTTATTTATTGACGAAGATCCAAACATATTTAAGGTCTTGAAAACCACAAATGAGTTGGTGTTTATATTTAGTTCATAGAATCAATCATGTGAGTTATGTTGTGTAATATTCTCAACTAATCATTAGGGGCGTAATCGAGCCGAGCCGAGCCGAGCCCGAGCCCGACTAGGTTTGAGCTCGGCTCGCCATGTTTTCATGAAGCTTGAGCTCCAGCTCAGCTCGGTTCGAGCCTGCTAATTTGAGCTCGAGCTCGGCTCGCGAGTAAAACATAAAGCTTGAGCTCGGCTCGTTTTGGCTCGAGGTCGTTTCAGTATCACTTAAAAGAGCCAAAGCTCGGCTCGTCAATGTTATTTTATTTAAAATCTATTTAAATGGGTAGAATTGCATATAAAGAAAAAACCAACATACAAACCATACAAAGATAAATAAAAAACGACACCATATTAAAATTGATTACGAGACAAAGATAAAATAATGTCAACCACATAAAGCTACGAGAGTACGAGACCAAGTATTCTTTAACAAAAAAAATATATTGTTAATAAACAAAACTTCTCGTCTTCTCAAATATCCCCAAAAGTTTGTGGCTTTTATATTATTACCTGAAACATCAAATAAGAACTTGTTAATAACAAGAAACAAGCTGGTAAAAAATAAGTAAAATGATGCTAGAACTTGTTAGAAGATAATGTAAACATTGAAAATCAAGATGATCAAAGTGATGCAAACGATCTCATAAATGTGTACCTTCGCTTTAGTTTTGTTTCCGACTAGGTAGTAAAACCTCAAAGGGTATCTCATCCTTCTACAAAAACAAACTCAACATCTGAAAGTAATGAAATGACAAATTCTAATAATCTTTCAGGTTTTAAAATGTACCTTGATCTTCTTCTTTACTCCATAAAGTTGTCTAATCAAGTCCCCTCCACAAATTAGCATTTCTATAGTGTTCGGCGCCAATATAGATCGATATGAATCAATAACCCTTCCACCAGCACTAAAAGTCGATTCAGATGCACGACTAGTGTCATGTCACATATTCCATAAAAAGATGGGGTTTACGCTCAGTAGAAAATCCGTATAGGGGTAACGTTTCAATAAAAAAAGGGTAACTGATGAAACAATGGTTAACCGGGCAGGGTTAACTCACTGGTCTCGTCAAGAAGGGTTAATCTCTTCGTCCCGAGGATCGCTGGCTGGATCACCGGTGGGTTGATCTCCTGCACAAGGAAACAAACCGTGACTCGTAACAAGGAGGATGGGGTGGGGGGTGCTCCTTGTTACCACTCTCCGGCGTGAGAATCAGTAGTTTGCTTGGGAAGCAAAGTAAGATAGTAGTAGTAGTGAGAGAGTTGTGAAGAGATACCTCAAACCTGGTTTGGGGTTGGTATTTATAGCCGAGGAGTGAAGGAGGAGGTGGATGGATAGACTGACGGCATGCTGCACCTTTGCAGGTGTGTCAGACATGTCGGCCGTTGAGATGACGCCACGTCAGCCTGTCGCTTCCGTAGATCTGACAGGTGACTGCCATTGGTTCCACTTGCACTGTGGTGTCAGTCCCACTTGTTGAGCGTATAGGATGCGGTGCTAGCCGCATCGCTGTCTGCGGTAACATCTGATGTTATCACGTCTCTTGCTAGTGATCAAGAAATACGTGAGATGCGGTGCTGGCCGCATCGTCGCCTGTGGTGACTGTTGTTGTTATCCAGCTTCCTCGTATTGATAGAAGTGTTCACTGGACGCGGTGCGAGGCCGCATCGCTGTGAATACTTCCGTTTTCATACACCAGATGTGATGCTATGTCGCATCACTCTACCGTTCTCATGTTCCATGTAAGTCCTCCTTCGTTACTAGATAGATTGGATTCACCCCTTGTGTCGATGCGTTCTCGCATGGGCACAAGTAGGTTGTTAACTGGTGGGGGTTTTGATAAGGGTAATGGTCACCCGCGGTCGATGCTGACGCGAGATCTGGGACCATACCCCTTCAAGTCCCCCAGTCTAGTGTTGCTGCCACATACAAGTTGTATGTGGGAGGAGTACTGGACTATGGTGTTTAGAAGGTAGTTTGGAGTCTGGAGAAGATCCTAGACCATGGGGATGGTCTTTTCTGTTTGTAGATCAAGCTGGAGGTCTGGAAGGGTCATTTGACGCCTCTTCCGTACCGGTGAAAATGTTTCGTCTGATGCGAAATTCTCAGCCTTTGGCTGGTTGCCCCCTGTTGGTGTGCCGAACCAACTGGAGGAATTAGTTGGAGGAAGTGTACAAACTTCGAACCAATCTTTGAGATGTGGTTGAAGGTGTGCACAAACTTCGACCCAACCTTTGAAGTGGTGAATGAAGAAGAGAGCATGTTGTTCCCATGATTGGATATCTAATGATGATTCCGTTCGTGGGGTGTTCATGTTCTTCCCCTTAGCTCTCAAGTAACCGCATGTCTTTTGCGGTTACCTCGTTGCTTGACATTGTTGGCCACGGTTGTGGGAGCAACGTTGGGTACTTGCGTCATTGTTGGCCATGTTTGGTCGAACAATGTGATTCTGGATAATGGTCAAATAAACATGATCATAGGCATGGTAATGCCCATCATTGTTTATTATATCCAACGTACAAGTAGGGTAACAAAGTCATAAGCAGACTTGTTACCGCTTGTTCGACCGCTTGTTGTTCGACAAGGGCTCGTGTGATTATTGTGGATTTCGTCCGCATCTCTTCCTTAGGCACCTTCCTTCCCGCTCCAATACCGAGGAGTTTTCCTTGGAGTAGTTTCGTCCCTCGATGTGGAGTTAGTTGTGGCTCCACCGTAGCAACCATTTCCGGAAGCTATGGTTATGTCCGCAGTGACTCATGAGTGTCTGCGGTTTTGCATTCCCATATTCGCTCGAAACGGGTGTGTTGCTCGGATGTGGCTCTTGAAGGTTCAGGAGTCAGGGTTGCTGATGTGCGCGTGCGTACATTCCCTTCCTTCTTCAAGTTAACGAAGGTGTTCATGTACCCTCTGCGGTTGTGAACCGGACACGAGGGATTTGAAGCTTGAAGAGAATGAAGGCAATGCGGTTTACCTATTTCTGAGATGCGGTTCAGTCCAAAGAACAACGCTGGTTCTGAGTATCTGACACACCTGAACGGGCTCGTGTGTGTTATTTCCGCATATTCCACATGTGCTCGTGGGTAGTGCGGAAAGGTATTATACCCCCTTATAGTGTGGAGATATATATTTTTGCCTATTTTTAGGGGTATGTAAAAAAAAACGATATGCGGTATGGGTTATGGTGCGGGAAGCAGAGAGACCGCATACTGCTTGCAATTGGATAAGGTAGTCGCTTTTTGTTACATACGTGGCTGAGCGCACGTGTGAGTTGGTGGAAGTTGGTGAGATTTTCTGGCATGTGCTGAATGAAAGGACATTTGCACTGCCCGAGGCATTAAATGCACTGTAGCAAGGAGTATAAACGTCTCCTATGTCAGGCGCGTGGGCGGCCACGCGCGCGTGATAACCGTCAGCGGAAACGGCGCTTGACACGTGATGTCGCGTAATTCGTTCTTTTTTAACGTGATGATTCGTTTTCTCCCTCCTCATTAATTGCGATGGGTATATAAGGGGAAACCGTTCGTGGTTTCCCCTCACTTGTTCAAAATTTCAAAAAATTTGCCGGTGAGAGAAAAGAAGTTACTCGTCTTCTCCGATCAATTGTTTGAAGTTTCCGGTGAGGTTTTCTGAGTTTAGTGTTTCTACTCACTTTCTTTCGTTTCTTCGATATTTTCTGATGGCTGAACCATCAAGTCCACACAATGTGGAGGGTGAAAACCCTGAACAGCCGGTAGTGGCGGAGGAAGAAGAGGGGGGGCGCCGGTGGTGGTTTACCGGAGTTAAAGTGGACCAAGAAGACCTTTGATCGTCTGATGCTTGATGTCCAAATGCCCCCTGAATATGGGGCCTGCTACCCATCGGAGGGTGACACCGGTGCCGATGCTCCGGCCGGTTACGTGACCATGTGGGCAGACTTTTTTGGTGACTGTAATCTCCGGTTACCTTTGACTGTTTTTGTTGTCGAGGTTTTGGAGTGGTACAAGGTCCACATTTCTCAACTGAGTCCGTTTGGTATGATCCGGATTCGAATTTTGAATTCACCTTTCGTGCTCTTGGCATAGAGCCTACCGTTGGAGATTTCCGACGGTTTTATCAAATGACGGTGTCCTTGGGGTTCTTTTCCTTCCGTCAACGAGAGGGTAGTCCCAAACTGATGACTCCTCCCAAAGGGATGACGAAGTGGAAGATGAAGTTCTTTTACATCAAGGCTGCTGCCATTGTTGCAAATATGACGTTTCGGAATGTGACCGAGACGATCATAGCAGAGACCATTGCGGTCCCAAGTTTGAAGACGGTGGAGTGGTTTCCGCGGTTGCAGACCATTGAGTCTGTGAAGTTGAACAACACACAGTTGTGGGTGTTGCGCATGATACTGACAAGGAGGAACAAGAAGTCAAAGCCCGTGGTGCGGGAGAAAAGTGGTGGTACGTACTTTTCATTTGTTTAACTTTCTTATCCCCGTATACGTTACTGAGTTGTGCGTTTGCTATCAGAGGATGCTCCCTTATGGAGGATGTTTGCCCCGGATTTCCAGGGTCAGGTGGAAATAGTTGTTTGTGCGGATGGCGAGGAGGAGTTTAATGTTATCATTCGAGATAACTTCCGGGTGCCTACTGAGGCCGCATTAGCAGTTGAGTTGCCGCGGGGCAAAGGTATGTTTAGGAATCCTTTATTCTTGTGATAACAATAATGGTTGCACTGACTCACCTTTTGGATGGTTTTCATGCAGGTGATCTTGGGGCCTTAGGGGATCCGGATGCGAAGGGTGTGCCTAAGAGGCAAACGGTGAAAGGCGTGCGCTTTCGCCAAAAGAAAGTACCGGAGGTCACTGTTGTGCCTCATCTGGTACCGCAGGCGGCATGTATCTCTCACTCTTCTTTCCGTAGATACTTGGATTATGTGATAGTATCTGATACCCTTGAGGGTTTGGGTACAGCTGCGGGCTCGCAGTCTGGTGCTGGGAAGAGGCAAGTAGAAGAGACGGCCGCTGGTGCCGGTGGACCGAAACGTCGGAGGTTGCAGTCTAAGAGGACTGGTCCGACATCAAAGAAACCTGCGGTTACTGTTGGTAAGTGTTGTTTAGCTTGTCTCAAGTGTTATGTACAACCTGTGTTTTGATAGCTATTTGACTTTGTTTTGCAGAGCTTCAAGATAAAGATTTTTCTATCTTTGATGCTCCGTTGTCACCTCCGCATGCCACGGGTGCAGGTGCGGGTGCGTTAGAGGAACCTTCGGCACCCTTTGTCAAGGTGGTGCCTGATTCGACCGTGCAAACGGAGGGTACCGCAGAGAAGGTCGCGACCCAGATATTCGATACCGTTGATTCGTCCAACAATCTGATCTCTCCCAATGAGGGTGATAATTTGGGTCTGCGGTTTTCTGATTCTGGGAAGCAAAAGTCTGATGCTGAGCCGCAAAAAACTGATGCTGAGGTGCGGCAGCATGATGCTGAGCCGAAGAAGTCTTCTGCTGGTGAGAAGGGTACCGGTTCGTCTGCCGGTGGTGCGGGTTATGATGGGCCTCCAATTCAGCCTGGGGAGTCTGAATTGGAGTATTACTATCGCACCTATACCCAGGGTCGAAGTACTGTTTATCACCGACCCCCCTGGACTGTTATGCAGGGGGATGATATTTCCAACGACCCCTCTGCGTGCAAGGAGATTCTGGGTGGTTTGGGCACCCCCTTTGAAGTAGAACGTGCCCGTGCCGCCCCCCGTGAGTTGCGCATCAATCAACTTTCCACCTTGCTAGTAGGAAGTTCCATAGTGGCTAACGCCATTTTGGAAGACTACAAGGTGTTAGGCCACAGAGAGGAGGAAGCTGCTCGCATGCGGGCCGAAGCGGAAGAGTTGATCAAGGCTGCTCGTGCGGGTGCGGAGGAGCTTGAGAAAGATAGAGCTGCATTTGAGAAGCAGAAGCAGACCTCGGAGTGGGCTGCCACTGCTCAGCTGAAACAGGTTCGTACTCTTGCCAAACTCCTTTCTGATGAACGCAAGAGCTGGAACGAAAAGTTGTCCAATGAGCGCAAGAAGTGGAATGAATCTTGGGCTAAGCAAAATGACAATTTGTTCCGTGCTCGGCAGGAGTTGACGAACGCCAAAGCAGCGAACGTTGCCTTGGGTAGAGAGAAAGCTGCAGCTGAGGCAATTGCGGTTAAAGCGCAGCAGGCGGAGGCCGGGGCCATAAAGGCTTTTGAAGAGGCCAAGGAAGCCGGGGCGCGTGCTGCGAAGGCCCTGGAGGAGGCCGAAGAGAGGGAGAGCTGTTCTTCCAAGGCTCTTGAAGAGGCGAATGCTGAGCGCATTCGTTTAGATAAAGTTGTTGCCAGCCTTCAGACATGACTTGTTACCTTTGTTTTATATTTCTCTGCTTTTTGAGAATGTTTATTGAGTAAACTGTTTTCTGCTCTTTGACAGGCTGAGGTTCAGACCCGGGAGGTCGCGGTTACTGACCTCACAGCCCGCATGACTGCAGCGGAAGAGCGGGCCAATGTCGCCGTTGAGGCCAGAGATGCTCTGACCTCTTCGTTTAACCAACTGGAGGCTGACCGTGAGTGGATGCGGAGTCACGGTATCGCGCGTGTAAGTATCCCTTACCTTTATATTTGCTTGGATTAGTATCCGAGACTTATCCTTTGTTTACTGCAGATTGTTCAGGCTATCATGGACGCGCCTGAGACCGCAGCTGGTTTGGACTTGGTCAAGCAGCGTACTCGTGACGCTGGTTTTAAAGCTGGTTATAACCGCTGCATTTCCCATATGAACGTAATGTCTGTAGGCGGTGTTATCGAAGAGCGATCCGGCTTTCGGGACGTGGATACCGAAGGTCGCCTGAACGCGGCCGTAGCCTCCTTTTATGATACGTCCCTCTCTTGTGTGGAGAAGTTGGACGACTGCTTAGAGGCTGCGGATTACGTTGACCGGCTGCGGATGCTGTATGCTGATGCCGAAGAGGAGGATCCCGCTGGTGGTGCTGGAGATGATGCGGGTACCAGCGGTACGAAATAGGGTTTAGGTTGGCAAGTGTGCCCCCTTTTTGTTTTCCTCTTGTATATACTAGGAACTTTATGTAAATCCATTAAGCATCGCGTGGGTGCTTGAATTTTTTGAATATAAAGTTTTTTGTTCAGTTTGTACAAGTGTTTTTAATTCTTGCATGTTTGAACGTATGTATACGGAACTTTACCCATTTGTGAATGGGGTCCAGTATACTCCATACTTTTGTCGTATGAGTACGTGTCAATTCTGTTATTTACCCCGTTAGGGTTTTAGAATTGTGTAAGCTTTGTAAAAGCTTATATATCCGGAACTCTACCCATTTGTGAATGGGGTCAAGTATATTCCATACCTTTGTCGTATGAGTGCGCGTCAATTCCATTGTTTGCCTTTTGGGGCTCAGGAATTGTGTTAAGTGTTAACAAAACTTGTTTATCCGGCCGGATAAATATGCAAGTCTTTTTGCCTTTTGCTGGCCTATTACAATATTTGTGTGTGGTTACCACTTTGTATGGGTATCGCGAATGAAGATTTTGCCAATCTGTTTTTGGGATACCGCAAAGTGGAACACGCATTTGTAATAGCAGTAACAAAACAATAATGTATAAAATTGCTTATTTATTTATTTGCCAATGGCCTGCGGCCCGATATGTTACATAGAAAATGTAGGAACATGGCTTACATATAACAGCGTCGAAGCTGTTGTGCGTTCCATGTTCGTGCGATAGGTTCACATTCTAACGTTTGTAATTTGTATGCGCCTTTCCCTAAGACCTCTTTGATGAGGTAGGGTCCTTCCCACTTGGGGGCAAGTTTGCCTGGGCGCTCAGCATTAGATGCTTCGTTGTCGCGTAGGACGTAGTCTCCTGGATTGAAAGTACAAACGCGGACGCGCGTGTTGTAGTACTTTTCAAGTTTGGATTTATATTAGGCCTCGTTGATGGCCGCGTTTTCGCGCCTTTCTTCCAAGAGGCCCAAATCGATCCTGCATTCTGTGATGTTGTCTAGTTTTTCAATAGCCAACATTCTAGGGGAGGGGAGACCTACTTCCGCGGGGATCACCGCTTCTGAACCGTAGACTAGGCTGAAGGGTGTTTCCCCATTGCTTGTTTTTGGGCTAGTACGGTGAGCCCATAGGATACTTGTGAGTTCATCGACCCAGCCACGCCTGGCTGTTCCCAACCTTGCTTTGATGCCCTCGACTAGGCTTTTGTTGATACTCTCAACTTGTCCGTTTCCTTGCGGATGTGCCACGGATGAGAATATGTGTTCAACGTGTAGTTCTTTTAGCCATTTTTGAAATTCGTCAGCAGCAAAGTTGGTGCCATTATCGGTGACAATGCACATTGGTAAACCGAAACGGCAGATGGTGTGTTCCCAAATGAATTTTCTTGTTATCATAGCAGTGGTTGAGGCGAGCGGTTTTGCTTCTACCCATTTTGTGAAGTAATCAACCGCTACTATGATAAATTTGACCGCACCCGGAGCGTCAGGGAAAGGTCCCACAACGTCAATTGCCCATTTCTGAAAGGGCCATGCGGTTGTGACGGAGACTAAGTTGTTCTTTGGCCGCAAAGTTTTTGGAGTATGACGTTGACAGTCGATGCATTTGCGCAACTCTTTGACGGCGTCCAGGTGCATGCCGGGCCAGTAATACCCGGCATTCATGATTTTGGCCACTACCATGCGCGGTCCAGCATGTATGCCACATATGCCCTCGTGTATCTCTCGGATGAGGTATGTGGCATCCTGGGGGTTGACGCATCGTAGTAGTGGTCCTAGGTATGATTTGCGGTATAAGATACCATCTCCCATTTGATAATGACACGCTTTGTATTGTAGCTTGCGTGCCTCTGACTTGCTTTCGGGAGTCACACCTGATTGCAGATATGCGATGATAGGTGTCATCCATGATGTTGTACCATATTGAATGACGTTGACTTGGCGCAGGGGTACCGAAGGATTTTGTAGAATTTCGATGCGTATCTCCTTTGCCAAGTGCTGGAAGCTGGTGGATGCAAGTTTTGATAGTGCATCCGCGGACTTGTTTTCACTTCGATTAATATGTCGGATATTAAACGAAGCGAATTGGGATGTTAGTTGCAGGGCTTGCTCGAGATAGAGGATCATGATATCCCCCTTTGCGGCATAGTCGCCGCGTATTTGTCCAGCAACCAACAGAGAGTCGACGTGTGCTTCCAGATGCTGCACGCCGAGTTTGACTGCTAAACGTAGTCCTGCCAGTAGGGCTTCATATTCGGCCTCGTTATTTGTGCTTTTGAAATCGAGGCGGATGGCATATGTAAGCTCTTGGCCATCAGGGCTGACGAGTCGCAGACCTGCGCCCGCACCTTCCTCGTTGGAGGCACCGTCGGTAAATAGTGCCAAAGTTTCTGAGGAAGATGGCGTTGGTGCAGGGTTTTGTGCTTTTTCGCATTCTTGGATGCGATTCACCGGTAATTCGGCAGCGAAATCAGCTAAGATTTGGCCTTTTATCGCGGGGCGCGGTTTGTAGTTCAACGTGTGCGCGCCCAGCTCTATTGCCCATTTTGCTAATCTCCCAGAAATGTCAGGTTTGGATAGGATCGGGCCGATCCTGTAATTGGTTAGCACCGTGATAACATGGTTCGCGAAGTAGCGTCGCAACCTTCTTGATGCGTGCACTAGTGCTAATACCAATTTTTCTATTATTGAGTACCTTGTTTCTGGGTCGTTGAGCATCTTGCTGATGTAATAGATAGGTGTTTGAACCCCCTCCCGCTCCACTATCAATACCGCACCTACCGCGTTGTCCGCGGCAGATAGGTATAATATGAGTGGCTCCTCCTTGCGTGGTGCGGTTAAGGTTGGGAGTTGTATCAAACACTCCTTCATTTCCAGGAAGGCGTTTTCGGCCTCTGCGGTCCACTGGAATTGTTCTTTCTTTAAACAGTTCCGCAGGGTTTTGATGAAAGGATAAGACTTAGCTGCATGGTTGGCTAAGTATCTGTTGAGTGTCGCTAGCCTGCCGGCTAGTCGTTGCATATCTTTCATCGATGAAGGCGATGACATGCTCTCGATCGCATGGACTTTCTCCGGGTTTACCTTGAATCCATCTTTTGTCACGATGAACCCAAGGAATTTGCCTTCTTCCATTCCAAACGAGCATTTCCCTGGATTGAGCTTTATGTTAACGCTTCGCAGAGTCTGGAATGTTCTTTCAATGTCTGTGAGCATGGTATCTTCCTCCATGCTCATGACGACTAGGTCGTCCATGTAGATTTCGACACTTTTGCTTATTTGGCCGCGGAAAGTGTCGTTCATCAACTTTTGATAGGTTGCGCCCGCGTTGCGCAACCCAAACGACATTTTTGTATAACAGTAATTCCCGGTGGGAGTGCGGAATGCCGTTTTGTCTTCATCCTCGATCGCCATTTATACCTGATGGTACCCTTTGTAGCAATCGAGTAAACACTTCCATCTGAATGGTGCGAGATTATCGACCTTTTCGTCGATTTCCGGAAGTGCGTAACAATCCTTGGGGCAGGCTTTGTTAAGGTCTTTGTAATCGACGCACATGCGCCAGCCTCCGGACGGTTTTTCTACCATAACTGGGTTGGATAACCAAGTCTGGTATTTGACTACCCGCAGGATGCCTGTGGAGAGCAGTTCTTCGACTTGCTCTTGCATCGCCTGATTTTTAGCGGACCCAAGGTGGCGTTGGCCTTGGATCACCGGTTTGATACCTGGTGAGGTATTCAAGTGGTGTTGCGCAATATCACGCAGGACCCCTGTCATGTCTGCGGGTGTCCATGCGAAAATATCTTGGTTCCCGAAGAGAAGTTGCTTCAGGTGCGCTCTTGTGGTCGGGGACAAGGCGTGACCCAATGTAACCTTTTGTTCTGGGTATCTCGCGTTGAGAACCCATTTCTCTGGTTGGTTGCTGGGGGTAGGCCTTGCGACCTTGGTCGGACGTAGTTCGTCCGTCATCATGACGTCTTTTCGTGCGTAGATTATCGCGACCCCCGATTCGGTTGGAAAACCGACAGTAGAGTGGGGGACGGATGTAATCATATTGAAATCGCCTTGGGATTCTCTCCCAAGGAGTACTTCATATCTGGAGGTGTGAGGTAAAACCATGAAGTTCACCTCTTCTATTCTTGTGTGTCTGCCGCTGGTAAGACGCACAGGAAAAGTGATCTGGCCTAGGGGAAAGACAGTTTCCCCTGCGAACCCGGCCAATGGGTAATCTACTGCTTGCAACCGATCTTTGTCCTCCTGGTCGAACTGGTTGAAGCATTGTTCGTAGATTATGTCAGAAGTACTGCCCGGGTCGATAAATAGACGTTCGGTGCAGTAGTGTGCCAGTTGGCCTGTAATAACGACGGCGCGCCTGTCGCGCGATCCGCCTCGGACTTTTGGAAAGACGACTTGCTCGTCTTTCCAGTCATTGTCCGGCATTCTCGCCGCTTTGCGCGGCCTACCTTTGCCTCCGTTGATCATGTGGGAGGAAGCCACGTACATTGTTCTCTTTCCGGAGGAGGTACCTTCGCCATGAGGGGTGATGCGCTTCATGGGTTTTTGCCCACCTGGCAAAAGGTGTTGCAGTTTCCCCTCTTTTAAGGCCCGCTCAATCTCCAGCCGGAGACTGATGCAGTTGTTGGTGGTGTGGCCCGAGTCCTTGTGATACTCACAGTAGAGTGTGAGGTCCTGATTTTTCTTGGACTTCATTGGTTGGGCCGGTCGCAAGAATTGCGGGTCCGCAAGAAGGACCTCGCTTGGCGACATGTTGATCTCGGTCCAGTTACGGTCCCGAGAATCTTTCTTTGGTGCCCGGTTGTCCCGTTGAGGGCTGCGTTTCCTCGGGTCAAACGGGTTGGTCCGCGGGACGTATGGTTTGGAAATATCGCTATTCCCTACGTCCCGGTTGCGTTTATTGTTACGCTTGGACCCGTGGTTGGAAGTTTCGGCCTGGGGTTCTGCCTTTGTCACATGCGGTTCGAGGGACCGCTGTGTCTGGGCATATGTCTTGACTGCGGTCATGACATCTTCCCATTTTTTAGGCAAGCCTTCTTTGCCGGAGATGGTCATAACCATCTGCCTATCTTTCACGGCCCTGATGAAATGGTTCCGTGCCATTTGATCTGCCACGTCGCCTATTTCCAGGCACTCCTTATTGTATCGGACAACGAATGCTTCTAGGGATTCGTTGTCTCTGCGCCAGATATTCATGACGTCCAACGAGTCACGCGTGTGACGTCGTTGTTGGCTGAAATGAGCGAGAAACTTGGCATGAAAGTCCTCGAATGAGTCCAGTGATGCCACTGGTAAAGAATCGAACCAAGCCCTTGCCAGACCCGTAAGGGTCTGGGGGAAAAAATTGCACCAAGTGGGTTCGTCCCACTGGCCGTTGCACCCTGCGCCTATAAAAATGTTCATGTGGTCATCCGGGTCGGATGAACCACTATATTTCCCAACGTTGAATGGGAATTTTGTTGTGGTGACATGGGCGTGGGCTATTCGCGGGGCGAATTTGGAGTTTTCGGCCGCAGCTTTCGGCCTATAGGGCTGGTTCTCAGGGCGTTTTGCAGCCCTGAGGTATATGTACTGTGGGGGTGAGTGGGAGGAACATAGTTGCGTCCTCCCGGTCTGCTGCAGGTGTCATGTGAATCCCCACAATAAGTACGGTCGTCCGGGTCGGTACGACCATATCCTTCGGTGTATGGTTGTGGGCCCAACCGGATCTGAATTCCAGAGCCATGTCGGGATGCAGACCGTCGTCTGTCCTCAACATAAGGACCTAGGCGGGTATGCACTGGTCCCCTGGCGTGGGACTCGTATGCGGAATCATCCTCGTTGATTGTGTGGACCGAACAGTAAGATGATCCGCGGTCCTCACGTCTGCTTCTCGAAGCTGGACGTGAACGCGCCCTGCCTTCGTATTGTAAAATACGATCGGCAGGGGTGTGCGGTGCTGGGGTTGGCCCAGCTTGTATGTGCGCTTCCGCACAAGCGCGGTTGTATGTTGCGGCCAGCAGGGTGGCCTGTTGGTCATACCAGATGTGGGGGTCCATGTTCGGGGGGATCACAGATGCGTACTGTGATAAGTCATGCCCGAACGTTAGGGATGGACCCCTTTGCGTTGATGTGCCGATATGGCCCGGATTCGGTTCCGGTGGGGTACTCCCCACATTTCCTGTGTTGGTGGGGAGTGGATTATCCCCTGTAGTATTGTTTTGGTGATCAGTCATGATTTTGAGAGAGGACAAAGGATGATCGAAAAAGTGCTAAGAGTAGCGGTGGGCGCCAATGATGAAACAATGGTTAACCGGGCAGGGTTAACTCACTGGTCTCGTCAAGAAGGGTTAATCCCTTCCTCCCGAGGATCGCTGGCTGGATCACCGGTGGGTTGATCTCCTGCACAAGGAAACAAACCGTGACTCGTAACAAGGAGGATGGGGTGGGGGTGCTCCTTGTTACCACTCTCCGGCGTGAGAATCAGTAGTTTGCTTGGGAAGCAAAGTAAGATAGTAGTAGTAGTGAGAGAGTTGTGAAGAGATACCTCAAACCTGGTTTGGGGTTGGTATTTATAGCCGAGGAGTGAAGGAGGAGGTGGATAGATAGACTGACGGCATGCTGCACCTTTGCAGGTGTGTCAGAAATGTCGGCCGTTGAGACGACGCCACGTCAGCCCGTCGCTTCCGTAGATCTGACAGGTGACTGCCATTGGTTCCACTTGCACTGTGGTGTCAGTCCCACTTGTTAAGCGTATAGGATGCGGTGCTAGCCGCATCGCTGTCTGCGGTAACATCTGATGTTATCGCGTCTCTTGCTAGTAATCAAGAAATACGCGAGATGCGGTGCTGGCCGCATCGTCGCCTGTGGTGACTGTTGCTGTTATCCAGCTTCCTCGTATTGATAGAAGTGTTCACTGGACGCGGTGCGAGGCCGCATCGCTGTGAATACTTCCGTTTTCATACACCAGATGTGATGCTATGTCGCATCACTATACCGTTCTCATGTTCCATGTAAGTCCTCCTTCGTTACTAGATAGATTGGATTCACCCCTTGTGTCGATGCGTTCTCGCATGGGCACAAGTAGGTTGTTAACTGGTGGGGGTTTTGATAAGGGTAATGGTCACTCGCGGTCGATGCTGACGCGAGATCTGGGACCATACCCCTTCAGTAACGAAATCGAAAAAATATCAAAATTTTCCAAAATTTACACTACTGTCAGAGCGTCAAGGGGCAACGGACGTTACCCCTTCTATCACTCTAGGTCCGCCCCTATTTACGCTCATTTTTTGTGCTTGTTTATAGAGAACAAGGTAATTTTACCTACTATACAAAAACTTTATCATCATCCATATTATCAATGTTTTAAATACCGGTATGAACCGGCCGGTTATACCGGTTAAACCGGATACCAGACACGTGTCCGGTACGATAAAGGCCGGTAAAACCCAAATACGGTATGCCTTATGTACCGCCGGTAAATCCGGTTCAAATCAATGAACCGGTTTGCATTATCTTAAAATTTGATTTTTTTTAATTATAAAAAATACGATATTAAGGTAATACCAAAGTTTCATTGTTGGTAATTAACCTAGTGCCTTCCATTACAATATTTCATTGCTATTGAAACTATTACTCACATCATCCAATATAATATTGTTTATAAGTAATAAAAATGCACTTAAAAATGTATAACATTTTACAAGAAAACAATTGTTTTTAGATAAAACCATAATCAATTATATAAATCTTAATTGAGATTGGATTGATTTTTTGGATTAATTTGTATTTTATGGAATTATAGTGTTAACTAGTGACCCGGTTGAACCGTCCGGTACAACCCGGTTCAACCGGTTGAACCATTTCAGAGCCTAACCCGATATGAATAAAAAACCGGTTTTTAAAACATTGCATATTATAGCGTTGTGAATTGAAAACTACAAGATACGGATTACTGACTGAGCGTAAATAGTTGTAACCGTCTAGCTTTAGTTAAAATCTTAAATATTGCATCAAATGGAGAAAGAAGAGATGATGAAGACATGTGGACAAATATTGTTCTCAAATTACACTTTATCATCGTGATATCAGCGAAAATCTCTCACGTACAATGTAATCTTGTATATAAAATTCATTTATCGCGGCTGTAGAAAAAATACTTCTTACATTGTATTGAGTCGTTGTATATTTATTTCTATTTTAATAATAAGTTATGATAAACTTGTAAAATTAAAACTTAAGAAATATAAACATGTATTGATATTTTAGTATTGAGAAAGTGGATATTTATTTTGGAGTAAACTATTAAAATGGTACTAAGATTTGGTCACTTTAGTCCAAAACTCAAACATTTTGAATTTAGGTCCATGTGGTTTTAATTTTTCTTGCCATTTTTATCCAAAATTAAAATCTGGTCAGATTTTCAGTTAACATCTTGTTTTTTTTTTTTTTTTATCCCTTTTAATAAATGGCAAAATGATCTTTATCGCTTTGTTATAACAAATTAAAAAAAAATCTGACTATTTTGCCCTTAATGAAAATGGATGAAAAAAATAAAAAAAAAACTGGATGTTAATTGAAAAATCTGACTAGATTTTGCTTTTGAATGAAAATAACAACAAAACTGAAACCATATAGACTCAGATTCAAAAGATTTAAATTTTGAAATAAATGATAAAAGTGACAAAATCTCACAGACCATTTTAGGAGTTTACTCCTTTATTTTGTGAGTATACTTTTTTTCCCTTGTTAGTACCGGTATACTTTTTTTCCCTTGTTAGACCCCCGTAACGGGGCGTTTTTTTTAAAAAAAATTGCCAAATAACGCCCAAAAACGCCGGAACCCCCATTACACGGGGCGTTTCCGGGCGTTTTTTTTTAAAAAAAATTGTGTTGGCGTGGTTATTAAAACGCTGTTAAATTGAAAGGTGGCAAAAATTCGACCGTTGCCAACGGTCAAAAACTTATTTATTTTTTTTTTTAATTCTAAATTTTACCCACTATATATATATCAATCCATTTTCTTCATTTTTTTATAAACTTTCTACT
The DNA here is from genome assembly GCF_002127325.2 of Helianthus annuus. Taxonomy (NCBI): domain Eukaryota; kingdom Viridiplantae; phylum Streptophyta; class Magnoliopsida; order Asterales; family Asteraceae; genus Helianthus; species Helianthus annuus. The sequence continues at coordinate 140,270,603 of NC_035445.2, forward strand.
ACTTTCTAACCCACTCTCTTCTACTACTTTATAAAAAAACCTCCACTTTCTCCTATTTATTTACAAGTATGCATCCATACCGACCCCCGTTTGGTGGCCCCGCAAGACCCACGAACCCGAACACAACCCAACCGCAAACCCCGTACAACCTACAAGACATGGACCCGAGCTTTTTAACTTACGCGGCTTTCTTGAGTGGCGCCTCTCCTTTTGTTCCTCCCACCTACGGCTTTGGTCAAGCCGGCGGGTCGCAACCGTCACAACCCGAACCCGAATCCGAACCCGATGTCGAGGTCGTGCCGGAGTCGCAACCCGAACCGGTGCAAGACAAATCGAAACGCGGCAGAAGGTCGCATAAAAAGAAGGAAAAGGATGAGCCTCGACGTGCAAAAACAACCATTAAATGGACGAAGGACGAGGAATACACGTTGAGTCGGGCGTGGCTCGATATTTCGGAGGACGAAGATACCGGTATATTCTGTTTTTTTTTTCTGTTTTTTTATTTTTCTGTTTTTTTTTTGTATTTTTTATATTCTGTTTTTTTTTTCTGTTTTTTTAAATTCTGTTTTTTTTTTCGGTTATTTTTTTCTATTTTTTATAATCTGTTTTTTTTTCTGTTTTTTATATTTTAAATTGCAACTAATATTTTTTATTTTTTGTTTTTAAATTTGTAGCAAACTTTCAAACGGGCCCCGTTTTTTGGGATAGGGTGCGTGCACTCTTTTATAGCTCGTGGGGTCAAGGCGAGCATCGGGACAAGGATTCAATTTCTAGCAAATGGACCGACATCAACAACAAATGTCACGCGTTTCAAGAAGTTTACCAACGTAACTACGACAATCGCCCGAGCGGTGAAAGTGACGTCGGGGTTTTAACAAAGACTTTGGAGGAGTTCGATCGGACGAAAAGCCCTTTCACGTACTATAAGTGTTGGGAGCTTCTACGAAAAAGTCCAAAGTGGGCGCTTGTTAATCCAATGACGTCAAGTAGTAGACGCCGGGCTAAAAGGTCAAAAACATCATCCTCCGCCGACCCGTCAACTCCGACATCCGATGCCCGTAATGTTAATTTAAATGAAACGTTGGACGTCGACGAGCAAATTCAAGAAGAGTTGGCCCGACCCACCGGTAGAAGAAAGGGAACGGGGAAAAAAACGGTCGAGTCGTCTTCCGATCTCGAACTAAAGGATGATTTCGAGGAGATGAACCGTCGTCTCCAAGATATTCGCGACCTCGGCCACAAACGTTGGGAGATTATGAAAGACCGAGTAGTTGAAACCAAAAAGTTCAACGAGTTGCAAGAGGCGCGACAAATGGAAAAGGACATTGAGTTTTTGTCCAAACCGATCGACCACCTCCAAGGCGACGCGTTGATCTTGGCTCAAATGCGTCGCCAAAAAATACGAGAAAAATATGGACTTTAGATCATCTAGTTTTTTTTTTTTTTTTTCGGTTATTTTAATTTTCTGTTTTTTTTTTCTGTTTTTTTTTTCGGTTATATTAATTTTCTGTTTTTTTTTAGTATTTTTTTTCAAGTATTGTAATTTATATTTTAATTTATGGAAGACTTTATCTTTTATATTTAAAAAAAAAATAAATGTAAAATGATTGAGTGGGCATTATTTGGATAATGCCCCACTACACCTTTTTTTCCTATAATGCCCAAAGTGTGACTAGGCGACACGTGGCGGATAATGCCCCATGTTGGGGGCATTATTCTTGATTACCATTACGCATGGTCTTACCGGAAAATCATAAAAACCACAAGAAAATGACTATTTTTTGGGTTCATACAATAAAATTTAATAAACCATTAATTAATCTTTTGAAAATAGGTGTGAACGAAATTTTCAGTACGGATCTTCTAGATGGGTCATCGTTGGATTTTACTTTTATGCCCTTCTAAGTAGTTCGACTCTACTCTCTAGCAACCTTCAAGTTTCAATAGGTTAACAATAAAGGATGTTTATTTCAAAATTTCGTATTCACTGTAAAAGTTGGTGTAAGAGAGGAGTTTTTTGTTCACAACTAATTAAAGTTTTATTGTTATTCTAGAACAAGTGTAATTTTTTAACAAGTGAGATGTGTGAGGTAGCGGTAACGTAACGATGGTGTTTATAATAAGTAGTGATGAGCAGGTGGTGTTTGCCAACTTGGTTCCGTATTAAATTAACATGTTTTATAAGAATCTATCGATTTAACATATTACATAATTTGAGTAGATCTAAATTAACCAACGTATTATCTAAATACAATATTTTTACTCAAGTTAACCAGTTTTTCTAATAATGTGTCACCATTACCAACCTATCTAAAACCCACTAAATACAATATTACGTTCCCTAAATAAAATATCATATTATTTTAAAATCTTAGAATGAAACATTCAAATACATCAACCCAAAAAGAAGAATAAATCATTTTAAACTTAACACTAGGTGTTCAAGATCTCATTCAATCGAGTTTGACAAAACTTCTAGACCAATCGTTATATACGATTTTGGGCATGATAAACTGAACCAACCGGGTTGAGTGGATTAGCCGGTTTTACTGGTTTGACGTATTGAATTGATTTTTATATAAAGTCAATAAGTTGTATTATTTTTTATAATATTAAAAATGATTCATATTTGTTATCCATATACAAAAATACATACATCTAAAAATAAATAAATAATATAACTAATAAACATTAAAATCCAATTTCAAGTTCCAAACCGAACCGAACCACTAAAATAGTCAAAACCGAACCGTAAACAAACATGTTGGAAACCTAAACCAGCCTATTTGTTTCGGTTTAAAGGGTTTATTTACTAACATCATTAGGGGGATCGGGGCACCTTCGGTGACCCCGTGCGGGAACATGCTTGCCGATTAGGGGGGTGCCGCCATCAAGGCGGTGAGGTATTTGGGGAAGTGAAATCGGTGGGAAGTCACCGAAGAAAGGAAGGAGAGAGGGAGGAGATGGACCAATGAAAAATTTTATTTTCTTTTTTTTTTTTAATAAAAAACCAAGTCACCTAAGAGGGGAGTGCCGCCATCAATTTAGGGTGTTAGGCGAGTTTAAGAGAGGAGTTGACGTAGCACACGAGGATTGGTTATGCGTAAGAGAGGAGACTCCACTCTTAGGGGAGTGCCCCTTACACCCTAGTTAACACTTCCTACCCATAGTTTTGCAGGGGTCATAATAGTACATGACCACAAATACGAAGGACTCAACTCTCTCTCTCTCTCCCTCTATCTCTCTCTCTCATCTTTACGCGTTTTTGCCGTCACCAACTCACCATGTCATGCTTTAGCTCAACAACCAACGCCTATCATCCCAATTCAACATATCTCTAATTTTCGAATAAAAATTCAACATTATTTAATTTTCAAAACACACCCCCTTTGACAACTTAACACGCAATCTCTTCTCTTAAATCTTAATCACCTTAATTTCCTGGAACCTTCCTTCCCATCCCCCACCTCAATCCCCTTTTCTTCTTCATATAAACAACCCAAAACACCCACTTCACCATTCACTTCACATCTCTTCTGTTTTTCCATCTGGCTATTAAGAAAGTTTCAATTTTTCCATTTGGGTATCAAGAAATCTTCAATCTTTTCATCTGGGTATCAATAATTTTCAGTTTTACCATCCGGGTATCAAGAAAGTTTCAATTTTTTCATCTGGGTATCAAGAAATTCACAATCCTGAATCATGGAGAACAACAATCAATCATCTTTTTGGCAGTTTAGTGACCAGCTTCGTGTGCAAAGCAACAATCTTGCAAATCTTTCTTTAAACGACTCAATCTGGAGCACCTCATACGGATCCAAACGGCCGGAAAAAGATCGCCGGAACTTTGACATCCGGGTCGGCGGCGACTTCATCAACTCCGGCGCCGGTAACGCCAACAGTTCCGGTTCATCAAACTCTGACTTTAATGGGTTCAACTTTGACTGGAAAATGGGGCCCACAAGTCAAAATCATCATGTTGGTGATTTTGGGATTAATGGTGGGTTTAATAAGGGGATTTATTCAAAACCAAGTTTGAATTTTGGTGTAAATAATTTTAATAATCATAATAATGTTGGTTTTGAGAAAAATGGGTTCAAGAAAGATGGGAAATTTGGGAAAAATGGTGAGGATGATCATCATGGCTTTGGTGGTAAACATGGGAAGAACAAGAAGAACAATAATAATAGTAATGTGAATAATAATACTAATGAGAAGGATAAGAATAGTGTTGATAAGAGGTTCAAGACTCTGCCACCTTCAGAATCTTTGCCCAGAAATGAGACTGTTGGTGGGTATATTTTTGTCTGCAACAATGATACTATGCAAGAGAATCTCAAAAGACAGCTCTTTGGTATGTTTTTTGTTCTCTTTTTTTGATAAAGTTTGCATCTTTATTTGTGGGGTTTTGTGTTGTTTTTTTGTAGATATATTATATGCTTGTTTTGCTGAATAGGTTCTTGATTTTTCAAGATTTAGGATTTTGAAAATTGGGGATTTTTCAAGGTTTAGGGTTTGATGTTCCTACTCTTTTCAAGATCAGGATTTTGATTTTGGAAGATTTGAAGTAGATAACTTATATGCTTGTTTTGCTTGTTGAATTCTTGTTTTTTTTTCCCTAAATTTTAGGGTTCGATAAATTGGGGATTTTTCAAGATTTAGGGTTTGATGGATTCTTGATTTTTCAAGATTTAAAAATTGGGAATATATTAAGATTTAGGGCTTCATGTTCTTAACTCTTTCCACAAGATCAAGCTTTGGTTTTTATAATATTTACATATTGTTTTTAACATATTTGGGTTTGATTCTTATCTTGTTAGATGCTTCATATACTAGATATTCAGGCATGATTATATAATCTTCAGCTATAACCCTGTTATAAAATTGTCTAATTGTCTTGTTAAACTCATTTGCAGGTTTACCCCCTCGCTACCGCGACTCGGTTAGACAAATCACACCTGGTCTGCCTCTGTTCCTCTACAACTACTCCACTCACCAACTTCATGGTGTTTTCGAGGTATTCAATCTCATCTACTCATAACGTTACCGTTGGTTAGCAGGGTATTGGTGGGTCCGTGAGTTTTCTGGTAACGGGGTCTCTTGGTTATCAAAGAAATAGGAACTTAAATGAGGGCAAATTAACTTTTACTTTTTTAAGTGTTGAAAGAAAGATGATTAAAATGAATTTTGGTTTTGATGATTCAGGCTACAAGTTTTGGTGGAACAAATATCGACCCGTCTGCTTGGGAAGACAAGAAGAACCCTGGTGAATCGCGTTTCCCTGCTCAGGTGCGAGTTATGACCAGGAAACTGGCCGAGCCGTTAGAAGAGGACTCCTTTAGGCCAATTCTTCACCACTATGATGGCCCCAAGTTTCGCCTTGAACTCAACATCCCCGAGGTAAATTACATTGCTAATCTTTCGATCTAGATATTAGTAGGGGTTTAAACGAGTCAAACCACATGTGAGCTACTCAAGACTGGCTTGTTAAATGCTCAGTATGAACTGAGCTTGAATGAGTGTGAGCCGGAGCTTGACGAGGCTCAAATTTAGTAACTTGCATATTATGTAATTACATAATAGATATTCTTATTTATAAATTATAAAAAAAATATGAAAATAATATATTTTGTCATTTAAAAATTATAAAAATAACTAAATATTTATATAGATAAAAAAAGTCCGAGTTATATAGATAAAGAAAATAACTAAACATTTAATCAATAATAAACGGCCAAGCCTGAGTTGAGCTCAAGCTTGAAAAATTATTGACGAATCAAGGTCAAACCGATAACAGCTCAGTTTCGACTCGTTTACACCTCTAGATATCCAAATCTAGATATAAAGACCTTTGTCGGTATCCATATCACTTAACGCGCACCCGTGTCTTTGTTGCAGGCGCTCTCACTCTTGGACATATTTGAAGATAACAAGAACTGAAAGCGGATGAAAGCATGATGCTTGTGAGGAATAAGGTTTAAAGAGCGGTTTATATTTGGATAATTGTTATGTATAATGAAGTTGAAGGCGTTTTGGCAAATGCGAGATGTGTTTAATCATATATACGTACTTAATATATGTTTATATCGAGCCGAAGAGATACGTAACATAGAAACTTTAGTAAACGTTTACAGGATGTGTAGCCTTGAATTGATGGTCCCCTTCGGTTCTTTGGCTCCGTCGTATATATTCAAAAATACAAACTCAGTATGAATGAATAGACTATAATACAGACTTTTATTTTATCTTGTTAGTCTTCGTTCAAATTTCTTACATGTTATTCTTTGTTCAAGTTGCGTCTGATTAACGGGTTAAAAAGATATCAGGTTCGTGTTGAATCCATAAACATGACCTAAATTTAGAGTAAAACGCCAAAATCATCCCTGAGCTTTAGTTATTTTCGTTTGTTCCATCTAAAATGACTTTTTTTTTTGTGCATTTGAGTCTTTTAAACGTGTTTTATTGTCGTTGCATTCTTGAGTTTGGTACTTTTTTTGACTTTCGTCCCTTGAAATTTGGCCCTCGGGGATGAAAATGACAAGGTTTCAAACTTTTTGGATAAAAATGAAGCAAGAAGAAAGTTGCAAAAGTGGTCAAACTTAAAAGGGTGAAAATGTCAAGACTTCAAACTTTTTGAATAAAAATGATGCAAGACAAAAGTGGTCAAACTTAAAGGACGAAAATGGCATTTTACTCCCTAAATTAGTTGGTGTTAAAGATATCACCTAATGTAGACATACTTGTGTTTTGGATAAATAGTTCTATTTCTTTTTGTAATTGACATCTTTATAATTAGCTTTTTTTTAATGTTATATTCACAATTTATAAACTTGGATTTAGATATATTAATTGAGATTGGAAGAACCATATGAAACGTTTGCAGAATGAGGAATTATTAGGTGAATTTGTGAATAATGAATATAAAGAGTTCAAGAAGGAAGATTAATGTCACTTGTTGAAAATTAATAGTTAAGTGAAAATAAAAATCTAAAGAGTAAAGAGTCACGCTTTAGACGTTACTACTATTTAAATAACTCTCCAACATCTTCAATAAACGAGTTATTAGGGTGTACGGTGTGGTGATCGGTAAAGGGTGGCAAACCCTTTTACCGAGTGGTAAACACCACCGCCAACATGTGTTTAATCACCAAAGTTTGCCAAATCGGTGGTGGCATGCCGAATCGGTAAGGTCTTGCGTAGTGGGGCGCGGCCAAGGGCCATAGCGCCGCTATGGCGCCGCCCACACCGCCCCCAAGGGCGCTATGTTTCAAAAATGGGTGGAGGGCTTGAAATTTTTCGCGGCGTTATTGTTGTTTGGTTAATTGAGTTGGCCAATCAAAAATAGAAGAGTTTTTTTATATTAATTAATAAAACTTAAAATTATTAAATAGGTAATGATGGGTAGGGGCTTTATGACTACGGCCTCAAATTGCATAACGCCCCATAAAGCCCCTTGCTGACGTGGCACGACACGTGTCGCATAACGCCCCCAAAAGGGCTTTATGACTACACATGGCCTAAGGGGAGGAAGGAAAGAGAGAGGGGGTGTGTGGGTGGGGTCCATTCCATCTCTCAACCAATCACACTTTTTCCTTTTTTTAAAAAAAAAAGTTTATCACTTTATCAAATGTCTAAACCATTGCCAACACTTTTCACCAAAGTTTAAACACTTTTCACTGATTGACATGGCGCGCTCTGATTGGTCGGTTTTTTAGTTTACCACTACAAAGTGTTTAACCACTCCTTACACCCTTAGCAAATTCTAATTTAACTAGATTTTCTTTGTGCTATTATAAGATATATGTAAATAGAAGTTTCTTTTGGGATTGATTAGGTTGAAATTGTAGAATAAGTGAAATAATAGAGTAGTTGAATGGTTCATCCACCATCACAATCAACGTTTGAAATGGACAAAGTGGTTGAGGGGGTGGTGTTAGTTGGTGTGACACTTTGAACAAGTCTCCCTCATGGTGTTTTGACACCACATCCACCATATCAACATCCTTTTTGTATTATATAGTTGTGATGTGATTGTTTGCCTTTGTAGTGCTGGACCACTTAATTTAATTTCCAAGCCACCTAGCTACTCAATCTCAATCAATAATGCTAGATGTCAATTATTATTCTTTTGAAAGAGAAAATCACTAGTAATTAATTATTACATCCCGCGTATTTGGGTGGGTATCAGTGTGAGCAATGTTATGTAGACGTCACATGTATATAAGATGTATTGTCTTTCATAGTCACATGACATATATAGAGGCAATATCCGCGTGAGCAATGTCATGTAGACATCACATGTAGAGGAGATGTATCCTCCTATAGTCACATGACACACGTATAGAGGCAAAACCTTGTGTGAGGGTGAGTTGATTTCTAAAAGAAATATTATAGTAAAGAAAAAAAAACAAAAAGAATTGCCTTGTAATGATCTATAGCCGAACATCTCTCTTTTTTTCTTCTTCTCGCCTTGAGTGTGCCCACATATTATACTTTCACGCCCCTCACACTCACCAAACGTGGTATTACCATGAATGTGAGCTAATGTGGAGGGCGATCCTCACACTCATGGAAGTATGCCACATGCTCTTATGTAGTGTAGTAACTTACGACAAAATAAACTTACATATATTGTTGTGAGATATGTAATTATTCGTGTATCAAACTTCTAGTCTAGTAATAATCAAGGGCGGAACCAAGGGGTGAAAATAAGGCTGCAAACGAACCAAACGTTCGGCGAACAGTTTGTGAACCGTTCGACAGGAAGTTCGTTTGTGTTCGTTCGTTTATTAAACAAACGAACACGAACAAGAAATTTTGTTCGTTTAGTTAAATGAACAAACATGAACAGAGGTCGTGTTCGTTCATTTATGTTCGTGAATGTTCGGTAATGTGTTCGTTTGTGTTCGATAGTTCATTTGTGTTTTTAGTTTTTATATATATTTAAATACTTCAAAATTCCGACAAATTAAATATCTAGTAAGTGTTAGTGGATTATATTTTCCGTTCATGAACGATTGTTTGTGTTCATTTGTTTCCATTTATGTTCATGAACATTAATTTGTGCTCATTTGTGTTTGTCGACGTTCGTTGCCTAAAATTAACAAACAAACACAAACGAACACGAACAAGTTCATTTCCTTAACAAACGAACACGAACATAAAATCTCGTTCGATAAGTGTTTGTGAACAGTTCGCGAACACATATATTTCTTAACAAACGAACACGAACTAGGTCTTGTTCGTGTTCGTTTGGTTCGTTTGCAGCCCTTGGTGAAAAGGGTCCGCCGACCTCACGATCATCAAAATTCGTTGTGTTTCTATATATAATCAGGGGCGGACTTAAGACAAAGCCAAGGTGGGCGGACGCACCCCCAGGAAAAAAAATTAGTGCTAAGTTCCGTCGAAAATTCCGTCCGCACCCCTTGGAATTTTTCGTCCGCACCTCTTGGAATTTTCCGTCCGCACCCCTTGGAATTTTCCGTCCACACCTCTTGGAATTTTTCGTCTGCACCCCTTAGGTAAAAAGTGTTATCAATTTATATTTTAAATTTTGTTTAGTAAACTCTTATTTTTTTAAATACTACCTAAATAATATAACTTTTAATACCTAAATAACTATACCCAAATACCCAATACCTTTAACTAGCTCACTACTAAGTTTTAGCCCAATAAACAAACCCAACAAATCAACAATATTTCAAACTAAAATAAAATAAACAAGCCCAAAGCCCTTACATATTCTCTCCCGCTCTCTATCCTCCCTACACGCCACCGATCATAACATCAGCGACAACAGTGAACAGTCAGCAGCCACATACCACCGCAGATCGAACACGGGTAAATTTCTTTGTTCTTTTTGATGAATTTTGGTTGATTTTAGCCGCATACTAACCATGAGAGTAGACATGTGCTTCGTTTTGTTTTTCATTATGTTATATGGTGGGTTATATTTTGTTAGTGATGATATTTTACCTTTTTTTTATAGCCGCATACACCACACACTAGATCTGGTGGGTTATATTTATTAGTGAAGAATGTTTGGCTTTTTCTTTTTATGGTGTATATATTGTTTAGATGATTTTTAGGGTTATTTACATTATGATTTCTAGGGCTTGAATAGTTGATATATTATGTAATATGTTATGGAGTCATGTTTTGGATAGATTTCAAAAAATGAAAACCCGTAGGGTGCCGTTTTAATTATTTTGTAACAAGGTTTGACATATTTTTTATGATTATATAAATTTAGTTTGATGTTCTTTTGTTTTACATGACCCGACCCGATACGAACCAATTTTTTACTTATATACCTTGGGGCCTAAAATTTTTAAAAATGTTCCGCACCCCAATGGAAAAATTCATGGGTCCGCCACTATATATAATCTAAGTTTTGTTAAGAAAAACATAAGTTGGACCCCTTAGACCATGCGTAGTGGGGCGTTTTCTTTAAAAAAATTTCAAAAAAAAAAACGCCCAAAAACGCCTACCCCACCATTACATGGGGCGTTACTTTATAAAATTTTTGAAAAAAAATTCTTCCGGCGTTTTCTTTAAAACGCCCAAAGCAAACAAGTAGAACTTTGACTGACCAATAGGAGCACAGATTAGTGGATGACTTTTCATCTTTTTGAATAAGTTTTTTTTTCAATCCTTTTTAATAATTGGAAGGGGCATTATTAGGCATTATGCCCACTACACCACTTTTGCTATAATGACCCATGCTGACTGGGATGACACGTGTCGGATAATGCACCATGGTGATGGCATTATAATTCTTCACCACTACACATGGTCTTAGTTATAACCGGTAAAGAAAAAAACCTTATGATAAACCCAACTAAAACGTTAATTGTGTCGCCACTAATTGATGATACATACCAAATGTAAAACGTGATATGTAAGCCATAATTTCGTACCAAAGTAATTGTTGTTTGCATGGGTAGTATCAATTCATATAGTCTTTTCATTGACAGATTTTGGCAAACAAAGGGAAAGAAATACACCCAACCAACCACTACAAATATAATAAAGAAAGTAAGTTGCACGCATAAAGATTTGTGTTAAACAATTTGTATATATCATCATAATTGTAGGTTTTTGCCATGTAATTCTTTCTTTAATTATGCTGTTTGCTTTTATGGATTGGAAAGAAACCACATTTATCGTATTTTGTTTTTGTAGGCCTTTATTAGAATTTTATTATCATATATGTATGATGATGGTATTAAATTACCAATCCATACATATTATTCTCACTTTGTTATCTATACAAATTATTTTCACTTTGTATATTTCAAAGGGATAATATCAAATATAAAGTCTCCTAAAAATAAAAAGTCGTAAGAAGGATATCAAACGGACTCCGATTGACCTCATCCAAATGGTATTGGAACCGTCTCATCGAACTCTACGATGTAAGATTTTAGGTTTTTATTTTTAGATGGTTCACTTGTAGATTTTGGACCTTTTTGTTTACATCAGTGTTTGTTTTTTATTTATCATTGTGTCTTTTCTATATTTGCGTTATTGTGTCTTTTTTCTTCAACATTGTGTTATATTTTACGATCAATTATGTCTTTGTACAAGATTTTTTATAGAATAACTTTACCTTATTTCAAGACGTGTCTTTTCTTTTTGGCTTCCGGTTTACGTCTCTAAGTGTGTCTTGCATCTTTTATTATGAGAACGTCTTTTTATTATCATATTAAAGTGTGATTTACATCTCAAAGTCCAGTCTTGTGCCTTTAATTATTATATGAAAAGTGTATTATTCTCACTTTATATTACAAGACATGTCTTTTCTTTTGGCTTGCGACTTACGTCTCTAAGTCTGTCCTGCGCCTTTTCTTATTATATCAAAAGTATGATTTACATCTCAAGTCCTGTCTTGCGACTTCAATTATTATACAGAAAGGCGCAGGACGGACCTGGCATGTCAGAAGAAAAAGGATGCCTTGTATAAAAAGGTGAAAATAATATACCATCATACAAATATAAAAAAAAAATCCAGAAAACTTCATGGCCATAGACTTTTGAGCTGTTGTAAAAACTATTTCAATAATTCAATCATATTAACAAACACCAAAAATAGTTGAAATCAACATACAAATAATTGTCCTAAAAACAACAAAACTAGTTTCTGATCACATACAAATATTTTTGTAGGAAATAATGGTTTTTTTTTTCAAGATTTCTACAAAACCCCTATACACACACATCTAAAAACAACAAGTCCTCTTGTCAACAAAACTAGTTTCTGCTGCCTTTTTCACAAACACCAATATTTGAAGAAAAATAGGATTGCAATTCTAGTATCAGTTATCATTAAAAAGTGTCATTGATTTAAGATGCTATACTCCAACTCAACATCTTGTCCTTGTTTTTGCTTAAAAAATGAAAGGCTCCCTGGATCTCCTTCCTCAAGTAACCGACTTGTCGGAGTATTTGGCGGGTATTTCTCCAAAATGTAGTCGATTTCATCCCCCGTCATCTCCATTTGGCGAAGAAGAACCTGCAAAACAAGTGACTCCACTAAATATGATTACAAAAGTTATATTGCTACGATAGTATTCTTTTTAACGGTTTTGAGCAAAGCGGCCTGGTTTTAAAAAGCGCGAGGCTCGATGTATAGCCAAATAAGCTTTACGTACAACCAGAAGCTGCATCTCTTTTACATAGCAGCCTTTTTAAGTAAACCGTTCATAATTGTTTTTAGAGTAAAGTACATGGATAGTCCCTGTGGTTTTCCAAAACTTTGGATTTGGTCCCTAGCTTTCCAAAAGTACACGGGTGGTCCCAGTGATTTGCACCTTGTAACACATTTAGTCCCCAACTTTTGCCAAAAGTAAATGCATGGCCCCTGTGGTTTGAACTTTGTAATGCATTTAGTCCCCAACTTTTGCCAAAAGTACATGCATGGTCCATGTGATTTGCACCTTGTAACACATTTAGTCCGTAACTTGGACCTCCTAAAACCTTTATATTTGTTGGCTGGGGACTAAGGTGGTGTTTGTTTTTCTAAAAAAGATCTGCGCAGGCTCTTCTGTCTGCGCCGCGCAGACATTGCCATCTGCAGACTGTTTGTTTTTTCTGAAGACGTTTCATTAAAAACGTCTGTGCTTCTTGGTGCAGACTTGGCCCAACCACTTATAAAATCTTCTAAGATCTGCAGAGGGTCCAACACCACCATCCACCACCGTCCATCACCCATCACCACCACCACCGTCCATCTACCACCACTACTGTCTACCACCACTACCACCCACCGTCCACGTCCACCATTGTCCGTACACCACCACCAGTTTATTTTAGAAGCGTACATAACAGTCTTCTTCGTGCAGACTGCAGAGGTTTGGTCCACCTCTTCTACTACAGCTATCTGCAGATGTGGTCCGCCGACTGCAGACATTTTACCTCTTAAAAAGCAAACAACACCTAAATGTGTTACAAAGTGCAAACCACAAGGACCATCGGTGTACTTTTGGAAAGCTAGGGACCAAATCCAAAATTTTAGAAAGCCACAGGGACTATCCGTGTACTTTACTCTCTTTTTTTCATCCTTAGGTTGTTTTGCATACCCACCCCCTGGATAACCTAACTTTGACCCAGATGTGTATGAGTGATATGATGACTAGGAGGTTGAGGGCAATGGTAAATAATATGTAAACTTAACAAGTTACCTTAACGGTTTTGAGCAAAGCGGTATGATGGCGTCTCAACAAGGCAACGGTTTTTCCATACGTATTCGATATCAACTCCTCCGTTCTTCTTGCAATTTCATCATCCATATTGAAGTTAATCGGTGGCTCAATTAGACCATAATCATCATATAATGATTCTTCGAAGTCTAGCCGTGGGCCCACAAATTTAGGCTGCCTTCTCCACGGAGGTGGTTCTCCATGTATCACCATTGGGTTGTCCAAGTTCCATCTGGCAAACAAATAAATAATGAACAAATTATATTGTTTTGTTAATGCCTAAAATACCCTTCAATACAAACTCGAATGGACAAATGGTAACTTTACATTGTTATAATTTTACGGGCAAGCCAAGTTGCATCTGCGAGGTAATTTACTGATGCCTTTGACGTATCTCTTCCGAAAATTACCTCTTCTGCAGCTCGCCCTCCAAGTAAAACCTGTTAGCATCGGTAGTTAGAGAATATGCACTGAATACAAAAAAAAAAGAGTAAAATGCCATTTTTGTCCCAGAGGTTTGGCAGGTTTTGCGACTTTCGTCCAAAGGTTTGTTTTTCTGCATCTGGATCCAAAAGGTTTGAAATCTTGCCATTTTCATCCGGCTCGTTAACTCCATCCGTTTTTCTCTGTTAAGTTAGGGGTATTTCCGTCTTTTTTGTTAACTTAAAGGGCAATTCAGCCTTTTTCCTTTTATATACAAGTATTCGAAAGATCAAGTCGCCCTTTAAGTAAACAAAAAAGACGAATATACCATTGACTTAACGGAGAAAAACGGATGGAGTTAGCAAGCCAGATGAAAATGGCAAGATTTCAAACCTTTTGGATCTAGATACGAAAAAAACAAACCTTTGGACGAAAGTCGCAAAACTGACCAAACCTCATGGACGAAGATGGTATTTTACTCTAAAATATATTTAAATTCAAACCTGAAGGCGATGAAGCAACTGCGGTCGGCGTTCAAATAAATACTTTTCATCATCGAGTCGATTGAAAACAACTTGTGATAGTGTCTGCATGCATATACAATCGGAAAAAGAAAAGGAAAATAATTAGGCTAAAAAAACATTTGAATTAACATTTTGTGGGTCCCATCTCTGCATATATAGTTAAAGAAGATGAATAACAAGTAATCTTGAACCTGTCCACGAGGATATATTGATATGCGGTCACATGGTTCAACAGCTGCATTCTCTAGTCTCCTTATAAGATGGGAAGTCAATGCGGTTCCAACTTCGGATGTGGCTCGACGGCATTGACCCTGATGGCCCAAATCCAATGCAACACGTTTAGGGCCCACGGTTAGCCGATCAACGGCTTCGGCTACATCTGATTGAAGAATCGACTTATGTTTGTTCCTCACCGCTACAAGAGCAGCCTCTTGGAGAAGCTGAGCCAGTCTTGCACCACTCCATCCTGATAAATAACCGAGTTAATTTTTCACATTAAGTAATTTATAGCGTCATCCGCTTTTTGAAACCATTCCGACCAGTGATCTGGTAAGGCGGACAGTACGGCGACCGGTCCGGTTATGAAAACATTGCACTTATGTTAAATGTTTTGAAATTGTAAATATAAAACTTGTAGACATGACGTTATACAATTACTTTTAAACTTTTATACGAGTAAATATTATGACAAGGGGCATAACTCAACAAAAAAGCACATACCAGGAAGGTTTTGAGCAAAAACGGACAAATCAACTGATTCTGACAACTTCACTTTGCGAGCATGGACTTGCAATATCTCCAACCGCCCTTTGGCATTAGGAGGTCGGATTCTTATCTATAAAAATAATACCAAACAATAAAACTGATTACATATGAAAAGTATGCAACAACAACAGTTGCTTTGAACATGTACTGCTTTAGTGTTTCATATTTAACCAAGGGTATAATGGCACAAATAAACGGTCCTAATTTCCTTCTAAATTGCAATACGGGACCTTCTATAGTTTTATGAAACCAAGGGATATTAATATTCAGTAGAGATGACAATATCGGCCCATTTACTTATATACGGGTCAATTGTGTTAATATCCCAAACAGGACAGACGGGTCAATTTAAAAAAAAAAAAAAAAAAAAAAAAAAAAAAAAAAAAAACCTTAAAAGGATACAGGTCAAACACATAGAAAGTCATCCAAAGTGTACTTCTAATGCATCCAAACTTTTAAATCCATTTACTCAAAACTTCTAACTTTTGTCATAATAATTTAGTTTTTTGTATCCATATATATAACTTATTTGACTATTTAAAAACATGGACAAAAGAGTGTCTGGGTGTCCACCAGTTGAGTTTAAACCGGAAAAAAACTGCTCATTTCGAACCTTACCCAACCAGCTAGATACGCCTGTTTTGTCAATATTAGTGTTCAATAGAAAAGATCAAACCTTTCGATCAAAGCGTCCAGGCCGAAGAAGTGCAGGATCTAACAAATCCTTACGGTTTGTAGCACCCAAAAATATGACACCTTTTCCTGTATCGAATCCATCAAGCTCTATCAACAGCTGGTTCAACGTAGTTTCTCTTTCTTGTGTAGCAGCGTTGTATAGATCATCTGTCTTGTCACTGAATATTCCTTGACGCCTAGTTATCGGAATATAAAATATATAAATTAAGGTTATTCATGATATTAAAGCATGTGTTTATAAGAAGATTACAATCTTCATATAAAACATGTGCTGACTATTGAGTAAATATCTAGATTATCTCTTGGAATTTTTTTTTTTTATTTTTTACAAAAATCCCCTGATAAGAACACAATACCTTGTAGCTAGTGCATCAATTTCATCGATAAAAATAACAGATGGTTTGTTGACCTGCAGAAACCAATGAACAATTCTTTATCAGTACAGTAACTGCACCTCTTCAAGACATTACCTCCCCTTAATCCCAATAAATATTCAATATTTTTCATTTTACTGGTGTCCGCGGGAACGAAAGATGAATAGATGATGTGGGTCTCATATAAAGGTGTACAAAAAAACCGGTTTTAGAACCGACACCGAAAAAAAAAACCGAAACCGGTTTTTTTTAACCGGTTTTTTTATAACCGAACCGCCGGTTTGTGACCGGTTACTATTCTTGATCTGAAAAACCGGTTAATAACCGAAACCGGTTTTAAGAAAACCGGTTAAAAACCGGTTTTTTTTTTTGGCAAAAACCGGTCCCAACCGGTTATTGTTTTGGACTTGAAAAACCGGTTATAAAAAAACGGTTTTCGTTTTGGGTGAAAAAAACCGGTTCGGTTAATAACCGAAACCGGTTTTTGAAAAAAACCGATTTGTACACCTCTAGTCTCATATAATAGTTGTGAAAAATTAAGACGGTGCCCACAAAAATGGGGTATGAAGGTAGTTTAAGTGAGCAGCAACTTAACTTAGGGTTTAAACTTCAACCAAAAAATAGTACGTTTTCGTTACACCGTAATAAAAGGAGCCAGATCTTCATGAGTTAAAAGTTATTACTGTTTAAAGGAAAACTAATATGCATTTTGCTACAAATTACACATGACAAGTTTCTAATTGTATTATTTTTTGTAAAGATCTAATTAGTCATCAAATATTCAAAAGAAAAGTTTTAGAATTAAATTCACATCAAACTTGAGTTTAAAAAATACTCCCTTTTAATTTAGAGCTGACAACTTGAACCATTTATTTATGAACGAGAGATTCGGTTTATGATCTATCTATAAGGGGTAACCAAAAATAAAATATAAAAAAAGCTTAAAGAAAACAATATAAGTGAGTCTAACGGTTCGAGAGTCACCCAAAGTGTACTTTTAATGCTTAAAACCTCCTAAATCATTTTTATTCGGAAAAAAAAAAAAAAAAAAAAAAAAACCTTGCTACATTAATTAAACTTTTCTAATCATATTTGGCACACTAACTTTCAACATAAAATTTTGGCCAACAAATGTTTCTGGGGTTAACCTGTTAGAATGTGAGAATCAAGAAATATGAAAGTCAAACTGTGTCAAATAAAAAGTCAAAATAGGAGGATTTAATGAATTAACATGTCTGTTCGTTTTAGGATATGTCGGTTGGTAGTTAGGTAGTTATAAACAGTTATTCAACCGCTAATTTGTAAGGGTATAAATACCCCCAAACCAATATCATTTGTAAGAAGTGTACATAACATAGTTATTAAAGGCGCGAGGCGCACTCAGGGCGATTTGTTGGGCCCGGGGCCTAGGCGAGAAGCGCAAAAAAAAAAAAAAACGTGGGCCCGAAAAAAAAAAAGCGCAAGTAACATAATTATATAAAAATATATCTTAAAACAAAACCAAAGTACTAAATTCATCATATAAAAGCAAAACATTCAAAACATTAACCCAAAAAACAAAAGTTTCAAATCCAAACATTCAAAACAACAACCAAAAAAACCGAAGTTTCAAAACCAAAGCACCAAAGTCTTAAAACATTCAGCCATCGATGTTGAGATCCAGTGATTGCGTTGAGTATGTTTGTTGAGAGTTTGAAAGGTGTCTTATAGATAGAGGCTGAAATACAAATCTTTAAAAAAAATAATTACTTACCCCCCACGCGCATTAAACGCCTCGGAACCCGAAGCGGCGTTTTCCCGCCCTGCGCCTTATTTGCGAGTGTCTTGGTGTGCGTGTGTGTCTTGGGCGCTCGCTTTAATAACTATGGTACATAGTATACAACAAGTGTGTGTTTGTGTGTGTGTCATCCCTGTGGTTGAGTCCCTACACACAGAGCCGGTTTTGGGCCTGTGCGGGAGGTGCAACCGCACAGGGCCCAAACTATTGAGAGGCCCAAGGTTTTTTAGTAAATATATATTTATTATATATAAGCCCATTGTAGGAGAGATGAATAAGAATTCCCCTTTGGCCGAATGGAAACATCACTTGTATATGTACATGGCCGTCCAGAGTTCGAATCCTACTAACAGTGTTTTATTCTTTTTTTATTTTTCTTCAGTTGCTCCATGTTCTGGTTGGGCCTCAAGGGGCTGATTCAAATTATATTATTAACAAGGTGAAAGATCCATAAAGCTTATTTTTTAGTCTTTAGTTCCTCATTTAACCACTTACATAATAAATTTTACATATTTTCTTGTTTAAATGTGTAATTTTTTTCTATGTAACCATTTACATAAAAAAGGGTGTACATGTTTTCTTGTTTGAATTTGTAAGTTTTTTTAGTTTCTCACTTTTATATAATCATTTACAATATAAACCAAATAGAACTCAATATATAGTTTATAATTTACTTATTTGTGAAAAGTTGGTGTTATCAAACTAATTTGAATATGTTTACACATATCACACTTCTTTTGGCCGGAAATATATAAGTGTTTAAGTGTTCGTTAACTTTTGCTTGTCTGGAGGGTGTTAAAACTAATTTAGGTGTATTAATTTATTTGTAACATAAAACTTGGATTTATTGTTTAAATTAATGCTAATTTGAGATGTGTATTCATTCTATGAACATGGATAATTGTGACAACTGATAAACCATTCTGAAACTAAGTGTGCTCATCTTTATACTGATTTTTTAGATAACACTCAAATCCTATATTTTGATTGAAACATATGATGTGCATATTAAAATTTTGGTTGCTAACCGTGGACTTTGAGACATGCAAATTGCCGTCGGACCCTGGCAACTTATTCATTAGTTGAATACAAATGGAGAACCTCATGATTCGTTTAACTATTTAACAAAGATCATTTTGCTATTTTTTATGTTTATAGTTATTACAACCATTGTCCTATTACTGATTTTATACAAATAAGTTTATATGTAGGGCCCATATTTTCAACTCGCACAGGGCCTAAAAATTCTTAGCGATTCTCAGAGACGGCCCTGCCTACACAGAATCTGTGCATACTCACAATTTTTCATCCAGTGTTCGTGAATGTCAACTGATCCCCAATCCGACATAACCCAAACAGGTCCGTTTCTATCAAAACAAAAAATTACCCATTTTGACATGTTATCGCACCCACCCATTTTGCCACCTCTACGGCTCTACAACATTCATATACAGAGACAAAATAAAACATGAGGGATTGTAATCACCTTGGCTCTCTTGAATAAATCCCTAATACGAGCCGAACCGACACCAACAAGGACTTCGACGAATTCCGACCCAGCCATTTGGTAAAATGGAACCCCAGCTTCACCAGCTATAGCCTTGGCAACAAGGGTCTAAACAACATTTAATCAAGTTAAACGTCACATCTACGGATCTACCACAATTATATTTAAGAATATTTGTAACAAAAATAGGCTAACCTTGCCACATCCTGGAGGCCCCTCTAGAAGTACCCCATGAGGCGGTTTTATCCCCATCTTGTCAAATAATTCCGGATTCTTCAAGTACTTGACCAACTATTTATAAAAAAAAAAAACAAATCATAATTAAGTAACAATATATTTCAAATAGCTAATAATCATATCTTAGGTTTGAAATCATTTAGGAAATAAAAATTCAACTGAACTTGACAAACAAGGATATTATACTATAGCGCCTTACGTTAGCATTAGGGCTGTAAACGAACCGGGATCCGTGAACCGTCCGGCGGGAAGTTCGTTAATGTTCATTCGTTTAGTTAATGAACGAACACGAACAAGCTATTCCGTTTGATTAACTAAATGAATGAACACGAACAAAGGTCTCGTTCGTTCAACTGCGTTCGTGAACGTTTGGTAATATGTTTGTTTACGTTTGTTTGTGTTTCGTTCGTGTTCGTGACCAGTGTTGACGAACTGTTCGCGAACAACTGAAACAAATGAACACGAACGACATGTGTTTGTAAGCAGTTCACGAACATCTGAATTTCCTTAACGAACGAACATGAACATGGCCTCGTTCGGTTTGTTTACAGAAAGGCACAGAACTTACCTCTTGGAGCTCTTCGACTGCTATTTCAATCCCTGCCACATCGGCAAATGTAACTCCGGTTGAACCCTAAATAAATATTTTTAAAAAACACATAAGAAAAAAACCATAATATGATCTCTTAAAGGATGAAATTTAAGATCAAGTAAAAGCATTCGTTGGGTAACTAACGTCAACTCGAGCTTGTGGTTTAGACTGAGAAAATTCAATCCCTTGCCATATATCCTGCAAAATCAACGATATATAAATTCCTTAATTTAAGATTCCCAAATAATAAAAAATAAAACCATATCTTACCCATTTCCTGAAATTCTTGGGCCTTCTAGAAAGAGTGAACCGAAGAAGAATAACCATGCATACACCAACCAACAACATCGGTCTCGCTATTTTAAATGCGGAAGAAAAAATCCCGAACGAATACATTTCTTGAAACTTCGAGGTAATCCCACCGTAGATGAACATGTCTAATATGACATCACCCATTCTCTCTAAAACATTAACGGCAACATCTAATGGAACGGTAAGAAACGACTTGGCGATAGGCCAGATGGCGTACACCGTCCCCACGTAAACAAAGCTTGTTACAGCAACTGCTGCTGAAGCTAAAAAGCCGCCGACAACAACGGCAGCTGCAGCAATTGCGGCGGTTACTGCACCGAGTTCCACCATCACCCTGCTTGATATTGTTGATGCCACTGGATCGGGATATTGTGGCACTTTTCCCACCCATGCCTGCATTAAAAGGTCACCGAAAAAAAATTAAATTAAATGATAATATAGGTAATTTTACTCTACCCTTTGATAATTGGTTTTTGGGTTGAAGTTAGTATCGAACTGACTATTTCACACCTAGTTGATCCAATAATCATAACGAAAAGTAGGTTAACCAAACCCTTGTCTAGGGGTGCAAACAAGCCGAGCGGCTCGAGAAAAAGCTAGAAACGAGCCGAGCCTTATCGAGCCCGAGCCAGGCTTGAGCCTAAAATTAAGTTCGTTTATTTATCAAGCCCGAGCTCGAGCTTGGCATGTGAAGCTAGTTAGGCTCGTCGAGCCTTAGTGTAATATTAGTTATTATTAATATTTAATAAAATTTACTCCTTATTTAAACTTGTCTAGCAAACGAGCCGAGCCGGGCTTATTTAAACTTGTTTACGAGTCGAGCCCGAACCTAAAAATAAGTTTGTTTAGTAAACTAGCCCGAGCTTCACTTATCGAGCTCGGGAACCTAAACGAGTCTATTATTTATATTATTTTTATTTAATATATTAATTAATATATAACAAACGAGCCGAGCTCGAGCCTGGTCGGGCTCGGCTCGGCTCGTTTGCACCCCTACCCTCGTCAGATAATAGCTTTCAAACACACATCCATAACACCCTTTTTTGTATGTTGATTCTGATTAACGTTGCATGTTGTCTAAAATGTACGACCTAAATCGGTGCCTTCTTTTTAGGATAACAACATATGTACCATTTGTACACAAAGTAAATGCAATTTATTCAACCATAAATCACATTTCTTTTTAGTCGATAAGTGTAGTAAAGATTAAAGAAATAACAAACAATGTTTCGTTTAAGCTTAACTTATCTTTTATCATGTTTTTTTCTTAATGTCGCAATTATCAGTTTTAAACGTTTGATATAAACTTATTATGATTTATACTTTCTAGCTATTTAGATAGGAAGCTATAAAAGAAGTAACTTTAAGATAACAACAACATCACGAAACTATCACTAACACTTAGCAACTAGCATATGACTGCAAATTCTTCACGTTGCAACAATCATTTTCAAAACACACATTCAAACACCCCCGAAATGCAGTCTATATTGAAAATGATTAAAATACCATAGTTTGTGTCTCGATCTCATATCGTGGTCCGTTATACTCCTTTAGAACATCTTGTACTTGAACACCGTCTAGCTTTACCGACCTAAACAAAATCATAAAACAATCAACAAACTATCCAAACATTAATACAAACACATCAACACCTAATCCAAAAGGCAAAAATATATATATAATAACACTCACCACTTAGTCCTCTGCAAACTCTTGTCTCCTGGAATCGCCTTCAACTCGACAATGAAATCTTTATTCCCATAAGCAACCCTATCATCATCCTTAAAAGTCATAAACTTTACCATCCCACTTCTTATCGCTTTCCCGAGATCATCAAAGCTCATTCTCGGTAACGTTTCAAACTCCCTATCGAACACGTCTTCTTCCGACAACTCCTCAACAAATATCTGTTCCGGTACATAAAGCTTCCCCTTAAACTTCCTCAAAATATCATTCAAATGAACATCATGAGAATAACCAACCCCATCTCCACCTCTATCATTATTATTATCACCATTCAACCCTTTCAAATTCAACTTCTTAACAATCTCAAAAATCCCATTATTACCATTATACCCCTTCTTCCCCAAATCCTCTTTCTCCTTCAATGTATACAACTTATCCCCAATTTTATACTTGGGTTCAACCTGGCTAGGGTTTTCCTTCAAAACCCTTGTCACAAAATCTTCTTGGGTTGTAACTGGAGCCGACCCATCACTACTCTGACCCGAATCCGGTTTTCTAAATAACCCACATGTGAAATGGAGTCTTTTTTGCCTAATTTGAATAAAGTTCGAATCTTTTTGAAGTGGGGTTTTGATAAAGAGTGATTTGTGAAGGGTAATGGTGGGTTGGGTTGAAAGAACCCTAGGGAGTATAAGATTATCAGGTGTTGTTCGTATTTGTGTGGGTAGCATGTTGTGTGAATTGTGATGAATTAGGGTTTATGGAAAGGGTTTAGATAGGTATTGAACAGTGGGTTAGATGCAGGCCATTGAAGACTGTGAAGATATGAGAGTGTGAGTTCTTTGTTCTGCAACAAATTGGAAAGTTTATCCGGATGGATCCGAATATCTGAACGGGTGAGTGTGCCGAAGATGCACACCGAATACAAGTTGGTATGTTTGGGTGCAAGTGTAACTAGTGAAAGTTGCCATGCCTTTTTCGTTTGTATCGGTTCGTTTCGTTACATTATTGTTGCGATACAAACATTCGGTATAGTATAGCAAGCGATATGTGTTTTATATCGATAAAAAATTATAAAAATGAATATCGGTTTATGTTGTTCAAATGGTATCGGTTTGGTTCGACACAGTACTAATATGGAAGTGGTACTTGATATAATATTTTTTAGCGAATACAACTCCGTTTTTAATGAAATTTATACCGAAAAGTCCAGAAGACTATCAAAACGAACACCAGTATCAGTACCAATATTGTTCAAACACTATTGGTTCGGTTCGTCATACTAAAAAATCAATTATATTTGACTCGCTCAGTTTTAAATAAAACAATTTATCAAAGTGTAAAAGCAGTCAAAATTGAGTCTTCTTCTCCATCTTTATAATTACACTAAAAAACACTACATTTTCTCTCTTATTCTCAATTAACTACTATTTTTTTATACTTTTATCATTATCTTTTCTCTCTCATGCACTCACAACCACTTAAAAAAAATTAAAAAAAAAATATAGAGGTGAACAGTATCTCCTCCAAATTTACTGGTGAAGAGTAACGTTTTTCTCTTTTTTCTCTCTCCTCCACTCACAACCATTTACAACAACTCTAAAAAATATAGAGGATCCATCGTGAATGCTCTAAATAAAGTAAAAATTTGCAACAACACATATGCCTCATGTGTCTATCGTCTGGAATGGTGTGCAGGAATTATACGGTGTTATATATTTTAATTGCTATTTGGTACCCACTGTCTGAGTAACGCCTAACGATATTTACAACCATGCATTTAACTCATTATATCATTATTAGTTAAGCTTAAATTAAACGCGTGTGACGTGACATTTAGGTGGTGTTTGATTTTAGGAAAAGTACTTCGTAACCTCTTTTCTCTTCCCCACACAGACCACGCACAGACATAGGGGTCTGCAGCTTGTTTGTTTTTTAGAAGAGCTTTCATTAAAAAAGCTCTTCCCCACCTCTTTGTTGCGCAGACCTAGCCTTAGGTCTTCTATCCTCTTCAAAATTCTTCTAACTTCTCCTTCTTTCAAAACATCTAGATCTTCAAAAGCTCAAAACCCTAGCACCCACTCCACTTCTCCCGCCGCCCCTCCACCTCCGTTAGCCCTTAACCTCCGTCGCCCTCCACCTCCCCCGGCCTCCACCTCCAGCCGACACCCACCTCCATCGCGACTCCACTCCAGCCAACTCCCTCCACTCCAACCGACTCCATTCTAGCCGACACCCACTTCCTCCGCTGTCTTCTCCACCACTGCAGCCACACTCATCTACACCACTTCAGCCGACACTCATCAGGTATGTTTTAAGTTTTAATTTTTTTCAAAAAAATGTTCTTTTTTTTATTTAATTTTGTTAATTTAATTCTGAATTTTTGTTAATTTAATTCTGAATCGGTTGATTATTTTGTTAATTTAATTATGAATTTTGTTTATAATTGTTAGTTTGTTTGTTTGATTAGTTGTTCAACTTGATGAATCGGTTGATTAAAATTGTATTATGTATGATTATGTGAATTCAAAAAACAAACACTCTTCTTCTTGCAGGCTGCAGAGATTTGGTCCACCTCTTTAGCTGCAGATGTCTGCAGATGTGGTCCGCAGATTGCAGACGTTTTACCTTTTAAAAAACAAAGAGTTAATTACTGTTTTCGTCCCTGAGGTTTGTCAAAGATATCAGTTTCAGTCCATTAGTTTAAAAATTGCGATTTCAGTCCATTAGTTTCATTTTCGTAACCATTTCAGTCCACCAACTTAACTCCCATCCATTTATTTTGTTAACTTTGGGTGAAATTACCAAATTACCCCTATGGTTAAATTTAAAAAAAGGCTAGTCACAGGTTTCGAACCTGTGACCTTTGCTTTGAAAGGTAACTGTTAAACCAATATGCCATGTATTAAGATTGTGAATGAATTCAATTTGTTTTTCTTATAACATAGCTTACTCATCATCTTCTTCCTTAAACCTATTCATCATCTTCCACAAACCTTTCATTCACCACCATTAACAACCCACCACACAACAACCGACACACCACAATCGCTCCAATAATCCGCAACGGCTGTGTTCGCTCCAATAATCCACACACCACCACACCTCCGCCTCCGCCACAATCGCTCCAACAATCGTGTGATGCATTTGGTTGCGTGTTGAGAGTGAAATTCAGGTTAGGATTTGTGTGATTTAGGTTAGGGTTTGTGTAATTTGTGTGAAGATTATTGTTACATTGTGATTTAGGTTAGGGTTTGTGTAAGTTGTAGAGGTTGAAGGTGGTGAAATGGCAATTAGCCTGCAATTACCAAAATGAAAACAATATGATGTAAATCACAAACTTAATACATGGCTCAATGGTTGAGTGGTTGTTTTCAAAATCAAAGGTCATGGGTTCGAATCCTGTGAACTGCATTTTTTATTACAATTTGTTAAGTTAGCAGGGCAATTTGGTCATTTTTTTATTACAATTTGTTAAGTTAGCAGGGCAATTTGGTCATTTCACCCAAAGTTAACAAAATAAATGGATGGAGTTAAGTTAGTGGACTGAAATGGTTACGGAAATGAAACTAATGGACTGAAATCGCAATTTTTAAACTAATGGACTGAAACCGTTATTTTTGACAAACGTCAGGGACGAAAACAGTAATTAACTAAAAAACAAACAACACCTTAAACTTGATATGCAAGTTTAGAAAACCTTAGGGACTTCAAGTAACACAAACAAAACTACATACCACAATTTGACAACTAAAAAGATACAATAGTAACATAGTAACAATAATAATATATTACTTCACCCGTTACAAATGCCAAAAAGAACGCTTCAGTCAAAATCCTAGGGTTTGGTGTCTCGAACAACCACTCAATCAGTCAATTACAGGTACGATTCTTCTCAATTTCTCTTCAAATTTGTCACATCAATCGATTATTATTCACAATCGATAGTCCAATTTTGCTTTTTATGTTCATTTGCTGACCAATTTCTTGTTACAATTCAGTTTGCTGTTTGTGTGTTAACGAGTGATGGATGCGGATAAAATAGAGCTTGTAAAAGCTCAAATTGAACCGTTTCTACGTCAATCGGAAGTATATATTCGTCGTATTGAGGATTTTGTTCGTCAGATCCCGCCGAATCAGATCTATATTGCGGTTGGAGCTGTGTTGTTCACTACCTTTTTGCTGTTGATAAGTAATTTTTCTTTAGATCAGATTCTTTTGTGTATTTAATTGCTTAATTTGTTTCGTTTTGTTTGGTTTATATGTTATGTTATGGAGTTTGCAAGTATGCTGTTGTGGATAGTTGACTGGTGATAGGATTTTAGTTGCAGTGACTTTAGGTTTCCAATGTAAGGTTGGTGATAGGATAGTGGTGTAATTGCAGCAATTGTTTTAGAGTAGTTGTGAAATAAGCACAAACGAAAGTCCGAAACAGCAAGATTTTGCTAGAAGGTTTTTTATAGGCTTGTTTATATAGGGCATTGTCTGTTGCCTGTTCGTTTAGTTTTCTTGAGAAGTTAGAGTAGATATTAGCTCCTTTATGCTAGCTCTCTATGTATGTATTCTCTAGTGTCATCTAGAAGACAGACACTGGTTTGTCCCTCTATAGTTTGTGATTATGAATTGCGTCTGCGCATTCTAACAATCTATCTGAAGAAGAAAGAGCTAGCAAGATTGAACTGTCAACAGATCAGATGATATCATTGCTCTATTACTGAAGTATGAATTAACCATTAACCATTAATAGCTAAAAATAGAGAATTTAAATGTCTGTAGAGAAGAAATGTGATTCTGAAATGCTCCAGAGATCTCATTGCATCACTGCATGAGTTAATTAAGTTAACATATATATATGTAACTAGTGTTCGCTAACTAGGTGCCAACAGCAAACCTTACGTAATAATTGCATACTATTCCCCTGTACTATGTATAAGTGTGCTCAGTAATCCTAGGCAGATATTTGAACTTTAACTCCATTTAGACCTTGCTAGGAGGGACATCATCTCTTAGAGTTTTCTGTTTTGTAAGTAGTATTCACAGGTATTGCAAATTTTGTTTTTACAAATTTATAATGTTTGATAAGCATTCTCTTTTCACAATGGTAGATTTGCATCTTTATACTTTACAATGTATATTTTGTTCTAGATCTTGAAGTTTGATAAAAAAAAATCTAGCATTTCTTCACATGCTACTGGGCTTAAAGTTAAAGCTGTTCAGTTTGAATATGATTCATTTTTCTGATTTTTTTTGCAGTACGTGCTTTCAAGCATACAATTTCTAACACCATTGTGCTCACCGGGCTTAGTGGAGGTGGGAAAACCGTTCTCTTCTACCAGGTAATGTAGCATCAATTATTCTCACTTTTGAGTAACTTCTATGTTGTGATCTTAGACATTCTACTTATCAAAGTGATTGTATATATGGTTTTTAAGATTCCTTCCCAAGTTATACATGCACCGACATGTTTTAATATGAGTTTGATATGATCTGTTGCAATTGCCAGCTTCGTGACGGATCTTCTCATCAAGGGACTGTTACTTCAATGGAACCCAATGAGGGTCTTTTTGTGCTCAACTCAGAGACCTCTAAGGTAAATTACTGTAATCTAATACTATAGCCATAAATGAATATTCTGAATATAAAAATTCTCCAATATCAGCTTTTAGTTGCATCTGATGTATGCATCTGTATAATTATAACGAACATATTTTTAGAGGTGGCAAGTTTGACTGTGCACTTATGAATAGGTCAATTTGGGTTTACGGGTCAAATCAAAACAGTAGCTTAAAGGGGAAGGGATTAAATATTCAATGCATACAATTCAATCCCTAAAGTTATTATTATTTGAAGATTTAGATTATTATCGTAATAGGGGAAGGAACATGAGAAAACTCATCTTTGTGAGAAAACTCAAGAAAGCTATATCTAACTATTACTAAACCCTGAACTCTAATCCCTAAACTCTGAGAAATAAATACTAAACCCCGGAAAACTAAACCCTAAAAGCTAAACCCTAAAGCTAAACCCCATAAAAAGTTCAACACATATCAATCTTTTGATAGAGTTTTCTCACGAAGAAAGAGTTTTCTCATGATCCTCGCCCTATCGTAATAATATTGTTAATCTAATTATAATTGGTGCATAAATTATTTATAAAAAAAAATAAGATAATGGGAAAAAAGTGTTTGTAGGTCCACTCTGTCTGACCCATTTTGACTCGTAATTAACTTGAACCGTTTTGACCCTTTACCTAACCTGCGCATCTTGTATCTATACTTTCCTAAAATGCCCTTTTAAAAGTGTTCTTTTTTCTTTTTCCAGAAAGGCAAGATCAAAGCGGTTCACCTTGTTGATGTTCCCGGCCATTCACGTCTTCGCCCTAAACTAGACGAGTACTTGCCTCGAGCAGCTGGCATTGTGTTTGTTGTGGATGCTGTTGAATTTTTGCCCAACTGTCGTGCTGTTTCAGAGTAATTTATTTTATAGCTATTAATTTGTTATTTACAATGCAATACCTAATTAGATCTAACATATTTATATGGGTGTTTTTTTTTTTTTTTTTTTTTTTTTTTTTTGTAAAAGGTATCTCTATGACATTTTGACAAAGGCTAGTGTTGTGAAGAGCAAAATTCCACTTCTTATCCTTTGCAACAAGGTCGATAAGGTTACCGCGCATACAAAAGAGTTCATCAGAAAACAACTTGAGAAAGAAATGTATGTCACTATTATTATATATCTGTTTACAACTTTTTGAAGGCAATTTTTACGCTTTTTGAACAATTTGATGTTTATTTTATGATGATAATGTTTTTTGGTATAGTGACAAGCTTAGGACATCAAGAAAAGCTGTATCAGATGCGGATATATCGAATGAGTTCACACTAGGAGTAACTGGAGAAGCCTTTTCATTTTCTCAGTGCGTTAACAAAGTGACTGTTGCCGAGGCTTCTGGGTTAACCGGTGAGATATTACCATTGGAGCAGTTTATCAGGGAGCGAGTCAAGCCTTGATGTCTGTCGATTTCATTACGGTTTTTCTTGTTAAAAGTTGAGAAATTTGGAGGGATTTTCCTTTTAATGTAGATTTCTATATTTCAAGGTTTTTTTTTCATGGCAATTGTTATTAGGAAAGTATCTTAAGACTCTAATGGTTCTTTCTAGATTCCTGAAAAACATTAGTATTGTTCCCACAGTGTTTTGCTCCTGCAAAGTTGATCACTTTGGCCATCCGACTATGTATCCTTGTTATTACAGGACTTTTATAGAAAACACGTGAAACGATAAAAATTACCATAATTAAGTTTTTTTAAAAATAAATAAATTATCTTTGATGATATGAGATCACAGTTTGGGTACGAGTATAGTATTAAGTGATAACCCGATTACATTAGATAACCGAACTATATAAAAATTGGAACAATAAAAATGTATAAATCCTAACCGGGAATTTTAAAGTTTAAATAAACTAAACGGTTATACTTGATATCCAATGAGTGCACCTCAACATTTTTGCAATCGGATTAGCGATACGCGTACTATTGTCATCCCTAATTGATTATGAAAAGTATGGATATTTCCATCAATTGACATCTTTTGTTAAAATTGGTATTAATCACACATAATATTATGTTTAGTGTGTAAATGGGTAGTTTTGATATGAATATGAATCCAAAGCTACGCAGTTTTGATATGCCATTCATACAATCTACCATAATGTGGGCCAACTTCTAATCCTCTATACAAAGGCTTGCAGCATCTCTAACCAATTTACATTTCATACAACTAAAATATATGTGATGCACTTATCATACCTAATCTGTACACATAGCCACAAAGAATATTTTTCAATATACAGAACGAAATTGCTTATCCTGATCATGTACAAGTTAGGCTTGGTTGGAAAACCGGTTGATCACATCATCTGACGTTTTGACCCGTTGCGCTACCATCTGCTGCATGTTCATAGGATAACACATTTTGTTATGCAATCCAGACCACACATTCTCCGCTAAAATCTCGTTCACAGCCGATGTCGGATGAAACTGATCCCACCATAGATGATTTGTAGCATTCCTGCACGCCATTCCAGACGATAGACACATCAGCCAACCGTTGTACCGTCCTAAACCACAACATGCTGTATCCGTATACGTAAATCCTGCAAGATCAAACAAAAACGTCACCTTTTGATTGTTCATTTTGTTCCCCATATAAGAGTAAAGTACACGAATGGTCCCTGTGGTTTACCAAAATTTTGGATTTGGTCCCCCAAAGGTACATGGATGGTCCCTGTGGTTTGCACTTTGTAATGCATTTAATCCCTAACTTGGACGTGCTAAAATCTTTAGATTTGTTGGCTGGGGACTAAATGTGTTACAAAGTGCAAACCACAGGGACCGTATGTGTACTTTTGAAAAGCTAGGGACCAAATCCAAAATTTTGGTAAATCACAGGGACCATCCGTGTAATTTACTCCCCATATAACAGTTAGATAATAATCTTACCATATTGATCCTTATTCTTGAGGATATCCATGGACCCGGCGTAAGCGTCACAAAAGATAATATTGGCATCAACGAGTTCTTTATTAAGCTCTTCAACTGTGTATCGCATAACAAAGTTGAATTCCAGTATCACGTTGTTTATCGGTTTTATACATTCGCCATTCTGGCTGTTATACTGCCACAAGTAGTATGGTGCACAACCGATAGGTGCCAGTCCCATCACCACCACTCGCCTAACATTCGCATTGTACAAATTCTGAAAACAAACAAATAAGATTTAACGAAAACGGGAATATATAAAAAGAAAACAAACATTCCCAACTTTTGTTGTGTAACCTTTATCTCCTGTTTCATTGTCTGAGCTAAAAACCGTGTAAACATCCATGCAAAAAACTTAGATTGTACACCGGACACATCAGGGAGATAGTAATGTATGAAATCGTTAGTCCCGATTGAAATATAGAACACCGAGTTTGATATGTGATCAGCGGCTGCGTGTTCGCCCATTGTTAGTATGAATTGCTGAAATGTATCCATGACTTGTTGGATTTGTTGACTGAAGGATATGTGCTGACCCTGCGTAATAATTACGTATATTAGAAAACGTATAATAACGGAACAAAACTAGCATTTAGGATCCGAAAGGGTGGTTTGAAGTTTGAACAAAATCTTGGTTTTTGAGTGTACCAGTTCTGATCCACTAGAGAAGATGATCCCAGCACCAGCAGAGGCGTAATTCAACCCGTGCATCATATCTTGCACAGAGCCACTTTGACCTAGGTAACTTGGGGCAAACGGAAGTCCGAGACGCAATGCTGATTGATTGAAACCAAAAAAATGGTTTAAATTTTCTTCAATTTGCATAAAAATTAAAAAAAAGAAGATCAAAACACACTTAAATATTTCATCAAACACCTCATCTATCACAACTCAAAACAGATATAATTCAACAAAATCAACCCAATAGGCACGTAGACATTTCATCAAGCACCTCATCTACAATACCCAAACATCAACAATTTAACAAAATCAACCTAATATCCACTCAGACATTTCATCAAACACCTAATCTACAACTATCCAGACAAAAATAACCCAACAAAATCAACCCAATACACACTCAAACATTTCATCAAACACCTTATCTACAACCCCTCAAACCCAACCATCCCTTTTCCATCCCCACATAACTCTCAAATCCCACCAAGACCCACCCCAACACAGACCAACCAACAAAAAACAGCAACAAATTACCAAGAAAATCCACAGGAACTCTGCCATTAGAAAACCGTCCAGTGGGTCTATGAGTATCAAAATCACGGCCATAAGGAAGATGATCAGCACGAGCAAGCGTCCCAAGAAAGTTATTGGTCCCGCAATCAACCGAAGAGTCACCGATAACGTATAAAGCGGGTACTGGAACCGGGGGCGGAGGAGGCGAAACAGAGGCGTTTCTTGATCGGGTGTAAAGATCTTCGGAGAAGTGGATAACGGCTACTGGCTTGACACTTGAGAACATGGTGTGTGAGAAGATCAAGAGGGTTATTATTTGAATGCAGGGGAAAGAGAATGAAGAAGACTCCATTGATGAGTTTGAAGTTGTGATTGAGAAATGGCGGGAGACTGAGGGTTTGATTGCAACGATAAAGTATTTGGTTGTTGAAACTTGAAATGGATTTTGTAAGTTGGGCCTTGGGATATAAATAAATTTTGGGCCCTAAAGTTTTTTTTAACCTTGATTAATGATGAATTCATGAATATGTTAAAGATTCATATAGAGAGGTGTACAAATCGGGTTTTGACCCAAATAGGTCCGGGTTGAAATCGGTTTGGGTTTGGTCAACAAAGGTCAAAACTGGGTTTTGGCTAAACCTGGTAGGGTTGGAACTGGTTTTTGAGAGATAATGAATCAGATTCGACGGGTTTGACCCGGGTTTTAACTGGTTGGGACGGGTTTCAACGTATATGACTATATGGTTACAACCAAGTTTCAATCCTATGGGTTAGGTCGGGTCCGAACGGGTTTACCCAAAATGAGTTCTGATTGGTTCGGTTTAAGTTTGGTCAACAACAGTCAAAATTAGTTTATGACCAAACCATGACAGGATGGAATCAACTTTTGAAAGGAAAGAATTGAATTTGACCCAGTTTGGCCGACTTTGACCTGGTTCAAACCGGTTTTATAGTATAGGATTACAACTCGGTTTCAACAATATGGATAGGCTTGGGTCCAAATCAAGTTTGATTCATATTCAAAACCGAGTTCGATTTCCAACCCATTTTTTTATGCACCTCTAGATTCATCAACCCAGCTAATTATAAGTTCATCAATCTTATGATAGCCTATAATATACACGTTTGAATGACCCCATATCATTTTTCTATTTACTTTCTGATAGTTACAACATTTTTTTTAAGTAACGAGAAAAAAAGTTAGGTTGGTGTAAACACATTTGTTTGAAAGTAACATATGAAATTTGATAAATAAATACTAAGGAAAGTCATAACGCATAACATCAAATATTACGAGAACCAATATGAGTTGTGAGGTTACTTATCTATTTTTTTGGCTTTTGGTTCTTCATTTTGGATGCTTATTTAGATTGCTCTAGTAGGTCTTGATTTCGACATTAGATTGTGCAAGAACAATTTAGTTTCTAGGTATGTTGACATGAGGGACAAAAGTCGGTACAATGTATCGAATAATCGTGCTTCTTTTGAGCTTATGATCAAGTGAGTCAATCGAGAAGTATATTGTCTCTCAAGAAAAATTAACACAAATTATTATTGTTAATTTTTAACACCAACCTTTGTTCTATCGTGGTGATAAAAATTAACACAATTTATTATTGTTAGCTTAGATCACAGATTTTTAGTGCTTTTAATAACTTATGAAGCCAACACTTATATACTTTATAGTTTATACGATAAGTGAACATGTTTAAACTTTAGATAAAAAAAGGTTTAAAGTAGAAAAAGGAGGTTTATAATTAGAGGGCTATTCCAAGGGTAAAGGGGAAGGTATATGTATATCTAGATGGATTTGTAACGTAGATTTGGAACCCTTTTTCTATGGCCAAAGTTACCACTTTTACCACCCTAGAAATTAGAGTTTGTGACTTAGTGCTAATCTTGGTTTATGTTAGGACCCCCACTGTCACACCCCAACCAATGGCGGAAACATCGGGATGAGACGAAGTGTGAAGATTGCTCGAGACATCATAACGCTATTTGTGACAATAATTTAATAATCCAAATTTCATTTCCAAAATAAATTGTCAAAACATTACAAGAAAAGCAAATAACAACATTGTTCAACATAACATAACAAAATTGATACAACACTTTAAACCTAAACGTCTAAGTGAGTATCTAGGCATCTTTGCTATCCGTTTTCATTTCATCATCATCAACCTGTAACATGTTTAAAAATACAATTCAATGCAAAAGCAAAGGCGAGTATACAAGTTTGGTACGTACATAGCATAAGATAAAAAGTGTGAACAATTCCTCATGGCAAGCATATGATTCAAGATAAACATTAAACATGGCATGTGTCTAACATATCAAACCAAGAAAACGCAATATGCTCAAGACATAACCTCAAGTTTACGGGCGGGTCGTTAATCCTATAGCGCTACATATGTCAAGGTTTGGCTCGTACGAAGTTAATGATAAGTTCAACACATAAGAATAACCCAAGTTTAAAGTATCAAGTCATCACGTATACAAGCATGTTATAGGAACGTTCATGTGTTTAATAAAGTGTTCATGTGTAAGTTAATAGGTAAACATGTTACACCCCAAAAGTGGTAAAAGTAAAAAGGGGGAAATACGAGTATACTCACATTGATCGCGTATAAGAATTCCTTGAAATAACGCACGAGTAAGGATGGAGAATTCCAAGAGAATGAACGTAAGTGTTTATCCTAAATATTTAGAATAACACATAATGGACTAATTAATATAAGTTAAATGATATTCCTAATTTTTAATGGTTCACAATTTAATTGATTTGGTATTTATTCATTATAACATTTCAACATCAAAAGATCAAAAATGTTGATATGAATGTAAAGTAGAACCTGAATCCTTAGTATTTGATTTATAGACTCTTTATAAAAAAAACATCACATATAATCCATTCTAAAAACTATGTTTAATTCTGTCATTTCGATATTACCACTTTTCAACAACAATTTATTCATAGCAATAAATTAATAAATGATTAATTTATATAAACTACTATATTCTACTATTTTGGATTTTTTTTTTATTTCTTTTGAATAATTAAACAGTGGTCATCTTCCAACCCAAATGAAAATTCTAACCTTTAATACTAGAGTTTTGGTCATAACAGACTAGTGTGCAAGAACTATGGTAAAGATGGATCTATTATGAAAAATGAATATGAGGGGACAATATATATACCTTTCGAAGCGCGTGGGAATATAAGACTCCGGCAGTGTTCGATATTTCCCGGCAAGCACCGTACGGCTCCGGCGAAACTCCGATCACCGGCGAAAGTGTAGTTAAAGAGAGAGAGTGTTTCTTTCTTTCTTTCTTTACGAGGTCGCGGAATGGGTTTAAGGTGTAAGGTATACCGAATACGTGCGGCGCGATCCCCGTCGTAAAACTCCGACGACTTTTCTTTGTCTGTTACACATTTTTATCTACCAAAGTGGTTGTCACAGAAGGTTTAACAAATGAAAGGAACAAAGGCCGCTAGGTTGACAGAAGATCAAAACAAAATGGATAAGAAGTATATACCGAAACGAATGAAGATTCGGGTTCGACGTAAAAACACCGATTCCAGCAAGCGATTTCGATGAGAGCTACTTGTTCCGACTGCGGTTACGGCAACCGTGAAGCCCGTTTCTCCGGCGGGTACATGGCTGTGGTGTGAAGTGAAAACGAGGAAGAGTGTATGAGGGTGTCAAGGATGATCTTATGTGGTTGTTGTGTAAAACATGGAGGGTGGATAAGGGTTTTGAATATGTTGCAGAGATGTAAGGGTGTACTTGGGAGGGAAAGATCATGAGGGGCGGCCGATCAAAATAAATGGGGATTAGGGTTTGGATAACTTTTGTAATTAGGTTTGGTTAGTAGTTGGCATTAATGTTAAGTTGTTGGTTGTTGAAATGAATAAAAAGAAACAATTAGACAAGCCATGAGGCTATCCGATCATGGCTGTAAACTGCCTAGATTCTACTATTTCTTTTGTTGTTGAACATTACATTAAATGTTGGCAAAGTATGGTATGCATATTAAAAATATCGATGATGAATTAATGTGCATGATGGTGATTACTTATTTGAAACAACAAACAAACAATTCAGCCCTACCACTTGCGGCCGCAAGTTGGTAGGCTGATTACATATATTATGATTTATATATATATACTTTTAACTTTATAAGACACACAATTGTAGTTTATATCATGGGTTTATAATGTGCATTGCTTAATCAACGTGAAATTAAAGAATGTCAACATGCAAGTATTGGGGTTTTTAACACTTAATCAAAAAAAAGATTTTGGTGTTTGGTTGTGAGTCCAGCCGCAAGGGGCTGTTAACAGCCCATATATATATATTTTTTTCTATCCTTTTTTTTTTAATATATAAGTAGGTTTTAGGTGCATAATTAAAGTATTATATACAGTTTAATGTGTAACAACACCTACAAGACCTAGAATGTTCTAATTAGTAACATAGGTGTTTAATAAATGTGTTAAAACATAGAATGAAGTGCTAATTAAGTATAAGTCTCGTTTTGATTAATTAAATGTTTTATATGTATGGAACGTTTAAGTGTCACGAATTCACGAGTTGGTTACGAGTTAAGTACACGTTTAAGAGAATCACGAATCAAGTAATAAACGAGTATGCGTATCCAAGTATAAGCATGTGTAAACGATGTATATTTCCCACAAAAGGTCGACTGCATTACAATCAAGTTTCGGACTTACAACGAATCGAAATACGATACGATTACAATAGAAACGCACGACAAGATTTCTAATTAAGGAAAGTTACGAAAAAGCAGGGCGTTACAGTCTCCCCTCCTTTAAAAAAATTTCGTCCCGAAATTTATTCAAGAGAAAGACCTTTGAGAAAAAGCATTTTGGCTAAAAGAATCGAGATATTTATCCTAAGTAAAAGCATGCACGTGTGTGAGTTTACATAGTTTTGAATCAACTTGGAGAGGTATATATATAAAATGTGCCGTGTTAGGAAGAACATCTTTATACGAAACACTTTGTATTTTGATAAAAAAAAAAGGGCTAGTTTGATCTAATAGACTATTACGAGTTTAAGTATGGCTTAAGTATTGGATAATCGGATATAATGCGTTAGTGAGTTGTTTAAAGTTTGTATTAGGTCCAAAAGGTCTGTAAAACACTGAATTTCTCATGGCGCGTTTTACGAAAGTTTAGTAACATGGTGAAAACACTTATATATAGGAAGTACCAGCGGCGTATCCACCATGTTTTAACCACATTACGTCCGTTTCGTTACTCGGGGTCATGTTACGTTCCGTGTCTTACCATACACAGTAGTACACTCTATGGTTCTCATACGCCTATCACTATAATCCCGTGTGCACCCGCGATTATACTGATCGTCGCATGATCCACATAGCTTGTACTAGTTATGTATGAATCAAGGTATACATGAATTTGAAAATAAGAATGTGTACGTAGAAGAATGTCGTATGTAAGCATGTTTATGTTTAAGCATGTATGGGACCTACGTAAGCGAATCCCTCGGATTACGCTCGCGTATAGGTACGAATGTACGAATCATGAGTAAAGAGGAAAGTATGAGCATAAGTTTAAGTATGAATACGCATGTATGTATGAGCATAAACATAAAACGTGTAAGTAGTATGTGTACAAGCAGAAGCGTAAAACGTATAAGTAGTATGTGTATGAGTACAAGCATAAAACGTATGAACATAGGTGTAGGTATGAAAAATAAATATTGCGTATATGGTGTACGTTGAGACATTGCGGAGAAAAAAAAAAGGTTAAGTATGTAGATACGAACGATATAAATGATGTTATCGCGAGATATCGACTAAATGTGTATGATGATGTGCATGTATAGTTGTTTAAACAAAACGTTGAGTTTGTCGAATCAAAATTAGATTGAGCTTGGTTTGAAAGGTAGAATATAGTTTGTATATGTAAAGGAACATAAAGTACTCATTGGTCATGCTTAACGTATTTTGTAATGATTGAAATGCTACTTTTGTAAAAAAAAAAAGGAGTTCACGTATGTTGAAAATTGTCGGTCCCTATGAAGTCTTCTAGCCCACGTGTTTTGAAATTTGGATGACGAGTTAAGCCTTGTAGAGAAGGTTTTTTTTTTTTTTTTTTTTTTTTTTTTTTTAAAATAACGGGTTTGTTTCATTTGCATCAAAACATGAAAATTTTGGACTTTGAAAGTTCTTGTGAAAACGTCGATCCTTAGAAAAGAAATTTAGTAAAAGGACTTAGTGATTGTTTAAAAAAAATAAATTTAACAAATGATTTATTGATGTTGAAAAGAGTATTTGGTAAAACGATCATATAACATCCATGAGATCTTATAAGTAATTGAGAAAGGTTAGGTTGATTTCGATTAAGAATGGAAGTCTCTAGTATGATGATATAATGTGAGCGTATTTTAGTTAATAAGTCGGATATGAAGTTCATGGGCAAGAGATTCATTAGACCGATTAATTGATAGGTAGCATTTCATAAGGTTTTGAAATTCGTGAAATAAAATGTTGTAAGACCTGATTAAGAATCTCGTGTATATGATTTGAGTGAAAATGGATGGTAGAATAAGAAGTACGTTTGATAAACAATGTATTTTGAAATCGGTATAAGTAGGTATTTTGAATAATGATAAATGATTTAGGTATAAAACATGATCAGGTTTGCATAATAAAATATTTTTAAAGAGGAGTTTTGGTAACGGTCACCTAAGTAAGGGAATCACCCCTAACTCGTTGGTGAAGTCGTTTTAAGGGAAGAGGGGTGGAGTCAATCGTCAAGGTAAGGAAGTCACTCCAATCTCGATGATACATCTCCACTAGTTGTTACAAGGAATATGAATTTAAATTATATGAAAATCATGCATATATAAGTGTATCGAAAAGGTTCGATATGTTGTGCGTGTGAAGAGAAATCAAAGGTAAACTCGAGGTTGAAAGATTGCATCGTATAAAATGAACAATAGAAACACATGTTTGACCAAAGTTTGGAGTGTTCCAAAACGGAACTTTGACTAACCAAAGTGGTCGAAAAGTCTTTTGAATTTGAGGAGCATGTTTTGGCCTAATAGGTAAAATACTCTCGCCGACAAGTCGGTTAACGGTATTTACCCTTCCGGTTACTACATGTCCCAAATCAATCGAAATTTCGAGACTTGGCGGGATTTATGAAAAAAATGCCAAGGAGTGGAACTAGTCGACAAGGTGCGGGTTTCACCCCTAACTTGACGATTTCGTATCCTAAGTGTGGTTGGTACTCGTCGGGTCAAAATTTAACTTCGACGTGTTGACGAGGGTCCACTAGAACTTGAAATTTGAGATTTACCATTAAGATGTGGATTTCACTCCTAGCTTAATCGCGATATCTCGTGTAAAAAAAAAGAATAGGTAGATTGAGAGTCGTTCACCAAATTGTGGGTTTCACGCCTATTTTGGTGAATTCGTCTCATTTGTACAATATGAGTGTTGTCGGATTTAGAATAATCGAGTAAAATGCATGAGGGAAGTGTATGTCGAAGGAGATACACAAACAAGTATAAACTCATAAGAAAGCATATCAAGGATGATACTTAAATAATGAAATAAAACAAGTATTAACAAATAGAGAAATATGTCAAGAATAACACATAAAGAATCGAACAACGAAACAAGTGTTAACACATAATAAAACAAGCATTAATGCGTAAGAATAACATGTCGAATATTACACATGAGTAACATACATGTTTAAAAGAGCATAAATAAGTAACAAATAAAGTATCATGTAGTAGTCCAAGCAAAGCATACGAATAAGGTTCTAAAACTATAGACTAGGCTAAAGCATTCCTACTTTTCCTAATTCCCTATAGTTATGGCTCTGATACCAATCTGTCACACCCCAACCAATGGCGGAAACATCGGGATGAGACGAAGTGTGAAGATTGCTCGAGACATCATAACGCTATTTGTGACAATAATTTAATAATCCAAATTTCATTTCCAAAATAAATTGTCAAAACATTACAAGAAAAGCAAATAACAACATTGTTCAACATAACATAACAAAATTGATACAACACTTTAAACCTAAACGTCTAAGTGAGTATCTAGGCATCTTTGCTATCCGTTTTCATTTCATCATCATCAACCTGTAACATGTTTAAAAATACAATTCAATGCAAAAGCAAAGGCGAGTATACAAGTTTGGTACGTACATAGCATAAGATAAAAAGTGTGAACAATTCCTCATGGCAAGCATATGATTCAAGATAAACATTAAACATGGCATGTGTCTAACATATCAAACCAAGAAAACGCAATATGCTCAAGACATAACCTCAAGTTTACGGGCGGGTCGTTAATCCTATAGCGCTACATATGTCAAGGTTTGGCTCGTACGAAGTTAATGATAAGTTCAACACATAAGAATAACCCAAGTTTAAAGTATCAAGTCATCACGTATACAAGCATGTTATAGGAACGTTCATGTGTTTAATAAAGTGTTCATGTGTAAGTTAATAGGTAAACATGTTACACCCCAAAAGTGGTAAAAGTAAAAAGGGGGAAATACGAGTATACTCACATTGATCGCGTATAAGAATTCCTTGAAATAACGCACGAGTAAGGATGGAGAATTCCAAGAGAATGAACGTAAGTGTTTATCCTAAATATTTAGAATAACACATAATGGACTAATTAATATAAGTTAAATGATATTCCTAATTTTTAATGGTTCACAATTTAATTGATTTGGTATTTATTCATTATAACATTTCAACATCAAAAGATCAAAAATGTTGATATGAATGTAAAGTAGAACCTGAATCCTTAGTATTTGATTTATAGACTCTTTATAAAAAAAAACATCACATATAATCCATTCTAAAAACTATGTTTAATTCTGTCATTTCGATATTACCACTTTTCAACAACAATTTATTCATAGCAATAAATTAATAAATGATTAATTTATATAAACTACTATATTCTACTATTTTGGATTTTTTTTTTTATTTCTTTTGAATAATTAAACAGTGGTCATCTTCCAACCCAAATGAAAATTCTAACCTTTAATACTAGAGTTTTGGTCATAACAGACTAGTGTGCAAGAACTATGGTAAAGATGGATCTATTATGAAAAATGAATATGAGGGGACAATATATATACCTTTCGAAGCGCGTGGGAATATAAGACTCCGGCAGTGTTCGATATTTCCCGGCAAGCACCGTACGGCTCCGGCGAAACTCCGATCACCGGCGAAAGTGTAGTTAAAGAGAGAGAGTGTTTCTTTCTTTCTTTCTTTACGAGGTCGCGGAATGGGTTTAAGGTGTAAGGTATACCGAATACGTGCGGCGCGATCCCCGTCGTAAAACTCCGACGACTTTTCTTTGTCTGTTACACATTTTTATCTACCAAAGTGGTTGTCACAGAAGGTTTAACAAATGAAAGGAACAAAGGCCGCTAGGTTGACAGAAGATCAAAACAAAATGGATAAGAAGTATATACCGAAACGAATGAAGATTCGGGTTCGACGTAAAAACACCGATTCCAGCAAGCGATTTCGATGAGAGCTACTTGTTCCGACTGCGGTTACGGCAACCGTGAAGCCCGTTTCTCCGGCGGGTACATGGCTGTGGTGTGAAGTGAAAACGAGGAAGAGTGTATGAGGGTGTCAAGGATGATCTTATGTGGTTGTTGTGTAAAACATGGAGGGTGGATAAGGGTTTTGAATATGTTGCAGAGATGTAAGGGTGTACTTGGGAGGGAAAGATCATGAGGGGCGGCCGATCAAAATAAATGGGGATTAGGGTTTGGATAACTTTTGTAATTAGGTTTGGTTAGTAGTTGGCATTAATGTTAAGTTGTTGGTTGTTGAAATGAATAAAAAGAAACAATTAGACAAGCCATGAGGCTATCCGATCATGGCTGTAAACTGCCTAGATTCTACTATTTCTTTTGTTGTTGAACATTACATTAAATGTTGGCAAAGTATGGTATGCATATTAAAAATATCGATGATGAATTAATGTGCATGATGGTGATTACTTATTTGAAACAACAAACAAACAATTCAGCCCTACCACTTGCGGCCGCAAGTTGGTAGGCTGATTACATATATTATGATTTATATATATATACTTTTAACTTTATAAGACACACAATTGTAGTTTATATCATGGGTTTATAATGTGCATTGCTTAATCAACGTGAAATTAAAGAATGTCAACATGCAAGTATTGGGGTTTTTAACACTTAATCAAAAAAAAGATTTTGGTGTTTGGTTGTGAGTCCAGCCGCAAGGGGCTGTTAACAGCCCATATATATATATTTTTTTCTATCCTTTTTTTTTTTAATATATAAGTAGGTTTTAGGTGCATAATTAAAGTATTATATACAGTTTAATGTGTAACAACACCTACAAGACCTAGAATGTTCTAATTAGTAACATAG
The DNA here is from genome assembly GCF_002127325.2 of Helianthus annuus. NCBI lineage: Eukaryota > Viridiplantae > Streptophyta > Magnoliopsida > Asterales > Asteraceae > Helianthus > Helianthus annuus. The sequence goes on from NC_035445.2 coordinate 140,313,394, forward strand.
GTGTTTAATAAATGTGTTAAAACATAGAATGAAGTGCTAATTAAGTATAAGTCTCGTTTTGATTAATTAAATGTTTTATATGTATGGAACGTTTAAGTGTCACGAATTCACGAGTTGGTTACGAGTTAAGTACACGTTTAAGAGAATCACGAATCAAGTAATAAACGAGTATGCGTATCCAAGTATAAGCATGTGTAAACGATGTATATTTCCCACAAAAGGTCGACTGCATTACAATCAAGTTTCGGACTTACAACGAATCGAAATACGATACGATTACAATAGAAACGCACGACAAGATTTCTAATTAAGGAAAGTTACGAAAAAGCAGGGCGTTACAGTCTCCCCTCCTTTAAAAAAATTTCGTCCCGAAATTTATTCAAGAGAAAGACCTTTGAGAAAAAGCATTTTGGCTAAAAGAATCGAGATATTTATCCTAAGTAAAAGCATGCACGTGTGTGAGTTTACATAGTTTTGAATCAACTTGGAGAGGTATATATATAAAATGTGCCGTGTTAGGAAGAACATCTTTATACGAAACACTTTGTATTTTGATAAAAAAAAAGGGCTAGTTTGATCTAATAGACTATTACGAGTTTAAGTATGGCTTAAGTATTGGATAATCGGATATAATGCGTTAGTGAGTTGTTTAAAGTTTGTATTAGGTCCAAAAGGTCTGTAAAACACTGAATTTCTCATGGCGCGTTTTACGAAAGTTTAGTAACATGGTGAAAACACTTATATATAGGAAGTACCAGCGGCGTATCCACCATGTTTTAACCACATTACGTCCGTTTCGTTACTCGGGGTCATGTTACGTTCCGTGTCTTACCATACACAGTAGTACACTCTATGGTTCTCATACGCCTATCACTATAATCCCGTGTGCACCCGCGATTATACTGATCGTCGCATGATCCACATAGCTTGTACTAGTTATGTATGAATCAAGGTATACATGAATTTGAAAATAAGAATGTGTACGTAGAAGAATGTCGTATGTAAGCATGTTTATGTTTAAGCATGTATGGGACCTACGTAAGCGAATCCCTCGGATTACGCTCGCGTATAGGTACGAATGTACGAATCATGAGTAAAGAGGAAAGTATGAGCATAAGTTTAAGTATGAATACGCATGTATGTATGAGCATAAACATAAAACGTGTAAGTAGTATGTGTACAAGCAGAAGCGTAAAACGTATAAGTAGTATGTGTATGAGTACAAGCATAAAACGTATGAACATAGGTGTAGGTATGAAAAATAAATATTGCGTATATGGTGTACGTTGAGACATTGCGGAGAAAAAAAAAAGGTTAAGTATGTAGATACGAACGATATAAATGATGTTATCGCGAGATATCGACTAAATGTGTATGATGATGTGCATGTATAGTTGTTTAAACAAAACGTTGAGTTTGTCGAATCAAAATTAGATTGAGCTTGGTTTGAAAGGTAGAATATAGTTTGTATATGTAAAGGAACATAAAGTACTCATTGGTCATGCTTAACGTATTTTGTAATGATTGAAATGCTACTTTTGTAAAAAAAAAAAGGAGTTCACGTATGTTGAAAATTGTCGGTCCCTATGAAGTCTTCTAGCCCACGTGTTTTGAAATTTGGATGACGAGTTAAGCCTTGTAGAGAAGGTTTTTTTTTTTTTTTTTTTTTTTTTTTTTTTTTTAAAATAACGGGTTTGTTTCATTTGCATCAAAACATGAAAATTTTGGACTTTGAAAGTTCTTGTGAAAACGTCGATCCTTAGAAAAGAAATTTAGTAAAAGGACTTAGTGATTGTTTAAAAAAAATAAATTTAACAAATGATTTATTGATGTTGAAAAGAGTATTTGGTAAAACGATCATATAACATCCATGAGATCTTATAAGTAATTGAGAAAGGTTAGGTTGATTTCGATTAAGAATGGAAGTCTCTAGTATGATGATATAATGTGAGCGTATTTTAGTTAATAAGTCGGATATGAAGTTCATGGGCAAGAGATTCATTAGACCGATTAATTGATAGGTAGCATTTCATAAGGTTTTGAAATTCGTGAAATAAAATGTTGTAAGACCTGATTAAGAATCTCGTGTATATGATTTGAGTGAAAATGGATGGTAGAATAAGAAGTACGTTTGATAAACAATGTATTTTGAAATCGGTATAAGTAGGTATTTTGAATAATGATAAATGATTTAGGTATAAAACATGATCAGGTTTGCATAATAAAATATTTTTAAAGAGGAGTTTTGGTAACGGTCACCTAAGTAAGGGAATCACCCCTAACTCGTTGGTGAAGTCGTTTTAAGGGAAGAGGGGTGGAGTCAATCGTCAAGGTAAGGAAGTCACTCCAATCTCGATGATACATCTCCACTAGTTGTTACAAGGAATATGAATTTAAATTATATGAAAATCATGCATATATAAGTGTATCGAAAAGGTTCGATATGTTGTGCGTGTGAAGAGAAATCAAAGGTAAACTCGAGGTTGAAAGATTGCATCGTATAAAATGAACAATAGAAACACATGTTTGACCAAAGTTTGGAGTGTTCCAAAACGGAACTTTGACTAACCAAAGTGGTCGAAAAGTCTTTTGAATTTGAGGAGCATGTTTTGGCCTAATAGGTAAAATACTCTCGCCGACAAGTCGGTTAACGGTATTTACCCTTCCGGTTACTACATGTCCCAAATCAATCGAAATTTCGAGACTTGGCGGGATTTATGAAAAAAATGCCAAGGAGTGGAACTAGTCGACAAGGTGCGGGTTTCACCCCTAACTTGACGATTTCGTATCCTAAGTGTGGTTGGTACTCGTCGGGTCAAAATTTAACTTCGACGTGTTGACGAGGGTCCACTAGAACTTGAAATTTGAGATTTACCATTAAGATGTGGATTTCACTCCTAGCTTAATCGCGATATCTCGTGTAAAAAAAAGAATAGGTAGATTGAGAGTCGTTCACCAAATTGTGGGTTTCACGCCTATTTTGGTGAATTCGTCTCATTTGTACAATATGAGTGTTGTCGGATTTAGAATAATCGAGTAAAATGCATGAGGGAAGTGTATGTCGAAGGAGATACACAAACAAGTATAAACTCATAAGAAAGCATATCAAGGATGATACTTAAATAATGAAATAAAACAAGTATTAACAAATAGAGAAATATGTCAAGAATAACACATAAAGAATCGAACAACGAAACAAGTGTTAACACATAATAAAACAAGCATTAATGCGTCAGAATAACATGTCGAATATTACACATGAGTAACATACATGTTTAAAAGAGCATAAATAAGTAACAAATAAAGTATCATGTAGTAGTCCAAGCAAAGCATACGAATAAGGTTCTAAAACTATAGACTAGGCTAAAGCATTCCTACTTTTCCTAATTCCCTATAGTTATGGCTCTGATACCAATCTGTCACACCCCAACCAATGGCGGAAACATCGGGATGAGACGAAGTGTGAAGATTGCTCGAGACATCATAACGCTATTTGTGACAATAATTTAATAATCCAAATTTCATTTCCAAAATAAATTGTCAAAACATTACAAGAAAAGCAAATAACAACATTGTTCAACATAACATAACAAAATTGATACAACACTTTAAACCTAAACGTCTAAGTGAGTATCTAGGCATCTTTGCTATCCGTTTTCATTTCATCATCATCAACCTGTAACATGTTTAAAAATACAATTCAATGCAAAAGCAAAGGCGAGTATACAAGTTTGGTACGTACATAGCATAAGATAAAAAGTGTGAACAATTCCTCATGGCAAGCATATGATTCAAGATAAACATTAAACATGGCATGTGTCTAACATATCAAACCAAGAAAACGCAATATGCTCAAGACATAACCTCAAGTTTACGGGCGGGTCGTTAATCCTATAGCGCTACATATGTCAAGGTTTGGCTCGTACGAAGTTAATGATAAGTTCAACACATAAGAATAACCCAAGTTTAAAGTATCAAGTCATCACGTATACAAGCATGTTATAGGAACGTTCATGTGTTTAATAAAGTGTTCATGTGTAAGTTAATAGGTAAACATGTTACACCCCAAAAGTGGTAAAAGTAAAAAGGGGGAAATACGAGTATACTCACATTGATCGCGTATAAGAATTCCTTGAAATAACGCACGAGTAAGGATGGAGAATTCCAAGAGAATGAACGTAAGTGTTTATCCTAAATATTTAGAATAACACATAATGGACTAATTAATATAAGTTAAATGATATTCCTAATTTTTAATGGTTCACAATTTAATTGATTTGGTATTTATTCATTATAACATTTCAACATCAAAAGATCAAAAATGTTGATATGAATGTAAAGTAGAACCTGAATCCTTAGTATTTGATTTATAGACTCTTTATAAAAAAAAACATCACATATAATCCATTCTAAAAACTATGTTTAATTCTGTCATTTCGATATTACCACTTTTCAACAACAATTTATTCATAGCAATAAATTAATAAATGATTAATTTATATAAACTACTATATTCTACTATTTTGGATTTTTTTTTTTTATTTCTTTTGAATAATTAAACAGTGGTCATCTTCCAACCCAAATGAAAATTCTAACCTTTAATACTAGAGTTTTGGTCATAACAGACTAGTGTGCAAGAACTATGGTAAAGATGGATCTATTATGAAAAATGAATATGAGGGGACAATATATATACCTTTCGAAGCGCGTGGGAATATAAGACTCCGGCAGTGTTCGATATTTCCCGGCAAGCACCGTACGGCTCCGGCGAAACTCCGATCACCGGCGAAAGTGTAGTTAAAGAGAGAGAGTGTTTCTTTCTTTCTTTCTTTACGAGGTCGCGGAATGGGTTTAAGGTGTAAGGTATACCGAATACGTGCGGCGCGATCCCCGTCGTAAAACTCCGACGACTTTTCTTTGTCTGTTACACATTTTTATCTACCAAAGTGGTTGTCACAGAAGGTTTAACAAATGAAAGGAACAAAGGCCGCTAGGTTGACAGAAGATCAAAACAAAATGGATAAGAAGTATATACCGAAACGAATGAAGATTCGGGTTCGACGTAAAAACACCGATTCCAGCAAGCGATTTCGATGAGAGCTACTTGTTCCGACTGCGGTTACGGCAACCGTGAAGCCCGTTTCTCCGGCGGGTACATGGCTGTGGTGTGAAGTGAAAACGAGGAAGAGTGTATGAGGGTGTCAAGGATGATCTTATGTGGTTGTTGTGTAAAACATGGAGGGTGGATAAGGGTTTTGAATATGTTGCAGAGATGTAAGGGTGTACTTGGGAGGGAAAGATCATGAGGGGCGGCCGATCAAAATAAATGGGGATTAGGGTTTGGATAACTTTTGTAATTAGGTTTGGTTAGTAGTTGGCATTAATGTTAAGTTGTTGGTTGTTGAAATGAATAAAAAGAAACAATTAGACAAGCCATGAGGCTATCCGATCATGGCTGTAAACTGCCTAGATTCTACTATTTCTTTTGTTGTTGAACATTACATTAAATGTTGGCAAAGTATGGTATGCATATTAAAAATATCGATGATGAATTAATGTGCATGATGGTGATTACTTATTTGAAACAACAAACAAACAATTCAGCCCTACCACTTGCGGCCGCAAGTTGGTAGGCTGATTACATATATTATGATTTATATATATATACTTTTAACTTTATAAGACACACAATTGTAGTTTATATCATGGGTTTATAATGTGCATTGCTTAATCAACGTGAAATTAAAGAATGTCAACATGCAAGTATTGGGGTTTTTAACACTTAATCAAAAAAAAGATTTTGGTGTTTGGTTGTGAGTCCAGCCGCAAGGGGCTGTTAACAGCCCATATATATATATTTTTTTCTATCCTTTTTTTTTTAATATATAAGTAGGTTTTAGGTGCATAATTAAAGTATTATATACAGTTTAATGTGTAACAACACCTACAAGACCTAGAATGTTCTAATTAGTAACATAGGTGTTTAATAAATGTGTTAAAACATAGAATGAAGTGCTAATTAAGTATAAGTCTCGTTTTGATTAATTAAATGTTTTATATGTATGGAACGTTTAAGTGTCACGAATTCACGAGTTGGTTACGAGTTAAGTACACGTTTAAGAGAATCACGAATCAAGTAATAAACGAGTATGCGTATCCAAGTATAAGCATGTGTAAACGATGTATATTTCCCACAAAAGGTCGACTGCATTACAATTAAGTTTCGGACTTACAACGAATCGAAATACGATACGATTACAATAGAAACGCACGACAAGATTTCTAATTAAGGAAAGTTACGAAAAAGCAGGGCGTTACACCCACCTTGGTCTTTTTCCTAAATATTGTAATATAAACTCTAGTTTACTTCTGAATCTGCTACGAACTGGATTGACGGAGGCGATAGACATTACTGCACTAACAATTTATCTCTCTCTTTTTTTTCCTTTTAATAGAAAAAAGCTATAATAGTTTACGAATATAGTTTTTTTTGTATAAAATATATCTAATAAATTGTACTGACTGAGGATTAAAATGTATTTTCATATACCTTATCCATATCTATACTACTATAAAATACATTGAGGGTAGATTTATAATACGCTCTTCACTTTAAGATGCCCACTATACTACTATAAAATACATTGAGGATGATAGACATGCTCTCTACTTTAAGATGCCTAGGACAAATTTTGGTGCATAAGGTACAGGACTCTATCCAATAGTTCTTAGTAAACTTTTTCTGATTAATACATTATTATTTAATAAACTTATTTCTAATTAATACATTATTTAATACCTTATTATTTATGTTTTTTAATGGCACATTATTTATAGATACATAATAATTTCTATTACACCATATTTATATCATGATATGTGTGTATGTATGAAAGTATGTGCCTGATGTGTCATTATGTGTGAGGTGTGGGTGTGTGCATATGTGTAATGAAACCGTGGGTTGGTGGAGTTTATGGGATGATTTGCACTCCGCCGCATTGCTTGGACTCTCGACTAGTATGATATAAGCCTTTTAAGTAAACATTTTCATCTAAACACTTTTATGTTATGATAATTATATTTTAGCAATCAAAGTCACCATTAACCATAGCTCTAAATCCGACTACGTTTATATCGTCTTTCTTGATTTAAGGTTCTTCTTTTTAAAAAGATGAATTTCTCTAATTGTTCACTTGTGGGACTTGAACCCATAACCTCCAAACGTTAAACACATGCCCAATTTTTATATATTTGTGCGTTCGTGTCCATTCAAACAAAATTTTACATCTACAGCTATCAGATACGTGAACTATTTTGTGTATTTCATAATACAATGTTGTAAAATACACTCACTCAACTTACTGCTAGAGAATTATTAGATTCCTAAAAGACTTTTATGTACTTAACAAAAAGACAAGTAGAAATAAATATGCATGTCAAATACGTATTTCACAACACTTAAGTTCCACATCAACACTCATCCATACACATACAAGGGTGGCAGAGGTGCTCAGTGACAAAACCATCACAACTCGGTGCCACCTCGACTACCCTTTGGAACTGGTGGCAGCGAATCCGCCCCCTTCACTGTTTTCCAGGCAAACACACATTCTTTTTCTTTTTTAACCGCAAAATGTTACACTTCTCTGGTATTGAATCCATAACATCCTTCTATTTAACACCTAGAGAGTTTTCCCTTTAGTGACTATTCCACAATTTGCTTACCGAAAGGATGGCGGTGGTGTACCCAAACATGGGTTACCCACTACGCCCCGCCGACCCTAAGTAAATATTCTTTTGCTCTAAGTTAAGAAGTACATCATCAATAATGTACTCACTTAAATTCTTCACAAAAAAAGGTACAGTCACACATGTACTTTTCTATTTTATAAATACAAAATTTGAAACTAAAAGGCGAGAGACACTCAAAGGCACCGTTGATACAAAGCATTATTCAGGTCAAGACACAACCCAAACTCAACGGCTATATTTTCGCCCTCTCACTCCACCATTTACCGACACTTTCACCGGAATCATACAAATCCCACTGTTTAATCGGAACAATCACTCGAACCCCACAACCAATTCACACACTCTCCGTTCAATTTCTCATTTTCCCGTACAAAATCCACCCAATTTAACCTCACCAATTTCTTCAAATTCGCCATAATTTCTCCCCAATCAGGTAAAATAAGTACAAAATTCACATCTGTATCGTATTCTGGAGTTACTTATCCAAAAAGCCCTTTGATTTGAGGCCGTTTTGGGTTTTTTGGTTGACAGAGCATTAGGGTTTTGATCTTTATGAACAGAGTAATTACTAATTAGCCTCTGTTTTTGATATTATTATTGTAAGTGTGATTCATTAAGGTGTTTTGGGTAAGTAATTTTTGGGATTTTTAGTATGTTATTGAAAGGGTATTAGGGTTTCGATTTTATTGTCTCTCTGTTTCAGTGTTTCTGAACAGAGTACTCTGTTTTCGGTGTTTTGGTGAAGTTATTTGGAGATTTGAGTATTGATCATCTCCAATTTGATTAATATGTGTGAAATGTTGTTGTAACACAACAAAAGATTTGACCTTTTGTGGGAAAAACTGAAAGTTCGAAACAATGTCAGCAGTTGATGTTGCGTTGAGTCAGGTTCACATCGAGTCGGGCTTTATTCGTAGCGTAAACGACTCGCTTGTGGTGTACCTAACTGTAGCAAGTTCAGTGATTCCCATGTGTATTTTGGAGTCCGATTCGATTGCGTCAGTGAAGCTAAAGATTCAAACATGTAAAGGGTTTTTAGTGAAGAAACAAAAGTTGGTTTTTGAAGGAAAAGAGTTGTCGAAAAACGGTTGTCGTGTCAAAGACTATGGTGTTTCAAGTGGGGATGTTCTTCATCTGATTCTTCGAGTTTCCGATCTTCTTAAGATCACCGTCGAAACTGCTTTTAAAAAAGACTTTGAGTTTCAGGTTGACCGGTTTAGAACCGTGCGTTATTTGAAACAAAAGCTAGCGGAAGAAGCGAAAGGGGATTCGTTTATAAACGTCGAGGATCAAGAAATATTATGTGATGGTCAAAAGCTTGATGATCATAGGCTTATTGGTGATATTTGTAAGAATCATGATGCCATTGTTCATTTAGTTGTTCAAAATTCTTCATCACGAGTGTCACGAGTCAAGCGGGAAACAATTTGTAAGAAATTACCGAACGATTTCACATTGCAGCCGGTTATCGTCAATCCTAGTTTAAAACTATCGCCTGTTATATGGAGCATGTTAAACTCCGCATCTGATGGGCTAAAACGATCGAAAAGCCCGATTAGATCAGCCGAAGGCACTGGGGGCGCGTACTTCATGCAACATCCATCGGGTAACAAGAACGTTGCGGTTTTTAAACCTGTAGATGAAGAACCATTGGCGGTTAATAACCCTCACATGCTACCTCCATCAACAACCGGTGAAGGGCTAAAGAGAGGAACTAAAGTAGGCGAAGGTGCGTTGAGGGAGGTTGCAGCCTACATATTAGACCATCCGTTAACCGGACCGCGTTCATCAAACAATGAAACGGAAACCGGTTTTGCCGGTGTGCCACCGACCGTCATGGCTAGGTGTTTGAGTTCAGAGTTTAATCATCCACGAGGGTATGATGGCGGGTCCGACAATGTTAAAGTCGGATCTTTACAAATGTTTGTGACAAACTGTGGAAGTTGTGAAGATATGGGTCCAAGAGATTTTCCGGTGGAAGAGGTTCATAAGATCACGGTTCTTGATATACGAACCGCGAATGCTGACAGGCACGCGGGGAATATATTGATGAGCCGAGAAGCGGGTCGGATTGTGCTGACCCCTATTGATCATGGATATTGCTTGCCTGAGAATGTAAGTCTAAAGTCTGCATTTTTTGTTCCATATTATCAGTGTTCTAAAAATCGGCACTCGTCGGCGATTAATAGCTAGTCAGCCTATTTTTCGTTAATTGGTCCGTTAATCGGTAGTCGTCCCTAATCGACCGGCCAAAAATCGGCGATTCCGGCCAAAAACCAGTAAATTCTGACCAGTTTTCAACCAAACCATGTAGATTCCGGCGATTAATGTTGTATACTTAAAAAACGGTCAAGGAGGGGTTAAAACCTGTCTAATTAAAATATTTACCGATATATATAACTGAAAATTACTAGAGGTGTTCAAAAAACTCGTGGCTCGCAGCTCGCTCGAAGAAAGCTCGGCTCGAAATTGGCTCGGTTGTAAACGAGCCAGCTCGGCTCGGCTCGGTTTATAAACGAGCCGAGCTCGAGCTTGGCCTGGCTCAACTCGTTAGCTGGCTCGATAAGGTTTATATCCTTCATTTTTTTGTCCCACATCGCTTAGAAAACAAAAAACTAATGGAGAATCTCCCCTATAAAAGAAGGTAAAAACAATGTACAAAGTGAGTTAACTATTTATACTTGCATATTTAGCCATATGGTTAAATTAAATGACAATTATGGCCCTTAGTCTATGAAGAAATTCATTTTTAAGGGCTTTTTAAGTAGTAAATTTTGCGGTTCTTTGTTAGTTCGAGCTAGATTGAGCCGAGCCGAGCATGCTTGAATTCTAATCGAGTCGAGCTTGAGCCTCAAATCTTAGCTCGATTTGAAATTCGAGCTTGAGCCAAGCCAACTCGAATCGAGTTCGAGCCGAGCTCGAGCCGGGTCTAGCTCGGCTCGACTTGGCTTGTTTACAGCCCTAAAAATTACATATAAAAATCCCAATCTGATTAATCCCGATTCATCGCTAGTAGGTACCCCACCGGCCGACTAGCGCCTAGCGATATTTACAACCATTTATTTATGATAATAAGTTAATAACATGATATTTGTCACGCTAACACGGGTTTCTTGGTTTGTTAGTTCAAAGATTGCACATTTGATTGGTTGTATTGGCCACAAGCGCGTGAACCATACTTGAAACAAGCTCTTGACTACATAAGCTCATTGGATGCAGATCAAGACATAGCACTCTTGAGCGCGTATGGGTGGGATCTTTCATTAGAGTGTGCACGCACGCTGCGCATCTCCACTATGCTTTTAAAAAAAGGTGCGGCAAACGGGCTCTCGCCTTTTGACATAGGTCGAATCATGTGCAGAGAAAGGGTAAACAAAGAATCTATGATTGAAAAGATGGTTCAGAAAGCCCATGATTCTATGCTCGTGGGAATGAGTGAGGCTGCGTTTCTTGAAACCGTCTCTAAGATCATGGATTTTGAGGTTGAGAATATACTCGTTTAGGCCCGTGCATTTTGAGGGGACGACTCACTTTGTCGTCTCCGGGCCTAATGTAGTTTTCTTATGATGTATTTGCTTAATACGAATAAAAGTGTGATCAGCAATGGTGTTTTTTATGTCTCATTGCTGAATTTGTACCTGCTTTCTGAAAAGCTTTTGTTGTGAATGATATGATAATTATTGTGTTTAAGAAATAACACTTTGTAAATTTTAGTTTGATATATGATTTCTTTTAGCATGGTTTTGTTGGCTTCAAACATTTTGTTAAAGCAATTGTTTTGAATGCAGGACCAGTCATTGGCCGCACCACTAGTTCACTGGTCGGACAAGTCTAACCGGACTCGATGCCTAACGCTGTTAAAATTAATTTAAAAGATAAATATTTATTAATACTATACTGTTATGTTGGTTATATTTAAAGAATACAAGAAATATATCCAATTTTTTTAAGAAAAAAATATATATCAATCTTTAAAGAATCAAACTGTAAAAGATAATATTTAATTCAGCTACCCAGAAACACAACAGTAATATCTTTCTACATTAGTTGGCAAAGAAATTCTAATCTTAAATCTTGTAATCTAAAAAGAAAAACATTTTTGTAAAAGTATTTGTTTATACAAAACAATGCAACCACTAAACAATCACCACTCGTCTAAAACCGGCTAGTCCAACCCCAACCAGTGATTGTTCAACCGGTTCATGTTCTAATACGTCCTACCAGATTAGATCATTTGTTAAAACCGACTAAATCAAACAGTAAGCACCATCAAGAAAACTAATCTCATCAACAAAGTGTAATGTTTTATTGAACATATAATAAAACATTTTTGTCAGTTAATCAAAATTTCTAATAATATTAACAAGAGCTGTTGCTAAACGTACTTCTTCTTTTTCACAAACTTGAGGTAAGACTCACCATTAAAAACTATTTTTAACTTGAATTCAGTTGAAAGAAAGATTCTCCATCCCCACCATCGGTCCCACTCAGTTGTCTGCACTTTGCCAATTTTGCCCCACGAGAGCTCGGTAATTATTGCTATGTTCCCTTGCTCCTACACAACAAAAGCCTTTTTCTTCATTTTATATGACAATTTATTATTTGTTGAATGCTTTTCCATATGAACAAATTTAACTTTGTTGACTAATATACAAGGTACAAATATAAATAAACTAAGATTTTATATTAACCAACTCCTTTATAAAAACATAGCCAGCAATATGTAGAAAAGTACGTATGAATAAAAAATAAATATATAAAAAAATAAGTTATAGGTAACTTTATTACTCCGAGCATATCAAACCCCTTTTTTCGGAGTGTTTTTTAAGCTCATGTGGAGAAGAGAGGAGAAGATTACGGACGATATAGAGGAGGGAGGGAAAAGAGGCGTGTCTGTGTGTACAAACGCTCCTCGACTAGGTTCTCTGAGATGGGGAGGAAAGAGGGAGTAGGGAAAATGTGGGTGCGTTCGAGTTTGTCGGTACTCAGTAGGACAACCTCAAACAATTTAATGTGGTCGCGTTCATGAGGTAGTAACTCCATCGACGATGCTCCTATACACGATGAAGCAAATATAAAAACGATGCTGACGTTGAACATCCCACGAGATGCATGGTAACATGACCATCAATCAAAATCGAGATTTCAACAGTAATTTGGTTTACACCCTCAAAGAGACACACATCTCCTTGACAATGACATGTAACAATATCTAGTATAAATATTAGCAACGTCATGTAACTAAGATCATTTCTCTCTCTCATACATATTCGTTGATAAACAAATACTTATTTTCACACCGGCTAATGATCACATGTATACCTATTTTCAAAGTAGTACAGAATGTATTATAACTTTATATTAAAACTAAAACCATCCCAAATAATTGAAGCACTAGAACCACAATGATCAACCAACTTATAAAACACAACCCTCATCTCCGGCCACCGTCACCCTAACAAACCACCACAATGCCACCACACCGGAAAAACCCACCACCACTACCACCACCACCAACCGGCCGTACAACTCTATCATCATGCATAGTAGCCACCATCTTCTTAACCTTCATAACAATCATAATCCTTATCATCTTCTTCACCTTATTCAAACCCCAACCCCCCACCATCTCCCTCACCGCCGTCAAACTTCCGTCATTCTCCGTCACCAACGCCACCGTCACCTTCACCCTCTCCCACTACGTCGCCGTTTACAACCCCAACCACGGCGTCTTCACCCACTACGACACCTCCGTACACCTTTTGTTCGCCGGAGATCAAATGGGGTTCTTGTTTGTTCCCGCCGGAAAGATTGAAGCTCGCCGGAAAGTGTACTTGGCTGCCACTTTTTCCGTCAAGTCTTTTCCGGTGGATTTGGATCGGGTTAATGGGTTTGGGGTCGGGTTGGGTTTGGAGGTTGAATTGAGGATGGAGATGGCGGGTCGGGTCAGGGTTATGCATTTTTTTATGCATGATGTGGAAGCTAAGGTTGAGTGTAAGGTTGCTATTGGGATTAGTGATGGTTCTGTTTTGGGTTTTAGATGTTAGAACGAGTGTTGACGATTAACGCTCTCATGCCAAATCCGCATGGGATCGTGTCGGCTTGTTAACGAGGCGCTGTTGAGATCAATCGTCATGAGAACGAAGGTGGGGCCCACCCCAATCTAACCAATCATGTTGCTCAAATTTTTGTTTTAGTTATTCTACTCCACTTAGTTATTGTGTTTAGTTATTACTTTAATTCCAATGTGGTAGTAACATGACGGTGATATGACAGTGGTTTAGTTACCCGACAACAATAGTGTTAGGTGTTTGTGTGTATTGATGTTGACTGATTTTAATAAGGATTAAGATGGGTTTTGATGATTTTTTTTTTAGTATGATTAACATGGGAAGTAATGTTAACCTATATATTAGAACTCATTTATTTATTTGATTATTTTTAGTTTATGTGGTTTTGATTACTTGGTAACGTTTGGTGCGTGACAGTTTGGTTTAGTTCGGTTATTGTTTAAAGCTAAAAATGTAAATATGTAATATCTTATGTAAATCATACATTGGTAATGAATGTGAGAGATGTCGGGTTCATACTGGACCTCAAATATCATCAGCGCTTTACTAGACCTCAGATATCATCAACATATTTCGGGCACATTAGCTGTGAATGAATAAGAACTCTATAGTTAAGAATGGTAGTGAGAATAAGAGCAAATTGGGTGGGTGAGTCATGGGTGGGATATATTTGGTTGTTCATATTGAACAAGAAGATTTTGTGATAGCCAATGAGTGGTATTTTATCCACCTTCACATCTTCTGTACTATTTATTTAGTACTAGATTGTGATTTGTAGTAGGTTAAATAGTTAAATATTAGAAGTAGATCACATGTATCATATATTAGTGTTATATAGAGTTATACGAAAACAGTTTATACGATACAATCTAATAATGTAGGTGTGACAAAGACAAGATATATAAGTGAGACAACATAATCTAAAGTCTTAGCTAAAGGGATATTTAGTGATTCCAAATATCAAAATAAACTAGCAAGGGTGGCTAAAAGAAAGCCAGCGAGGTGGAGTTTTAGACTTCTAGTATATGTATATCGAACCCAGTATCACCCTCCTGACCCGACCTATTTGTTTTGTCAGGCATGTAGACGTAGGATTGGCAATAAGTCATCTCATCCACCTGTGTAAGACATGATTAGACATGTTTAGTGAAAAGCACATTACGTGATTTTTTTACTTTAAAAAAAATAAATAAAATTAGAAGGCTAAGATCCATCATTTCTTCTTCTTAGTATATAAAACATAAATGTGTTATAGACATTAGATATAAAGTAGTTAAATGAGTTTAGGGATGGCAAAAAAGCCCAAGCCCGACGGGTATACCCGAAACCCGAAACATACGAGCCGGGTATACCCGAAGCCCAATGGGTATGGGCCGTGTACGGGTTTTAAAAAAGAAAAAAAAATCAGGTACGGGTATGAGATTTAGTGATACCCGCCCCATTTACCCGAATAATACCCGAAAGTATCATATTATAGATTTCCATATATATATAAACTTAGTACATGTACTTATTACCTTCTTTATAATCATATGTGGATATGTATTTGGTAGGTGCTTAGTGAACAAATAACTTATTTTTGAGCATGTATATTAAATATGGAAGCTATCACCCTTTGTTATGTGGATGTTTATGCAAATTAGGTGGTCCTGATCCAATTACTTAAATTAAGTAATCGTTTAGATTTAGTTTGGTATATGTGATTTGAATATGATATGTAAGTTATTTATCATATGTTCATTTGTTATAGTCATTAAAATAGTAAATTATATAAACATCAAAGTAAAAATTGCACATTTGTACCAACGGGTATTTTTATGAAAATAACAGGCATACCCGATACCCGCGGGTATGCCCGATACCCGACGGGTAACGGGCCGGGTATGGGACAAAGAATTACAACCGGGTACGGGTCTGGGATTACCAATACCCGGCCCAAACCCGGCCCATTGCCATTCCTAAATGAGTTGTATTTATGCTTAATATTTGTGTTATTCGCGTCGTCAGAGACCTGTTAAACACGATAAGACACGATTTGCCAGCATGTAAGGCAAGAGTAAAAAAGAAAGAAAGAAATAGAACAAAGGAATCATGTTATATATGTAAATATGCCTGTTCAATAGCTGCACAAACACCATATCTCAAATGTGATGTACAAGAAAGTGAACTATATATAAAAAGTAAAATGACAGTTAGGAAAGAATATGACTATCTTTTATCACTTTGTTTATTTATGGTCATTAGCCTACCTAAACTTCTATCAAGATGACAAAAAGTGTCAACTATAGAAACCAGGTAGTAAACA
The DNA here is from genome assembly GCF_002127325.2 of Helianthus annuus. Taxonomy (NCBI): domain Eukaryota; kingdom Viridiplantae; phylum Streptophyta; class Magnoliopsida; order Asterales; family Asteraceae; genus Helianthus; species Helianthus annuus. The sequence goes on from NC_035445.2 coordinate 140,329,522, forward strand.
TCACTTGTATAATTCTATTCCCTACTTAGAACAATTTCACTTTGACTTTGACTTTGTAAACATTCCACAACCGCCCCCCTGCTCTTTGGTACACCGGGTTATTTGCTCTGGTAACCGTATGGGTTCTTGCTGGCCCAGTTCCACTGGTCCCTGCACATCTCCTCAATCCCGTTCTCTGCCCTGAACTCGTAATCAAATCTTATGTAAGCTAATGCTTGTTACACATTAACGTCAATTTTTGCGTTTTTACCTCTTCTTTTACATCAAATACTTTTATTTTTTAAATATTCCATGTCAAAATTTAAAACATAATTGACGATGAAACGGATCGACAGCGACCCAAAGTACGATAAAATGCTTATAGTCTCTTAAGTTTCTTATTCAAAGAAATAAGGACTGGTGTAAACGAGCCAGGCCAAGCCCGACTAGGCTCGAGCTCGGCTCATTATGTTTTTATGAAGCTCAAGCTCGGCTCGGTTCGAGCCTACTTATTTGAGCTCGAGTTCGGCTTTCGAGTAAAACCCAAAGCTAGGCTCGAGCTATTTTGAAAACATCCTCAAACAAGCTGAATGCTCGGCTCGAGCTCGGTTCAATATCGCTTAAACGAGCCAAAGCTCGGCTCGCCAATTTTATCATTATTACTATTATATCATGTATAAAGAAACTAAAATTTTGTTTGGGCTCGCCTAAACGAGCTTTGTATTTCAGGCTCGAGCTCGATAACTAAACAAGCTCTATTTTAGTCTCGAGCTCGGGCTCGTTCGAGCTTTTAACGGAGCCGATCACGAGTAGCTCTCGAGCCTCTGGGCTTGTTTACGACCCTTAAGGTTAATATGTTAAAAAATATAGTCATCTAACCCAACCCAACCTATTTTGATCCATATTTAACTTACCAGTTACCCAACCTACCACTTCTATATTCTAACAAAATATTTGACAGTATTAATTTGTGTATATATTTGATAACTTTACAAATATAATAATCTTGACAAAGACTATAAGAACACTTACTTCCAGTTCAACTCACGCTCGGCTTTGGCGGTTGAAGCATACACGGCCTCAGCATCACCAGGCCTGCGTCCAGCTATCACTATAGGAATTTCCTACAACATAATTCATGAATTAATATTTATATAAAGAAGTGGTTAATTATGAAAAGAGTTAAATGTCATTTTCGTCCCAAAGGTTTTGCAACTTTCGTCCAAATATTTGTTTTTCCACATCCAAAAGGTTTGCCATTTTCATCCAAGTCGTTAACTCCATCCTTTTTTAAACGTTAAGTCAGGGCTATTTTCGTCCTTTTAGACACTTTTGTGATGATTAAAGGGTTTGGGTGGGAAGAAAGTCAAACATAGGTGGATCTTTATTTCTTATAGTGTTTTTTATTTTAATAAAAATGTATAAAAAGACGGAAAATCCTCTCATTTAAGGGAGAAAAATGGATGAAGTTAACGAGTTGGATGAAAATGGCAAGATTTCAAACCTTTTGGATCCAGATGCGGAAAAACAAACCTTTGGACGAAAGTCGCAAAAGTGACCAATCCTTAGGGACGAAAATGGTAATTTACTCTTATGAACTCTATTCGGTCTATAAAAAAGAGGTCAACTAGAAATACAAATGTTGAAATGAAAAATGCAGCTGATTTTGAGTTCTTCATTTTATTAACAGATTTAATATTTTAAGAAATCTGAAACCTCATTTTATTAACAGATCTAATATTTTAAGAAATCCGAAAAAGAAAGTTGAAAATGGCGCTACCTTTCCCGAGACCTTTTCAAAGGCTGCCACCATCTCCAAAACAGATGTTCCTCGACCAGTTCCTAAGTTGTAGACCTCACAACCTAAAATATCACATCATCATTATAAAGCAGTAAAAATATGGAATAATAACAATCCTATTAATTCAGCAATCAGTATCAAGTCTAACTACAGCCAAAAAACGTACTCAAAAACATAAAAATAAAACATGTATAGTATAAGCATCATAGTTGTTAATGGCGAATTACCTATATGCTGCATAGCAAATAGCAATAAATAGCGGGCGCTATTTTATAAATAGCCACACACTAGAAAAAAATAAAAAAAAAAATATATGTATTTTATATCAAAATACCTTGGTATATATGCTATTTTACATGTATATTTAACAAAAACCTAAGATCCAGATATTTTATAGCTGTATTTAATCGCTATAAAATATTTAAAAAAGAAAAATTGAAATCCCGCTATTTATTGCTATATACCCTGTAGCGACCTTCAACCTATACGCTATTTGCTATAGTGACCGCTATTGACAACTATGATAAGCATATAAAACAAAAGATACACATACCTATATCAGGATCCGAGAGTTTTCTCAACGCAGCCAGATGCCCGTTAGCTAAATCCGAAACATGAATGTAATCGCGTACCTGAAATTTATTTAAAAAGAAACTGATCAACAACAATATAAACAGACTGATCGCATTAGTTTCCACATTACGTATCAAGAAAGAAAAATATTGGCAGCAAAAACATACCCCGGTTCCATCTTTGGTTGCATAATCGGTTCCGAATATTTTGAGAGCAGGTAGCCTGCCGACAGCTACTTGCTGGACAAACGGCATAAGATTATTTGGGGTTCCGAGAGGATCTTCACCGATATATCCACTTGGATGTGCCCCCACTGGGTTGAAATACCGTAACATTATCATTTTCCATTCGGAATCCGAAGCATATATATCACGAAAAATATCCTCAATCATGAGCTGGATGGATTAAACAGAATTAGGTACTACATACTTATTAAGGATATGCAAATGATTTTATAAAAAAACATTCAAAGAATAAACACTATTGTATTGAAAAGAGTAAAATGCCATTTTCGTTGGCCCGTTTTGCGACTTTCGTCCAAAGATTTGTTTTTCCGCATCTGGATCTAAAAGGTTTAAGAATCTTGCCATTTTCATCCACCTCGTTAACTCCATCCATTTTCTTCAGTCAGGGGTATTTTTGTCTTATTTGTTAATTTAAAGGGCAATTTGGTCTTTTTCACTTTATGTACAAGCATTTAGCATAATGTACATGTATTCAAAATAAGTTAACAAAAAAGACGAAAATGCCCCTGACTTAGCAGAGACAAATGGATGGAGTTAACGAGCCAGATGAAAATGGCAAGATTTCAAATCTTTTGGATCCAGATGCGCACCATCTATGTTTACTCTATTGAAAATAGAATAAGATAATATGTTATAATAAAAGGAGCTACAGAAAGTAGTGTTTGGGCATGCTTATGTTTCTAAATCTTGTTTTATTTTTTTGACCCGTTTCATTTCAAGAATAATAAAAGCGATCTGAAACGTTTAATACCTTGGTTCGTCCATATGGGTTGGCTGCAGATAACGGGAAGTCTTCTGTGCACGGTACCTCTTTTGGCCAACCATAAACAGTAGCTGACGATGAAAACACAATCTGAAATGTTTAAAAACAAAAAAAAATGTCAACTTAACAAATTATATGTTATTCGTATGCACGGAATTTACAAAACAAAATAAACGTTATGCCTTTTTGCATCCATGAGCTTCCATAACTTCCAACAGAGTTAAAGTACCGACAACATTGTTATCGTAGTACTTCAATGGCTTCTGCACACTTTCACCAACAGCCTTCAATCCAGCAAAATGTATAACCGCGTCAAACCTGCATAGCGATCATGATTAATCCACATTCGCACTTCTAGTTAAGCGTCTTTATATCTATATATAAAACTAAAAAACCAAATATAACAATGAGAAAATAAGTTTACTTTGTGGAGGCAAAAAGCTTCTCTAACTCGGGCTTGTCCCTGATGTCTATCTGCATACAAATAAATTAATAGAAAATAAACCTTCGTGTTTACTCATAAATAGATAAATTAATGCAATTAGAGTATGCCCGAATAACTTTACAACTCATTCAACACAAGCCCATTAACCAAACGCAAAAAAAAAAAAAAAAATCCTTTAGTAATTTCGGACACAAGATATGTCAAGTTCCACAATTTTTTTTTTTTTTTGCATTTACATATCCGAAATTTATCCAAAACACATCGTTAATATCGGTGCCACTTTTACATTTTCCGGATGATGAAGAATCGTTGAAACAGTTAATCCACTTAAGTAGGTCAAGAATCATAACTATAAAAAAGGATCAAAAAACAGTTTCCTTTTTCTCATATTATTGTGTGGGCATACTTTAAACAAAATTGAAAATCCTACCAACCAAAAACTGTAACATCAATCAATATTCCAAATCAAAACAAGCAGGTCCACATCACTTAACACAGTTAATTTAGAAATTAATTACCACATAAAACCATCCCATAAAACAAACAAATAAATAATACTCACTATACAATTCAATTAAACTGTTTAAATAAATGTACATACAGAGTCCCAACACAAAACACTAAAACAATAAGCCCAATATAAAATCACTCAAAATAACTCAAAAATCAATAAAATAAAATTGCCCACAATGATCTAATAAAACCCCAATTTCTAAAAATAAAAAGAAAATCTAATTAACAACTAAATACAAAAAATTAACAGATTAGCTGCAATACCCACAATGATCTAACAAAACCCCAATTTCCGAAATCAAAAACCCTAAAAAATAACAACAAAAATTGAAACAAACCTTATGAAAAATTAAGTTAACAGCATGATGAGCAGCAAGTTCTTGAACTCGATTAACAGCAACCCGTGAAGAATTATCAAGATTATCAATGACAACCGTCTTGTAACCGGCTAACAGCAGTTGCAGCACGGTGTGACTGCCAATATAACCGGCACCACCGGTGACCAAAACGCAATGCGGTGGCGCCATTGTAATGGGTGTCTTCCGATTAAACAGCAATCTGCTGCTGCATAAATGTATGAAAGAATTTGGGTTATGTACAGTTTGGGGTTATATGGGGGATCTGAATGAGAATATTTGTTGACAGATGGGAGAAGTGAATGAGACAATGTGGGTATATATACACGATGATGATTACATGTGGTGACAGACAGATTGGAAGAATGAAGGTAAAAAGTAGGGTTCTTTGTTTAGTGTGATTTTGGCAATCCCAATTTTGGGGGTTGGGAAATGAATATCAAGTCAAAACCAAATCTTTCCGGAAAATGTTACTTCTTGAAATCTTGAAATCTTTTTTTAATTAATTTTTATTTTATTAAGAATTGCTATTTTTATTTTTGTTTTTGACTTAATTTTTATTTTTTTACGAATTACTATTTTGTTTTTTTTAAGAATTGATAATATGATGGGGAAATCTTGTGAATTAAAAATACTTTTTTTTTTGTTTTTAAGAATTTACTAGTATGAAAAAAATAGTGTGTGCTAGTTGAAATCTTGTGTATTAATAATGGGGAAATCTTTTGAATTAAAAATACGATTTTTTTAAGAATTGCTAATATAAAAAAATAGTGTATGCTAGTTGAAATCTTTTGCATTGAGAAATCGTTAAATTTATGCTATCAGAAATCTTTTGCGTTAATAATGGAGAAATCGTTAAAATTAAAAATGCTTTTTTTTTAACAATTGCTAATATGAGAAAATAGTGTATGCTAGTTGCTAATATGAGAAAATAGTGTATGCTAGTTGAAATCTTTTGCACTAATAATGGGAAAATCTTTTGAATTAAAAATACTATTTTTTGTTTTTGTTTTTAAGAATTGCTAATATGAAAAAAAAAAAAAACAGTGTATACTAGTTGAAATCTTTTGAATTAATAATAGGGAAATCTTTTGAATTAAGAATACTATTTATTTAATCTTTTGAATTAAAAATACTATTTATTTTGTTTTCAAGAATTGCTAATATGAGAAATAGTGTATGCTAGTTGAATTTTTTTTGCATTAATAATGGAAAAATCTTTTAAATTAAAAATCTTTTTTTTTGTTTTCAAGAATTGCTAGTATGAAAAAATATTGTACGCAAGTTGCAAAATTTTGCATTAATAATGGAAAATATTTTAAATTAAAAATACTGTTTCTTTTTGTTTTTAAGAATTTGCTAATACGAAAAAATAGTGTATGCTAGTTGAAATCTTTTGCATTAATAATGGGGAAATCTTTTGAATTAAAAAGACATTTTTTTGTTTATAAGAATTTGCTAATATGAAAAAAAAATAGTGCATGCTAGTTGAAATCTTTTGCATTAATAATGGGAAAATCTTTTGGATTTAAAATACCATTTTTTTTTTTGTTTTCAAGAATTGCTAATATGAAAAAATTAGTGTATTTTAGTTGAAATCTTTTGCATTAATAATGGGGAAATCTTTTGAGTCAAAAATACTTTTTTTTTGTTTTTAAAAATTGCTAATATGAAAAAATATAGTGTATGCTAGTTGAAATCTTTTGCATTAATAATGGGGAAGTATTTTAAACTATTTATTTTGTTTGCAAGAATTGCTAATATGAGAAATAGTGTATGCTAGTTGAATTTTTTTGCATTAATAATGGAAAAAAATTTTAAATTAAAAATCTTTTTTTTTTTGTTTTTAAGAAATGCTGATATGAAAAAATATTGTACGCAAGTTGCAAAATTTTGCATTAATAATGGGAAATATTTTAAATTAAAAAATACTATTTCTTTTTGTTTTTAAAAATTTGCTAATACGAAAAAATAGTGTATGCTAGTTGAAATCTTTTGCATTAATAATGGTGAAATCTTTTAAATTAAAAAGACTTTTTTTTTGTTTATAAGAATTTGCTAATATGAAAAAAATAGTGTATGCTAGTTGAAATCTTTTGCATTAATAATGGGAAAATCTTTTGGATTTAAAATACCATTTTTTTCAAGAATTGCTAATATGAAAAAATTAGTGTATGTTAGTTGAAATCTTTTGCATTAATAATGGGGAAATCTTTTGAGTCAAAAATACTTTTTTTTTTTGTTTTTAAAAATTGCTAACATGAAAAAAAAAATAGTGTATGCTAGTTGAAATCTTTTGCATTAATAATAGGGAAATATTTTGAACTATTTATTTTGTTTTCAAGAATTGCTAATATGAGAAATAGTGTATGCTAGTTGAATTTTTTTTGCATTAATAATGGAAAAATCTTTTAAATTAATTTTTTTTTTGTGTTTTCAATAATTGCTAATATGAAAAATATTGTACGCAAGTTGCAAAATTTTGCATTAATAATGGGAAATATTTTAAATTAAAAATACTATTTCTTTTTGTTTTAAAGAATTTGCTAATACGAAAAATAGTGTATGCTAGTTGAAATCTTTTGCATTAATAATGGGGAAATCTTTTGAATTAAAAAGACTTTTTTTTTGTTTATAAGAATTTGCTAATATGAAAAAAAATAGTGTATGCTAGTTGAAATCTTTTGCATTAATAATGGGTAAATCTTTTGGATTTAAAATACCATTTTTTTTTGTTTTCAAGAATTGCTAATATGAAAAAATTAGTGTATGTTAGTTGAAATCCTTTGCATTAGTAATGGGGAAATCTTTTGAGTCAAAAATACTTTTTAAAAAAAAAAAAAATTGCTAATATGAAAAAAAAAAATAGTGTATGCTAGTTGAAATCTTTTGCATTAATAATGGGAAATATTTTGAACTATTTATTTTGTTTTCAAGAATTGCTAAATGAGAAATAGTGTATGCTAGTTGATTTTTTTTTTTTGGCATTAATAATGGAAAAATCGTTTAAATTAAAAATCTTTTCTTTTTGTTTTCAAGAATTGCTAATATGAAAAAAAATTGTACGCAAGTTGCAAAATTTTGCATTAATAATGGGAAATATTTTAAATTAAAAATACTATTTCTTTTTTTTTTTTTAAGAATTTGCTAATACGAAAAAATAGTGTATGCTAGTTGAAATCTTTTGCATTAATTATGGGGAAATCTTTTGAATTAAAAATACTTTTTTTATAAGAATTTTCTAATATGAAAAAAATAGTGTATGCTAGTTGAAATCTTTTGCATTAATAATGGGAAAATCTTTTGGATTTAAAATACCATTTTTTGTTTTGTTTTCAAGAATTGCTAATATGAAAAAATTAGTGTATGTTAGTTGAAATCTTTTGCATTAATAATGGGGAAATCTTTTGAGTCAAGAATACTTTTTTTTGTTTTTAAAAATTGCTAATATGAAAAAAACAAATAGTGTATGCTAGTTGAAATCTTTTGCATTAATAATGGGGAAATATTTTGAACTATTTATTTTGTTTTCAAGAATTGCTAATATGAGAAATAGTGTATGCTAGTTGAATTTTTCTTTTTTGCATTAATAATGGAAAAATCTTTTAAATTAAAAATCTTTTCTTTTGTTTTCAAGAATTGCTAATATGAAAAAATATTGTACGCAAGTTGCAAAATTTTGCATTAATAATGGGAAATATTTTAAATTAAAAATACTATTTCTTTTTGTTTTTAAGAATTTGCTAATACGAAAAAATAGTGTATGCTAGTTGAAATCTTTTGCATTAATAATGGGGAAATCTTTTGAATTAAAAATACTTTTTTTTGTTTATAAGAATTTGCTAATATGAAAAAATAGTGTATGATAGTTGAAATCTTTTGCATTAATAATGGGAAAATCTTTTGGATTTAAAATACCATTTTTTTTTTCAAGAATTGCTAATATGAAAAAATTAATGTTAGTTGAAATCTTTTGCATTAATAATGGGGAAATCTTTTGAATTAAAAATACTTTTTTTTTGTTTATAAGAATTTGCTAATATGAAAAAATAGTGTATGATAGTTGAAATCTTTTGCATTAATAATGGGAAAATCTTTTGGATTTAAAATACCATTTTTTTTTCAAGAATTGCTAATATGAAAAAATTAATGTTAGTTGAAATCTTTTGCATTAATAATGGGGAAATCTTTTGAGTCAAAAATACTTTTTTTTTTGTTTTTAAAATTGCTAATATAAAAAAAAATATTGTAAGCTAGTTGAAATCTTTTGCATTAATAATGAGGAAATATTTTGAACTAAAAATACTATTTATTTTGTTTTTAAGAATTGCTAATATGGAAAATAGTATGAATTCTAAGAGTATCTTTAAAGTTGGAGGTGAGTCTAAAATAAAATATGTTATCTTAGTACGTCACGTCATTTCAGACCTCTACTTTAAATTACTACATTTTTCCTTAAATGTAAATTAATCCAGACACTCACCTTAGCATCCACCTCAATGCCTCACACTCGCACCCATTTATTTATTTTTGTTTTTTTAATTAAAAGAGTCGTTGGTGGCTTTTGGGTCCATCAAACCCGGTTCGGACGAGTCCGGTGTGACGGAACCATACCACACTTCACACCCTCCTCCAATGCATGCCAAGTACAATTAGCAAGTCTAGAATTTCATATAGGGTTCGGATGCATACATTGAAGAGCTCTAAATAGAAAGAATTATGTTTTTATTGATTTGGTTTTTAACTTGTGAAATATTTATATTTTTTGGTCCTCATTGTTTGCTTAAACATAGGGATGTAAACGAACTGAATGTTCAGTGAACAGTTCGTGAATCGTTTGACGAACATGAACATAAAATTTCGTTCGATTAGTTAAATGAACAAACATGAACATATGTCCCGTTCGTTCAATTGTGTTTGTGAACGTTTTGGTAACATGTCTGTGAACATTTGTTCGTGCTCGTTTGTTTATGAGATTTTTTTTATTCATTTTATCTAAACGTTTTATATTCTTTACACTTTATTTATTTTATCCTAAAGATTAAAAAATGAAGCCCCATTCCCACCGTGTTTATGCTTTGTTCCAATTTCCTTCCTCAATATTCAAGTTTCAGTTGCTCCCTCCGCCATCTACCTTTAGCCTTCGTTGCTTTCGCCGATTTCGTTTGCGTTCGTGAACTGTTTGTGAACACCCTCATTTCCTTATTGAACGAACAAGAACATAAAATCTCGTTCGGTAAGTATTCATGAACCATTCGTGAACACATTTATTTCCTTAATGAACGAACACGAACAAGGCCTTGTTCGTGTTTGTTCGTGTTCGTTCAGTTTGTTTACAGCCCTACATTAAACGTACTATATTTGGTTATGTGAGGAAATGCTAGTTAGTTTTTACTTTATAGAGTTATTTTTAAATGATTAGTACATCCATGTATTTTTAAATACCAATTATAAACATAACCTAACCCCCTCATCCCGTCTTATCGAGTTGGACCAAATGGACTAAAGCCCTTGTGACTGGGCACAATTTTAAATTCCCCATCGTCATCAGAGCCACAATTTCGATGATTACTGTTTCTTCATCTACGATCACAGATACACAAATCGATGTGGGATTTAGCACAAACACGTGTTGCGTGTTTATGTATGTGAATCCAGATGTAGGGTTGCAAGTTGTTTATTTGGCACAACGAGTAAAAGTATATTAGAAATTTCGTAGAAATTAATAGAAAAAAGTAACGTCCGTTACTAAAAAACCTAAATGTCATGTAATTTCCATACCTAAAAACAAAATCCAAAAAAAAACTGGTATGTCACATGAACTATCCTTGTAATTTTATATCTATACTATATTATGTGGAAAGTTTCTTACTTGTGGAACTCAACAAGTTTAGGTATCGACGTCACCTTCATTTAATTGCCCGCTCCCTCAAAGTCACCTCTCCACGATCCATACCACTTGCATAACACCCACCCATATAAAGATTGATGTTAGAAGTTGACAAGATAAAGATATAATTATACATCTTAAAATTTTAACGGCATCCGCAATGGGCTTGGCACACGGATGGAGGCATCCGCAATGGGCTTGGCACATGGATGGAGCCTTCCTCAGCCACGTGACGTCGTAACCCCATCGTTACATACTTCTCTCTCACACACAAAAAAGCCTTCCCCTGTCTGTGACCACATATAACTCTTACCTCTCCCGGTAAATTATGAATTTACATACATGAAATATAATAAAAATTAACATATATTATTTTATTGGTTAGTTTGAAATTTAAATATCAGTCGCTTTATAACTCTTTAAGTCAATTTTTGATATTTGATTTATTATGTATCTGGTTTCTTTTTTTCTTATTAATAAAGACAAATGAATAGTGGGGGGGGGGGTATTTGCACGGACCTCCCATCCGCCGGAGTATTACAACTCTGCAGCTAGCCTAGCCCCATGGCTGCATGACGGTGAATCCCAACCGAGATCGAAGAGCCTGTGTGGTATTGCACCGACCACAGGATTCAAACCCGGGTTTCTTGGGAAGAGATGGGTGAAGCTGGCCAACTGGGCTACCCCAGTTGGTTAGATAAATGAATAGTGTGTTAATGGGTTTAGGCTTTATTTGCTTCCAAGTATTATACACATTACCCAAACGCCTTGTGGTACTTAAATATTGTGTATAAAACGTTTTTTTTAATCAAAAGTTTGAAATTAAAGTTGGAAGTGTGCGCATTGATACATTATTTGTGGGCCAAGTTTGCATACTACCATGTGACATCCAGCTGATTATTTAAAATATACATTTAATTAACTAATTAAATGGGATTTTAATTTGTATTAGCATATTAATGGCTTATTTGATGACGTTTTAGTTAATTTTTAATATGTTTTTTTACAAATATATGTTATATAAGAAAAATAATCCATCAATTAATAAAATTAGGGATGGTGCAACCATATATCTTCTGCACCAAACTTGAAACCTTCGAAGATTGTTGATTGTTGAGAGTCTAAAAAGATCGAGTAATTGACTGTCGAGTGCTAATTTTCAGATGCAAAAGACAATAACTATATTAGGTTTAAAAAAAAAAAATAATTCGATCTTTGTATTCCACGTGTAAACTACTAAACTATTCAAGATGAGACCTAGGAGCGAAATGGGATATCACGAACCATAACCCCTCTTTAAATTGTCAAAACTCGTATCATATTCGAGATTTAAAGTCCTTCAATATCCGATGAGAAGGCTGCCAAAAACAATTTTGATATAATTTATCTTACACATTTTAACTTTCTCTAACACAAACAATTATTGAAACTATTTGTTTTATTATATAAAACATATGTGCATATATAGGTGGCAATCATATTATTAAATTATTGAATAATCATTAAACAATCATATTATAGAAGACTCATGTGTCACCCAATCATTTTTCTCAATCAGTTCAGTCTCGAAGTAAAATTAGGAGGAATCTGAACCATTTATTGACACTAAATGTATTAGTATTACCCTACACATACAAAAGTTTAGTTTCCGACCACTATTTGCTCATTAATATATTATATTTTATGTGTTGTATAATAATGATAGTGTTCATTTCCAGTTTGTAGTTACAACATCATGATGTTTTAGTTACTATATAAATTATAAAGGTACCTAATAGGCTAATACAAATCAATATCCCATTTAATTAGTTATTTGTATATGCTATTTAGTTATTCTATCCGGTTTGTTACTTTTGATACGAAGTCGAGCTTGTTGTTTATTCAGATCTAATGCGTAATTGAGATTGTCGTTTATTCAAGGGAAGTTCTCAAGAAACAAATATTTTGAAATGTTACTTATGAGAGATGAAACACGAAGGAAAGCGTATGATATTATAGATAAATCTCATAAAAAATGAGAAACATAAAGGGAAGCATATGTTATTATAGGTAACTCTCATCGAAATCAATAGCGGTTAGAAGAATCGCTTTAGATAACTGTGATACCTATCACATAGGAGATGGAACGAATTCTTTTACATGAAGCTTGCAAAGTGCAAACCATGATATTACATCCAAAGAAATGTTGGAAATGTGTAACTGATTTAAGATATTATGCATGAGAAAACATGCTTTCCTGATTACAGGTGAAAGTCGATAGTAATAATCTATTGGGATACTCCAATCTTTGGAGTTTCCTATACAAAAAAAAACAAATGTGCCACTACTCACTACAGATTTTTCTGAAAATATTACTAAAGGGGTATAGTCCCAAATCCTGCGCCGACCATACTCCAACCAGACTAATTTGGTAACTTTCCCAACCTCGCGCCGGCTACACGGGATTTCCCCAATGGTCGCGCGGAGGACAGAAGCGCATGTAATCCTAGGACAAGTACTAAAGGTACACGTGGCAGAACGATGGACCAATGAGCGACCAACAGGCTGTATCAGATCATGCTCCACGATTAACAATCGTACAGGAGACAAAAAGGTACACAAGGACGCATATGTGGCACCAATCAGCATGCGCCGACATCTGCTCCACAATCTCCACTTAGTCGCTGATGACAAACGAGACAACAAGGACAACGGTCAGGCCACGTGGATCCATTCAGTGTGCGCCAACTTCCCTTTCGCCCAGAAGCACCAACGGTCGTGACAAAGGGGACAAAACGGATATTCCTTGTTGTCGACTACAGGCCCAAGGTCCATCAGTCCATCTCCTTCCACACCACTCCGGCTATAAATAGTGACCTTCACCTCCAGGTTTAAGGATTGGACTTCCTTGCTTTCTCACTCTTAATCACATACTTATATCCTCAAAGCATATACTTGTTCTCACGTCAGAAGGTAGTTACAAGGAGAACCCCCCCTATTCCCCTCCTCGTAACGAGCTTAATGATTTGTTTAGTGTTTTGCAGGATCATTACATCATAGCTTGGACGAGACAAAGAAGATTAACCTTATTTGTTGAGTCACAAACCACAAACTAATCACCAGATTAGTTTGGTGTTTCTTCAATTACTGAGGTTGGGTAAAAGTTTTTCTTAACAACAATATTTACTCCTAATTACCACCTAATCAGCCGACTACATAAGCTACTTCTCAAAGAATGTATAAGCTCATCAACACATAACTAGGTTTTGTACAAGTTGTCATTTCACTTGGTGTATTTACCAAGTAAATCCATAAGATATCTTGTAAGAATGACTAAGTTGACGAACACATGATCTACTTTGTGTAACAAAAAAAAATTATAATTATAAGTGTCAAGTTATTTTACAAAGACTTCTAATTGTAAGAAGTGTAAGAAGGATTTATAGAGTGACAAGTGTCCAATAAGCTAAAACTAAACCCACTACATCACCACCAAAAACCTAAACACCCACCCCCACCCCACCCCACCCAAAAACTTAAACCCCCCACCCCCCGCCAAAAAAAAAAAAAAAAAAAAACTATACCTCACCAAAAAACCCCCAAAAAACCTAACCCCCCACCCCCCCCCCAAAAAAAAAAAAAAAAAAAAAAAAAAACCTAACACCCCCCCCCCCCCCAAAAAAAAAAAACCTAAAAAAAAAAACTAAACACCCACCCCCACCCCTACCCCCACCCAAAAACCTAAACCCCCACCCACCCCCACCCCCTTGGCAACAAAAAAAAAAAAAAAAAAATTTTTTTTTTTTTTTGGTGGGTGATGTGGGGGGTGGGGGGGTTTAGGTTTTTGGTGGTGCTGGATGTTTAAGGTTTTTTTTTTTTTAGTGGAGTTTTTTTTGTGTAGTGGGTTTTTTTAGGTTATTGGACACTTGTCACTTTATAAATCATTCTTACACTTCTTACAATTAGGATCCTTTGTATTTGATCCTAATCCACAATTATAATTCCCAATTTATGTCATCAAATCTATGCAAAACATGATTCCACTTAACATGCATCATTAAAATGTCTTGATGCATCACTAGTATGTTTAGATTAAAAAAACATGACATATTTTAAAATCAGTATATATTATGTTTAAAATCAAAATCCTTTTAGAAATTATGTTATGTATTTAATACATAAAGTGATAAAACTAATGTAGCAAGTTTTATTATTTGTTTTTGAAAGGTACATAGTTGAACAACACATTGCATAGTTAATTGTGGAATATAAAATTCAGAAAATTCCTTTACGTATGAATTGCATACGTGATAAGGAACATACGTGAGACTAAAGTTTCATGTAACGTGGCATTGACTAAATATAAGTCAATTCTCTAAATATAAAAAGTCAACGCACTACTACTTTTTCCTGTTGAAGAAATTGACCGTAATCAAACAAACGTAATGGGTTAAGCTTTAAAGTTAACGTACGTTGTTAAAATAAGATAATAACACATTTCTTTTAATAAAGTAATAAACTATCTAATTTATTTAAGTTTAATAGCCGGGTTGAACGGAAACATTTAAGTAAATAGGGACCAGATTAGTTATTTTTCGCTTTTCAAGAAAACCCGATGTCGTCGTATGACGACGGAGGAGCAAAGAGGAGGGTGGTTATGACTGTTGTCATAGGTTAGCAGTGTCGTTGGCTCTTTTCATTTTCAAGCCCACACAAGAACTTGTAAAAAAAGATTAGGTTTCTAATTATAGACTATTGAAAATCATATATGGTCTTGCATGATTAGGACCTTAAGGTAGCAAGTGTTGGTGATATTAGTATTATCAAGTTATCTTACGTGATTAGAATTCACTTAACACCAACGGTGGTTCTGAATAGGGTTGTTACGTGTTAGAAAGGGTGGACGCTTGTTAGAGAATAATATGATTTCCGAGCTTGGCGAATAAGGGTCACGGTGCAGTTACGCCCCAAGCGGGCTTCTTGCCAAACACGCACTAATTCATGAAACATGGGGTTGTTACATCAAATAAGTGTGATGGTTCGCACTTAACAATTGGCGTTGGCCTATCTCTTGGCGTTGTTTGGCGTTGGCCTATCTCTTGGTGAGCTTAGAGACACTTAACAAAGACACAAAGAAACCCGTTCTTCAATTATTTATGAATTATTTGATTGTGATTCGAGTAACAATTGGCAAATAACCTATAGTGCGAGCGTAAGGCATGATATACGGTGCCAACCAATGTGTCACTTTATTAAAAAAATATATTACATGGCTAACTCACACACCCTTTAAACCTACTCATAATTCTACAATAGCGTCCATTTCAGCACTAAAATTACAAGATTCAAAAGTATTATCTATTGGCAAATAACTTATAGTGCGAGCATAAATATGCGATGCCAATCAATGTGCCATTAAAATATAAATTTGAACGGCTAACTCACACATTTTTAAACCTACTCCTAATTTTATACCAGTGTCCCCTAATCTCTGGCATCAGAAAACTACATTGATAAACCAGTTCTTGATTACCACTGCTTCTGTTTGTGATCATCAGTAACAAATAGTACAACAAAAACTTTTTCGCCCCCGAAAAATGGAGGTGCGGGGAATCGAACCCCGTGCCTCTCGCATGCGAAGCGAGCGCTCTACCATATGAGCTACACCCCCGGATGACTTTTTTCTCTCGTTCATATCTTATATTCATTTTCACTCATACTCTTTATTATGCCCAAAATAAAGTCATTAGAGGCTGCTATCAAACCTGAACACGATGAACAAACCCGTCTCATTCTATCCTAACTTTGAGTTTCATCGTGTAAACAGTGTTATAAAACAATGTTTAAAAATACATTTTGACGCGTCTTTACTTTTAAGTTAAAAGATTTAAAATTTACTTACCGACCTACTAGATATCCAATCGGGTCAAATAACCAAAATGGAGTGAGTACATCTACACATTAAACTTTTAAGTTTCTATCATCATGATTCATTTCACGTGACAATATGCCATGCAACTTGTTGTTACCTGTTAAAAGAGCTTATGTGCATGGCTCCTTATCCGTCCGTACACACCAGGTATATATGAAGGCGGTGACGAGGAAGATCTGAGAGGGAGTAGAGATGACAATGACACGAGTATTTATGTTTTGGATAATCCGGTTGGGTAAAATTCCATACCCATCCCATAGTCCCAAATATTTTATACTAGTACCATATCCGAATACACATTCCAAATGTTTTGCTGCGGGTTTTTTAGGTTTCCCGTATGGTTCAGGTTCGGCTGCCAAGCCTAAGCTATCAAGATGCCACAAGACCATGTTCCACTTCAATCGGAAAGGCCAACGATTTTGGAGTGTAGGTGAAGAGGGTATTAAATGACTAGCCAATGCATGATGAAAACCGGAAAGGCAAATTTGGGGAAAAATTGGGGACTTATTGACGATTGCAAAAATGGTAAGAACGAATTCGTTAGGCACGAGTAACAATGAGGATTTGAGACCATGATTAAGAATGAGATGAAATGAGGGTAAAAAAGGTTATGAGGATACAACCTAGAGCGCAAGTACTCTCAACTTCTCAAATCTCAAAGCTGTGCTGTGTCCAGAAGAAACAAGCACCAGAAAGTAGCAACACTTGGGTGGTGTTGATGGTTTTCGGAGATTATCTGCATATGCCTTTTCTTATCTGAAACACAAACGATCGCAGAAACCGAAGTGAATCCAATGTTGGTTAAATTGTTAAAATGGTGAAACAAAAGCTCAACAGATTACTGTCAGAAGTTTACTAAAATTAACCAAAACAAAACACGTTTTATAGCAGGACTCATATATGAACATAGCTATCAATTCAATAGAAACCAACAGAAAACTTAACTAGCAACTGCCCTTCGATTACAAGAAAAAACAACGATAAAAACAAAACCCAGAACACACAACTTTTTGCACAGATACGAGAAAAGTTACTCCATAAGCAAGTAGATCATCAATCAGTTGTTATATCTGGCCCATGGGGGTCGGGGCCTTTGCTGCCCTGCTCCACTTCTTCCACTGTTGTTCCGATTCTGATTTTGATTCTGCTGCTGCTGCATCCTTTGCTCTTTCATGTTCGCAAATAATGAATCCAGCGTCTGAGGCTTTTGCTTTGACGCCACTTTCACTTGTTTCTGCATAAATTACAAAGCACCCATCACCGTCATCATCGTGTACACATTCTTCTGTTTGCATTTTTTTAAACTTTTTAACTGTATAAAAGTGGTTACCTTGACAGCAAAGCCACCGTTGCTGTTATTCTTAGCTGGTCGGGCCACACCCCTGCAAAAAAATTAAAAGTTATGGGAAAAAGTAAACGAGAGACTACCTTGCCAAAAAACTTTGCAGCTACCGTCAATCAAAATCGCCAACCAGTGGGTCCCACAGACCATGGAAAGAACCAAAGCATTGTACTTACCATTAATCGACTTAATGAAATTGCTAATTGAAAACAAACCAAAAACGAACAAAGCGGAGCAGATAATTGGACGTTCAAAACTGCAGCCAGAGCAGATAACAGGTTCACCCCCAAATACTAAAACCAAGTTGCAATCAAGACACTAGATACTTTGTGATCTTCATGGTAGCCATGTCTTGTATTCAAATGAATGATCTCCTAAACAACTCCTAAAACTTTGTTTATTGAGTATGTAACGCTAGCACCAGATAACGATTTTCCCAAATGACGCATGTTAATACTAAAAACCAAGTTGCAATCATGATACAAGAAGCCAGAAACTTTATGATCTCCATGGTGCCCATGCCTTGTTCAATTGAATGAGCTTCTAAAACTTAAGCATATAACACCAGCACCAGATAGTGATTATCGCTTTTTCCCAAATGATATTTTGCTTAACACATGCTAATACAAGTATACAACTATTAAGCTTCCTTTAACCTTCACAAGATCAGATGTAATCCAACTATGGTCCTTCAGAAGAGTGCACATGCTTAATGACAGCCATGAATGACTTCATTTTAGTTCTAGAAACCATATCAAAGTGAGCTTCAAATACTTTCTAATGTCAATGATGACAATAATTGAGAACTCCTAAGAGGAAGTTGGGATTATTTATTTATTTATTTTTTTGAACGGCCAACGAATCCTCCAAATGGGCTACTGGTAAAATTCACTACATCGGGATACACTTGCCTCCGAACCAGGGAAAGCCCTCACCTAAGGCCGAAGCCCGAGAACACTCGCCCGAAGGCACGACAGTGCAGTGAGGTAAAACCCGCTCAGTTCAAGAATCGAACTACAAACTATGTTTTGTTTACTACAAACTCTAAACAAAACACGATGTTTGCATGATATGGTTATGATGTGTTCTACAAGCATGTGGCAAAAAGATGCTTCAAAAGAACTTCTCCGAAGATATGCATAAGTCAAACTTAACATGAATAATCCAAAAATGGCCAATAATCACACACAAGGTTTAAGCGTCTTGGAGGCCACCGATAATAAACATGCTCCGCTGATTTTCCCAAAAACAGTGTTTTAAGTATGTGATGTTTTGTAATCCATACAAACCAATGCAAGTTAACCAATCAAAGACAAAGTGCCTTGTGCAAATCCACTCCCAACCGCACATTATAATATTTAAACTAAACACGTGCAAGTTCTTTAGGAGTGCCGGGGCTTAATGGTTTTAATCAATCAAAACTTCCTTTGGACCCAAACCAGAATTCAGAAAAGACACAAGCTTTTTCAGAGATGATTGTTTCATGCATATAACTGATAAGCATATCTAAGTCATTGATTTGGTAAAAAGCCCACAATTTACCTGCATTAATTCACATACAAAATGCATCACTCATCAGAGAGCTGTATAAAGAAAAAGATGTACCAAACTTGCATTAAAAAAAACACATGACACAAAAGCAAAACTTACCTTGGTCTATATGAAGTCGCTGCCTGGTTCCCATTAAAGTTCCTGTTGCGAATAGGAGCAACTGCAGCCTTTCTAGCAGCCTCAGCTGCCAAAGGGAATTGGTTACCCTGGAAGTTGGATCTCCTTTGAGCAAGAACACCCTGGTATCACAAAAAGTAGCGTCAAATATCATGCAAAATATTAAAACAATGCGTGCGTGTAAACCATGGCTATCTTATGTTAAATATATCAGCTGTTATGCCATGCACCAGACCTGTCTAAGGGAAGACCTCGAGTCCATGAAGCGACGCAACCTCATAGATTTATCTTGAACAACATTGTTTGAAAATTTCTGATTTTTGTTCTGCGTATCATCAAATAGAAATTTAATTAAGATCAGAAAACTATTATAAATAACACACATAAGCACATCAAAGAGAGGGTCTCTTACAGGAATCCTTTGCTTCTTGCCTTTATTAGCACCGGTTCCATTCTTAGACATCTTGATAATATCATCTGACAAACAGATTTATAAGTTTTAGGTCAAATAAATAATCTGACAGGAATGAAATATATAATCAATTGAAACAGAAGTGTTGTTTATACCTAATGACATGTCCATTTTCTTCTCAGTCATTGCAATTGCGGCAGTTGTAAGTGGTTTTGGTGCCATCTATAAAAATTTCCACACGACACATAAGCTTAAAAAACAAAGATACACACATTATACACATATGTATTTTATGAACCCCATAACGTAACAAACAATCAAAGATTCAAGCATAGATTTGTAACATCTCCCAACCAATTACCAAATACCACAAAGATTAGCCTACAGTCAAAGCCAAAACAAACTAAGAACCTTGGTTTTAAAATGCGCGCATAATGTGTGATGCGCCTGATGCACTAATGAGAGCGCATCGCAACAGCTGATGCGATGCGTTTACGTGATGCGAGAATATTGCGTTCGCATAATGCGCTCTGATGCACGCAACATTGTTTCTTATGCTTTTTTTCCAGATTTTATGAAATGTGTTCGGTTTTTTCCATAATTAACATCTTAGTATGCTTGATTTGAACCAAAAAACACAACTCTTATCTTCTAATTCCGTCAGTTGTTTTACTTTAAGCATGTTTTTATAAGTTTTTATGTATAAATAATTTTTAACTATTTTTTTAAAAAGAACGCATCACATATGTGATGCGCTCGCATCGCGCATCATGCATCAGATTTTTGGACTAAACGCATCGGAGCGCATCACGCAATTTAAAACCAAGCTGAGAACCCTAATTTCATCCAACAAATAACAGAAGTTCAATCAATTTCAAACGATTAAAGATTCAACATCTCCAAACCGATTACCGAAAACCACAAGGTTAACCTACAGTCAAGCCAAAACAGCTTAAAACCCCTAATTTCACACAATTAAAGATTCAATCACAAATTTATAACATCTCCCCAGCCAATTACTGAAACCCACGTGATTAACCTACGGTCAAGAGAAAACAAACTAATAACCCTAATTTCATCCAACAAATAATCAAAGCTCGATCAATTTCACACAATTAAAGATTCAATTATATATTTGTAACATCTCCCCAATAGATTAATGTTAACCACATAATTAACCTAGAGTCAAGCCAAAACAATTGAAAAACTCTAATTTCATCAAACAAATCATCAAAGTTCAATCAACTTCACCATACAGAAAATAATTATTGACAAATTCACCGTACAAACTCGTTAAAACTGTTAAACACGCCAAACATATTCATTTAACCGTATATGATCCATACAAACCCTAATTTCATTAAACAAATCATCAAAGTACAATCAATTTTACCATAAAAACTAATCATTGATAAATACGCCGTACAAACCCGTTAATTGTAAAACACAACAAATATATTCATTCTAACCACATATGATCCATACAAACGCATAAAAAACGGAATGATATCACAAACACGAAAGTTGTACGGCTGATTACCTGATTCGACGGAGGAATACGACGGAGACGCGTGTGATTGAAGGTTAGGGTTCCGATTAACGACAAGTTTGGAAACGGAGAGCTGAAGATGGAATATTATTAGGGTTTTTGAGAAGATGCCTTAAAAAACCAAGGGATTTATCTTAATATTATAGTAGAACGATTGACGGACGTCAAATTCGATTAAACTAACATTAACTTTCAAGTCCGCGTGGAGGCCAAGTTTCGATTAGCTGTTATCCCGCGATATGAAGGTAGGTCAAGGTGTGTTTTTCGGGTTTGGTTATCAGGCCGGGTTGTTCCGATTTTAAGTTTGGAAAGTATGACCTCACCTAATAACTAACACATTTAAAGTTTGGGTTGGTTAGATATGGGTTAGTTAGGCTGGAGGGTGTGGGGCGCCACCCTTCGCCACTTGGCCGTCTATAACGCCCTCCTCCAAATTCGACCACATCCCTGGCGCCATAGCCGGGGCGCCATTGATGCTCCGCCACCGCTATGGCGAGCGGCAACGCACAGGGACCGAGACAAATTGAATGTTTTGGACCGTTGAAACGGTCAAAAATTTAAAAAAAAAATACTTTTTATTTTATTTATAAAATCACACTATAAATATCAACTTCTACCTCTTTTTAAATCATTCCTTTCACTCTCTACCTCCATTTTTCTACAACTCTCTTCATTTTTTTAAAAACTTCCAACAATGTTTCCTAACAACCCAAACAACCCATGGGATCCGACCAATCCGTATTGGCAAACTTTGCAAAACAACGAGCAAGAGGACAGCTATCGCCGAGACCCGCGTACGGGGGAGGTTGGATACTATCCAATGCCACCAACTTCTCCTCATCCCACCACTCAACCGATGCCTCCTCCATATTTCCGGTATTATTCTCAACCCCCTTTTTTTTCCGCCAAACATGCCACCACCAAACATACCCGCCCAAGACACAAGCGAACCGGAATTTGTTCCCGAAACCCAAGTCGAATCCTCTTCTATCAAAAAAGAAGCCATAAAAAGAAGGATGAGACCGAAAAACGTGCGACAAAGAAGGTAGAATTTTGGTCGCCTAAGGAAGAGTTCGAGTTGGCAAAAGCTCCGTAAGTGGAAACCCGAACCCCTGAAACCCTAACGTACATGAGAAATCAAGAAATCAAGAATTTAGAGTTTCAGGCGGGCCGCGTAAAGGTTAAGCATAACCTTACGCGGGTCGCGTCAACTTAAATTATTCCGGATGAGCATAAAGGCTTCATGCGGGCCGCGTAAAGAATAGACGGAAGGTCACGCGGGCCGCGACAGCTTGTGGGTATCCGGATATGCATGAAGGCCACGTGTCGTCACACGTGTCGCAACCACCGGTGACTCATCAACCTCCGATCTGATCCACACATCCACGCGGGCCGCGTAAGGTTTGGCCGAAGGTTCACGCGGGCCGCGAGCCGCCCTGTTTCCGGCCTATATATAGCAGCCGATAGTTTCATTTCATTTCGCTCACTTCTTTTCTTTCTATTAGCTTCTATTATAGTAAAATAGTAGCTCGGGATTATACCTTCTAAATCCCGAAACTCTGCCCGTTATTAGGGTAATAACTCTAATCACTGGTACGATACTTTATCCGATCGATTGAAACTATCCGATGGATGTTTAAGTGCTGCTCAAACTCGGGTTATACTTTGTCATTCGTCGTGAATTCGATGAATGTTTAAGTATCGCACTTTGTCATTCATTGTGAGGGTTTCTATCTCGTGATTGTCGTTAAAGTTGAATTGAGTTAATACACTAATACGAGTTCCATTGTATCTAGAAACTAGAACTCGTAAGCAAGGAATTGCTAGAATACTTAATAGCTAAGTAAACATAATAGTTAAATAAACTTAGCAGTTAAGATAGCTGAGTAGATTAATTAATCTGTTAATTAAGTTAAGTATGAGTAATTAATCAGTTAATCAATATTAAATTAAGTTAATCAAGATTGATTAAGTTAATCAAAATTAATTAAGCTAAGCAAGATTAATTAAACAGCTAAGTAAGTTAATTAGTTAAATGGTTAAATGGATAATTTACTTAATAGTTACGGAAACTTAATAGTTAAGGAAACTTCCTATTTAAGGAATGAATCTACCTTACCTATAAATAGGAAGCTTAGGATTTATTTTCCTTTTTTCATTTTTTCTATTTTTCTCTCTATACGTTGGTGTTCTAACCAATAATCACCAAAGCGATGTTCTGTCCGATCGATTCATGAACCATCTAACGAATGCCAAAGTGTTATACTTTGTGAATTTCGGTAAACGGAATTCAAAGTGCTATACTTTGTGAGTTCAATAAATGGATACCGAAGTACTGTCTGAATAAGACTATACTTTGTGAAATTCGTTAAGGTTCGAATCTCGTGACTACCGTTAGGTTTGATTTGGGTTTTACACAAATACGTATTCCATTCTGTTAAACTATATGTTTAACCATCCGAATACTCCCAAATATACGCTTACAATCAAAATGGATGCTTAATCATCAGAAGTTCCAAAATAATAAAGTATATGCTTAATTATCAGAAGGAGTAGAATCAAGAAGCTTGTTAAATCAATACTGCATGCTTATACTGTGAGTCATTCTCTTTTTACCAACTGTTTTACAATACTCCAAATTATTTTCCAAAGTTATAATTACAGGGATTAAGTTTATGTAATCACCAAATTACAGTCGGTATGTGGGGTATTGTGCACATTACTATTTTTATCACTTTAGGTGGGCGAGCCTAAAATTTGTGATACTCGTCACTATTGGGGCGACGGGACCCAATAGTGGTATGACCACAGTCACAGATACGGTCGAGTGACAAATACCTATTCTTGATAATTGGTTGATAAAAACATTGTAATCTCCCTTAATACTGTAAATTATAACAACGTGTCATTTTATTTAAAATGAATGAACTCACTCAGTATTTCCCGCTGACAAAACCTTTTTAAAACGCGTTTCAGGTAATTACAGTAGATTGGAGTAAGGATTGGATCCGGCACTGAAGGCCTTCAAGAAGTGGCTTATTTTATTAATTAAATCAACTTAAGAAATATTGTTCTCGGGTTTATCCCGTATTAAAAGCTACCTTTGTAAAACATGGAATTTATTCCATCTATTTAAATAAAATCCGGTGTTTCTAAACTCTGATATTTTTCCTAACTCACGGTCCTGATGAAATTTCCGCTGCAATGTTTTCAAAAATAAACCACCGGTACCACTGGCTGCTCACGGCACCCGGTTCCGTCCAGGATGGGGTCGGGGGTCGTGACACACGCGTCCGTGACTCATCCCATCATCCCATGCGTCTGTGACTCATCCCATGCTTTGCCGACTCATCCTTTGCGTCCGTGACTCATCCAATGCGTCCGTGACTCATCCCATGCATCCGCGACTCATCCCATGCATCCCATTTTTGTACTTGCTGCTTCATCCATGCACGCATCCATTTAAAAGAATTAAGCGGCATAAGAGGGGTGATGCCCCATTCCACCGACACATGAGCTGGCCATTTTGGTAAGTCAAACATTTTCTTGGCCATTTTCGTAAATTCCTCTTATTTTAATATATGAAACTATATTTATTAAAAATAAAACACTTAAATTACATTAAAAAATTTAAAAAACAAGTTATAATCCACGACATCACTCGACGTTAGCATCAAATAAAAGGGAAAAAAGAAACAAAAATCCATATCCCCACGGTTACCTATGAAATGGATGAAAAAACCCTTAAATTTAATGAAAAATGAACGTTGAATGACCTGATTGGAACACTTTTGAAACTTGAGTTGCCTAAATGGAACACTTTTAAAACTTGGTTACTATTCTACAAACTTTTTATGTATTTACTAAAATCAAAACCAACATAAACGTATTAGACGATATATAGAATATTTTGTATTTATTGTGAATATTGTGTTAAATATAGAATTATCACATTAATGTAATCTATATATACTATTGAGATATGGAATAACAGAGACGAGGATTTTCCCTACTTTCATGGTATCAAGAGACCGCCCTTCTCTCTAAAATATCGATCCTCTTTCTGCCGCCCACCCTTCTGCCATCGTCTGCAACCACTTTGCAGCCATCCTCCCACATCTATTTCATCTCTTCCTCACTATACTTGTTCAATGGATCCCAAAAATCACCCCGCTATTACCGTCACCAACATCAAAGCCCATATCCCGGTAACCCTCGAACTGGAGACGAGTCAATATGCTACTTGGGCAAAGTTATTCAAGATCCATTGCTGTGTTTATCAGGTCGTTGATCACCTATCTCCTCGCAAAGAGACCGATAAAGATAAAGAAAAGGATTCAGCCGGATCTACATCGGATGACAACTGGGATCGTCTCGATGCCATAGTCCTTCAGTGGATCTATGGCACCATCTCTAGTGACCTCCTGAGCACCATCATACGTCCCGATTCCACAGCGGCTTATGCATGGACGGCTATTAAAAGTATATTCCATGACAATTAAACCACACGAGCAGTTTATCTGGAACGCAAGTTTGCCAACGTTCGTCTCGACTCTTTCCCCAACATGCCATCTTATTGTCAAGAGGTAAAAGTTCTTTCCGATCAACTTGCAAATGTCGGGTCACCTGTCACCGAACAAAAACTTGTTATTCAATTGCTATCGGGTCTCACCGAAGCCTATGGAGGCATCGCTTCCATCATCCAAAATACCAAACCTTTGCCGACTTTCTACGAAGTTAGGTCTCAATTGTGTCTCGAAGAAACTACCAAAGCTAATCGAGTTTCTACTGATGCGGCATTTCACACTTCCCATCCACCAAACTACCCTCAATCATCAGGTGCTCATCCACCCTCTCAACCTAACAACCGCGGTGGACGAACCCGTGGACGTGGCCGCGGCCGCGGCCGTGGACGCGGTTCCTCCTACTCCACTAATCAGACTCAATCACAAAACTACATTCCTAAAAACAATTACCTCAACACCCAACCCGCTCCACACTGGCCACATACCCAGCCGCAATGGCCCAATACCCACAACAGCCCATCCCCTACCTGGCCCACATCCTACAACCACTCCACCCATTCACCAGGCCCAAACAGCCCATACCCTACCTGGCCCGCCCCACCCTGTCCGTATCCCACCGCCCCAGCGCCATCCCCACGACCCACTTATAATGGCCCACCTTCATACCCCAGCCCGCATCAAGGTTTACTAGGCCCACGTCCGCAACAGTCACAAGTCTACGCCGCTTCTGAGCACACATACACTCCGACTGAATTGGATCAAGCTTTTAATGCAATGTCTCTGCATCCACCCGATCAAACCTGGTACATGGATACCGGTGCAACATGTACTATGACGAACAACTCTAACAATCTTACTTCTTGTTTTAATAAAGTGTATACACGAAACATTACAGTTGGAGATGGCACTTCAATTCCAGTCCATGCGGTTGGGAATCATACTTTACCACCACCCTTTCCAAATTTTCAATTAAATAATATCTTGTTTGCACCTAATCTTGTTAAAAACTTAATTTCGGTCCGTCGGTTCACCACCGACAATCATGTTTCTATAGAATTTGATCCTTTTGGTTTTGTTGTGAAGGATCTCCGAACCCGGTCACCGCTTCTCGGATGTAACAGTACCGGTGATCTTTACCCGCTCCATTTCTCCTCAAGCAACCAAGCTCAAGTCTCTCCCGCCTCCACTTTTTTGGCCGTGTCTAAAGATACTTGGCATCAACGTCTTGGACACCCCGGCAATAATATTTTTAGTTTTTTGAAACCTTGTTTACCATCTTTATCTAATAATGTTAAGACTTTATCTATTTGCCAATCTTGTGTATTTGGAAAACAGACAAAACTTCCATTTCATGATTCGAATACTTATACTTCTTTACCTTTTGATATCGTACACAGTGATTTGTGGACGTCTCCAGTTTTATCCTCGAATGGTTGTCGATATTACCTTTTATTTTTAGATGATAAAACTAATTTCTTATGGACCTATGCTATTGCCCACAGGTCACAGGTGTACACAAAATTCTAGAATTCCACAAACTTATTACAACTCAATTTAATACCTCTATTAAATCTTTTCAATGTGACAATGGTGGTGAATATAACAATAGTTCGTTTCACCAATTTTGCAAAACCAATGGCATGATTTTTTGTTTTTCGTGCCCATATACCTCCTCTCAAAATGGAAAAGCGGAACGCAAAATCCGCTCCATTAATAACATCATGCGAACCATTTTGTCCCATTCCTCCGTACCTAAGACGTTTTGGCATCATGCACTCGAACACGCCACATACCTTATCAATATCTTACCAACCAAAGTTCTCCAAAACTCAACACCTACACTTCACCTATATAATCGGGTACCGACATACGACCATTTACGTGTGTTCGGGTGTCTTTGTTACCCTCTCCTCCCTTCCTCTACCATTCATAAACTAGCCGACCGTTCAGTCCCTTGTGTTTTTCTAGGATACCCTTTTAATCATCGTGGTTATAAATGTTATAATTTAACAACCAATAAAATCCAAATATCTCGAGATGTTCTGTTTGATGAACATGTTTTCCCTTTTAAAACCCATCATTCTACACCTCCCACCTATGACTTTCTAACAAACAGCTTTCATCCTTTCTTTTGGGATTCTATTTCCACAGCTAACTCCCAACATAAGCCCACCCCATCTTCACCTGTCCCTACGACGCATGAACCCATGCATACTCCACCATCTTCACCTACCTTACCCCCACAACATTCCCCATCCACACAATCTACATCCCAACCCGTCACATCCACCTCGCCTACCCAAACTCACCAACCAATTCCGACACCACCCCCTCTCCTGTGACACTCTAGGTTTTTCCGAACGAACACCTTGTAATATTTTTGTGTATATATATGTTATTAAATGAAAACGTGATCTTTTTGCATGATATGTGTTGTGTATGTATTTTATATATAAGTATACGCGTATAAACTAGTGAGTCGAGACCATGACTCGCAACCACTCGGTTGCGAGTGGGCCACTCGGTCTCGAGTGGGCCTCTTGGGCCGTAACCGGTTTGGGCCGAAACCCCTTAGCTTATTTTTGATACTTGGTATAAATCTCCAACCTTTCCCCACTTACCTCATTTTTGTTGCACAAACATACCCACACTTCTTCTAGTCTCTCTCTCACTAGAAAACCCTCCACAACACCACTTTCTCTTCCAACTTTCGGTTCAAGCTTGGAGTCGGATCTCACAAAGGATCTCGGTCAAGAAACTCGGTCAAGATCATCACCACAAGTCGGACATTTCATTCTCTCATTTTCTTCCTTCATTTCGGCACTTTCTTCACAACCGGTTAGTATTATTATTATGTGCATAGGATTTATGGTTGTTGAATGAACTGGAAAATGCTTGGTTAGTAGTGTTATGCATGATTTTAGGATGATTTGTGAAGTTTGACTATATGTGTAAACCCTTATGTATGAAAGCTTGATAACATGTTTATAATGGCTAAAGAATAGTGGTTTAAGAATGATTAGGGCCAACCGAGTTATGTTTAAAATCACAAAATGTATGTTTTCTTGTTCTTACATGTTGATCTTGTTAAAATATGTGATTTTGGCTCTTAAAAATGCATGATTATGTTAAGATGGAAAACCCTAGAATGATGAACTTGTTATGAACTTGTTATGAACTTGTTGAATGATAGTTGAAGATGTGAAAACCCTTATGATTTGATCCATTTTTACTAATAGACAGATTAGGAAAACTTGTTTCTTAAATCTCATTGGTTGTTTCCTGATTTGGGGCCTGATGCTTAGTACCATTGGGCTGACTAAGTCTGAATCTACACGTGAACATGAAAAGGACAGCATTACAACTCGCAACCACACAGTTGCGACTCGCAACCACAGCGTGATAACTCGAAACCACAGCGGTTGCGACTCGAGACCACAGCATGACAACTCGAGACTACGACGGTTGCGACTCGCAACCACAGCATGACAACTCGAGACCTCACGATTGCGACTCGCAACCACAGCATGACAAGCCGAGACCTCTTGGTTGCGACTCGAGACCACCTTGTTGCGACTGGGCTGTTCACTTTGGTTATTGGGCCATAATGTGTTTAACTTGGGCTACCTGTTGACTGGACTATGTGTTGCTGTTTGACTGTGTAAATGTTAGGGCCGGCCCAATAACCCACTGTTTACTTATATGCATGATACGTGGTAGTTATGTGTAAGTTTTTACGTGAATGCTTGCATACCAAACCTGACCTATACCGGTAACCATGTTAGGACGTGGTGACCAACGTGTTTGACAAGTAACCTAATCTGCCGAGCAACCCAAGGTGAGTTCACACACTAAAAGCATGCGTCCCGCGGAGGGACACGAACAAACTACCTACTTTGGGAAAAACACTTTTGACCCATTACTCCGGGGGAAATCAGAATGGGTAATTACTATCTCCGGGGGAGATACGTTTGGATACTATTTATAAATCACAACTAGCCATGCTAAACGAAACTCTATCACTTTAAGTCCCTGCTTACAGTACCGATTAATCGCCGGGGGCGAACGGGTTATTAGTTGATAGCGCTATTAGGTTTGACAACCTCACACCGTGACCGGGGGAGATCGGGCGTGAACTAGTAGACCTTGCAACATGGTCAATGACGATAGACATTGACTCGGGGCACGATAACATTCCGTCAACAGTTTCGGTATCTACAGTTTAGTGAGCTTACAGATGGGGTAGCTCCCCACAACGTGATTATAAATGCTTTATCTAAACAACTTAAGTTTTTGGTAAACTAAAACTGGACAACTAGTGAACTCACTCAGCATTATTGTTGACCCCTTACTGCATGCTTTGCAGGTAACCAGTGACTCAGGAGCTGCTGCTTGGGGATGTGTAGTGTTCGTCAAAACCCGTGTGTTGGGTTTAACTATCTTGAACTAAGAACTAACTTTAAAACTACTTTGGTTTATGCTTCCGCTGTTTTGTTAAACTAATCATCGAACTTAAACTATGATGTTGCTCACTACTTTGGATAGTAAATAATTCTAATATTAAATCAATGCTCCGTATGATTAGTGGTTGGATCCTGGTCAGTCACGCCTCCAAGCGGTGGTGTTCCGCGTGTGGATTCTGGGGGTGTGACATCTCCCACCCACACCTCACGCTCCATCTCGCACAATCAAAACTCGTTCCATGTCCGGCATATTCAAACCCAAAACCACATTTAACCTTTACGCTTCCTTGCCTATTTCACCTCTACCTAAAACACCCGCCCAAGCCCTCTCTAACCCGGACTGGAAACGTGCCATGGACGACGAGTTTCGAGCACTTATAGAAAACAAGACGTGGGATTTGGTACCTAAACAGACGGGCATGAATATTGTTTGGAGTATGTGGATTTTTCGACACAAAAAGCGTGCCGACGGTACGCTAGAACGATACAAAGCTCGCCTCATGTGTGATGGGCGTTCTCAACAAGTAGGTGTTGATTGTGGAGAAACGTTCAGTCCGGTAGTCAAACCGGCAACTATACGAACGGTTTTAAGCATAGCTATCTCTAAGTCATGGCCAATTCACCAACTTGATGTTAAAAATGCATTTCTTCATGGAAATCTTGGCGAAACCGTGTATATGCATCAACCTATGGGGTTTCGAGATTCATGTTATCCGAATCATGTATGTTTATTGAAAAAGTCTCTGTACGGCCTTAAACAAGCGCCAAAAGCGTGGTACCAACGGTTCGCCGATTTTTTTTCGACTATTGTCTTTCGTCACAGTCAATGCGATCGCTCCTTATTTATATTTAAGGAGGGTAATCACATGGCATTCATCCTACTATATGTGGATGGTATTTTACTAGTCACTTCCACTGATACATTGCGTGATCGTTTTATGGCCCTACTCTCGAATGAATTTGCGATGACAGACTTGGGTCCGATCAGTTACTTTCTCGTCTTATCGATTACTCCCTACCTGAAATCTTTATTTCTTTCGCAAGAAAAATATGCGATGGAAATTCTTGAACGAGCCAGTTTAGCCGATTGTAACCCAGCTGCTACACCAGTCGACACTCAACAAAAGCTCAGCAGCAAGCCGGGCACCCCTTTAGACGATATCACCGAATATAGAAGGCTTGTTGGAGCCTTACAATATTTGACATTCACGAGACCGGATATCTCATACGCCGTTCAACAAGTATGTATACATATGCACGCCCCGACCACAACGCACATGCATGCCCTTAAACGCATATTAAGGTACGTTAAAGGCACTTTATCATTTGGGCTTCACCTTCATGCATCCTCCCTCAGCTCGTTAATTTCCTACACGGATGCGGACTGGGGGGGTTGTCCCGATACGCGTCATTCTACATCCGGATATTGTGTCTACATGGGTGATAACTTGCTTTCGTGGTCTTCTGTCACACCCCAACCGATGGCGGAATCATCGGGGCGCGGCACTGAGCGAAACAGATTGTCCAGAAGTTTCCACAACAACTATTATTACAAATTCAGTTTAATGATACGTCCCATACTATCACACCCCGATTTCCACGTGTCTCACCGGTGGGCCCGGTAGGGGATTACCGTGACGTAGTTGGCAACAATATAGTCAAACCACACAATTTTATGAATGCACAGCGGAAGCAATAAGATAATATATTTCAACGTTAAGTGTAATATCAATGTATCACCATTGTTGAAATAATAATCCACAGGGGATCTAATAATAATAACAAAAGTATTGTTCAACAGACTTCAGGCATCTTAAGCTTGCGAGACTTCTAGTGATGCTAAGGAGAAATCCCAGCCAATTACGCATAGTACCTACATTTAGTCTTTTTGGGGAAAATACGTCAGTTTACACTGGTAAATACATTCAACTGACACTTTTGTAAAAATGTTTGATAAAATTGGTTTAAATGCTCAAGGCACAAACTCTTTATAACTTGGGATAATTTATAATCAAATCTTGTAAAGAATTACATGTTACTATGCGTTCGGTCTCCCGAGTCGTGTCGGGTTAAAGTTTAATAGACACACCACATAGTATAAAACCGTGGCGGGTAAACCAACGGCTACACTTTTATAGTCATAGACATAATGTCGGGTGTACGCCTACACCGAGATGTCAAGGTCGTGGCCATTCGTAAATGCTGCCAAGGACATCCGGGACATGGTCATTAAGCCCCCAAAGGCGTTAAGCCAACAAAACAAGTTTTTAAACGGGTCACATTGATAATACCCAACTACAAATGAGTTGGGGTCAATTGCCCGACCAAGCGGTATTTTAAATACCGTAACCCAAGCCCGTATAACGGAAAATAAGTTAAAAGTATTTACCTTTGCAAGTATAATTCCTTAAATTGAAATAAATTGCAGATAGCTTTTACTGGTCCCCTAATCTGGAACGAAGGTTTAAATTAACCTATTAGAATCCTAACGGGTCTTTAATTTAGCCGTAGCCTAGACCGGTCAGTTTCGAAGGATAGTTACGGTTTAATCGCGTGAAAGGTGAAAACCATGAATGGAGTGTGATTTTGACCCAACAAGTTTGAAGACTTGTTTTATATGGGTATAATAATCATACTCTGGGTTTTGGGGTCAAAACAATATGGTTTGACCCGTTTCGGCTAATTTATGTAAACTAGTTACATAAGTCGAACCGTGCGCGCAAAAGGCGCAACGGGTAACCGTAAGAGTCCTACACTGTTTTCCTAAGTCAACATGCTTTAAAGAGGTTGTGGTATCAGTAGGATACCTTCCATAATGCCCGTAACGAGTTTAAGATGATATTATGCCCCGCCGGGGTATTTCGGTCTTTTTAAAGATTATAAAAGAGGTTTCTGAGTTCTACAGGAAATCTGAGTTTCCCGAACAGTTTATAAAGTCTAAAATACTTTATTTATTATTTAAAATCAGTGGCAACTGGAATCGGGTCAAAAGACCTTGTAGAACTCAACTTATGGCCGAAAAGGGTATATTCGGTATTTACCAAACCGTTGCCATAACCGCAGGTTATGAGCAGGTTAAAAATAATTAAAAATCTTTAAAAATCCCAAAATATTATTTTACATCAGTGAGTAAAAGGTTTGGTGTCGAAATCCGGGTTTAGATAGGCGTTATGCTAATTGTGCTATTTAATTACTAAAGTTTCGCAATTTGCGCTATTTAGCATAACTCCTATTCTGGACCTGGGATTGACATGAAATTTTAGGGACATGCTTAGAAATCAGTAACCAAGGTCATGATCCTTTCACGTGTCCGAAATTCTCGTTTTAATTTAAAAAGGGCGTTACGGTCAACTTTTAAACACTTAACGGAAATGTGTAAAAGACTCGGACAAACAACGAACCGGTCACAGAGGGTTATACCATCATGTAACCTGGTCCTAAGAGAGTCCTAAGGCATATCTAAATCAAACTTTAACGGGTCAGAACTGAAGTCAATGCAAAAGTCAAACTTTTGTGACTTTCGGCTCCGAACCGGGTCTAAACAGAAAATGGCCGGATCAAACAAGCTTAGACTAGTTTATAAACTTATTATCATGTTTTATGAGTGTTCAAACAGGTTACATATCTTCTACATTACAGATTATGCAAGAAATCGCAAAATGACATTTCTGTTGACTTTTTCTAAGCACGTTTGACTCGATATTTGATCTAGTTAGAGTGGGAATCAGAGGGTGTCCTTTTAGGGGTTTAATGCCCACATGATTACCATCATATAACTATCTTTGATATGACAAATCACTGGACCATTCGTGATTTATCGTACAGTGAACCGTTAGTTACGACGGATTGACTTTTAGGCTAAAACCCTGGAAAAACGAAACCACAAAGGGTTAGGCAACTTACAGAAGCTTGGTGCACGACTGAGAATGATAGAGGAAAGCTTGAGAGCTCCAAGAATGATCAGAAGGCAGGTTTTGAGGTGTGTTTCACTTATGCACAATGTATGGCCTTTTATAGTGAAAAACTTGGCATAGGATCATCACAACTCAACCTACAAAGCATCATGGATGTTCAGCAGGTGGCCCTGGGTGCTAGGGGGCATGTAGAAGGCGCCCATGCTTCAATTAATGCTCACAAGTTCGTTCACAAGCTAAATCATTGAATCTGTCCAAAGTTTCTGCATCTGGGACTTTCACGCGGCCCGCATGAGAGATCAGGCAACTTGTACGCGGGCCGCCTGAATCCTTAAGTCAGAACGCGTAACTGCAGGTGGCTTGCGGTGTAGGATCGTATGCTGACCCGAACGAGTCGTTCAGAGGTTGTCTCTTGCGTTTCAGATGCGGAAAATAAGAAATGCAAGTAGATATAGCTTGTTCTTCCTTTTAACTGCTTATTTTATTGATTTAAAACGTTTTACAGCGCAATCGTCACACCGGCAGAGCTTCGGCGTGGAATTCAACACTACTACTCCTTGGATCGCTCCAGAGACCCCTATTTATAGTGGTCTTGGTCCGCTCATATGACACATGTTCATATGAGCGGTGAAGGTCATGATCACATAAGCGACCCATACATGACCACAAAAGCGGTCCAAGCATGACAAATAAGCGGTCCATGCACCTCATGACCCTATGAGCGGTCCTAGACTATAACACCTATACAGACTCCTGTTTTCTCGTATTTCGTGCCCTATGCTATACAATATGATGTAAGACTTGATCCTAGACACCTAGACGGAATCAACAGATGTAGTGCACTAACAGACTCCCCCTCAGATGTTGATGGAGTCGCCAACACACCTTGACTGTAAACTTGTGTCTTCACATCTGCAATCTAGATCAGTCTCTAGGCTTTCTCTTTCTCTCTATCTTCAGACTCCCCCTCTCGATTTACTGGCATTCTTTTGTTCTTCAGTAATATCTCCAGGATCGTTGTCTGATCTTCACAGGCTTTCAGAATCAATCAACCTGGCTACCTGCACAGTCTCAACCCAGAAATAAATTTCTTTTCACCAATATTTCAAATAACTCTTCACCAACACTAACTCCCTCTCAACTGTCTATGATAGATCACTTGAAGAAGGTTAGATTTAATGAAAACATTTAGATTTCCACAAACACTCCCCCTCAAATTCTGCTCATCATGTTTAGCACTTTGAATTTTGAAAATCAGTTTTCCAATATCAGTCGTTGAAAATCTTTTTGACTTTTTCAAAAAATATGCTAAAACACACACAAAATCTTTTTGAATTTTCAATATGAGAAAATAAAATGCAAAGAATGAAATATTTACAAACAATATTTTTGTGAGTTCGTGCAAGAGGATCATATCAGTTAATGAGACAAATCACCAACACCGTTAAGCTTGATTTCATTTTAAGCTTTAAACAATTTACCTAGATTGTCAGTATGTTTGTCCTCCTAAATTCTCAACACAAGTTTCAATCAATACGAGATACGATATTAATGTTTTAGAGACTTAAATTTAATTGTGTATCACTCCACTTGAATATACTCCCGTATCCAGATCCCAAATATTCAGTCTTACAGGTGAGTATACCACAGTTGATATCTGTAAAGGGGTTAAATGCGAAACCGTGAGAGCTCAGGTCAGAACTTCCGTTCAGCAGAGAGATGACGGCTCGACTTTTGGTGGGTCCCCTTTAGAGGATCTTTTACATTTCAACAGCAGCGACTATCAATTTTATTGTTTCATCAGCATGCTGAGGGCGAAGCTTATGTTTCAAAGCTTTAGCAAAAAGTATTATCCGGGGACTAGGTCAGTATTTCCATACAGCAGAAGTCCCGGGATAATACCCCAGATATCACTGAGTATAAAGACCTAGTATCTCAGAATATGGGACCTTTCAAACAAGATTTCGGGGGTTACCCATATATTCAAGAATAGTTACCCACGAATTAAGCAAGTTTGAATTTAGGTTTATATCTCGTTTCAATTTACTAAATGTGCGAAAATCTACTGACACATCCGCAGTAAGATTGTTTAACTCTTTTTAACTTTACATTTCTTTAGCATGCCGTGATAGTCCACTGATGTACTATCATTTCCTCTTTTTCGCAACAAAACTCATTTTTGCATTTTATCATGTTTTTGGCTTTTTCAAATTTTCAAATGTTTTTGGATTTTCAGAAATTTCCCTACTCCCCCTAAAATGCAAACACATTTTAAAGAAAATTTGAAAACTTCTAGACTCTTGACCTACTAGAAACATAAAATGCAAAAACAAACTGTACAGAACCTTGACAACTGACACTGAAACACATCAAATCGCCATTCACTCGGCATAAACAATCTGAACTCCCCTATCACAAATCATTTTCTCATTTGGATTTCAAAACACTTAAGTTTGTTTTAATCAAAATGACTTTTCCGGAAAATGAATTTGTGTTGATAACAACCACTTGTAGGAGTATCAATTTTAAGAACAGGGATGTGGTTCATCATCTTGTCTATCTTTTGCCATGAATAGTAAATCAAGTACAATTTAATGTCCCTGATTTACCATTTGCATTTAAGCACCTTCTGTACCACTTATAAATGTAATTACTTCAACGTATCCAAGCATCTCAAAAATTAACCACAATTACCACTTGTGGGATCAAGATTACCACTTGTAAATATCCAAAAACTACCAATTGTAGGAATATTACGTCTACATCACCATTTTACCAATTAAAATGCCGATTCCTGCTTCGCAATTAACCACCTGGAAGCTCCGGCGTAGTCCTTTCACCTGTAAAAACATTTAAACATTAATCACAAACATTCAAACTTCTCAAATACTAGAAAGATGTCGATTCCTGATCCATGATATAAACTTGGGATCTCCGGCATAGTCCTTAGACTATCATGGAAAACAAACATCCATCCAAGTCTTCTCAGACTTGATGGATTTCAACTCCTGAGCAGTCGGGTTGTATGTAGCCTTTTTTGTGGCGTAAAAATCTTTGACCCCCTTTGCTCTTCCACTCAACATTTTCCCAAATATCTTCTTAACATTCCCGTTGAATGTTTTCTCGACATCAAATTCATCTTTTTCTCTGTAAAACTGATTTGAAATCTCAGTTTTTCCCACTTTCTTTTTAACTTCGTCAAACTTCAATGATGGAAATTCCTCATCATTCACTAAAATTTTCTTCTCAACCTGTGGCTCTTCTGGCTTTGTGGAACCAGATTCATCGTCGACATTCACTTCACCTTTCTTCGCAACCCACACCTGGTTGTCTTTTCCTTTCTTCTCATACTTGTTCTTTTGTGAACATTCACCAACCTCGAATTTTGAATTCTCAAAATTCTAAGTTTTTCAGTCGGTGATTCAACATCAACAACTTTCTCTTTCATTTTCTGAGAAACTCCCTGTTTTGATTGAACATTTTTTGAACAATTCCATGCAATATGACCAGTTTCATTACATCTATAACAGGTTCTAATTTCTCTTTGATAACAAACATCAACTCCATTCTTCTTTTTCTCAGCAAGAAACTCCTGGTTTGACTGTCTCCAGAACGGTTTCTTCTGTTCTTCATCTGAGCTTCCACCTGACACAAATTCAGATTTTGTTTTAGAATTTTTCATATTTTTATCATTTTCTGGTGGAATAAAACCTAATCCTTTCTTTTTGTAGCTACGATTTTGGTTTGATTTCTTTTGAAAACCAGAACCAGAATTGTAACCTTTTTTCTTGTTTAAACGTTGTTGAACTCTTGAAGTGTAAGGTCTTGGTTTTCTATTAACATTTTCATCTTTTATTTCAGAAATATTAATTTCTGTTAGTTTGAAAACCTTTTTAATCAATTCAGTTTTAACACTTCTTATTGGAAACTCTTTATTGTAGTATAATTTGTCCGAACCATTCAAAGTGTAAACAACTTCAAATGTTTCATCATTCAAATCTGCCTTTGATAATAAAAATTCTAAACTATAAGACCGTTTAACCGACGAATTTTGACTGTTGACTGACGACTTTGACCCGCCAAACTCAGATTTCGACTCGGACTCCTCATCAGTATCCAACACCTGATCGACCACCTTTTTAATTAACTCAGACTCATGATCGGTATCGGACGAGGTAAACGTGACATCGATGTTTTCTGGTAAAACGTCAGTTGTGTCGGTTTTTAACTTTATATTGACTGCTTTCTCAAGTTGCTCCTCATTTGGTTTCCTAGGAGAATACCCATCCCAAATTGGAGGCGGACACTTGTTATAGCTAACAGTCGGTTTCTTACCACAGTCTTTCTTCTTTCTTGGCTTCTCGTCTTGAAAAGCTTCCAAACCTGCAATAGTTGGATAAACACGATCAATGAGATAATCAGAAGTAGTATAGCTTAATAATAACCGCCTAATTCTCTCATTCTCTATCTTTTCCGTCTCCAACTCTTGCTTCCATTTGGCACTCTCTTCAATGTAGAAATTTATAGCTTTTTGCTTTGACATTAAAGTTGCATTCATCATTGTCAGCGCCTGTTCTCTTTCTAAGTTTGTTGTTTGGAGACCAGTTACTGTTTTGTTCAACACATCGTACGATTCCTTCACATAATTGAGATTGAACAATAATTGCTCCTTCTTCTTCTCATAATCGGCTATGATGTCGTCTTTAACTGCACAATTTTTACAAGCTTCCAAGCACTTCTCACACGGCTTGACGACTTCAACAATCTTCTCAACTTCAATGGTTTTAACAACTTCAACCACTTTTTCTACTTCAATCACCTTTTCTTCTTCTTTCACAACCTCAGAAATCTTCTCAGCAACATTCTCAGCAATTTGAATATCACCTTCAGATTCAGTTTGTTGTTCTTGAGCAGCTCGTTTTTCCTTCAATTTCTCCATCCGTTCTGCAAAATAGAAATGAAAACTATCAGGAGAAAGATGAGTTTTTGCAATATTTATATGTTTTTCTTCCTCATCATCACTGCTGCTGTGATCAGGTGACTGATCAAACTGAACAGATTTTTCAAAATCATCATCAGAAACACCAGAATCAGTCGGTGTTTTATCAAATACAACTGCTTTTTCTGAAATAATCTCATTCTGTACACTTTCATCAGAACTCGATAAATTCTCATCTAATCCCTCTGAAATTTCCCCAGATCTTTCAGAAATTTCATCATCAACACTATCTGAATTTTCATCAGACGTAACAAACTGTTCATCCTCACTAGACATATTCACTCCAATCGATTTCATCCAAGTAGTAAACATATCTGGCTCTCGGACAATCTTGGCAATGAAAGCTTTAAACTCTCCCTTCTCGTCAACAAACATATCCCAACTGAAACCTTCTGGTAGTTTCTTATCATCTTGTTCAATAATACGTGCTGCTGTGGCTTCGGATGGTATGTAATCATTCTAGCTGAAATCTACCAAACATGCTCTCTTCGGATCTTCAATCTTTCTTCCGTGAGCTGTCTGAGGTTCTTGGGATTGACCGACTTGCTGATAGATAGCTTTACGGTAGTAGTCATCTTTCCCGAATGGATTCTGTGCTCCGCTAGCTTCTCTTCCTTTGCACTCCCTCTTGAAATGGCCTTTCTCCCTGCATCGAAAACAAGTAACTTTAGATTTATCAAAACCTAAAGTAGATACATGAGCGTTAAGAAAGTCATTTCTCCCGGTAATGGTTTTGAATTTCTCAGCCCGACGAAGAACACTAGCAAGACACCACTTGATATCCATGAGTTCCATCTCTTTGGCGTCTATCTGATCGTAATCCTCTTTGGTGAGCATAGGATTTCCGATCCGACCAGCAACAAGTCCCTCATAAGATAACAGAACAGAACCAAGAAGTGCCATATGATCTTTCGCAGTGTCTTCAGAGAAGCTTTGACCTTCTGGAAGGTTGAGAGCTATGTTGCACTGAATCACGTATCCGTTTCCTGTTTTTGTACTCTGAGACTGAAAGCTTGTGTTAGTCTCTTTTGGATTCACACTCGGAAACGATGAAAACCTGCTGCTGCTCCTGTTTGATCCCTGATCAACTTTGTCTGATGAATCTCCAGCACTGAAAGCGGTTTGAATCTTTGGACTTCTTTCAGCTTCAGAAACTGGAACACTACTTTTATAGTACATTTTAACATCCTGTTGACCACTAGGATTATTCATCCTTGCGATCTTTTGCTGCTCAAGATCCTGACTCTCAATTTTCTCAATAAACTGACCAATTGTTAGTTTATCATAAACACCCGTGTTTTTTAGTATCATCAAATATGTTCCCCACTCTTTCTGAGGTAATGCATCAGCCAACTTATCAACCCATTCCTCACGACCTTTTTCAACTCCTAACATCGATAACGATCGCACCAAGTGACAGTATCTCTCGATTAGCTTTTTAGTATCCTCTCCTGGCAAACTGCTAAACAAATCAAATTCTTTTTTAAGCAATGCCTTCTTGCTTTTGAGCATACTTTCACTACCCTCGAATTTTACTTTAAGAGCATCCCAAATTGATTTAGCAGTTTTGTCATGTTGTAGCAAAATGAATATATCTTCTTTAATTGCCTGTTGTAACAAATTGATCATCATTTTCTCTGCTCTGTACATTGCACGTTCTTGTTCTGAGAATTCGGATATCTGTTTAATAACTTGCAATTCTGTTCGAGGCAATGTGTACTTCTCCAATATGCATTCCCACGATCTGAGATGATTTGCCTGAACCCAGTTTTCAAAGCGATCCTTCCAC
This sequence comes from Helianthus annuus, assembly GCF_002127325.2. Taxonomy (NCBI): domain Eukaryota; kingdom Viridiplantae; phylum Streptophyta; class Magnoliopsida; order Asterales; family Asteraceae; genus Helianthus; species Helianthus annuus. The sequence continues at coordinate 140,370,660 of NC_035445.2, forward strand.
CCGTAGTATTCTTTAATACTCATCAGTTTCGGGGGTTTCTGGGTGGTTCCCGTCTCGTTTTCAAGATTCATGGCTTGAGCAATCGCAGCTGGTGATGACGGTGTTGCAAAAGCGTTGTAGAACTCGGAATCCATACTGACTTAACACGTTTTTCAATGAAGATGACAAAACAGCGAACCAGAAATATCCAAATAAGCGAACCAGGTGACTAATGAGCGGTCCTAACAATTTTACCGAATGAGCGAACTCAAATAATATCCCTTCGAGCGGTCCAAACTTTATGTTCGTTCGAGCGAACCAGAGGTTGTACGTTCGAGCGGTCCGAGTTTGATCGAATGAGCGGTTCAAGAATGATCTTTGGAGCGGTCCAGTAACTGTATTTTGGAGCGGTCCAGAAATTGTCTACACGAGCGATTCAGAAACTAATTTGGAGCGGACCAGAAACAAATCTGTACGTATGAGCGGTCCAAAACGTGATCTACGAGCGGTTCATAATGACGTCACTTCGAGCGGTCCACATTACGAACATGATTTGACTCATAAAAATTTCGAATTTTGTCTTCAAACTTTCCAGGGTTTATCTCGATACTATTGCACACAATCTGTGAAAAATTGAGCGAATTTCAACCGTGAAATCTTCCCGAATCAGAAAAAGAAGGTGTAGAAGTGAGAAGAAATGATGAACAACAGCTACAATCTGCAGAAAACCTCCTCCCAAGCTCTGATACCACTTGTAGGATCGTATGCTGACCCGAACGAGTCGTTCAGAGGTTGTCTCTTGCGTTTCAGATGCGGAAAATAAGAAATGCAAGTAGATATAGCTTGTTCTTCCTTTTAACTGCTTATTTTATTGATTTAAAACGTTTTACAGCGCAATCGTCACACCGGCAGAGCTTCGGCGTGGAATTCAACACTACTACTCCTTGGATCGCTCCAGAGACCCCTATTTATAGTGGTCTTGGTCCGCTCATATGACACATGTTCATATGAGCGGTCCAGGTCATGATCACATAAGCGACCCATACATGACCACAAAAGCGGTCCAAGCATGACAAATAAGCGGTCCATGCACCTCATGACCCTATGAGCGGTCCTAGACTATAACACCTATACAGACTCCTGTTTTCTCGTATTTCGTGCCCTATGCTATACAATATGATATAAGACTTCATCCTAGACACCTAGACGGAATCAACAGATGTAGTGCACTAACACGCGGCCCGCATCAACTCATGCATAACCTTTACGCGACCCACATTAGACTAAATTTTCAAGATTTCTAAATCTTTTGTAATCATTAACCAAATCTTTAGTAATTAATAACCTAACCTTTCGGTTTTGAAGGGGTAACTTTGCGATTTGGCCCTCGATTATTTACCGTTAAGGGCCTCGTGACCTTTACTCGCATTATTAAGTCCCCGGTTAGTTTAATTACTATCCGAAAAGCCTTAGCTTTCATTGTTGACGCTTTTAACCCCTCTCGTACGAATTTGATCATAACTTTCTCGTTTTAAAACGGAACTTCGCGAAACTTATATAGTATATTCTAGTGAGTATATTTTACTGTTACAAAGCCTCGGGTTCGTCAAAGGGTCACTCAGAGGTATAATTAAACATGTTGACACAGTTAACCCCTGTAGCTTGTAATCTCTCACTTTCTTCCGCGTTTTGCTCCGTACGATCCATGATTTATTCGTTTGAAGGTACGAGCATCGTTTAGGGTTACTATACAGTATATTTACCCTTTGTTGACATTTATAACCCTCGAATTTACATACTTTCAAGGTTTGTCAACTTTAGTCCTTTATTTAATATTTAATGCCACGTGTAAACTCAGGACACGTGTTAACACATTATTGGACACAAAATTTCGAGGTGTTACATCCTCACCTCCTTAAAATAAATCTCGACCCGAGATTTACTCAAACAAATAAGGGTATTTCTCTTTCATCGTGGCTTCAACTTCCCACGTGAATTCGGGACCTCTACGGGCATCCCACTTGACCTTTACTATAGGTACATGCTTCCTTCGAAGCTTCTTTACCTGTCGGTCTTCAATCGACAAAGGTTTCTCCACGAATTTCAAGCTCTCATCTATATGCACATCTGTGTGTGGGATCACCAATGATTCATCAGCGAAGCACTTCTTTAGATTGCAGATGTGGAACACATTGTGAATTCCATTGAGCTCCTCCGGTAAGTTTAGCTTATAGGCAACGGACCCGACACGTGCGATAACCTCGAAAGGTCCTATGTATCTCGGGCTTAGTTTGCCTTTCTTACCGAAACGCATCACCCCCTTCCAGGGTGATACTTTAAGTAACACTTTTTCACTTACTTCGAAGTGAAAATCTTTACGCTTTGGATCCGCGTAACTCTTCTGCCTATCTCGGGCAGCTTTGAGACGGTCTCGAATCTGGACAATCTTGTCCGTCGTCTCGAAGACTATCTCTGGTCCTGATAATTGGACATCTCCAACTTCCGCCCAACAAACAGGCGATCTACACTTTCTACTGTATAATGCCTCGAAAGGCGCAACCTTTATGCTGGTATGGTAGCTATTGTTGTAGGAGAATTCGATTCGTGGTAAGTTCTTATCCCAACTACCACCCAAATCGATAGCACATGCACGTAGCATGTCTTCCAACGTTTGAATAGTACGCTCACTCTGACCATCTGTCTGAGGATGGTAAGCCGTACTAAAATTCAAACGTGTGCCCAAAGATTGCTGGAAACTCTTCCAGAAATGCGACGTGTATCTAGTATCCCGATCAGAGATAATAGACACAGGTATGCCATGCAAGGCTACAATCTTATCAACGTATAACTGGGCTAACATGTCGGAGCTATAAGTCTCCTTGATGGGTAAGAAATGAGCTGACTTAGTCAGTCTATCGACGATAACCCATATTGTGTCATTTCCTTTCCTCGTCTTGGGTAACTTGGTAATAAAATCCATAGTTACACATTCCCACTTCCTTTCAGGAAGTTCAGGCTGTTGTAGCAAGCCAGATGGCTTTTGATGCTCAGCCTTGACTTGCGCACAAGTTAAGCATTTTGCTACATAAGCGGCTACAGACTTTTTCAAGCCTATCCACCAATAATTTGCCTTTAGATCCTGATACATTTTATCAGCTCCCGGGTGAACAGAATATTTGGAACTATGGGCTTCCTGGAGGATAACATCTCGTAGTCCTCCATAAATCGGAACCCATATACGTCCATTCAATCGTAAAATTCCGTCCTTGCTAAGAGTTAACTGCTCCTCAGTTACTCCCAGCTTCTCTTGAGGATAGTTAGCTTCCAACACGGCCTCTCGCTGTGCAGCTAATAACCTTTCAATCAAATTATTCTTCACTTCAATGCTCTTGGCATTGATTCGGATGGGTTTCACCCTTTCCTTCCTACTTAAGGCATCAGCGACTACATTCGCCTTGCCGGGATGATATCTGATTTCACAATCATAATCATTTAAAGTTTCCATCCAACGGCGTTGCCTCATATTTAGCTCCTTCTGATTAAACAGATGTTGAAGGCTCTTGTGATCCGAATAGATCACAAACTTGATACCGTACAGGTAATGCCTCCACAGTTTTAGTGCGAACACAACGGCACCCAGCTCCAAGTCATGGGTTGTGTAATTCTTTTCGTGCACCTTTAACAGTCTCGAAGTATAGGCAATAACTTTGCCTTTTTGCATGAGCACACACCCCATGCCAATGTGGGATGCGTCGCAGTAAACTACGAACTCTTCGGTACCTTCAGGTAATGTCAGCACAGGGGCGTTGCTCAGCTTTTGCCTTAGAATATCAAAGGACTCTTGCTGCTTAGGGCCCCAAACAAATTTTATCTTCTTCTTGGTCAGGGAAGTTAAGGGCGCAGCAATCCTTGAAAAATTTTCAATGAATCGCCTGTAGTATCCTGCTAACCCCAGGAAACTACGAATCTTAGTAGGTGTCTTTGGCTCTTGCCAATTCATGACAGCCTCTACTTTAGCGGGATCCACCTGGATACCACGCTCGCTGACAACGTGTCCTAGAAATTGGACTGCTCATAGCCAAAATTCGCACTTAGAGAATTTGGCATAGAGTTTCTCATGATGTAAAAGTTTGAGAATACAGCGAAGGTGTTTCTCATGGTCAGCTCGGTTCTTCGAGTATATAAGAATGTCGTCGATGAAAACAATGACGAATTTATCTAAGTACGGCTTGCAGACGCGATTCATGAGATCCATGAACGCAGCCGGTGCATTTGTGAGCCCAAAAGGCATCACTAGGAACTCGTAGTGACCGTAGCGAGTCCTAAATGCTGTTTTATGTACGTCTTCATCTCTGACTTTCAGTTGATGGTAGCCTGACCTTAAGTCAATCTTCGAAAAATAACTTGCCCCTTGTAACTGATCGAACAAATCGTCGATCCTCGGCAAGGGATATCTATTCTTTATCGTGACCTTATTAAGCTCGCGATAATCGATGCACAGACGCATCGATCCGTCCTTCTTCTTAACAAACAGGACAGGTGCTCCCCAGGGAGACGAACTGGGTTTGATGAAACCTTTAGCTAGCAATTCATCCAGCTGGGTTCTCAACTCCTTCATTTCGGTTGGTGCTAGCCTGTAAGGTGCTCTAGCAATAGGTGCTGCTCCAGGGATGATATCAATCCTGAATTCCACTTGCCTATCTGGTGGCAACCCAGGTAGATCTTCAGGGAAAACTTCTGGATATTCCGAAATGACGGGAATGTCTTCTATCTTCGGTTTAGGCTCTTCAATAATCACCTGCGCCATGTAGATGACACAACCCTTCTTTAGACATTTTGAAGCCTTGAGCATAGTCACTTGCTCAGGCAATCCGTACTGGGTGTCTCCCCGAATGGTAAGCGATTCACCAGACGGAGTCTTTATCACCACTTGCTTTCTGCTGCAGACGATTTGAGCCTGGTTGTGAGATAACCAGTCCATACCCAATACTAGGTCAAAACCGGCCAATTTAAAGGGAAGTAGAGATAGAGGAAATGAGTGGTTTTTAATGGATATCACACATCCATCTAACACTGTGGAGACGGTTTCTATGGTGCCATCTGCTAGCTCTACCTCATAATTCACATTTAAGGTTTTGACAGGCATATTCAGCAATTTGCAAAATTTATGATCTACGAAAGACTTATCATTGCCCAAATCAAAAAGTACTCTTGCAAAGATATCATTTACGAGAAAGGTACCTGTGATCACGTTATCATCCAGCACTGCTTCTTTCGCCTCCATCCTGAAGACTCTAGCATTGTTCTTCTTGGCCTCTTCAGGTTTCTTGGCATATTTAGGGCAGTTGCTTTTAATGTGCCCCTTCTCGTTGCAGTTATAGCAGGTTGCATCTTTTATCTTCTTGCAGTTCACGGTCTTGTGGTCCTTGGACTTGCACAACCCGCAAGCATACGACTTCGACTGAGTCTGCGAGTTTGATTCGAGCCTACACTTTCCAAAGTGATGTCTCTTGCAAGTCTTGCACTTGGGCTTCTCACCAGACTGTTGCCCATCCTTCCTTGACTCCGACCCCCTCTTGTTATCACCATTTCCACGGTGTTTCTTGCTCGACCTCCGTGAAGTTTTGTAACAACTCTCACCAAAACTATTATTTCTTATTATATTTTGTCCAATAGGAAACCCTAATTGAGACCCCCAAGTAATACTGCATGACCCCTAAAATTTTCAGAACAATCGGAATCAGGATCAGGGCCCCTAAAATTCAGGGGGGGTATTTCCTAGTTAGTATTATCCAAACTGTTTTCGATAGAAATTGAATTTTAACGAACCGTCGACTCACCCAAGCTACTGAGACACGTGGCCACCTCATATTAAAAGTGACCTCTCGCGCCACGCGCCAGGACCAGGTTTCCCTGTCGTGACACGCGAGCGCGCCGTTTTTCCAGTATAAATAAAGGAGTTTGGCACTTGATTTCCTGCGTTGGTTCGACGAGCAAAATCGATTCAGGCAACGAGATATCGTCGAAATACTACAAAAACCCACATAATCTCGAAATTCTGCCGCAATCGGGGTAATTACTCGATCGCTATTACGATTCATTTCCGGGATCAATATGTCCAAAGAATGTCTAAGTGCCGCCCACATTGGGTTATGCTTTGTCGTTTGTTGATAATTCGATAAATGAGTTGAAGCATTGTACTTTGTCGTTTGTCGATAATTCGATAAATGAGTTGAAGTATTATACTTTGTCGTTTGTCGTTAATACGATAAATGAGTTGAAGTATTGCACTTGGTCATTCATTGGGAGAATTTGATCTCGTAAATTATCGTAACTGCTGTATTGATCATTAACCCGGTTTTGTGTGCATCATTTCCTAAATTAGGATTATTAGTCTCAATACAATCAAAGTAGATGCTAATTCTCAGAAGAATCTGAACCATAAAGCTTGTTAATTCAAATACTGCATGCTTATATTGTGAGTTATTCCTCTTTTGTAAATTCTTTTCTCACAATTTGTGAGTTATTCTTCTTTTATAAACTCTTTTCTCACAGTTTGTGAGTTGTTAACTGTTTACAATACTCCAAATTATTTTCAGAATTATAACTTACAGTGATTAAGTTTATGTGAATCACCAAATTACAGCCGGTATGTGGGGTATTGTATACATTACTTGATAATCTTCACCATTGGGGCACCCATTGGGTGATATGACCATAATCACAGACACCATTGGACGTATGGGCCAATGGGTCGAGTGGTAAAGTACTGTGGGTAGTTGGTTGATATCAGAAACATTGTAAAAGATCTTACCACTGTGAATTATAATAAATGTGTCATTTTTCAGTAACTAGAATAATTCACTCAGTATTTCCCGCTGATAAAATCTTTTTAAAACGCGTTTCAGGTAATTACAATAGATTGGAGTAAGGATTGGATCCGACACTGAAGGACTTCAAGAAGTGGCTTATTTTATTAATTAAATCAAATTAAGAAATATTGTTTTTATTAAAAGCTACCTTTGTAAAACATGGAATTTATTCCATCTTTTTAAATAAAATCCGGTGTTTCTAAACTCTGATATTTTTCCTAACTCACGGTCCTGATGAAATTTCCGCTGCAATGTTTTTCAAAATAATCACCGGTACCACTGGACTGCTCACGACACCGATTCCGGCTAGATGGGGTCGGGGGTCGTGACAGAAGGTGGTATCAGAGCTAAGCCACTACTTTAAGCCTATAAAGTGTTGTGATAACAATACTTAAGCTTAAATAAAAGAGTTAGGAGATTGCTATTAACTTAACTGGTAGCACATCTGATAGCATTTAGACTTGCACATAAGAAAAGATGCCTTAGTATAAGCTAAGCCACTTGTTTACGCAAATAGATGTTATAATAATACCTAAGCTTAAGCGAAAAGTTAGAAACTTAAAAATTATCTGATAACATTCTGAATAATATTTAGACTTGAACTTAAGAATTTTGCCTTAAAATAAACTTTAAGGTAAATTACTTATATAAGTATGATGTAATGAATACTGGTATGTCATAAGAATAACGGTTAGCAGGCAATAGCACTTAATTGCTATTTATTTTTGCTTATTGATATTACTTGGTCAAGAATAAAGATATGTTATGGGAATACAAATTTCCTTGATTCTGGATAAAAGTCCTAATAAAAGAGACACTTTTAAAATCTTGAAAAGATACTATTTATGGGAAATAGAAAATTTTTCCGGCAAAACTGGGTAGAGTAGCAGACTCTCCAGCTTGTCCGGATATACTGAGATTACCTCTCCGGCGAGTACCGGGTAAGACGGGGTATATGATATGTCAAACAAGTGACAAGATTTCACTAAATAATATCATGATTAGATATCTGATTTGGAAATATGAACCAATTAAATACATTGACCTGATAAATGGTATGTTTATTTCAGCATGAGAAATATGTGATTATATAGATATGTATATCTATAAGGAATTCCAAAAGTCGATTAGGAATAAAACACAGGCATATATAGATTTCTTTATTAGGAATCTCTTTTCCGATATCAAACATTATTTCGTTTGATTATTTGTCTCGTAGTTCGTGTGACAAAATAAACAATGGAAACTCTATAAATTGGAACACCATCAAAAATATAAGAATTACCAATGCGTTACCATAAATTATTAACGCCATAAATTATGAACGCAAGTAAGAAACATCTAAAGTTGTGCTAATACACCAGAAAACACATGAAACCTAAAATTTCACAAAATGTATCACATACGACTTCCAAGGCAAGATCTTTGAAAAATATAAATTAGGCACGATGATACCTACACTAATTCCATCAGTAAAAGAACTCCTAAATCAAAAATCGGCACTTTGCCACATGATCTTACAAACGATCAAAATATCGCTGAAGTACGTTGGAACAATATTTCACAAACATCGGTGCATAGTCTAACCTGAGTCATAATTATTAGCACTACAAAAGAAGTCATATATTTTTGCAAATCCCTGATTTCATTTCACTTCATTCGACATTCTCTGATAATGTCATTTAACAAATAGTTATCACACGAAATTTCAGATAAGAAGTTCTTATATTTCTTTCGTTGCAATTCTAACTTCTGCCTATAATAAGTATACTTTCGTGTTCTTTTAATGGTCATCATACCATAAAGAATTCTTTCATAATAGCAAATATTGATCCATTTCGTTTCTTGGTAAATCCACACGATACACATGCACTATTTGTTGCGCATGTGGTTCATTTGAGTTATAAGACCCTAGGAAGGCATCATTTCAATTTGTTGTTTTATCAAAAGTTCAAATATCGTTCCGCTATACTTGATCTTTGCATTGTAAACCGCGTTTTTACAAAGCAATGACTCTTTAATATCGAATCAATGAATTTATTGAAAAACTCGATTTTCTTTCAAAAGGGATACATGGTTTCTTTGTGATCATATTTGAACTTTCTTATTAAAACTCGTTTTATCCAAACCCAGTTAACTTGCTCGCAATACGTACTCAATTCGAAGTCCCATATGATGGATTGAAACCATCATATTCAAAATAGTCCTAACAAGCACTTCAATTCTCTTAAACCATAATATGCTTGTTTAGTCTTTGAATTCATCAAATCATCTCTTTAATCACGATCACTTTATGATGACATTTTCACAAAATTGAAGATTGCGCTAATCTAAGATTTAATTATTTATTTATATTGAATCCACTTTGTTGATTTATTTTATAAAAGCAATCTTAACACAATTATGTGCTAAGATAATAATCCACCATTTCATGTCCTAATTCCGTAGTCCTTACAACCAATCGAGCCTTTCGTGATATTTCTTACCTTTCATTAATCGAAAAACATTGTATAAACTTAATTGATTATATATAGAAACTTACAATATAGTATTTCTGTAATTAAAATTTTTGTTAAAGCCATTAAGGTAAAGAAATTATATTTTTACGTATAAAATTTTGTTTAAAGTATATTCTCATTTAAGTTTATGCATTTATTATTGGTAATTAATATTAGTTTTATTAGTAATAATATATTAATAGTAATAGTATTAGTATTATTTTTAGATACTAGAGTTATTATTATGGGCATGTATTGAATAGCCTAGCCTTAATTAGGCATGGACTGGCCACCTATGCTTAAACAAGGCAGCACTAATCAATATCTGACCATGATAATGACTAGTTAATAAACTAAGTCATCATACTTAAATTAATAAATTTCAATTATATGTAAAAACATTTTTATATTATATATAGAAATATATATACTTCGTACTGTAAAGAGAAAACATATTTTCATAAAACAATTAAAAGGGACGAATAGAATTATCTAAATAATCATAAAACAAGACATATTTATCTTGATTAATATTTCACAACCATTAAATACTTATAGAAATATTCTTTTATATTAAAAATATCAAATGTTATTTACGCAAGCCAATATTTAAGTATGCTTGATATTAAAATAAACATTTATTATTCTACTTTTATGATTTAAAATACCCTAATCTTATAGTAAACATATTTGATTTTATAAATAATAATCATGAGTTCTACGATATTGGGTAAACCTATTTATAAAACATATATCATTACGGGTTTTGGTATTTTAAACCTATCTATATTTTATTATTCTACTTTATGATAACATAAAAAGGAAAAGGTATTTAGTAAATCAAAATATCACCTATCTTTAATCAAACATTTTGATTAAAATCATCTGAATATAATTATGTATTAAGACAAAAATATACTAACTTTATTGTCTTTTCATGTATTCTTACAAATCACCCATCTCAGCACATTGATTTTCTCGTATCATAATTCAATATTTGACGAATCATTTTCATATTTTCATTTCATTTTGACCCAGTCAATCTTAAGTCTTCCTTAGGTACCAATCAAGGTAAGGTTCCTTCTGACAAAGAATTTTACTAATTCCAAAAAATTCTTCACATTCATTTTAAGAATCTATAGATCATATATCTTTTGGCTTAAACCCAATCACCTTGAAAAACTATACCATTTCATCTCATTCGTTTGAACATTTCATCTTTTGAAATATCTAGATTCGCTTCCTTGAAACTCACAATTTCGAAAACGGTGAATTTATTCGGTCATCATTATTGAATTCTTTCAATCATTACAAACACTTTGTTGCATCCGGATAGAGCTGTAGCCTGTGTTAAACCCTATTCATAAGTCATTCGTTTGATTTTTCATATTCTTGGTACAATTATGTACTCAGATTACAATACACTAAATCCTGTTGTCCAGTACCATTTAAGTAAACAATACTGATTTTCGGATAATCATTAACAAATCATTTTCCATACTCCCATTCACAAATAGATATTTATCGAATCGGAATCTCCCTCCATTGATTAAAGTAAGTTCATTTTGAATATTAAATCCAATTGTTTCTATAAATCATTTTTATTTTTAAAATGTTCATACCCCTCAAAATATCTTTTGATTCCATTCCACGCTACATTATTTCCTCTTAATTAAAAGAAGAAACATAACCCCAAGAAAATATCATAGTTCAAATCTCGTGGACGAGATTTTTATTAAGGTGGGGAGGATGTAACAACTCTCACCAAAACTATTATTTCTTATTATATTTTGTCCAATAGGAAACCCTAATTGAGACCCCCAAGTAATACTGCATGACCCCTAAAATTTTCAGAACAATCGGAATCAGGATCAGGGCCCCTAAAACTCAGGGGGGTATTTCCTAGTTAGTATTATCCAAACTGTTTTCGATAGAAATTGAATTTTAACGAACCGTCGACTCACCCAAGCTACTGAGACGCGTGGCCACCTCATATTAAAAGTGAACTCTCGCGCCACGCGCCAGGACCAGGTTTCCCTGTCGTGACACGCGAGCGCGCCGTTTTTCCAGTATAAATAGAGGAGTTTGGCACTTGATTTCCTGCGTTGGTTCGACGAGCAAAATCGATTCAGGCAACGAGATATCGTCGAAATACTACAAAAACCCACATAATCTCGAAATTCTGCCGCAATCGGGGTAATTACTCGATCGCTATTACGATTCATTTCCGGGATCAATATGTCCAAAGAATGTCTAAGTGCCGCCCACATTGGGTTATGCTTTGTCGTTTGTCGATAATTCGATAAATGAGTTGAAGCATTATACTTTGTCGTTTGTCGATAATTCGATAAATGAGTTGAAGTATTATACTTTGTCGTTTGTCGTTAATACGATAAATGAGTTGAAGTATTGCACTTGGTCATTCATTGGGAGAATTTGATCTCGTAAATTATCGTAACTGCTGTATTGATCATTAACCCGGTTTTGTGTGCATCATTTCCTAAATTAGGATTATTAGTCTCAATACAATCAAAGTAGATGCTAATTCTCAGAAGAATCTGAACCATAAAGCTTGTTAATTCAAATACTGCATGCTTATATTGTGAGTTATTCCTCTTTTGTAAATTCTTTTCTCACAATTTGTGAGTTATTCTTCTTTTATAAACTCTTTTCTCACAGTTTGTGAGTTGTTAACTGTTTACAATACTCCAAATTATTTTCAGAATTATAACTTACAGTGATTAAGTTTATGTGAATCACCAAATTACAGCCGGTATGTGGGGTATTGTATACATTACTTGATAATCTTCACCATTGGGGCACCCATTGGGTGATATGACCATAATCACAGACACCATTGGACGTATGGGCCAATGGGTCGAGTGGTAAAGTACTGTGGGTAGTTGGTTGATATCAGAAACATTGTAAAAGATCTTACCACTGTGAATTATAATAAATGTGTCATTTTTCAGTAACTAGAATAATTCACTCAGTATTTCCCGCTGACAAAATCTTTTTAAAACGCGTTTCAGGTAATTACAATAGATTGGAGTAAGGATTGGATCCGACACTGAAGGACTTCAAGAAGTGGCTTATTTTATTAATTAAATCAAATTAAGAAATATTGTTTTTATTAAAAGCTACCTTTGTAAAACATGGAATTTATTCCATCTTTTTAAATAAAATCCGGTGTTTCTAAACTCTGATATTTTTCCTAACTCACGGTCCTGATGAAATTTCCGCTGCAATGTTTTTCAAAATAATCACCGGTACCACTGGACTGCTCACGACACCGATTCCGGCTAGATGGGGTCGGGGGTCGTGACAAGTTTCATCTTCACGCTTTCTCTTTTCAGCTTCTTTGTTCCTTAGCGATCTTTGTCGGACCGCATCCAGAGTAAGGGACAAAGATATATCGGCTACAGATCGAAAGGTCGCTGGCCGGGAGGCCTTCACGCTTGCCTTTATTTACCGATGAAACGAGTGATTCTTTTTGGCTCGGGGGTTACCAGATATGGAACCAACCGGGACATCGTGTTGAAGCTCGTTAGGTAAGCTTGGCAGTCAAGGTTTGTCATCACCAATGACAGGAAGTTAGTCTCTATCTCTTCAACCTCATGTTGAGGGCAGTAATTCTCCTTGATGAGAGAAACGAATTCCTCCCATGTCATGCTGTATAGAACAGCCTTTCCCGAGGCCTGAACCAACGACCTCCACCAAGCCAGGGCCTCGCCCTTGAATGATTGAGACACAAACTTTACCACGTCTCTTTCTGCACAGCCGCTGATGTCCACCACGGTGTCCATCTCGTCAAGCCATGTCATACAATCGACCGCTCCTTTCTCCCCAGTGAAGTCCCGGGGTTTGCATGATACAAAGTACTTGTACGTGCAGCCTCTGGCGCGAGATGCGTCAGTATATACTCTTTCTTGACGGACACTGTTTTCATTGGACGAATGATTATCATCGTCCTTTTTAGGCTTGGACAGCGGTTTGCTGTGAGATTTTGTGTGGGTTTTCGGCTTTGAGTGTGGTTTGGATATAGTTCGGCTCCGAGATTTAGTATATTCCTCATATTGTCGATCCAGAGCTACCTTGACAGCGTTATCGACAAGAACTTTCAACTCTGCGCCCGTCAGATGAACTTGGGCGTTATCATATTCGTGTTCCTTCGAGTGGCTATTTTCTCCACTAGGATCAGCCATGGTAACTTGAATCTGTTAAAGAAGATAACGAAAATTTTATTTAGGAGTTTATTATGGAATTGTCTTTTATGGCAATTCATTAACCATGGTAACAGAGACCATATCTGGTTAATTTGTTACTCACTTTTATTTAGGATTTGAACATACTTATCCTAATTACAAATAATATTGTTATTGGCACAAAAGCCTAATCACGAGGACGTTTTTATAATATTAGCCGATATCATAGAGAATCAAGGTATGAAGGTTTGAACCGTAGTCCTTTTACCCTTTCTGACAGGGAGTCATAGACCACCACTGTCTTTTGTCTTATATGACAATCATTATGGCCCATAGGCACTACATCACTAATGGATGCTTAATAATTCGGCCCGTAGGCACTACATCACTAATGGATGTTTAATAAATGATCATCTTTATTGATGATTTAACCCATGATTTATTATATCATTAATTTGGGCTTTGGAATCCTTAGAAGGATTCTTATATAAGAATTGACGCGTGCGATTTTAACGAATCACATCTGCCATGAACGTTAACATGATTACAGAGGTTAACTGGAATTCTGAATCTTTTAATCAGGTCTTACCATCTTGTCCGGGTCTAAAAAGACACCTGGCTAGGTTTCACTCTTAAGATTCTTTACTTAGGCAGATTTAAATTTAAAAGGAATGATTTTGATTTATTTCATATACAGTAATAACAAAAATGAATTTCATAACATAACATTCCATAACTTCAAATATGATTACACGCTGCCCTAAACGGGACCTTTAATTAAATAAGTACCTACGCAGAGGTTTATAGAAAAACAAGTCCACGCAGGGACCAATACAAGATAGATGTCCGCACAGGGACTATAAAGATGAGTCCACGTAGGGACTGAAATACGATAAATGTCCACGCAGGGACTAAATTGAAAATACAATATTACATAAGGAGACTAATGGTCTCGTTTCATCCTTCCCTTCAGTAGGTTTGCAAGGCCTTTGAGAAATCCACGATTACTCTTGCGTTCTTGTTCGAAGTCTCGTTCCACACGGTTTAAACGGTGGAGTATTTCTTCTTGCTCCGGTGGAGAAAAACGTGGCTGCGGCGCCGGTTGCTGAACCGGAGGTCTAGAGGGTATTGGATACCCATGAGCTGAGTAATCTGCTCTCCAAGAGGTTCCATGGAGGGCATTATAATTAGCCGCTATCACATACGGATCGGCATCATAGTTATAGTTGTAGTGCGTATGAGTCGGCTGCTCAAACGGATTGTATGCCGTGGAAGCGCCGTACGCTGGTATCAGATTGTCATATCCGAATGGTGGCGGAGGTGGTGCAACTGGTGCAGAATTCACCTCTGCAGGGTGACCAGAAGGTTCCCCTAATTGTGGTTCTTCTTCAGGTACTGACGGAAAGTGACTAGCACTCGAGTGGCGAGGGGTGCTGAAATGAAATTCCCCTCCTCGGGTAGACATCCGTGCTCCTGATCTTCTACGCCTTGGCGGATCTGGAATTACTGGTTGAACCGGTGGCGGTGGCGGTGGCGTAACGGCCACAAACCGCGAATCCTCAGAAGGATCCTGTTGTTGCTGTTGATCATGAGGCGAGTAATGATGTGAAGGTGTAAAGTACTAATTACATTGGTCGAACCTCGCCTGGTAACTATCGGGACCTTGATAGGGCGTTCCATGGAAGGATGACCCATCCGAGATCTCGATTGGATGATTGGGAGTACCCCTTGCAGGCTCGACGGGGTCTGTATCCTCGTCCATATCCACTGCATTATCTTCAGAAAAGTGATCCTCTGGTCCTAGAGGGTTATACCCTATTGGCTCTTGGACATAATCCGCCGGGTTAAACTGTCCTATGAAGAAAGGTGATGGATCGCCGTATGAACGGTGCGAAGCAGATCGCTGTAGAGGTAAAAAGGATGGTTGAGGGTTATTGGGATTATTTTCCGAATCTGGTCCAAATGAATGGCGGTATGAGGGTGTTGAGCTATGCGAGGTAGAATGTCTCGCAGGTTCAAAAAGGTTTCTTCTTTGTCTCTGTGGTTCCTCACTTCTTGTACTGGAAGGAGCTCGCGTGTTCGAAGGTCCAGCTTCGTGATCATTGTGAGTAATGATCGTTCCTCTGCCTCTTCCTCCTCTTCCTCGTCTGATTGCAGGTGGCATATCTCCTGCTTTCAAAACTTTAAATAACAATAAACAATAAAAAGACAAACTGGAATAACAATTCGAATTTGTCCTATGTTCTTGTCTAGACTCAAGTATGTGCAATTGTGTAACTGAGATTAAACACAAAGGATAGTGTTTAATTCACTCAGTGTTGGCTCTGATACCAACCTGTCACACCCCGATTTCCACGTGTCTCACCGGTGGGCCCGGTGGGGGATTACCGTGACGTAGTTGCCAACAATATAGTCAAACCACACAATTTTATGAATGCACAGCGGAAGCAATAAGATAATATATTTCAACGTTAAGTGTAATATCAATGTATCACCATTGTTGAAATAATAATCCACAGGGGATCTAATAATAATAACAAAAGTATTGTTCAACATACTTCAGGCATCTTAAGCTTGCGAGACTTCTAGTGATGCTAAGGAGAAATCCCAGCCAATTACGCATAGTACCTGCATTTAGTCTTTTTGGGGAAAATACGTCAGTTTACACTGGTAAATACATTCAACTGACACTTTTGTAAAAATGTTTGATAAAATTGGTTTAAATGCTCAAGGCACAAACTCTTTATAACTTGGGATAATTTATAATCAAATCTTGTAAAGAATTACATGTTACTATGCGTTCGGTCGCCCGAGTCGTGTCGGGTTAAAGTTTAATAGACACACCACATAGTATAAAACCGTGGCGGGTAAACCAACGGCTACACTTTTATAGTCATAGACATAATGTCGGGTGTACGCCTACACCGGGATGTCAAGGTCGTGGCCATTCGTAAATGCTGCCAAGGATATCCAGGACATGGTCATTAAGCCCCCAAAGGCGTTAAGCCAACAAAACAAGTTTTTAAACGGGTCACATTGATAATACCCAACTACAAATGAGTTGGGGTCAATTGCCCGACCAAGCGGTATTTTAAATACCGTAACCCAAGCCCGTATAACGGAAAATAAGTTAAAAGTATTTACCTTTGCAAGTATAATTCCTTAAATTGAAATAAATTGCAGATAGCTTTTACTGGTCCCCTAATCTAGAACGAAGGTTTAAATTAACCTATTAGAATCCTAACGGGTCTTTAATTTAGCCGTAGCCTAGACCGGTCAGTTTCGAAGGATATTTACGGTTTAATCGCGTTAATGGCGAAATCCGTGAATGGAGTGTGATTTTGACCCAACAAGTTTGAAGACTTGTTTTATATGGGTATAATAATCATACTCTGGGTTTTGGGGTCAAAACAATATGGTTTGACCCGTTTCGGCTAATTTATGTAAACTAGTTACATAAGCCGAACCGTGCGCGCAAAAGGCGCAACGGGTAACCGTAAGAGTCCTACACTGTTTTCCTAAGTCAACATGCTTTAAAGAGGTTGTGGTATCAGTAGGATACCTTCCATAATGCCCGTAACGAGTTTAAGATGATATTATGCCCCGCCGGGGTATTTCGGTCTTTTTAAAGATTATAAAAGAGGTTTCTGAGTTCTACAGGAAATCTGAGTTTCCCGAACAGTTTATAAAGTCTAAAATACTTTATTTATTATTTAAAATCAGTGGCAACTGGAATCGGGTCAAAAGACCTTGTAGAACTCAACTTATGGCCGAAAAGGGTATATTCGGTATTTACCGAACCGTTGCCATAACTGCAGGTTATGAGCAGGTTAAAAATAATTAAAAATCTTTAAAAATCCCAAAATATTATTTTACATCAGTGAGTAAAAGATTTGGTGTCGAAATCCGGGTTTAGATAGGCGTTATGCTAATTGTGCTATTTAATTACTAAAGTTTCGCAATTTGCGCTATTTAGCATAACTCTTATTCTGGACCTCGGATTGACATGACATTTTAGGGACATGCTTAGAAATCAGTAACCAAGGTCATGATCCTTTCACGTGTCCGAAATTCTCGTTTTAATTTAAAAAGGGCGTTACGGTCAACTTTTAAACACTTAACGGAAATGTGTAAAAGACTCGGACAAACAACGAACCGGTCACAGAGGGTTATACCATCATGTAACCTGGTCCTAAGAGAGTCCTAAAGCATATCTAAATCAAACTTTAACGGGTCAGAACTGAAGTCAATGCAAAAGTCAAACTTTTGCGACTTTCGGCTCCGAACCGGGTCTAAACAGAAAATGGTCGGATCAAACAAGCTTAGACTAGTTTATAAACTTATTATCATGTTTTATGAGTGTTCAAACAGGTTACATATCTTCTACATTACAGATTATGCAAGAAATCGCAAAATGACATTTCTGTTGACTTTTTCTAAGCACGTTTGACTCGATATTTGATCTAGTTAGAGTGGGAATCAGAGGGTGCCCTTTTAGGGGTTTAATTCCCACATGATTACCATCATATAACTATAAAAATTCGACAAATCACTGGACCATTCGTGATTTATCGCAAAGTCAACCGTTAGTTACGACGGATTGACTTTTAGGCTAAAACCATGGAAAAACGAAACCACAAAGGGTTAGGCAACTTACAGAAGCTTGGTGCACGACTGAGAATGATAGAGGAAAGCTTGAGAGCTCCAAGAATGATCAGAAGGCAGGTTTTGAGGTGTGTTTCACTTATGCACAATGTATGGCCTTTTATAGTGAAAAACTTGGCATAGGATCATCACAACTCAACCTACAAAGCATCATGGATGTTCAGCAGGTGGCCCTGGGTGCTAGGGGGTATGTAGAGGGCGCCCATGCTTCAATTAATGCTCACAAGTTCGTTCACAAGCTAAATCATTTAATCTGTCCAAAGTTTCTGCATCTGGGACTTTCACGCGGCCCGCATGAGAGATCAGGCAACTTGTACGCGGGCCGCCTGAATCCTTAAGTCAGAACGCGTAACTGCAGGTGGCTCGCGGCCCGCATCAACTCATGCATAACCTTTACGCGGCCCGCATTAGACTAAATTTTCAAGATTTCTAAATCTTTTGTAATCATTAACCAAATCTTTAGTAATTAATAACCTAACCTTTCGGTTTTGAAGGGGTAACTTTGCGATTTGGCCCTCGATTATTTACCGTTAAGGGCCTCGTGACCTTTACTCGCATTATTAAGTCCCCGGTTAGTTTAATTACTATCCGAAAAGCCTTAGCTTTCATTGTTGACGCTTTTAACCCCTCTCGTACGAATTTGATCATAACTTTCTCGTTTTAAAACGGAACTTCGCGAAACTTATATAGTATATTCTAGTGAGTATATTTTACTGTTACAAAGCCTCGGGTTCGTCAAAGGGTCACTCAGAGGTATAATTAAACATGTTGACACAGTTAACCCCTGTAGCTTGTAATCTCTCACTTTCTTCCGCGTTTTGCTCCGTACGATCCATGATTTATTCGTTTGAAGGTACGAGCATCGTTTAGGGTTACTATACAGTATATTTACCCTTTGTTGACATTTATAACCCTCGAATTTACATACTTTCAAGGTTTGTCAACTTTAGTCAACTTTAGTCCTTAATTTAATATTTAACGCCACGTGTAAACTCAGGACACGTGTTAACACATTATTGGACACAAAATTTCGAGGTGTTACACATACCGTATCCCAAATAAATAAACAAGTTATCATAGAAGCAACTAGGCAAATAAATTCTGTTCCGACAACTCAGATTTAATTGTTACAAACCAAATGTTTAAAAAAATACTGCCCAGAGTCATTAAGACTCATCCGGACAAGATCTACAGACAACTAATGCCATAGATGCTTGATCGAACAACTCCAACGGCTCCATGGCTATAGTTTATTTGCTTCTAGAGACCCCTAGGTAGGCTACGACCTACAACTGCTAGATGGGCTCTAAAGCTTTATTATTGCCTCGTTTTCCTAGCAAGCTAACACCTTAAACACCTGTCACATACGTTAAAATAAAGTTAATACATAAAATGTAAAGGTGAGCACACAAGTTTAGTAATAGCATATAGAGTTTGAATAGTTTACGCATAACCAGGCACGTACACAGAGGAAAACGATGCATGTTAATTATCGACATGGGACCATCGATACCAACGACTGCGGGTTGACCGTCCGAGACGGTTCGCAATACATGATTACCACCGTAATCCATGCAAGTAATTGTCCTTAACAACCCCCGTGTGAACGGGTGCTGAGTCCAAACTATAGTACTATGTTGCTAAGGCAGGTAGATAGCACTCCACGTGTAAACATAATAAACAACATTCATTTAGTCACATAGCACATGCATTCGGTTAGCGTTCAAATAGTTTGTGTTTGATTGTGATTTGATAGGTAAAGTATGTAACACCCAAAAGTGCTAAAAGCAAAAAGGGATCGAGTATACTCACAGTGATTGATTGTGGATTGAAGGGAGCGCTGAGAGTAAGATTAGCCTGAATAGTTCGATAGCACAACGATAAGTAACGCGGAAAAGTAAACAAGTATGGATGGATCGAATGGGCTGGTCGATCGAACGGCAGGTTCGATCGGACGGCCCGTTCGATCGGCTGATACATCCGATTGGACAGTCCTGTTCGATCGGCCGGTTGGCTCGATCGGCTGGACCATTCGAGTGGATTGTTTCTTCCTCTGGTGTGTTTGTGTTTGAGGATTTGAACTTTTGAAGTTTTCGTTGCAGCATTTGAGAACACTGAAGTGTTCCTACCTTTCAAGTCGGTCGATCGAACGGTTCGTTCGGTCGGCTAGCTCACTCGATCGGCTAGCTCACTCGATCGGCTAAGAGCTTCAAGGTTAGTCCCCATCTGAATGTCACTCGATCGAACAGTCTGTTCGATCGGCTGGCATTCCCTACTACGAACGAGCTGTGAAAACGATTAAGTGTTGAAGCATAGTATCTCATGATCCGAACAGTAATGTTCACCAATCGAGTGCCATGTTCGATCGAACACTACTTCGTCAATACTATACCTCATAAGATTTTGAAAGTGTGGGACCATGTGCTAGCCGATCGGCTGGCCCGGTCGATCGGCTGGCATGTCCGATCGGCTGGGCTGTTCGAACAGCCTAGCCGTTCGGCCAGCATTTCTGACCTGGTCGGCCTTTCGTCTAACACTTGGCTGTTTGTTTATGTGTCATTCTTTCAAGGTATCTTGACATCGTGTTGAACTATGATAACCTTCGTTCCTACTTGTTCCCTTGGCTCGAACAGGAATCACCCAAGTCCGGCCGGTGAACGGTTCGGAATGTCGGTCTTAGAGTTTAACCCGAAATCGGTGAACCTTGTTCATAGAATCTGAGTCTTGAACCTTTTAACTATTTGAATGATTAGTTAGCCGGTGCAAGCCCCGTTTTCTATCGGTTTGAAAGCATTGTGTGTAAAAGAGTTGAAAGAAAGTTGGAATTCCTTCTTTCAATCCTTCACAACTTGTGGATGTTTAGATCTTTGATAGATCTTAACTTGTTTATGTGGAAATCGGTTAGATCTAAGCTAATCATAGTGGAATGAGGCCAAAACATGGTGTTCTTCTAGACACCATGATGACATCACCCAAGAACACTTAGATCTTGATGATTTCACGGTTAAAATCCAAGTTTTGAAAGATAGAAAGGTGTAGAATCAAGTAATGATAAAAAACGTACAAGAATTAGAGTGAAAACTTACCGGGATTGAGAGAAATCTGAGAAAAGGTGAAGAAGATAGCTGGTTCGGTCAAAGCTTTCCAAAAATGGAAAGTATGACAATGACAGCCCTATTTATAGGCTTCCAAAAGAGGAAAGTGGCAGCCGATCGGCTGGGAGCTCCGATCGAGTGGGCTGCTCGATCGGCTGGCAAGATGCTAGCCGATCGGCTGGCCTGTTCGATCAGGATGCTTCCTGTTCGATCCGCCACGCACTTCGAGTATTTTGCGACGATTTTCGACGTTTCGATTTCGATGGACGATGATACGGATACGATAGAGTTCCTAGTTAAATTACTTTTAATCCCAACCACTATATTTAACATACAATCTTCTATAAGTCACGTTTCGATGTCGGTTTCGATTGAGTTCGATTGCTTTTCGAGTTTCGATTCGATTTTCGATTGATTTGCTTGAATACCATACCAAACATAAAGTAAGCACGCACAAGTAACACTTAAGGCATACACACACGTATAATAATACCAAAATTCGCATAATTCGAGTCTCGAGTCCGATTGATTGTTATATAGGTTTGATTACTGATTGGTTATCTTTATCGTATTGTTACCTCCTATCATTCACAGTCGTAGATCGGTTCGCGTTAAAACACATTCGATTACTTCGGTTCTTGCTGATTACAACACTTACTCCACATAATACAACTAAAACACAAAATCGACTATCTACAGTCAAAGAAAGTCAAAGTTGACTTGGACTTTGACTTTGACTTTGACATTCGAAAACACGGGGTGTTACATCTTCCAAACGGCAACCTACTCTGTCTAGATCTAGTGCCGAAGCGGAATACCGTGGTGTTGCAAACGTCGTCTCAGAAATATGTTGCTCAGAAATTTGCTTCTCGAATTATACCATCCTCCTACTCATGCCACGCTTGTTTATTGTGATAATGTTAGTACAATTTACCTCACGGGCAATCCCGTTCAACACCAACGTACCAAGCATATCGAAATGGATATTCATTTCGTACGTGAAAAGGTGGCTAAGGGGCTGGTTCGAGTTCTCCATGTACCGTCTCGTTATCAGATAGCCGACATATTTACCAAGGGGTTACCCAAGATTCTCTTCGAAGACTTTCGCTCCAGTCTCAACATCCGTCACCCTCCCGTCTCGACTACGGGGGAGTATTAGAAGATATATAGAATATTTTGTATTTATTGTGAATATTGTGTTAAATATAGAATTTTCACACTAATGTAATCTATATATACTATTGTGATATGGAATAACAGAGACGAGGATTTTTCCCTACTTTCAAAATGAACATAAATAAACGAACACAATGTGGGTTCATGTTCGTTTATTTAATTAAATGAACAAATTTTTTTTTCCTGTTCATTCGTTTATTAAATAAACGAACATAAACGAACTTTCCGCCGAACAAGTTCACGAACAGTTCATGAAGGTTCGATTCGTTTACAGGCCTAACTATGATGTTGTTGTTCTCTATGTGAACATGTCATAGTCTATAACGTTTACGCAATATCTTATAATTTAATTTCTTTTAATGACAAAGCTTACATACTCCTAAATTACACCAAATAAATTCTTATATACTCCTTGCTTTGAATTGAATCCAAGACCTCTCATTAAAAGGCGAAGGCCTCTACCAAGCATTGTTGCATTGTTATAAAACTGGTGAAACCATGTGTTTAAACTTGTTGAAGAGTGTATGTTTCGCAGTTTGGAAGACGGAATCACTATCTACGAAACATAGATTGATTCTACTTCTTGACAGTGACGAACTTAGGAATATTCGGGTCATAGCGGGTAGGGTCATGTAAAAAAAGAAAATCAAACTAAAATTTATATAATTATCCAAAACACGTCAAACGTCATTACAAACATACTTAAAGTTGTGCTATACGGTTTTCATTTCATTTTTCAAACAATGTTTCAATTTCAATTTTCAAACCCTAGTTTTCAATCTAAATTCTAATCATGTAAACAAACAATGTTTTATTTTTAGCTCTAAATCACATAAAAAACACAAATCTTCAAACAATAACTTGGCGAGCAGGGTCAATGGCTTGGCTGGGCGATCACTATCAGAAGGATTTGAGTGGGGGTTTGGGTAGGAGCTGGTGTATCAAAAGCCGACATATATAATGAACAGTGATCTAGGTTATATTAGGGATTTTCACTTTTAACATCAACACGTGTATGCGTATTTCTATCTCCACCGCTTCTTCTGTGGTGGTTCAAAGCCCAGATTAGACAGACAGATAGAGAGAAAGAGAAAGCGAAGCGATAGAAGGGGAGTGATAGAGGGAGGAGCGACGGTGATGGAGGAACCGGCCGTCGTCTCCCGCCGGCCACCCTCTTCGTCTTCGGTTAGACCGGTGGTGGGTTGTGGTGGTTTAGACGAATGAAACGATGGTAGAAGGCGGTGGTCCATGTTGCCGGTCGGTAGGTGGTGGATGGTGGCGCCGCCGCCTCTGCCAGACGGTGGTTGTCCAGTTGCGAAGTTGCTGACGGCGGCTAGGGTTCAATTCCGACCAAGGTAAGCCTCCAGTTCCGATTGGGTGTGAGACTTGCCCATCGGTGACCTGTTGAACCGTGGGGTTGAATCATGCAAGTCTTGAACTCAATTCCTAGGTTTCAATTTCCGACCACTGTAGGTGTTCATTTCAACTAAATAAGCAGAATATTAATCAAGAACCTTTATCATTTTTCCATCATCAATCTCTTCAGGTTTGACCCAGAAACCATTTCAAGAAAGCCTATTTGTGATGAGCTCAAGAAAATAGAAGAATGATCCGAAACCTAAATTGTATAATCTGAGACTGTTTTTCTGCTGCACTTAAGTTACAAGGTAGATTTTTTTAATTCTTTATGTGATTTTTTTATATTGAGGAATACCTTATATTCATTTGTTATGCTTTGGGGGAGTTTATGTAAGCTAAAAGTTGAAGTATATTAAATAGTTGGTGCAACTGACATATCCAATAATTAATAAGGGGATATGAATATTTGTCATGATAATACTAAAAAGGATTAGTAATTAGTTAGCTGTATGTGACAACCTATGCTAATTTCAAACTAAACTTATTTCATAACTTGTAATGATCATCATATGGAATTTGGAGAGTTGATTCGGTGCAAGTATTTTTTATTATCATTTAATTTGAATTAGTTATTTAATTGCTTAATTTGGTTTATGTGTTTAATCACTTGTATCTTTACAGTTTAATTTGTTTTTAAAGTTTTATTTACAAGATATTTTGCATTATGTCAGGGTTGTTGGAGGTTATCGAAAGAGGTGACCGGAGGTGTGAGATAGTGGTGGCAGTGGTATGATGTGTTGTGGTGGCATGAGGCACGAGGTAGACGAACATGGTTGAGAACAAGCTATGAATAGTCAATAATGTTTGTAGAAAGTATCTCTGTGGGTTAGTAAGCAAAAATGATGCTACTTATGTGTTCAACATAGTGCCTATGTGAACAGGACATCGAACATGTCCTATCCTACTCTTAGTAGTAGATATGTGTGATCTTTTATTTTTAAGACATGTGATGTAGGTGGTTGACCTTTACACGCATGCTGAATTAAAAACAAAGCATGCTCTAGATGTTTAACACATATATCTTCGTTGAGAACACACACTTTTTCTAGGAATAACTTCTAATGCATTTTTTGTAGGTAGATGGGTGAATCAGCTGTGGTCTTGATTCGTTCACAAGGGCGATGCCTCCGCCACTTTCCTTCCTCCAGTGAGATGGAGGGAGAGATCTGAGTTTGCGTTCAGGCAGTTGGTTTGATGGCTCAGGAGGGGCTGTTTGGAGGGGTTTGACGGCGGCAAGAATGCAAGATGTTGTACACTAGACAAAGATGGGTGTTGCTAGGGAGACACTCGATAGTCTATCAAATGCCAGGTTCGATTTTGATATTTTCCGAATGATAAATTAGTAAAATTTGATTATTCTAGGTTTGGCTCAAATGCTTTTGTTGCTTTGATTTTACGAAAAGGGTATGTGTGTGATGTAGATGCTAAAGGTATGGAACAACGCTAAAGGTGCATATTGGAAGCCTTGTACAACTTGATCTTCAGGAGGTATGAAAGTATGAAACAATCCTTTTGTTCACACAAAAAACTTATATTTAAACTCTGGGTTATCAGATTTTTTGGATCTTTCCACGTGTGTAACAGGCTTACCAGAATTGAACTGGTACACATATGTTGAGGGAAATGGTGGCTTATATCAACAGAGGCATGGGTAACTCAAATGTAACACTTTCACATGATGGTTTCAATTTTTAACAAATTAAATACTTATTCTATGGAGAAACTAATAAAAAGTTACCATCCAAAAATCCATCACGTCACCGCGACTCCAAAAAGTTAACAGTGTCCTCTTCGTGGGTCAATTTCAAACAAATGGATACCAGCTTAGGGATGAGTTTGTAAGGGTAGAGAGGGTGGACATGGAAATGGCGAAATAGCTCGACTTGTTTGAGTTGGAGATGAAACGAACCAAATTGATTTTTTAATCGCGTCAAAGACTTGCTGTTTCGATTTTGAATGTAGCAAACAAGAAGATAAAGAGGATGCCTTCACCTGATTCTTGAACGATAGTCTTGGATAAATGTCTACAAGTAAAATAAGAAAATCATGTTTTTTTATTAGTTGAAATTCTTGCTTATATCTTAATGACAAACTTTGTTTCATATGTTGTTTTGTAGTTGGATGTTAGATGATAGTCATCAAGCGAATCAAACTGTAACGCCCTGCTTTTTCATACTTTCCATAATTAGAAAGCTCGCCTTGTAATGCTATTTTTGGAAATCTTGTATTATTGTAGTTGTCTTTTCGTTGTAAAATCTGAGACTTGGATCATAAATAAAATTCGTATTTCTTTAAATTCACCATCTACATATTCATACATGTTCATACGTTCGAATTCATTATATATCGAATCCTCATTTGTAATTCATATTTATACGATACTTATTCACGATGCATGTCCATGCTTGTCCTTAAATTGTTGATACCTAAAAACCCCTAATAATATGCTTATTTATACAACGATTAATCATCTAATATGTGAAATATACTTGTCACTTACAAACATGTTACATACTTGTACATTACACTTTTTACCTAGTTAAATCATGTTTTATTTCATAGTTACAAGTTAGGGGAAACATTGTTGCATATTATTACACAACTTAATTAACAAAATTACTCATTATAATGTTTTAAAAAATAAAAAAAATAAAGAAATATGGTAGCCCCAATTCAGCAAAATTCAGCCCCATATAGTTGGGTTTTGTGGGCTAGTTTCAAGGTGTAACCCCTTCTAAACACTTCTAAAGCCCAACCCATTGAAACCCTAATCCTTCCCCCTATAAATACCACTTATAACCAGCCTCCCTACCACTTTTGCAACACTAAAAACTCTCAAAACATCCTCCAAACCGTAGCTGAAAGCAAGGGTTCGAGCAGATTGACACCCCTTCACGAAAATGAGCATAACTCACTCAATTCTTATCCGATTCACTCGATTCTTTTTCCTACTACTTTGTATTGACCTTATCTACGTTTCCATGGGTTTTTCACAGTAAATAATCCCCTGGAACTCTGGCAAAAAGGCTCCAAAGTCCACTGATTGTTTTTGTTTTCATGAAATCCTTGTTATTTCTTACCAAACTTGAGTCTATCACATCTCAAACCTATGTCCTAATGCTTACAACACTTTAGTGGTTGGTTAGTCTTAAAAACAAGGTTGAGACACTTAAAAATCAGAGGATTAAACCTCATAAACTTGGTGTTTTGTTTAGGGTTTTTAACCCACAAGTCATGTCAAACTTTGTCTTTGATACATGAGTGATTATGGAACAACTTGGGTTGTCCAAACATACAATCCTCACATGATTTGATGATTTCTCTTAGTTAGTGTGTATATTTCTTATTCTTTATTGTATGTTCATGACCCTCCTTGGTTGTTTTTTTACATCAAGTGTAGTGGTGAACACATAGAGGTGCCTAAATGGAAGACTTGATCTTCCTACCTCCTACATGATTTCTATGACATTTAGAGGTACCAAAATGAAGATTTTAATCTTCTACCTCATGCTTGAACTATTGGACATATATTATATAACCTAAACATATTATTCGAATAATCGAATCTTTGATGATGAACTAGTGTTCATATGTCGGGGCACTAGATTACATCATCCTAGACTATGATAACTTGTCAAGATTCTAATGGAACCTTGTTCCATGAAAACATCTAAACTCCTTCGATTTTCCTAGTGTCAAGAACAAGCATCATATGTACTAAATGATTATTTTCCATGTTATTCTCATATCTTGTTTTTATGTTGTTTTAAACACTGAATCTCGACTCTAAACATACTTGAACTTTAACCCTTATACATTCGGACCCTAAATCTCTACTCGTCAACAATTGGATAATCGGAAAGCATATGCAAGCCTTGTGAGTATACTTGACCCCTTTTTCGTTTACCACTTTTTGGGGTGTAACATGTTATTTATAAACTTACACACAAACTTTATCATAATACATAAACATTCCTATTACACGCATGCTTATTTGATTACTTGATACTTTAAACTTGGGTGATACTTATGTGTTGAACTTATCATTAACTTCGTACGAGCCTAACCGTGACATATGTAGCGCTATAGGATTAACGACCCGCCCGTAAACTTGTGGTTATGTCATGAGCATCTTCCGTTTCATTATTGGTTTGATATGTTAGACACATGCCAAATTTATTGTTTATCTTGAATCGAATGCTTGCTATGAGGAATTGTTTAAAACTTATCTTTTGTTATGTATGTATCAAACTTGTATACTCGCCTTTGCTTTTGCATTGAATTGTATTTTAAACATGTTACAGGTTGATGATGACGATGCTATGAAAAGAAGT
This sequence comes from Helianthus annuus, assembly GCF_002127325.2. Taxonomy (NCBI): domain Eukaryota; kingdom Viridiplantae; phylum Streptophyta; class Magnoliopsida; order Asterales; family Asteraceae; genus Helianthus; species Helianthus annuus. Next base: position 140,398,903 of record NC_035445.2, read on the forward strand.
AGCGTTGATGCCTAGATACACATATAGACGTTTAGGTTTAATATGTTGTACCAATTTTGCTTATGTTGTTATGTACTTCTTTGAACTTGTTGTATTTGAATTTCTTGTAATGTTGACAATTTACTTTATGAAATGAAATCGGTTTATTAAATATTGTCACAAATAGCGTTATGATGTCTCTAGCAATCTTCACACTTCGTCTCATCCCGATGTTTCCGCCATTGGTTGGGGTGTGACACAAACTCATTACGTGTCTAATATTAATCATGTATTTCTATTATGATTTGTTGATTATTAGCCAAAATTTGGGATATGTGATGAATCTTTTTTTTTTTTTGCTATTTTATAACTGTAGGTAATTGAAGAAAAGGTAAACATATTATGGTTTTGTGAATTTGTGGTATTACAACTTGAAAACATATCAATGTATGGCGCAAGAATCTCGGAAGGTAAACCTGGGGGTTTTGTTCTTAAAAATTAATACATATTTATGTGCGAGATGATTTTTGGACTAAATGTTAAAAGACTTATGGTTACTGTTTGTGATTGTGAAGCGTTTCTTGCAAATACAAGTGCAAATGCTTAACGCTACATAATAATGAGGGGAATTACTTGCGCACATGCAGCAGGGGAAACAACCTCAGACTAATTTGCCAAAGAGAGCTGCTCATGGGGCGAAAGATGCGATGGCAAAACCGCTTCCGCATAAGCGTAGCGTTTGTCTAAGCAACTCAGGTAATGGCGATCAACTCAATTAGTAATCAGGTAAAGTATCGTTTAATACTCTGTTTGTACCAAGTACAGAGGATGTCAATATTGCATTGCGAGGGCCTTATGTTGCTGGAGATGCGCTGGTTACAGGGTTGCCGGCGGTAACATCGTGGAACCACTGTTGTGAGAACATGTTAAAAATCCAAATCAGCGATGATGGTTTTGAAAAGATGAATCAATTTTGTTGTCTACAAAACCCATGTGGGATTTGTGGAGTTTGTCTGCTCAAAGTATGGGGGTTTTAGTTGAATCTGATTTAGTTTTGATTAACCTAACAAAGGTATATCTGTAATTATACTTCTTTGTTTGAATAAAGTTACTTGAATTTGTACTAATTATATAATAAATCCTGTAATTTTTACTTTGATTAAGTGGTGAAACAAGAGTTAGGGTCTACGTTTAGTCTTTGCAAGAAGTGAAACAGTTAAAAGAAGAGTTGCAAGATGATGTCAGTCGAAAACACCAATGTCTTTCGCGCAACGCGCGTCATTGAAAAACACTACTTAAGTTTAAAAAGATGTTGGGTTGGGCTAAGATAAGGGCTTGGACTTGAACATGTTTAGTGGGAAATTGGACAATGGATTGTGCTAATTTGTAATTTATATAAATCAAGTTAATTAATTAAATAGTATTAATTTTTTAATAAATTTATAATATATTTTTTTCTTAAGGGTCGGTTTCAAAAGTTTTAAGGGGTTCGTTGCAGTTGAGAATTTCAGCTATAACTAAACATTATCTTTTTCAGAGGGTGCGCCCACCACCCTCACACCCATGCTTATTGATTTTAGACAAAATGACAGTGCACGTCCTTTAGGTTTACCTAAAAGTACAATGCATGTCCTTAACGTTTAAAAGTTGCACTGCAAATCCTTTACCTTTAAATTTGTTGCATTGCAAGTCCTTTATGGCTAACGGTGTTAACTTTTACCGTTAAATCCCCCATGTGCCTCCCACGTGAGGGGTATATCCGTCCATTCCCTTCATTCTTCCCCTTTAAAACCCAGTCTTCAACATTTCACTACATCCCCTTCCTCTCTGTTTTAACCCTAACTCCAATATTCAGAGAATCGGTGCCACCCTTCCTCACCTGAAGAAAATAATGGAGAGATTGCATTCCGGCCAACAAAACAAACCACCTTCCCTCTCAGGTTAAATCGCCGGCAACCGGAGCCGGTATTCTGGCGTCGGACCTCCTGCCATTTCCAAAACAATCTGGAGAACACCCTCCTTTATGTTATTCACAGCCCACACCCACCTCAGGAATTAGCAGAGTCAGAGAGTGAAGCAAAGAGAAGCAGAGAGAAGCTGAAGAAAGAACACGGTGGAGCCGGCATCAAGCTCCGGCAAGGTACGACGATGGCGGAAGAACCAGAGAAAGAAAGAGAACCGGCGGAGCCGGAGCCATCTCCGACGATAGCGGTACTTCAGGCGATGGGGCCTGTAATTCCTCCTGACGAGTCACCGACGGTGGTACAAATCGGATCTCGGCAAAATAAATCGGCAGGTGTGACGGCGACAACATGCATTCTTTCAGTTCATAACTTCATAGGTTCGGGTATACTCACCTCTGATTTCTCGAGTTCTCCGTGACTTTTGATTGGTGAAATTATGTACATATGCTTGGTGATAAATTGCTGATATGTTTGTTGGAATTGTTGACTAATCAATTTAGGGACCTTGTATGTATGCCGTGACTGTAAAAGTTGATCTGGTGATTTGTTATGTAAATGGTTTGAGTTCTATTATAAAGGGCTGCGTTCCTCGAGTTTAGTAGGAATGATTGTATGATTGTGTACAAATAAAACGTTATTAAAGATTCATATCTGTTAATGATAATCTTGGAATGAACTGTTTTAATCTTGGGTTTTAAAGGGGAAGAATGAAGGGAATGGACGGATATACCCCTCACGTGGGAGGCACGTGGGGGATTTAATGGTAAAAGTTAACACCGTTAGCCATAAAGGACTTGCAATGCAACAAATCTAAAGGTAAAGGATTTGCAGTGCAACTTTTAAACGTTAAGGACGTACACTGTACTTTTAGGTAAACCTAAAGGACGTGCACTCTCATTTTGTCTTGATTTTATCACATACAATACATCAAAGTATTAACACCTTGTTGAAAAACCCAAGTAACTTGACATATATGTTACTTTCATCAATTATCCAAAAAAAATTACTAATAGAGTAGAGCCAGAGACTGATTCGATATAGAACTCAATTAATGGGCTGTTTGTTTCAGCTCTTAACGGGCTCTTAATGGTTCGAACCTCTTACTGGTTCATCACTTAATGATTCAGACTGTTTGTTTCGCGAGCAGATGTCTGAATGGTTCAGACATTTGCCTATGAATGGTTAAGCATTATACTGAGTCTGAATGGTTAAGACCTCTTATCTGAATTGGTCTGACATTTGCCTTTACATGGTTAAGCATTATACTTTTTTCTTAATGGTTTAGACCTTTTACTGATTAAACACTTTGGTAGCGTTCGTTTCATGGAATGGAATGGAATTAGGAAGTTTTTCTTTGTAAAATTGATCTTGGTTGGGGGAGGGAGGAATTTAAATCCTTCACTCTAATGAAATTTGTGACTATTTCAACATTCCTTAGAAATCCTTCACTCTAATGAAGGAATGGAATGGAATGTTGAAATAGTCACAAATTTCATTGATTAAAGAAATTCATTGGATTTCAAATTCCTCCCTCCCCCAACCAAGATCAATTTTACAAAGAAAAGCTTTCCAAATCCATTCCATTCCATGAAACGAACGCTACCTTTATGATTTAGACCTCTTACTGGTTCAACATTTACTCATTCAGAACCTGCCAAACAACCGCTAAACTTTATTCACTCGAGCTGCTTATTGTGTGTCCATCCATACGCTACCTCTCGTATCCTGAAGAATTGTCGAGTTATAGAACACATTTCTAATTTATTATAAAAAACTAAATCATCATTAGGGAAGGGGGGTGGTCACTAGTGACCATTTTTCCATCACTCACAATATCCAATCATGTTCCGCCATATCAGCAACCATTTTTCCATCACTCACAACCTTTTTTAGTGGGGGTGGTCATCACTCACCACCACACCCAACAATTTCCCCTCAGCCAACAATTACACTCACAAATAAAACTATCACGGCGTTATAAAAATAACGAAAATCGATTTCGTTGAAAATATCACTCGTGAAACTTTGTTGTGGGGGTGGAAAAAGTTCAATATAACGCGTTATATATTCCTATCACTCGTTATAAACCATCCCCCCCCCCCCCTTATTACGTTATCATTATATAAATTTAGAAGATACATACAATTAGAATAGAAAGTTTTTGTATTTCCAAACATACAATCTTTATGTTCTTTTACCAAATTTGGATGTGTCCTAAACTTTAAATCTATTATAACATAAACAATATAACTCCAGGGTTCAAATTACAATAACCAAAACCTAAAACATTCAACTATTTAACCAACGCTTACATTATATGACAAAAGCAACACCACTAAAACAATGCCACGTAGGACAAAACACCCCACACTATTCAACTATTTAAGCGCCTCTATTCGTCCCTGTTCATGCAAGTATTTATTTTCTCTCAAAATTCAAAACCCCTTCTTAATCACATAGATATGGGTCGCTCCGGCAATATTATTCTAGCAATCATCTTGATCATCGGTATGTTTTTCATATTATTACATGTTTATGATGCTACTGTTTTTTTAATTATTTATCGACAAAAGAAAAGACCATGCATCTTAATTATATAATATATGTACTAATGAATGTTATTGTGTTACTTACAGGTTGTTGTGTATTTGCAACTTCGATCGCTAAAGAAGAATCCAGCAAGTTAGGAACTGTTATTGGGATTGATCTTGGGACTACGTATTCGTGTGTTGGTGTTTATAAGAACGGACACGTTGAAATCATAGCCAATGATCAAGGAAACCGTATCACTCCATCGTGGGTGGCTTTCACGGACAACGAGAGGGTGATCGGTGAGGCCGCCAAGAATCAGGCGGCTGTAAACCCCGAAAGGACCGTCTTTGATGTCAAGAGACTTATTGGGAGAAAGTATGAACTTAGTTACAGTTTTCTTGTGTTTAAACAGTAAATATTGAAATTATGTTGTTTTACATTGTATCTTTGTTTTGATAGGTTTGAGGATAAAGAAGTCCAAAAGGATATGAAACTGGTTCCCTACAAAATAGTGAACAAAGATGGGAAGCCTTTTATCCAAGTTAAACACAAGGAAGGGGAAACCAAGGTTTTCAGTCCCGAAGAGATTAGCGCGATGGTTCTTACAAAAATGAAGGAGACAGCTGAAGCATTCCTTGGAAAGAAAGTTAAGGACGCTGTTGTTACAGTTCCTGGTAAGTAGATTTGTGGGTTTGAGTTTAGTCTAAACGGTTCATGTCAGTTTCAAGTCAAACCCGTGAACACATTTAGCTAAACGGCGAAACGTGTCGTGCCAGTGTCAACCCGGGCGGGTTAGCGGGTTAACCGTTTATGTCATTTATATATTTTCCTAGTTTTTTAATTAAATATTTTTTTATTTGAGTTTTTTTTTTTTTTTTTTTTTTTTTTTTTTTTTTTTGCTAAAATTTGAAGATTTGTATGTAAACTGTCGTAGTTTAAACAGATTTGCTTCAACAAAATACATTAAAATGTAAGTTTATTATTTTTAAAATATGTACAATTTTTTTTGGGGATTAAACGGGTGGCATACGTGTCAAACTCTCAAACAAACGTGTTATATTTGGGTTCGACCCGCCAACCCGTGGCAACAACACGTTTGGAACATAGTTTTCAACAGAATTAAGTTGTGTAATGGTTTGATTCTCCTTGCAGCATACTTCAATGATGCCCAAAGGCAGGCTACCAAGGATGCTGGAAAGATTGCTGGTTTAAATGTCGTTAGAATCATTAACGAGCCAACGGCTGCTGCTATCGCATACGGTCTGAACAAGAAAGGGGTCGAGAAGAACGTTCTTGTATTCGACCTTGGTGGAGGAACATTCGACGTGAGCATCTTGACACTAGACAATGGTGTTTTTGAAGTTCTTGCCACACACGGAGACACCCATCTTGGAGGCGAGGACTTCGACCAAAGGATCATGGAATACTTCATCAAACTCATCAACAAAAAGTACGGAAAAGACATCAGCAATGACAACAGAGCGCTCGGGAAGCTAAGAAGGGAAGCCGAACGGGCCAAGAGAGCGTTGAGCAGCCAGCACCAGGTTCGGGTTGAGATTGAGTCACTTTTCGACGGTGTAGATTTCTCTGAGCCATTGACAAGAGCCCGATTCGAGGAGCTTAACAACGACTTGTTTAGAAAGACAATGGGGCCCGTGAAGAAGGCCATGGAGGATGCGGGTTTGGAGAAACACGAGATTGATGAGATTGTTCTTGTTGGTGGGAGTACCAGGATTCCAAAGGTTCAACAACTTCTTAGAGACTACTTTGATGGAAAGGAACCAAACAAGGGTGTGAACCCTGATGAAGCGGTTGCTTTTGGTGCTGCTGTTCAAGGAGGCATTTTGAGTGGAGAGGGTGGTGATGAAACTGAAGGTAATTCATTATTCTAATCATACATGCCTTGTACAAAAGGTCTACAACGGGTCGGGTCGGGTTGGTGCCAAAAGGGTACATTTTATGGGTCTAAAACGGGTCAGATCGGGTTGGTGCCAAAGTGTATATTTTTATTTTTATGGGTCTAAAACGGGTCAGACCGGGTTGGTGCCAAAGTTTATATTTTTATTTTATGGGTCTAAATGGGTCGGGTCGGTGTCAAGGTGTATATATTTATGTGCCTAAGTGGGTCGAGTTGGTGTCAAAGTGTATATTTTTATGGGTCTAAATGGGTCGGGTCTGGTTGGTGTCAAAGTTGTATATTTGGGTCTTAGTGGGTCGGGTCTAGTTGGTGTCAAAGTGTATATTTATATGGGTCTAAATAGGTTGGGTCTGATTGGTGTCAAAAGGGTAGATTTTTATGGGTCTAGAACAGTCCGGGTCAGGTTGATGTCAAAGTGTATATTTTTATGGGTCTAACGGGTCGGGTCGTGTTGGTATCAAATTTTTTTGAGTTGTGTTGGTGTCAAAGTGTACATATTTACGCGTCATAATCGGGTGAGGTTGGTTTGATAATTGATACAAAATTAATCTGTTGACAAATCAATGCTAATGCTGCTAATGTGTTCACGAGTAGAAATCGTTCTTTTGGATGTGGCTCCGCTTACCCTCGGCATTGAAACCGTTGGAGGGGTGATGACGAAATTGATCCCAAGAAACACCGTTATCCCGACCAGAAAATCTCAAGTATTTACCACCTATAAGGATCAGCAAACTGCTGTCTCCATCAAGGTATTGGGCTCATTTTTAACCCCTTTATTTGTTTATTTTTCTTAAAAAAATTATTATTAAAAGTTAATCAGGTAAGTGAAAATCTGATATAAATCCATAGCAAAAATATCTTTGAGAAACTATGTAACAAACTCTATACAAAATGACCATAACTAGTAGTATTATCATACATGTAATGTAATATCAACTAACTGTCTAATAATTATTATTATTCTTTTTTTATAACAGGTTTATGAAGGTGAAAGAAGTCTCACAAAGGATTGCAGGCTTCTTGGAACATTTGATCTCTCCGGAATCCCTCCAGCACCAAGGTTTGTATTTCGTGTTAACGTTATCGAAATCGCATTTGTGCTTTCGCGGGGCTAAAACTTTCTTATGCTAACACAGGGGCACCCCACAAATCGAAGTCACATTCGAGGTAGACGCCAACGGTATCCTAAACGTGAAGGCAGAAGACAAGGTGGCTGGCAAATCCAAAAAGATCACAATCACCAACGAGAAGGGTCGGTTGAGTCAAGAAGAGATAGAGCGTATGGTTCACGAAGCCGAAGAGTTTGCTGAAGAAGATAAAAAGGTGAAAGAAAAGATTGAAGCGCGTAACGCGCTTGAAAGTTATGTCTACAACATGAAAAGCCAAGTTAATGATAAAGATAAGTTAGCCGAAAAGCTCGAGTCGGATGAAAAGGAGAGAATTGAAAGCGCAACGAAAGAAGCACTTGAATGGCTTGATGATAATCAGTCGGCTGAGAAAGAGGAGTATGATGAGAAGCTGAAAGAAGTTGAAGCGGTTTGTAATCCGATCGTAACGGCTGTTTATCAGAGGTCGGGTGGGGCCGGTGAAGCGGAAGATGTTGATGATGAACTGTAGAGAAGAAGATAGATTGTTTAGTATAATATTGGGATATTATATTAGTAGATGAATTAATTAGGTATTTCTGAAATTAGTTACAGCAATTTAATTTGTTTCTTGTCTGAATATTTATTTCCATTACATTGAAGATCAACATCTGTCAACTAAATTAGACAAAATATGGAACTACTTTATCTTTTGGTGTTAAACGGCAATGATAACAAAATACGAAGCTGGAATAAACTAAGATATGAAGCCAGAAGTAAGTAGTAAACAGATCAGTAATAAAATTCTGGTACGAAAAAAAAATTGAAACTTGATCCAACCATACAGTTCGGTTTGCTGGTTCAAATAAACTCAACCAGACTGGCTATGTAGCTGGTTCCGGTTCTGAAAACAGTGAGAATGAGAAATGATGATATGAAATAGGCAATTAATTAAATACATGTGCCGCATATGCCTCTTGGTCCAGAAGCATGAAGGCTGTTTTTGTTAGATTTATTAAACTAAGTTATGTTTATGTTTTTATGTTCTATTCGGATATATAATTAGAAACACTTATTAAGTTAGTTAATGATATACTTATGTAATAATCAGTGAATAAGCGGGAAAGCCTTTCAAATAACTGTCAAGAACAGTTACCCGCCAATTCCTGAACCGCCAACTTATATGTATAAATTGATGTCACCGGAAACAATATCCGGTACCAAGACATTTCCTTATTCAATAACGATCTGTCCACCATTGTTCTATATCTTGATTTTCATCACAAACACACACTATGCAAATCCAATTCGGTTCATTACCAGATATGTATTTAAACGATGTTAACACTTCCGCTGCAAGTACCAGTTCTGATCCCCAACAGTTTTGATTTACATCTATAATTAAACATGTAAAATAGACAGGTATGAAATGGAAAGGAAATCTGAATTGTATTAATGAAAAGTGTGTTTACAAATGAAGAGGATCCCTCTATTTATAGGGGAAAGAGGGACCAACAAGTAAATATTAATTACATGTAGGGACACTTATATTTACATGCAAGGACATCTATAATTGCAAGTAGAGACCTCTAGTTAACAACTAGGTCCTTCAACTATTTACAACTAACACTCCTCCTCAAGTTGGAGCATAGATGTTAATCATGCCCAACTTGCTACATATGAAATCTATTTGAACCTTCCGGAGTGGTTTTGTGAAGATATCCGCTAGTTGGAATTCTGTTTTAACATGAATTGGCTGAATAGATGGAGGATCCTTTTGAGTGCCCACTATCCTATCTCTGATTAGGTGACAATCAACCTCAATGTGTTTAGTTCTCTCATGAAATACTTGATTTTTGGCTATATGTATAGCTGATTGATTATCACAGTATAATCGCATTAAGTCATCAGAGGTAACCCCGAGTTCCCTGAGAAGGCGACGAACCCATATCATTTCTGATGTAACATCTGCCATAGCTCTGTATTCTGATTCGGCACTTGATCTGGATACGGTATGTTGTTTCTTACTCTTCCAAGACACAAGATTTCCTCCAACAAAGACACAATACCCGGTAGTGGACCGTCGTGAAATAGGACATCCTGCCCAGTCTGCATCTGAGAATCCAGATATACGTCCATCTCCATCTTCTGTGAAAGCACCTACGCGGCAATGACCCTGATCAGAGTACAAGATCCCTAGACCTGGTGTGTTCTTGAGATATCGTAAGACACGAAGAGCAGCATCCCAGTGTCCGGTGTATGGAGTGGCCATAAACTGACTTAGGACACTGACGACAAAGGAAATATCTGGTCGTGTAACTGTCAAATAATTAAGCTTTCCAACCAATCGTCTGTATCGTTCGGGATCCTTCAATGGACTCCCATCCTCTGGAAGGAGCTTCCTCGTAGGAAGCATAGGACTATCAACTGGTTTGCAACCCAATAAGCCACACTCAGTTAGCATATCAAGGACATACTTCCGCTGAGAAAGGAGTATTCCTTGTGGGGAACGAGATACTTCTATGCCAAGGAAGTACCGAAGTCGACCTAAGTCGCTAATCTGAAACTGAGACTGAAGGAACTGTTTGAGCTTGGTAATCCCAACTTCATCATCCCCTGTAATTATGATATCATCCACATAAACAACTAGAAGGATTCTTCGGCCCTGATGATGTCTAAAGAATACAGAGTGATCATATGCACTACGAACCATCCCAAACTCTCCCATAACACTAGAGAAGCGACCAAACCATGCCCTTGGAGACTGTTTGAGACCATATAGGGAACGGCGTAGTCTGCATACTTTTGAGGCCTCCTCCTCAACAATGAACCCAGGAGGCTGCTCCATATAAACCTCCTCCTCAAGAACACCATTGAGAAAGGCGTTCTTGACGTCAAGCTGGTGGAGCGGCCAATGATGAATGGCAGCAAGAGCAATACAAATACGCACAGAGGGCATCTTGGCAACCGGGGAGAAAGTCTCGTCATAATCAATACCATAAGCTTGAGAATAACCTTTAGCTACCAGACGAGCTTTCAGACGATGTAGCGATCCATCAGGGTTAAGTTTTACTGTGAAAACCCAACGACAACCAACAACACGCTTACCAGGAGGAAGTGGTTCAAGATCCCAAGTCTGATTGGCCCGTAAGGCCCCAATCTCGTCTTCCATGGCTTGACGCCATCCTGGATGAGCTAGAGCTGTCATCACATTTTTGGGAATCGGATAGGAATCAAGTGAAGTGGTGAAGGCATGAGACTCCGTGGATAGGTGAGTATAAGCAACATAATCCTGGATGGGATAACGGGTGGCATGTCTCGGTTCTTTTCGAAAGGCAATAGGTATATCAGGATACGGTGCACCTGGAGGATCATAGGTAACAGTTTCTGGTAATGGTGAAACAGGTTCAGTGTCAGGTGGTGGAACTGTGGACGTACTAGATGTAGAGGCTGGTTGTGAATCAAGAGTCTCTGTTGTTGATTCCTTACCTCGCCTAGCATATGTGAAGAGTAATGGTGGAGGATCTGTTGGAAGTCCCGAAGCTATAGGAGCTGGAACTGTGGTGTCTGAGATCGAGGGAATAGGTGACACAGGAAAGGTAGGAATGATGTGAGACTCAGGTATATCAGGATCAGGAAACAGGTCAGACACTGGAATGGAAGATTCTGGAAAGAAAGGGCACAACGGATCAAAGGTGACGTCAGCACTGGTAAAATATCGACGAAGAGAAGGACTATAACACCGATAACCTTTCTGGACACGTGAGTAACCCACGAAGATACAACGAATGGCTCGAGGGTCGATTTTAGGGACTCCGGGACGATGATCATGGACATAAGCTACACATCCAAAAATTTGAGGCTCAAGAGGAAACGGGGTTCCTCTAGGAAATAAGACAGAGAACGGGGTTTGACCATGAAGAACAGACGATGGCATACGATTAATCAGATAAGCCGCAGTAAGAACAGCATCACCCCAAAATTGACGAGGAACATGAGAATGAATCATGAGTGTGCGAGTAACATCCAACAGATGGCGGTTCTTGCGTTCAGCAACACCATTTTGTTGAGATGTATATGCGCAAGAAGTCTCATGAATAATACCTTGTGATTTGAGATATGTAGAGAAATCGGTGGACATATATTCTTTAGCATTATCGGTGCGTAAGGTTTGGATGGACGTTTTGAACTGGGTCTTGACATATGCATGGAATTCACGAAAGATCGAGTTGATTTCACTACGGGATTTCAATAGGTAAACCCATGTGGCACGAGAATAATCATCAATGAAAGTAACAAAGTATTGAAAGCCCAATGTAGTCTTAACTGGACATGGACCCCATACATCTGAATGGACAAGTTCAAATATGGAACTGGTTCGGCTTGACACTTTTGGGGGATAAGGACGTCGAGTATGTTTACCGAGCTGACATGACTCACAATGGAAGTTATCGGGAATAGAGATGCCAGGTCTCATTTGTCGTAGGACGGCTGCTGAGGGATGGCCTAACCGACAATGAGTTTCAAAGATACTAGACTCACAGATGTTTGCTTTGGGATGCGACAATGAAGACATTCGATAGAGACCTTCTGATTCGAGGCCGGTACCAATTACTCGGTTAGTACCGAGTTCATTAAAGGTACAATGAGTAGGATAAAAGGTAACGGAACAATTATTTCGTTTAGTAATCTGACTGACAGATAAAAGACTGGCAGGGAAGTTAGGAACAAGAAGAACAGAAGACAGGTTTAGGCTATCTGGGTTCTGAATGGATCCAATGCCGCGTACGGGGCACGAGGAACCATCTGCAAGTTTAACCGGTTGGCAAGAGGTATTATGAAGGCTAGTGAGAATTTCTTGATTCGCAGTCATGTGATGAGTAGCTCCAGAATCAATAATCCAGGATAAGTCAAAGCCAGAGAACGTACCTGATTGTACTGAGTTGGTTTGAGGACTCGATGACCAAAAAGCAAGGAACCGTTGAAGCAAATCATACTCCTCCTTGGTGCATGTAATGGTGTGATTTCGTTCGTCACCCATTTGAAAAGATGTTCAAGCAGAAAAGCGGAAAGCTGAGATGAAACCCGAACACACGAACCGAGGCAGAAAACGAAAGTGCTCGGATCGAAAAATTAACCTGACGAGATGGACGGGGAGGTAATTCCGACCAGACTGGCAAAAAACGGCGGCCGGAGAGGCGGCGACGCGCCGTCACGCGCGGCGCGTGGATGAGGGCGGCGGAAGGGGCGGCGGCGCGTGGGGGCGCGTGGAGCGGCGGGCGTCGGCGATTTTTGAGGGGTTTTGTAGATCGGGCAATTGCGAATACGATGGTGGTGGTGGTGTATGTTAACTCGCCGGAAAAAGGAACGGATCTGGAAAAGTAGGTGGCGGGTTGTGGTGGTTTTGGGTGTTTGAACAGATCTGGAACGGGTTTTTAGGACGGAACTGGTGGTGACCGGAAATGGTATGAAAGAGAATCCGTTTCTGATGTGGAAGGTCAGACTGAGCTGCAACCACAGAGCATACTACGAATTTTCTAAACTGAGAGACGGAAATGGTCACCCGAATGAGGATATTCTTGAGCTAAACTACCTTTAGCTCTGATACCATGTAAAATAGACAGGTATGAAATGGAAAGGAAATCTGAATTGTATTAATGAAAAGTGTGTTTACAAATGAAGAGGATCCCTCTATTTATAGGGGAAAGAGGGACCAACAAGTAAATATTAATTACATGTAGGGACACTTATATTTACATGCAAGGACATCTATAATTGCAAGTAGAGACCTCTAGTTAACAACTAGGTCCTTCAACTATTTACAACTAACAAAACATATGATATGAACCATCGACAAGGAACAGACTAATATCAGAATTTCATAGGAATTTAAAAGCTTGAACCTGCAAGTGCTCCGGCAATCCATTTGTTGGCGGTGTTTGTGGATTCGCTGAAAGAAGCAAGAGCTGCTAATGTTCCTTTTTCAAGGAAAATGATGATGCTGCTGCAGCAGCAGCAACTGTTCTTCCTTTTACAACTGTATACAAAGTAAATTTAACACTGCTAAAATTTGAAAAGTTAACTCAGATTTTAATAATACAACATAATTTGAACCCAGAGTGTACCAAAAACTTACCAGAGGGAACAGGATGCTTGTGCTTGGAAGCATAGAGAGAAAAGACCTTCTGCATATTTGAGAGCTCATCTTCGTTTATAGTCGACCAGAATAGTCACAACTGAAGCAATTGGTTCCGGCTCATCCAACACCGTAAAGCTAGAGCTCCGGGCCAGGAAGGCGCGGAGCACTCAGCTACAGAGCGCGTTAACAGGCATTAAATTCCCTGACATGCGAGAAATGTCATGGCATTGGCAAGTCATGAACATTAACCACCGGCACATGGACCTGTGGTCAATATCCTGGTCTGCTGGATAATACTTTGCAGGGCCTGTAAGGGGAAGTGAAATAAAGCAAGGGCTTTGGGCCTCCGCTTCACTAAGGCCCCAAATTCTAAAAACTATATTATATGTAGGTGATTTTGGCTTTGAGATTAGATCGTTGACATTGAATAATAGGATCTAAAGCAATCATTTTTCATTTTTTTTTACGAAAAGAGCCCCGGTTTTGTTATCCGCTTTGGGAGTAAAAAAATTTGAGCCATCCCTGATACCTTGAATCCCTGGTAACCTTGAACCCCTGGTAGGTCCGACATCTATGTATTCAGCACCACCACATGTCATAAATTTAAGTACTATCAATATTCCGCTTCTCGTACAAGTAGAGCAACCTTGCATTTGTTAAACTCAAACGGATACGCGCAGCTAATGTTCAGCATCTCTTAACACCGACACGTAGCTCTATATTCAACCGCATGAATCTTTGAAGCAACATCGAGTCATAATAGTCGCATTTTATACTCTTAGCGATACATATAATCAGCCGATTATATGGGCTGTTATCTTGTGAATATTAGTATTAGCTGTATTTGATTTGGTGTATAGCTGTCATATATTTCTGTTTCCTATTTTACGGGTGTATCATTCCCTATGTAAAGGGTTCTCTTATTCAATGGAATTCATTCAGAAATTTACACCATAAACTCTTTCATGGTATCAGAGCAATTCTGATCACCTTCCTCTCTTCCGTTCTTTCTTTTTTTCTTGTTCTCGGATACGTCCGATCATAATCATGACCAAAGATACTGTAGAGCAGCCACCTAAAACCCCATCCCTGCACCCAGCCTATTCCGTAACAAACATCCAAACCAAAATCAGAACCCTAGACGGCACAAACGTTACCTATTCTGCATGGGTAAAGCTTTTTCGTCTCCATGCCGTCGCCTACAAAGTTTCTGATCATATAGACGGGACTGCGGCTCCGGCATCTTCATCCGCTGACCATGATGCCTGGAAAGAAATCGATGCATTGGTTCTCCAATGGATATACAGTACAATATCCGATGACCTTCTGAAACGTGTCCTGGACAGCAAAGCTACGGCTCACGCTGCTTGGACAAAACTAGAGAAAATTTTTCTCAGTAACAAGAAGGCGCGGGCTGCGTCGCTGGAAACAAAGTTCTGCAATCTCACCTTGTCAGCGTGTTCCTCCATCGAGGACTATTGTCAGCGTTTGACTGACTTGGCTAACCAATTAGCCGATGTAGACGTCCCTATCACCGACTCTCGTCTAGTTCTTCAACTAGTACGAGGCCTTCCTGCTGAATACAATACCACGGCGTCGCTAATCAATCAGAATGGTGTTGATTGGGACCAAGCCGTGACTATGCTTAATGATGAGGTCTTGCGTATGGAAGCACAAAAAGGTACTCAATCTACTGTCTTGGCCGCCACATCTCCTCATACCCCACCTCCAACCAACCACTCGAACCAAAACTCACAGCCTTCGGACCCTAACTCTTATTCCACTCGTGGACGGAACCGGGGCCGTGGGTCTTGGAACCGTCGGGGTGGCAGGGGACGAGGTAATAACCGGCCACCTTACACACCATGGCTCGGTCATCAGCAGCAGCAATCTGGGTATCCCAACTGGGCCTGGTGGACACCTCCACCATGTCCTTATCCGGCCCAACAACCATGGCAGCAATGGCAGCCCAACAGCAGCCCCGTTCAGCAGCCTACAGCTCCTACCCAGGCCCATTTTTCCGGTGTTCCACAGCAGCAGTTTGGAGGATCCAGTCCATCACCACAGGGAGTCTACAATGCACTGAGCCCTTCGGATCTTAGCGTTGCATTCAACAATATGCAGATGAATCAGCCCTCATCCTCTTGGGCTTCGGATCTCATGGATACAGGGGCCGAATCACATGTCACTAACAATCAAGGTAAGTTACTAATCCCACATTCTTCTCCTGTTTGTAGTAAGTTATTGGTGGGCAATGGCAATTTTTTACCAATACACGGATCGGGAACGGGTTTCCACTCCCTACCTAACCGCACCTATGTCCTACCCAATGTTCTTTACAGCCCACAAGTTATCAAAAATCTTATTTCTGTCAGACGTTTTACTCGTGATAATCAAGTTTCTGTTGAGTTTGGCCCCTTTGGTTTTTCCTTGAAGGATCTCAAAACTAAGAAGCTGCTATCCCGCCACAACAGCACTGGAGATCTTTATCCTTTCACTCAGCCGCAACTACCTTCTCAAGCCACGTTTCTTGCTTCCACCAGTCTCCCCTGGCATGATCGTCTGGGTCACCCAGGGGCTCAAGTTTTAGACCTTTTAAATCGTACTTTTAATTTTCATTGTAATAAGAGTAAAAACTCACATGTTTGCAATTCTTGTCAACTTTCTAATAGTAAACGATTGCCCTTTCATGCTTCTAATACTTTTACATTTGCCCCATTTGATATAATCCATTGTGACTTATGGACATCTCCAATCACGAGTAAAACAGGATACAAATATTATATGGTTCTCATTGATAACTTTTCACATTTCGTGTGGGTGTATCCTCTTAAATACAAGTCTGACACATTTCCTACCTTTGCCAGATTTCACCGTCTAATTGAAACACAATTTCATCGTAAAATTAAAACATTTCAATGCGACCTAGGGGGTGAATTTGACAACCTAGCCTTTAAAGCGTTTGCAAACCAACACGGCCTTCTATTTCGGTTTGCGTGTCCCCAAACCTCTTCCCAAAATGGTCGGGCGGAACGAATGATTCGTCGCCTTAACGACATCATCCGCGCTATGCTCATTCATGCCAATCTCCCCCCCTCTTTTTGGGTAGAAGCCCTACACACGGCCGTTTACTTGCACAATATTTTACCTACTAAACGTCTAAATTTTTATACCCCTACCTTTGCCCTTTATCTTCGTCATCCCGAGTATGAACACCTACGGGTGTTCGGGTGTGCTTGTTACCCAAACACCTCTGCTACCCAACCGCATAAATTGCATGCTCGATCCATTCGATGCATTTTTCTCGGGTACCCACCAGACTTTCGCGGGTATCGATGCTTTGACCCAACCACTGGCAAGGTACACATCTCTCGCCATGTGACTTTCGATGAGCACGTTTTTCCTTACACCATTCCTCACAGCCCTACCGCATATAATTTTTTGGACGACACCTTTCCCCCGGGCTTTACTTTTCATCAGCCTATCCCCAAGCCCAAGCCATCTATTACAGCCCCTTACCCCATTACCTATAGTCGGCGCCCTAGACCACCTTCGGCCCAACAGCAGCCTGCCCCAAACAACCCACATATACCCGACCCAAACCCAACAGCCCCACCTTCCTTCCCTGGTCCCGGCCCAAACCCTCCAGCCCATTCTCCCACATCCGGCCAGCCCGTACCACAACCACCTCCCATTATCCCCCCAGCCAACTCACACCCTATGACCACCCGCTCTAAATCTCGGTCCACAACCCAATCGGCCTTTACTACCACTAACATCTCTCCCATACCCTCAACTTATGCCAAGGCCCTATCCGATCCTAATTGGTTAAATGCTATGCAAGCCGAATTTACCGCTTTACAGGATAATGAAACGTGGGAACTAGTTCCTCGACCTACGGATCGTCCAGTCATCAGATGTATGTGGCTTTTCCGCCACAAGTTTAAAGCAGACGGTTCACTGGAACGTTATAAGGCCAGACTAGTTGTTAATGGGAATTCACAGACAGTGGGCATTGACTGCGAGGACACATTCAGTCCCGTTGTAAAACCGGCGACCATTCGGACAGTTCTATCACTCGCAGTCTCACGGTCATGGCCTGTCCATCAGTTGGACGTGAAGAATGCTTTCTTACACGGGGAACTAAATGAAACTGTCTTCATGCATCAACCTCCAGGTTTCTATGATAGACGGGCTCCGAGCTTTGTGTGTCGTTTGAAGAAGTCACTTTATGGGCTCAAGCAAGCACCGCGGGCTTGGTACACCCGCTTTGCGTCCTATATTACTTCTCACGGGTTTCATAGCAGTGCCTGCGATAACTCACTGTTTATTTATAATCGGGATCCGTCTAACATTGCTTATTTACTATTGTACGTCGATGATATAATTCTTACTGCATCTAATGACACTCTCTTGCATGATATCATTGCCACTCTATCACGGGAGTTTGCTATGACTGACTTGGGACGATTGCATCATTTTTTGGGAATTAAAGTCTCTCAACAATCCCATGGTATTTTTCTTTCACAGGCACAATATGCAAAGGATATTATTGCTCGGGCTTCGATGTCTTCATGTAAACCATGCACAACTCCCGTCGACCTCTCGGCCAAACTAAGCAGTACCGACGGCCCCCTGTTTTCGGATCCTACTTTATATAGAAGCCTTGCTGGAGCTTTACAGTACCTCACATTCACGAGACCTGACATCTCCTACGCTGTTCAGCAGGTCTGCCTATTTATGCATGAGCCCCGCGATTCTCACTTTGCGTTTATGAAAAGAATCATCCGGTATATTCAAGGAACACTTGATTATGGTATACGTATCATTAAATCAGCATCTCATTCTTTGGTGGCATACTCTGATGCTGACTGGGGTGGTTGCCCAGACTCACGGCGCTCCACATCAGGTTACTGTGTTTTTCTTGGTGATAATCTGATCTCTTGGTCCTCTAAACGGCAACCTACTGTTTCTAGATCTAGCGCCGAGGCCGAATACAGGGGTGTTGCTAATGCCGTCGCTGAAGCCACATGGATACGCAATTTACTGCTTGAGCTACACACTCCTCTTCAACATGCATCAGTCGTCTATTGTGACAACGTATCAGCTGTGTATCTTTCCAATAATCCAGTGCAACATCAGCGAACGAAGCACATAGATATCGACATACATTTTGTTCGGGACAAGGTTCGCGTCGGCCACATTCGGGTGCTTCATGTACCTTCATCACTGCAATATGCGGATATTTTCACCAAGGGGCTTCCACGGCAGCTGTTCCAGTCTTTTCGCTCCAGCTTGAGCGTCTGTCCACCGCCCGCTCAATCTGAGGGGGTGTCTTAGCGATACATATAATCAGCCGATTATATTGGCTGTTATCTTGTGAATATTAGTATTAGCTGTATTTGATTTGGTGTATAGCTGTCATATATTTCTGTTTCCTATTTTACGGGTGTATCATTCCCTATGTAAAGGGTTCTCTTATTCAATGGAATTCATTCAGAAATTTACACCATAAACTCTTTCATATACATCCAAATTTAAAATGATTCTTGAACTTGCAGTGACAGAAATCACTTGAAAAATGAAAATTCAAGCACCCAATACATAATCAACGACATATTCATACCCCTACTTGGCTTCCAGAACCACAAATGACAGAATTTACAAGATATTTTATTGAGTGGTAGCATTATGTGTATGTACAGAATAACCCAATAACCAACAACTGTACAAATAAAATCCTAAAATTTGCACAAATTACTTTGATGTATCAGATAAATGATCAAGAGTGGTTGAATCTGATCCCAACTTGCACTCGTCTTGCAACGTTGCCACCCAAGCATCCACCTGAACAAATGTAAAAAACGTCAGGCAGGACAACAAACATTTTTATTATATAGATTAATTCATATTCATAACATACCAATAAATAGTGTCTATCTTGTTTTTTTTTTCGGGTTTTTTATTTTTATCATAACTTTTAACATTGACACTTATAGCCCCTCAACGTTTCAAAAACTTTGTAAAATGTCATTTTTACTCCCTGTGGAGTTTTATGTGCTTTCTTTTATGTACGCGTTGGTTTACGTTTCGACGTTGATTTTTTCCTGAAATACGTCCGGTCAAATATAATACGTTTTCGTCCTTATTTTTATGTATGTTTTCAGTTGGTCACTTGGTGTTATAAATTCGTGCATTTGTTTTACGTTTTTCCCTGGTTTTTGTCGTCGTTCGGCTAGCACGGTTTTAAACCCCCTCGACCCCACACTAGTAGCACGGTTTTACGCTCACGGCCCGCAACGCGGGGGCTTAAGACTAGTTTTTATTAATAACTAATATGTTAAATATGATCATATTTAATAACTACAATGATAAGCTAACACTTTTAAAGAGGGTTTTGTATGCAATAAAAACTGGTACCTGCAATTTTGAAGCACTTGAGCATTCATATCTCAATCCCTGACGCGTAACTATGTAAAAATGATACCGAGCAGCGTCATCGTCTTCTTGAGTATGACATGGCATATGTCCAACTTCCACAACATCAGACAAAAGGGTGGAGTCTTGTGGACTTAGATCTGCATTGTTTTAAGTCAACAAAACCATTAATAAAAAGATTAATAAGAATAAAAGCCACACCATCCGGAGCAGAGTTAGTTAGTTAGTTACCTGTGGACACAAAATACAAGAAAATGCATGTTCCTTGAAGAACAACGAATCGTGGAAGCCAGTCATCAACTTCAGAATCATCAAGAGGTGCTGGTTCTCCAGGAAGTGCGGTCCATCTCTACGTAACGAGATTTAATGGAATTATTAAACTATTAACGTAATTCACGGCAGAATAACATATGCAATGAGTTGATGGGAATACAGTTCGCATCTGTAAATAGCCTGAAAGACGAGCAGAACGCAGAATTTCATCAATATGTTCCAACCTGCATGAAACAATAAGTGAGGAAAACACTTCCTTTGCTTTTCTTGGTTTTTAGGGAAAAAATATGTGACAAATATGATTAAAAAGTATATCATTAGAATAATAATCTAATATTATATTTGAAGGGGTATGGTCCCAGACCTCGCGTCAGCATCGACCGCGAGTGACCATTACCCTTATCAAAACCCCCACTAGCTAACAACCTACCTGTGTCCGTGCGGGAACGCGCAGACACAGTGGTTGAATCCAATCTGCCCAATGATGGAGGAGGACTTACCTGGAATATGAGAACGGTATAGTGATGCGGCATGGCACCGCATCTGGTGTATGAAAACGGAAGCGTTCACAGCGATGCAGCCTAGCACTGCATCCAGTGAACACTTCTATCAATACAAGGGAGCTGGATAACAGCAACAGTCACCACGGACGACGATGCGGCTTGGCACCGCATCTCGCATATTTCTTGATCAAAGAGTGAGACGCGGGAACATCTACAGTTACCGCAGACAGCGATGCGGCCCGCACCGCATCCTGTGCACTCAGCAAGTGGGACTGACACCACAGAGCAAGTAGCACCAATGGCAGCCGCCTGTCAGGTCTACGTAAGCGACAGACTGACGTGGCGTCACCTCCACAGCCGACATGCCTGACACACCTGCAAAGGTGCAGCATGCCGTCAGTCTATCCATCCACCTCCTCCTTCACTCCTCGGCTATAAATACCAACCCCAAACCAGGTTTGAGGTATCTCTTTACAACTCTCTCACTACTACTACTATCATACTTTGCTTCCCAAGCAGACTACTGATTCTCACGCCGGAGAGTGGTAACAAGGAGCACCCCCCACCCCATCCTCCTTGTTACGAGTCACGGTTTGTTTCCTTGTGCAGGAGATCAACCGGCAGCCAGCCAGCGATCCTCGAGAGGAAGGGATTAACCCTTCTTGACGAGACCAGTGTGTTAACCCTGCCCGGTTAACCATTGTTTCATCAATATTATTATTATATATATGAATTTAAAGAGCTCATGAACAGTAAGGATCTTTTTAGTTATTTTTAAAATTTTAAGTTAACTGTTCTATATTTAAATAATATGCGTTTATAACATATTCAGTTTTCATTTAAATTGTTTTCCTTTTATAGCTTGCGTTCGTTAACTTGCGTACGTGTGTTTTTTCTTGACCTTCCGGCGTAAATTTTGTTGAAAACGGAGTTGCATTCAAAGTAGAATATTTTATTGAAATTGTAAGCTATAGCGAGTGTTGGTACCGTACTGGTATCGTGAACTGAACCGACCCATATCGGTACCAGCAACTGGTTTCGGTTTTTGTTTATATAGTTTTCGATCGATTTAAAACACGTGTCGACATCCATTTGGGCATATCATGACTTCGTTCATTTTTATGGTTTTCGATTGATGTAAAACACGTGTCAATGCCATTTTGGGCATATGAAAACTTTATACCGAGTGTCGGTACCGTAACAAACCGAGCCAATACCGATCGATCCCGCCGCATCATGTGGGGGAGTTTTCCTAGTTCAAAGTAAAACAAGTTAGGAGGTTTTACGCCTTTTGGGTCACCCGTTTAAAAATTACCCATTTGACCTGTGAGTGACGACATAATAACAAAAAATCCGAACCAACCAGTTTACCCAACAAACACGGGTCGAAGTTTACCGAGCTTTTAGATGAGCTTCTCGTTCCTCTAAATCAGCAAGTTCTGAGCGGATTGATTCTACTTGTGTAGCAGATAATGCAACCTATGCAACACCATACCAGTAATTTTATTTTAGAGAAAAGGTAAAAAAAAAATATAAATTAGAATGGGGTTGAAAAATGTTTTATTTTATTATGTTTGACCTTTTGTTTCCCATCATCTGTGTCATTTCCCCAAGATAGCCTCTTTAGGTTGAATAAGTTCAACATAGATGCTGCAGCAGTGCTTAATCTTCTTCTTCTTCTTGTCTCAGCGACCCGAACCCGTTTAACTCAAGCCCTTACCCACCCGTTTAACTTCGTGTCAATTATATCTAGGTCAGAAATGGACATTTGAATATCCTATTAGTCATCAAAGTATATATAGCTAATCTAGAATCAATAACCTATTCTGTCTTAATTACTTATTTTAATCAGCAAGAATTAGGGGAAATTAATTCAAAATACTTAACTACAAAATTAACATCATAATCCAACACACACACACACACACAAATTCGAGTTATGAACACATAATCATAAATAACTAAATTAGTAATTGTAAATAACTTACGAGGTGTGAACTGGTGAGTCTGTTATTGTTAATAGCAGATGATGTTGATGATAAGATCGTTGTATAATGCGGATTGAGAGAATTTTTTTTCTAGAGAGAGAAAGTAGTGAGAGAAGAAGAAGATGGAGATGATGATTGGTTTTTTTGTTGTTTATCAAATGATCTGATAGACTTGCCCTACACGGAGCCGTTAGCTAATACGTTATTCTTTTTTTTCTTTTTTTTTTTTTTTTAAAGAAACTAAATTACCGGATAAGCATTCTGAGATGTTCTCAATCGAGCAAATGCATCACCTCTTCCATAACTGTCAGAGTTGGATGCATATCCAAGCCACCAGTTCCGAAGAAAACACGCCGCCCGAAGGCCACTGTGGTAAAACCCGGTTCAGCTCGGTTTCAAACTGGCGAAACTTTATTGCTACCACCAATGTCCTTCAAAGTGATGCTAATGGGAGTTGAACTTAAGACCTCAAGAAAAGAAACCAAATGACTAACTACTAGACAAACTTGTCAGGATAGCTAATACATTATTACGTTGTTGGTTTTGTAGTTATGATTTTGGGCCTGTACGAAGAACAAAAATCTTAACTATTGGGCCAAGAGAGTGTTTTTTTTTTTTTTACTTTCGTCTAGAGGTGAAAAAAAACGAATTAAATAATTGAAACCGGTTAATAATCGATTGAGAAGTAATTGGTTAACCGTAGATTTATAACTGCTAAGAAGTTTCTTAAAAGGAGCCAGTTATTTTTAACCAGGCTTTTTCTTATTTATCGGTCAACTAGAAATTATTTTTTTTTAAAAGAAGGAAAACCCTATTAATTAATAGCAAAAACCGATTATTAACCGGACTAGTTAAATTAAGGTAATAATTGGTTAAAACGAAAATAAAAAAAAAACTAACCGACAATTAAATTAACAAAACCAGATAAAAAAATAATAATAAACGTTTAATGCACCTCTATTTTCATCTGGGCCTCCTAAGACCGGGTGTAGTGTTAAGAAAAATAATGTCTCCATCATGGGGCATTATCTGACACGTGGCAGTCCAGTCAGCATGGGCCATTATTGCAAAAGTGGTGTAGTGGAGCATTATTCCAATAACGCCCATGCAATCATTTCACAATTATTTTTTTTTTTAATATAAAACATAAAAATCTTCATTAATTTAAAATAAAAATTACACTACTTGAAATAAAAAAAACCAAAAAAAAATAACAGAAAATAAAAAAACCAAAAAAAAAATAAAGTTAAAAAAAAGAAGATGATGTAGAGTCCATATTTTTCTCGAATTTTTTGGCGACGCATTTGCGCAAGAATCAACGCGTCGTCTTGGAGGTGGTCGATCGGTTTGGACAAAAACTCAATGTCCTTTTCCATTTGCCTCGCCTCTTGCATCTCGTTAAACATTTTGGTTTCGGCCACTCGTTCTTTCATAATCTCATAACGTTGGTGGCCGAGGTCGCGAATGTCTTGGAGACGACGGTTCATCTCCTCGAAATCTTCCTTTAACTCGAGATCGGAAGACGACTCGACCGTTTTTTTCCCGGTTCGCTTATCCTTTCTTCTACCGGGCGGTCGGGTCAACTCTTCTTGAAGTTCCTCGTCAACGTCCACCACCTCATTTAGATCGACATTGCGGGCATCCGATGTCGGTGTTTCAGGGTCAACGGAGGATGATGTTTTTGACCTTTTAGCTCGACGTCTACTACTAGACGTCATTGGATTAACTAGCGCCCACTTTGGACTTTTTCGTAGTAGATCCCAACACTTATAGTATGGGAAAGGGCATTTCGTTTTCTCGAACTCGTCCAAAGTCTTCGTTAAAACCCCGACGTCACTTTCACCGCTCGGGCTGTCACACCCCAACCAATGGCGGAAACATCGGGATGAGACGAAGTGTGAAGATTGCTAGAGTCATCATAACGCTATTTGTGACAATATTTAATAAACCGATTTCATTTCATAATTTTTTTGTCAACATTACAAAGAAATCAAATAACATCAAGTTCGAAGGAAATACAATACAACATAATCAACATTGATACAACAATTAAACCTAAACGTCTATATGTGTATCTAGGCATCAACGCTACTTCATTTCATAGCATCATCGTCCTCAACCTGTAACATGTTTAAAATAAAGTTCAATGCAAAAGCAAAGGCGAGTATACAAGTTTGATACGTACATAGCAAAAGATAAGTTTGAACAATTCCTCATAGCAAGCATGTGATTCAAGATAAACATTTAAACATGGCATGTGTCTAACATATCAAACCAAGAAAACGCAATATGCTCATGACATAACCGATGATAAAGGACGGGTCGTTAATCCTATAGCGCTACATATGTCACGGTTTGGCTCGTACGAAGTTAATGATGTGACAACCCTCACAAAACCAGGTATCCGTACGACTTAATTAATTATTAATTGCTGCCTAATTACTGTGCTTGACTGAGATTACTGCTACTTGATTTCGGATACTTATACATGTCTGCATCATACTATGATTTTCCTGTCACTACATTACTTATTTACTGAACCTTAGTGACAAACATGATGCACAAAAAGCACAGTAGCACTAAACGGATACACAGTGAACATGCTGGTATAGCCAGCATCAGGCAAACACTGCCTCTAAAGGCCTGAATGAGCCAGAATTATTTTACTACACCCATAGTGTGTGTAGGGATACAAGGGTTGTATGATTACGTCTCTAGGGTTAAGGTATAGAGATTTGGATGTGCCTAAAACATACTTTAAGCACGAAACACAGCACTTTTACCAACACACTAGCTTCTAGCTAATTAATAAAGTGCCAAAACATGAGGAATTATTCCCGACCCTTTGCAGAATAAATTGTGTCACTAAAAATATTATTTATGACGCTTAAAGGATTACTTAAGCACTTTAACGGATTACTATCCAACCGAACAACCGGACAATACCCGGAACATAAAAATATTGCCAAAATTAATATTAGTACTTTTCTGAGCCAGTTAGGGTCCCTGATTACCCTAACACCCGCTTTTAATGCATTAAGCAACTAACGAGGTTAGTACCTTAAAGTAACGCACTTAACCAAACTGAACCGTAACTGAACGTTTGAAAACGAACCGAGCACCATTACATCCTAAAGGAATCGGCCAACTAGTGGGACCCGGGGGAGTACACCTTTATTATTTTATATTGGATTGCACGAGGATCGAGACGACTTTCTCTATAAATACCTCACTACCTCTCACACACACAAACACACACTTCACCTCACCACCACTCCCTCTCCCTCTCCCTCCTCTCGGCCGAGATCACCACCACCCCCACATCCGTTTTTCGGTTCAAGTCTTGACATTCCAAGGGTATACAAGTGTCGGTGGTTACGTACAACGGAGCTCGGAACAAACGGAACGCGAAGGACCTCTACCGTTTGCTATTATCCACTCAGTTTTCGCCATAGATCTTCCCTAGCCCCGAGCTAGAGGTATAACGTTTAAAACTCATTATTAATCGTGTCTAGAGTGGTTAAAAGGATTTTTGATGGTTGAATGTCGGTAACCCGCTAAATGAAACTTTAAAGTCTTCAAAAACGTGTATTTCGTTGGATAAAAGCACATAACGCGTGTAAAAGTCGTAGTACTTGAATATGTTGATTAATATGGCCCGATCTACGATGTGGTGGCTCTCATCATCGTTTAACCCTACTTTGTCCGGATCGCGTATCTTGACACACACTTGTTTCTTGTGTACAAGGGTTAAAAGGTGAAACTCCACCACACGGGAAACATGAACTTGTGTAAAAATGTTTTTGACATGAAAAATAGTATCTAAAACAAGCCGATCTACGGATGTACAAGTGGTATATTCGTAGGACCGGGTGTCGAGAAAATCACGTTTTTATAAAAATGGGTAAGATATGAATAAGTATGATTTTCTATAAACTACAAGTGTAGAAACACTTGTACATAAAAGATCCGACAAAATATTGAGTTTTTACAAAAGTTGTCGGGAAGTTGTGAAGAGTGATTGTTTCTAAAAACGGGGTTTTTACAAGACTAAGTTATTATATGAATAGATCCACTAATATAAAGTGATCTACAAAACGACTCTTGGAAAAAATTACAAGTTCATGTGGTAATACGACCTCGCAAAATAATCTACAATTTGAAGTGTTAAAACTTGTTTAGCATGTTGGAAAATTGTTTCGGTTGATTTGATAAATTGTTGAGATGTTTTTGTAAAAGAAAATGATACGCTTGAAAGCGTGGCCACCTCCAGTTACAGGGGAAACTCTGGCGAAATTTTCTAAAAATCTAACACTTAGAATATTTACAAGTGTTGGAATTATTTTTGAAGTATTTACAAAATATATTTCGCCATGACTTTATTAAATATTCGGAGGTGGGATTTTCACAAAAATAAACGTGATAAATATTTATTCAATAAATATATTTTTCACAACACTGTTTATGATTATTTTGTGAAAATGTATAAATATTATTTTTAGAGTAAAAATAATATTTACAACTTTGTCGAACTCAAAATAATACAAACGCTTATACGACAAGCATAAAAGTTACAACGGTAATTTCTATTACCACCTAATCATTAAAACGTAACTTACGCTTTACGCAGAAATATTCATCGACACGTATGTTGTCAACGTATTATTTTGGAAAAGAATTATGTAAAGAAAATATATTATTTTTGAGAAAAATAATTATATTTTGGAATAAGAAATAAAATATATTAAGTGGGACTTAATGAATACACATGTATTTAAATCCCCCATCCTTGGGAAGGAAAGTAAAATACCAAGTATACACACGAAGCGGTTGTCTAACCGTTTCCCAAAAATATCAACTATGAAGCTAAAGCACGGCCATCCGTCTAATAGAATTAGCACATGTAGGTCGTTGCGCAGCACACGGATATTCGGATTACTGATTTAGTGACGCCTTCACTGTGAGTTCATGTCCCCCTTTTCTCTTAACTGTTTTCAGTTTTATAAACTGCGGGGGTGAAATACATGTTACAATGATTATGGATATGTTATACAAGGTATGGTTAGCATAAGGAGGGTTGTTACTTAGATCATGTGAATGGGTAGGCGGAAACTTGAGGTCATTAATCCTCAGGGTAGGACCGAGGGGCAGGAGCGGTAGATCTATTTGGGTGTAGCGAGCCCAGTCCCAGGTCCAGCAGAACGGACCTTGGGATGACTTTGTTCCCGACGCATAAATTTGCTAGGTTTGAGCCTTCCTACTTGCATTTACACATATCAATGGCCTTGCAAACCATTGGTGATCTCTTTTTCCTTATTTGCTACATACCAGGGTTTTGATAAAGATAAAGGTTTATTTACTCATTTTCGCATGAACTCGCTCAACATTATTGTTGATTTTTCAACTTACATGTATTTCAGGGAATTAAGGATCTGGCACGGTTTAGCAGGATTTCCCGCTGCATTTAGATCCAGAGTCATCCGGGGTTCAAGGCTCATGGCTCTTTCCTGGACAAGCCATGGCCCCTGAACCGTGTTTATTTTGTTTGCATTATGGTAGTAGTTGTACTGTTTAAGACAAGTAATGGTTGTTGGGTGTTTACCCATTTAGACAATGTTTGACAATTTTATTTTCAATGGATGACTTTGCATGATTTTAAATTCATATAGCTTGTTATGGTTAAGCTATGGTATTAAGAAGTCACACCAAATTAACCACGCTTCCGCAAAGCCAGGGTGTGACAGCTTGGTATCAGAGCTCTGATCATAGCGAACTAGGGTTCATTTTGAGTCTAGACTATGATCACTAGGGCTCTCACAAAAATGTTTTTCTGCATACCACTTAAGTCCAGATCCAAAACTTTTTATAAACAAATGTTGAGCATATTTTTATATTAGGCTCAGTCTGGGAGGCTGAGGCTCGGTCTGGGAGGTCGAGGCTCGATCCAATCGATCGAGGTAGTTGTCTAGTGGGACTAGGGAGTCAGTCTGGGAGGCTGGGAAATGTTTGCTAGTGGGACTAGGGAGTCAGTCTGGGAGGCTGGGAGAAATTGGCTAGTGGGACTAGGAAGGACAGTCTGGGAGGCTGGGAGGCTAGTGGGACTAGGAGGAATATGAGATTATTATGTGGTAACTTGTGTGATTACCTGATTTGCTGATATTTGTACATACTTGTGATTGTATTACAGACTCATGGATACCTCAGATACAGGAGATTCGGACACTACTGGACCCCGACCCATGGAGTCAGACGAGAGTATGTCATCAGAGCACGAGGTGCACACCTCGGATTATACCAGTACAGACGACGACGACTTCCAGCCGTTCGCACTACCTGACGGCGTCGATGAGCCCATCGTTGGTGGTCCTGCTGCGGATCTTCCTCTCGCTGTGATTCCCGCCCCGATTCCTCTTGCATCCTACCCAGCTTATGAGCTTATGCTTGATGCCGAGGCTGGTGGCGATATTGATCTTTTCGATGATGAGCTATACGAGGACGAGGATCCTGACCCAGCTCTTTTGCCCGCTGGCGGTCTTTTGATGATCGCCGGTGCTCCTGCCGGAGACTCGCCTGTTCATTCTCCAGCTCCAGACTCCTTTGAGTCTGTGGCATCTGCTCCATCACATGTGGCGAGCACGCAACTTTTCGTTCATGACTCGGATCCTGACCAGGCGTCATCTGCCGCCCCTATGCCGAGCTTTGTTTTTGAGCATGACGATATCGAGGATTCTGACCCTGTATTTCCTCCTGGATTCGATCCAGACCGTGATATTGAGTTCGTTCATATGGACCAGCCTGTAGAGGACCCCGTTGACCCTGCCGACCCTTTTGATCCTATCGACCCGGACTTTGACTTCGATATGGCGTTTGACGATCCCGAGCCTGCAGTAGCTCCGGAGCAGGCCGCTGTTTTCGATCCCGCACATGAGCATGGTTTGGCACATGCTGATGTTCCTGTTGATCCTATTTTGGCGGGTCAGCCACTTGGCGATGTTCCTGTTGATGATATACCTTTGTTAGATGCTGACCATGTTGTTGATCCTCTTGTTGACCCTCCGATCACTGACGTTCCAGTTGACCCTCATGTCGATCATATTGATCCTGTTGTTGCTCACGTTGATCCTGTTTTAGCTCCTGTTGATCCCTTACCTATTGAGCCCGAGCATGCTCTGTTTGCAGAGCACATGGATCCCCCTGACGAGGAGGCTCAGCACGGTTGGATACCGGCTGACGAGGATGTTCCGCCGCTTCCTCCTCACCGCACTGATGCTCACCATCCTGAGTTCTCGTTTCAGATTCCTTCTGTCATACCTCCAGCGGGGCCTGGAGAGGGCTCTTCCGCCCATCCATTTGGCCATGTACCGATGCCATTACCTGTCATGCCTCAGATAGCACCCATCCCATCTTCTGTTGCACCTATCGATCTTACCAGCACGCCATTACTTTGGTCCTCTTCCTCACCCATGCCACCCACAGATCCATACCACCCATTTCATTTGGGCCATACTATTGAGGATCTTTTGATGTCATTTGTACACCAGCATGATTCCCATTCTCAGCGTTTGCAGGAGCTCGAGAGAGCTCAGATGCCTCCTTATCCATATCTTGGTCCGTCATCCTCATCTGCTCAGCCATTTCGGTCTTTTCCTCCTGATATTGTTGCTCGACTTTCGATCCTAGAGCAGCAGATTGCATCCGTGATCCGCACCCAGCAGGCCTTGGAGGAGGATTGGCTTCTCTTTCGCCGCCTACATTATCCTCCACCACCACCACCATTCTAGAGATCATCGACGTTACCAGGGTAGACACCGGTGAGACAGCCGCGATTGTTATGCACAGCTTTTGAAGACCATTTGACTACACAGATTTTTGTTGATACATGTGATGTATTGTTTGTATGTAACACTGATATGATGTATTTTGTACAGGGGTGATGTAACCCCTATGTGATTGATGGATGTACTAACACACTTACTATGCTTATGGCCTTGATATATATGCAATCGCCGCATTCTCATCATATCTGATTTACTTGATTGATTATTTTTATATTTGGACATGGGATGTTGGACATGGGATGTTGTGTGTGATATATTGATAACATGAGATGCTATATGCTATTACTATTACTATATACGTATGATTTCTATGGCCTAATCGACGTACACATCTTTAGAGAATGGCACCAAGACGTCAACCGCAGCCGATGCCCACGACTCAAGAAGAACTGCAAGGGATCATTGCTGCCGCGATTGCTCAGTATGCTGCATCGCAGGGAGGACCCAGCTGGAGTAGCTCCAATGGCAATGGCAACCAGAATCCCACTCATGGTAACCCTAAGTCTTTACGACGTACCATGGTCTAATCGGATTCCTGTAACAATTGCTAATACAGTTCCTATGTTGAAACGAATGTGCAGGGTGCACCTTCAAGCAGTTTCTGGACTGTAAGCCCACAAACTTCGACGGCACGGGCGGTGCTGTTGCCTTCGTTCGTTGGGCAGAAAAGACTGATTCCACCATTCGTATGAGCAAATGTGCGATCGACCAGCAGGTCACTTACATTTCAGGGCTGTTTCTAGATGGAGCCCTATCTTGGTGGAACCTTCAAGTGCAAACTCTAGGCGAAGCTGCCGCTTACGCCCTGTCTTGGGCCGAATTGAAAGAGCTTATGCGGAAGAAGTACTGCTCTCGCGCGGAGATTCAAAAGCTTGAAACTGAGTTTTGGCACTTAAAGATGGAAGGGTCGAAGATAGCGGAATATGTTCAGAGATTCCACGATCTGTCTCACGTGGTACCTTATATGGTAACACCCGAGTTTAAGAGGGTTGAGCGCTTCATCTGGGGATTGGCTCCTCAGATAATCAGTATGGTGACTTCTTCCAAACCCGCAACCATCACAGAAGCCATCGATCTGAGTGTGGCTTTAACTGAAGAAGCGATTCGGTTAAACAAGTTCGATGAGATTGAACCCAAGAAAAAGGAGACTCATGTGGAGTCATCTAGTGGTAATAAGCGGAAGTTTTCAAGTTTCAAGCAAAGCACCGGGACGGTGGTCAAGAAGGGAGAAGCGAATGCACCAGCTCAAGATTCAGTTGGTGGTGGAAAGAAGAGCAGGGGATACATGGGTGCACAGCCCAAGTGCAACTCATGTCAAAAACATCACTCCGGTCGTTGTGGGTTGAAAGTTTGTGAAGCATGTGGAAAGGTTGGCCACCTGAAGGAGACTTGTTGGGCAAATGCTGGCCGGGGAGGTCAGGGAGGAAATGGAAATAGAAATACCCGTAGTGGTAATGGGAACCGCCCACAAGGAAATCAGGGAGGAAATGGAAACCGTGCTAACCAAGCAGGCACCGTGAACCGAAACCAGGGAAACCACCAGGCTGGGAACAATGGTGGAAACGGGCAGAGGCCCGGGTGTTTTAATTGTGGAGATCAAGGGCACTTCAAGAGGAACTGCCCGGAATTGACCCAAGCTCGTGGAAGAGTTTTCAACATGGAGGCCAGGGAAGCGCGCCAGGATCCCAATGTTGTTACTGGTACGTTCCCTGTAAACCAACGCTATGCGTCTGTTTTGTTTGATACTGGTGCCGATTATAGCTTCGTATCGCTAGAATTTAAGAACATGCTCGGTTTAGTCGCTAGTAAGTTAGATATTCCTTATTCGATCGAGCTAGCTAATGGGAAGTTAGTAGAAGCCAATGAAGTGATTAGAGGTTGCGTAATCGAGTTAGGAGAGCGTGAGTTTGCTCTCGATCTACTACCAGTCCAGTTAGGAAGCTTCGACGTGGTAGTAGGGATGGATTGGTTAGCAAGTAACAAGGCGGAGATTGTTTGTCACGAGAAGATTATCCGTATTCCGACCGACGATGGTGAAACCATCATTGTCCATGGAGAGAAGCGTGAGACGCCGTTGCGGATTATCAGCTGTCTGAAAGCAAGAAAGTGTCTGAAGAAAGGATGTGTTGCTTTTCTAGCACACATCGTGGATAAAAAGGCTGCTGAGCCGAAGATCGAAGACATCCCTGTCGTAAGGGAGTATCCGGAAGTCTTTCCAGAAGACTTGCCTGGCTTGCCGCCTCAGAGGCAAGTGGAATTTCGCATCGACTTAGTTCCAGGCGCCGCGCCTGTGGCTATAGCACCTTATAGACTTGCCCCGTCTGAGATGCAAGAGCTATCGACGCAACTTCAAGAATTGTTGGATAAGGGTTTTATCCGACCAAGCTTCTCGCCTTGGGGAGCTCCAGTTTTGTTTGTCAAGAAGAAGGATGGTAGTTTCCGTATGTGCATTGACTACAGAGAATTGAACAAGCTGACGATCAAGAATAGGTATCCTTTGCCAAGGATTGATGATCTGTTTGACCAACTTCAAGGTTCAAGTTTCTACTCCAAGATCGATCTTCGATCTGGATATCATCAGCTTCGGATACAGGAGGAAAGTATCCCGAAGACAGCCTTCAGAACTCGTTATGGGCACTACGAGTTCCTTGTCATGCCGTTTGGTTTAACAAACGCACCTGCAGTGTTCATGGATTTAATGAACCGAGTTTGTAAGCCGTACCTGGATAAGTTCGTGATTGTGTTCATCGACG
Source organism: Helianthus annuus (assembly GCF_002127325.2). NCBI lineage: Eukaryota > Viridiplantae > Streptophyta > Magnoliopsida > Asterales > Asteraceae > Helianthus > Helianthus annuus. The sequence goes on from NC_035445.2 coordinate 140,432,313, forward strand.
ACATCTTGATCTACTCAAAGTCGAAGGCAGAACACGAGCAACACCTCAGAGCTATTTTAGAGCTACTGAAAAAGGAGCAGTTGTACGCCAAGTTCTCTAAGTGTGAGTTTTGGCTGAGAGACGTGCAATTCCTTGGGCACGTGGTAAATGAAAGTGGAATTCATGTGGATCCAACCAAGATCGAGGCGATCAAGAACTGGGAAGCGCCAAAGACGCCAACCGAGATCCGGCAATTCTTGGGTTTGGCTGGTTATTATCGAAGATTTATTGAGGATTTTTCAAAGATCGCTCAGCCATTGACGCTCCTCACGCAAAAGGATAAAAAGTTTGATTGGGGAATCAAACAGGATGAAGCATTTCAGTTGTTGAAGGATAAGCTTTGCAACGCGCCAATCTTAGCTCTACCGGAAGGTACCGACGATTTTGTGGTATACTGCGACGCATCGCGTCAAGGATTGGGTTGTGTGTTGATGCAACGTCAAAAGGTTATCGCCTACGCATCACGCCAACTGAAGGTACATGAAAAGAACTATACCACGCACGATTTGGAGCTAGGCGCAGTGGTTTTTGCTTTGAAGATTTGGAGACACTACCTTTACGGTACGAAGTGTACGATCTTTACAGATCACAAAAGCCTCCAACATATATTCAACCAGAAGGAGTTGAATATGAGGCAAAGGCGATGGGTTGAGTTGCTAAACGATTACGACTGCGAGATCAAGTATCATCCGGGGAAGGCGAATGTGGTCGCCGATGCCCTAAGTCGCAAGGAGAGAATCAAGCCCATAAGGGTTAGGGCTATGGAAATGATTATCCAAACCGATCTTTCCTCACGCATTCGAGCAGCGCAAAAAGAAGCTCTCAAGGAGGAGAACCTTGAGAAAGAATATCTCCGTGGGATGGAGAAGATATTGGTTCCAAACAAGGAAGGAACGTTATGTTTCGAGAAAAGGATTTGGGTTCCTTTGTTTGGTGATTTAAGAGAAGTTATTTTTGATGAAGCTCACAAGTCACGGTACTCTATCCACCCGGGAGCGGATAAGATGTACCAAGATCTTAAGGATTATTATTGGTGGCCTAGGATGAAAGGCGATGTTGCTATCTATGTGAGCCAATGTTTGACTTGCGCTAAGGTTAAGGCAGAATACCAGAAGCCTTCGGGACTTCTGCAGCAACCAAAAATTCCCCAGTGGAAGTGGGAAGAAATATCCATGGATTTTGTTACAAAATTGCCAAGAACGCCTAAGGGCCATGACACTATCTGGGTGATAGTGGATCGCTTGACGAAATCAGCACATTTCTTGCCTATCCGTGAAAAGGATCATACAAGCAAATTGGCTGAAATTTACATGAGAGAAATTGTCACTCGCCATGGAGTACCTCTCTCGATTATTTCTGATAGAGATGGAAGGTTCGTATCGAGGATATGGCAATCCTTCCAGGAAGCTTTTGGCTCGAAGCTGAATATGAGCACCGCGTTTCACCCACAGACCGACGGCCAAAGTGAGCGGACGATTCAGACATTGGAAGACATGCTGAGAGCATGTGTGATGGATTTAGGCGGTAGCTGGGATAAGCATTTACCCCTGGTTGAGTTTTCATACAACAACAGCTACCACACCAGTATTGGTGCCGCGCCATTCGAAGCTTTGTATGGGCGCAAGTGCAGGTCGCCGCTCTGTTGGTCTGACGCAGGTGATAGACAATTGGTAGGTCCCGATGTAGTTCAGGAAACTACAGATAAGATCGCGCAAATCCGAGATCGCATTAGCGCGGCTCGTGATCGCCAGAAGACCTATGCAGATCTGAAAAGGAAACCTCAAGAGTTTGAGGTTGGGGATATGGTTTTGTTGAAGGTATCACCCTGGAAGGGTGTAGCACGCTTTGGGAAGCGTGGGAAGTTGAATCCACGCTACATTGGTCCTTTCAAGGTTTTGGAGAAAATTGGAACAGTAGCATACAAGTTGGATCTACCTGCCGAGCTGAATAACGTTCACGATACATTTCATGTATCCAATCTTAAGAGGAGTCCAACTCAAGTTAACGTTGCCATTCCTACCGACGAGATTCATATTGATGACACGCTCCACTTCATTGAAGAACCAGTTGAGGTCACGGATTGGAAAGTTAACAAGACCCGCCGGAGCAGTGTCAAGCTCGTCAAAGTTCGCTGGAATGCTAGACATGGTCCTGAATTCACCTGGGAGCGTGAAGACCGAATGAAAGAGAAATACCCCCACCTGTTTCCTAAGAACCCTACTTCTTCAAGCAGAACCTAAATTTCGGGACGAAATTTATTTAACGGGGGGAGAATGTGACAACCCTCACAAAACCAGGTATCCGTACGACTTAATTAATTATTAATTGCTGCCTAATTACTGTGCTTGACTGAGATTACTGCTACTTGATTTCGGATACTTATACATGTCTGCATCATACTATGATTTTCCTGTCACTACATTACTTATTTACTGAACCTTAGTGACAAACATGATGCACAAAAAGCACAGTAGCACTAAACGGATACACAGTGAACATGCTGGTATAGCCAGCATCAGGCAAACACTGCCTCTAAAGGCCTGAATGAGCCAGAATTATTTTACTACACCCATAGTGTGTGTAGGGATACAAGGGTTGTATGATTACGTCTCTAGGGTTAAGGTATAGAGATTTGGATGTGCCTAAAACATACTTTAAGCACGAAACACAGCACTTTTACCAACACACTAGCTTCTAGCTAATTAATAAAGTGCCAAAACATGAGGAATTATTCCCGACCCTTTGCAGAATAAATTGTGTCGCTAAAAATATTATTTATGACGCTTAAAGGATTACTTAAGCACTTTAACGGATTACTATCCAACCGAACAACCGGACAATACCCGGAACATAAAAATATTGCCAAAATTAATATTAGTACTTTTCTGAGCCAGTTAGGGTCCCTGATTACCCTAACACCCGCTTTTAATGCATTAAGCAACTAACGAGGTTAGTACCTTAAAGTAACGCACTTAACCAAACTGAACCGTAACTGAACGTTTGAAAACGAACCGAGCACCATTACATCCTAAAGGAATCGGCCAACTAGTGGGACCCGGGGGAGTACACCTTTATTATTTTATATTGGATTGCACGAGGATCGAGACGACTTTCTCTATAAATACCTCACTACCTCTCACACACACAAACACACACTTCACCTCACCACCACTCCCTCTCCCTCTCCCTCCTCTCGGCCGAGATCACCACCACCCCCACATCCGTTTTTCGGTTCAAGTCTTGACATTCCAAGGGTATACAAGTGTCGGTGGTTACGTACAACGGAGCTCGGAACAAACGGAACGCGAAGGACCTCTACCGTTTGCTATTATCCACTCAGTTTTCGCCATAGATCTTCCCTAGCCCCGAGCTAGAGGTATAACGTTTAAAACTCATTATTAATCGTGTCTAGAGTGGTTAAAAGGATTTTTGATGGTTGAATGTCGGTAACCCGCTAAATGAAACTTTAAAGTCTTCAAAAACGTGTATTTCGTTGGATAAAAGCACATAACGCGTGTAAAAGTCGTAGTACTTGAATATGTTGATTAATATGGCCCGATCTACGATGTGGTGGCTCTCATCATCGTTTAACCCTACTTTGTCCGGATCGCGTATCTTGACACACACTTGTTTCTTGTGTACAAGGGTTAAAAGGTGAAACTCCACCACACGGGAAACATGAACTTGTGTAAAAATGTTTTTGACATGAAAAATAGTATCTAAAACAAGCCGATCTACGGATGTACAAGTGGTATATTCGTAGGACCGGGTGTCGAGAAAATCACGTTTTTATAAAAATGGGTAAGATATGAATAAGTATGATTTTCTATAAACTACAAGTGTAGAAACACTTGTACATAAAAGATCCGACAAAATATTGAGTTTTTACAAAAGTTGTCGGGAAGTTGTGAAGAGTGATTGTTTCTAAAAACGGGGTTTTTACAAGACTAAGTTATTATATGAATAGATCCACTAATATAAAGTGATCTACAAAACGACTCTTGGAAAAAATTACAAGTTCATGTGGTAATACGACCTCGCAAAATAATCTACAATTTGAAGTGTTAAAACTTGTTTAGCATGTTGGAAAATTGTTTCGGTTGATTTGATAAATTGTTGAGATGTTTTTGTAAAAGAAAATGATACGCTTGAAAGCGTGGCCACCTCCAGTTACAGGGGAAACTCTGGCGAAATTTTCTAAAAATCTAACACTTAGAATATTTACAAGTGTTGGAATTATTTTTGAAGTATTTACAAAATATATTTCGCCATGACTTTATTAAATATTCGGAGGTGGGATTTTCACAAAAATAAACGTGATAAATATTTATTCAATAAATATATTTTTCACAACACTGTTTATGATTATTTTGTGAAAATGTATAAATATTATTTTTAGAGTAAAAATAATATTTACAACTTTGTCGAACTCAAAATAATACAAACGCTTATACGACAAGCATAAAAGTTACAACGGTAATTTCTATTACCACCTAATCATTAAAACGTAACTTACGCTTTACGCAGAAATATTCATCGACACGTATGTTGTCAACGTATTATTTTGGAAAAGAATTATGTAAAGAAAATATATTATTTTTGAGAAAAATAATTATATTTTGGAATAAGAAATAAAATATATTAAGTGGGACTTAATGAATACACATGTATTTAAATCCCCCATCCTTGGGAAGGAAAGTAAAATACCAAGTATACACACGAAGCGGTTGTCTAACCGTTTCCCAAAAATATCAACTATGAAGCTAAAGCACGGCCATCCGTCTAATAGAATTAGCACATGTAGGTCGTTGCGCAGCACACGGATATTCGGATTACTGATTTAGTGACGCCTTCACTGTGAGTTCATGTCCCCCTTTTCTCTTAACTGTTTTCAGTTTTATAAACTGCGGGGGTGAAATACATGTTACAATGATTATGGATATGTTATACAAGGTATGGTTAGCATAAGGAGGGTTGTTACTTAGATCATGTGAATGGGTAGGCGGAAACTTGAGGTCATTAATCCTCAGGGTAGGACCGAGGGGCAGGAGCGGTAGATCTATTTGGGTGTAGCGAGCCCAGTCCCAGGTCCAGCAGAACGGACCTTGGGATGACTTTGTTCCCGACGCATAAATTTGCTAGGTTTGAGCCTTCCTACTTGCATTTACACATATCAATGGCCTTGCAAACCATTGGTGATCTCTTTTTCCTTATTTGCTACATACCAGGGTTTTGATAAAGATAAAGGTTTATTTACTCATTTTCGCATGAACTCGCTCAACATTATTGTTGATTTTTCAACTTACATGTATTTCAGGGAATTAAGGATCTGGCACGGTTTAGCAGGATTTCCCGCTGCATTTAGATCCAGAGTCATCCGGGGTTCAAGGCTCATGGCTCTTTCCTGGACAAGCCATGGCCCCTGAACCGTGTTTATTTTGTTTGCATTATGGTAGTAGTTGTACTGTTTAAGACAAGTAATGGTTGTTGGGTGTTTACCCATTTAGACAATGTTTGACAATTTTATTTTCAATGGATGACTTTGCATGATTTTAAATTCATATAGCTTGTTATGGTTAAGCTATGGTATTAAGAAGTCACACCAAATTAACCACGCTTCCGCAAAGCCAGGGTGTGACAAATGATAAGTTCAACACATAAGAATCACCCAAGTTTAAAGTATCAAGCCATCACGTATACAAGCATGTTATAGGAATGTTCATGTGTTTAAGCAAAATGTTCATGTGTAAGTTTGTTGATAGATAAAACATGTTACACCCCAAAAGTGATAAAAGTAAAAGGGGAATACGAGTATACTCACAAAGTTTGCATATGTTTTCCGATTATCCAATGTAACAAAGTTGCCGAGGTTGGAAGGTTGAATGCGTAAGGGTTTAAGTTCAAGCATGTTTAGAGTCGAGATTTGGAATAAAAGTGACATGAAAATATTATATCAAAATATTCATCTTCACACATAACACTTGTATGACACTTGGTAACCTCATGGGTTATAATGATTTTATGAGTTGAACACCCATAAGAATCATAACAAGGTTTAGGTCCTTAGATGATAACCTACTACTTTGACAAATGAATATGATTTCAACATCAAAGATTCGAGTGTACATAGATAGTATGTAGGTCGTATATTATACACATATTATTAAGTCCAAATGTTCAAGTATTCAAGTAAGAGGTAGAAGATTACATCTTCATTTAGGTACCTCAACTTGAGTCATGGGTGTCATGGATGGGGTAGGAAGACAAGGCTTCCATTTAGGTACCCCTTTGATGTTCACCACTACACTTGATGTAAAAACAACCAAGGAGGGTCATGAACTAAGGTCTTTACATGTATGTAAAGTAAACTAACTAATAGAAATCATCAAAGCATGTGAGGATTGTATGTTTGGACAACCCAAGTTGTTCCATAATCACTCATGTATCAAAGACTATGTTTGACATGATTTGTGGGTTGAAACCCTAGACAAAACACCAAGTTTATGAGGTTTAATCCTCTGATTTCAAATGTCTCAACCTTGTTTTTAAGCTTAACCAACCATGGGATAAGTTGTAAGCATTAGGACATAGGCATGAGATGTGTTAGACACAAGTTGCATAGGTTTAAACAAGTTTTGAAGAACATAAAAATCAAACAGAAAGTTTATGGACTATTTCGGGGCATTTCCAGGTCTGATTTCTCCAAGGAGAAGTCTAGGAATCGAACCCCATGATTATCCAAGCAAGTAGGAAAAAGAATCAAGTGAATCGGATAAGAATTGAGTGAGTTATGCTCATTTTCGTGAAGGGGTGTCAATCTGCTCGAACCTTTGCTTTCAGCTACGGTTTGGAGGATGTTTTGAGAGTTTTTAGTGTTGCAAAAGTGGTAGGGAGGCTGGTTATAAGTGGTATTTATAGGGGGAAGGATTAGGGTTTCAATGGGTTGGGCTTTGGAAGTGTTTAGAAGGGGTTACACCTTGAAACTAGCCCACAAAACCCAACTATATGGGGCTGAATTTTGCTGAATTGGGGCTGCCATATTTCTTTATTTTTTTTATTTTTTAAAACATTATAATGAGTAATTTTGTTAATTAAGTGGTGTAATAATATGCAACAATGTTTCCCCTAACTTGTAACAAGGTGAAATATGAAATAAAACATGATTTAACTAGGTAAAAAGTGTAATGTATAAGTATGTAACATGTTTGTAAGTGACAAGTATATGTCACATATTAGATGATTAACCCCGTTGTATAAATAAGCATATTATTAGGGGTTTTTAGGTATCAACAATATAAGGACAAGCATGGACATGCATCGTGAATAAGTATAAGTATGAATTACAAATAAGGATTCGATGTACAATGAATTCGAACGTATGAACATGTATGAATATGTAGATGGTGAATTTAAAGAAATACGGATTTTATTTATGTTCCAAGTCTCGGATTTTTCAATGAAAAGACGACTACAATAATACAAGATTTCCAAAAATAGCATTACAAGGCGAGCTTCTAATTATGGAAAGTATGAAAAAGCAGGGCGTTACAGTCTCCCCTCCTTTAGGAAATTTCGTCCCGAAATTTATTCAAGAGGAAGACCTTGGAGAAAAAGCATTTTGGCTAAAAGAACCGAGACTTGGGAGTTTTGAAACGTTTAGAAAAGTACGAAATTTTGAAGAACGATAGGATAGGAATTTGTTTGACTAAAATGGGTTGAGGCGTTTAAGCATAGGTAAAACGGGTATGCGTGCGCATAGGCAAAGGAGTTTAAATAAGTTTGAATGTGAACGGGGTTCATATGAAAGAAAGGATAATGGAGAATAATAGGAGTATGGGGTGAACAATTGACACTAAATGAATGTAAGTATATGAATGATATAAGTATTAGATAGACGAAAGTAGCGTGTTAAAGATGAAGTCTCGGCATGGATAATCGGATATGATGCGTTTGTGAGTTGTTTAAAGCTTGTATTAGGTCCAAAAGGTCTGTAAAACACTGAATTTCTCATGGCACGTTTTACGAAAGTTTGGTAACATGGTGAAAACACTTATATATAGGAAGTACCAGCGGCGTATCCACCATGTTTTGACCATGTTACGTCCGTTTCGTCTTCGGTGTCATGTTACGTTCCGTGTATTACCATACGCAGTAGCACACTCTATGGTTCTCATACGCCTATCACTATAATCCCGTGTGCACCCGTGATTATTTTGATCGTCGCATGATCCGCATAGCTTGTACTAGTTGTGTATGAATCGGGGTATACATAAAAAAAATTTAGAATGTGTACGTACAAGAATGTAGTATATAAGCAAGTCCATGTTTAAGTATGTGTGGGACCCACGCAAGCGAATCTCTCGGGTTGCGCTCGATTATAGGTACGAATGTATGAATCATGAGTAAGGATGAGAGTATGAGCATAAGGTTAAGTATGAATACGCATGTATGTATGAGCATAAACATAAAACGTGTAAGTAGTATGTGTACAAGTAGAAGCGTAAAACGTATAAGTAGTATGCGTATAAGTACAAGCATAAGACGTATGAACATAGGTGTAGGTATGAAAAATAAATATTGCGTAAATAGTGTTTGTTGGGACACCACGGATCTAAGTGTGTAAAACATTCAAAAGGTCGAGTATGTAAATACGAATGATATAAATGATGTTATCGCGAGGTATCGACCAAAATGTGTACGATGATATGCATGTATAGTTGTTTAAATGAAACATTGAGTTTATCGAATCAAAATTAGGTTGACCTTGGTTGAAAGGGTAGAATATAGTTGTGTATGTAAGAGGATATAAAGTACTAATTGGTTAAGCATAATGTATTTTTGTAATGATTGAAATGCTACTTTTGTTAAAAAAAAAATTCATGTAAGTCAAAGATTGTCGGTTCCCATGAAGACTTCTTGCCCGCGTGTTTTGTAAATTGGTGTAGGAAAAAGGTTTTCGTTAAAAAGTAAGTTCGTTTCATCAAATAAGAAATTATGAATTTAGGAGGTCCTTGTGAAAACTAGGATCTTTAGAAGGGAAATTTAGCAAAAGGACTTAGAAATAAAAATAAAATAACAATTGATTTGTTGGTGTTGGAAAGGGTATTTGGTAAAACAATCATATAACTTCTATAAGATCTTATAAGTATTCGGGAAAGGTTGGTTGGATTTTGATTAAAAGTAGAAGGTGGGCGTGTTTTAGTGATTAAGTCGAATATGAAGTTCATGGGCAAGAGTTTCATTGAACCGATTAAATTGATAGGTAGCATTTCGTAAGGTTTTGAAGTTCGAGCAATAAAACGTTTTAAGACATGATTATGAATTTCGCGTATATGAGTTGAGTGAAAATAGATTGTAGAATAAAAAGTACGTTTGATAAAACAATGTATTTCGAAATCTGTATGAGTGGGTATTTTTAAATAACATTAAACAATTTGGGTATAAAGTATGATCGAGTTTGCATAATAAGATGTTTCGAAAGAGAAGTTTTGGTAACGGTCACCTAAGTTAGGGAATCACCCCTAACTCGTTGGTGAGGTCGTTTTAAGGAAAAGGGAGTGGAGCTAATCGTCAAGGTAAGGAAGTCACTCCCATCTCGATGATATTTCTCCACTTGTCGTTACAAGGAAAACGAATTTAAATTATATGAAATTGTAACAGCCCAGCGTAACCGCACCATGATATTGTCCGCTTTGGCAGCCAGCACGCCCTCAGCGTCTGCCCCTCACGGTTTTAAAAACGCGTCATGATGGTGAAGGTATCCAGCCCCTTATAAGGAAGCCTTAGTTCCCCTTCACAACCGATGTGGGATATCACAGTCCACCCCCCTTAGGGGGTCCAGCGTCCTCGCGGGACCTGGCACAATCGGTCCGGCCCTGGAAGTGTATGTCGAAGGAGATACACAAACAAGTGTAAACACATAGGAAAGCATATCAAGAATGGTACTTAAATAATGAAATGATAAAACAAGTATTAACACATAGAGAAATATGTCAAGAATAACACATAAAGAATCAAACAACGAAACAAGTGTTAACACATAATAAAACAAGCATTAATGCGTAAGAACAATATGTCAAATATTACACACGAGTAACATACATGTTTAAAAGAGCATGAATAAGTAACAAATAAGGCTCTAAAACTATAGACTAGGTGAAAGCATTCCTACTTTTCCTAATTCCCTATAGTTATGGCTCTGATACCAATCTGTCACACCCCAACCAATGGCGGAAACATCGGGATGAGACGAAGTGTGAAGATTGCAAGAGACTTCATAACGCTATTTGTGACAATATTTAATAAACCGGTTTCATTTCATAAGTAAATTGTCAACAATACAAGAAATACAAATAACAACAAGTTCAAAGGAAATACATAACAACATAATCAAAATTGATACAACATATTAAACCTAAACGTCTATATGTGTATCTAGGCATCAACGCTACTTCTTTTCATAGCATCATCATCCTCAACCTGTAACATGTTTAAAATAAAGTTCAATGCAAAAGCAAAGGCGAGTATACAAGTTTGGTACATACATAGCATAAGATAAAAGTGTGAACAATTCCTCATAGCAAGCATGCGATTCAAGATAAACATTAAATATGGCACGTGTCTAACAAATCAAACCAAGAAAACGCAACTTGCTCATGACATAACCAAAGTTTCAGTAGAGGCGGGTCGTTAATCCTATAGCGCTACATATGTCACGGTTTGGCTCGTACGAAGTTAATGATAAGTTCAACACATAAGAATCACCCAAATTTAAAGCATCAAGCCATCACATATACAAGCATGTTATAGGAATGTTCAAGTGTTTAGACAAAAGTTCATGTGTAAGTTTCAATAGGTAAACATGTTACACCCCAAAAGTGGTAAAAGTAAAAAGGGGAAAAATGCGAGTATACTCACAAATTTGCATATGCTTTCCGATTATCCAAGTGAAGACGAATGTATAAGGGTTAAGGTTCAAGGTATGGTTAGGGTCGAGATTCGGGATTAAGATTCAAAGAATAACAAAGTAAGTATTATGAAAGTAATCTCTATGGTATTAGCACTTGTCTTTGACACTATAGTAATCCCTAAGGATTGTATGTGATTTCAAAGGTTCAAGACCTATTAGAATCGTGACAAGGAACTACACTCATAGTGATAAACTTATTAACTTGGTAGAGGATTTATATAATCACTACCAAGGGTTCGGTTTTAAGGTTTATTATTGTAGTCATATCATGTACATAATAATAATTTAGTCATGTAGGAGGCGGGAGGTTGAACCTTCCACTTTGGTACCTCTTGGTGTCATATAAGTCAAGTAGGAGGTAGGAAGATGAATCTTCCATTTAGGAACCTCATAGATATGTACAAGAAATGATGCAACTAAACTAAGTAAAACATCAAGTGATGTGTGGACTTGTATGTAGGTTAGCCTAGGCTAACCAAGTAGTCACACTATCTTCAAGTTCGAGACTTGGCACCACTTGTGAGTTAAGAACTCGATTAAAACAGAAAGTTTAGAGTGTTTAGACACTCATATTAAGTGTAAAACAACCTTGGTTTGGCTTTACTAATCATACAATGGATTAGGAGCATAGGAACACAAGTTTGTTTGATGTATACAAGAGTTTAAGAAAGTTTAAAACACAACAGAAAGTTTATGGACACTTTCAGGGCATTTCCACGTCTGATTTCTCCAAGGAGAAATCGGGGAATCAAACCCAAAGATTATCCAAGCAATTAGAAAGAAGAATCAAGTGATTTGGTTGAGTTTTGAGCAAGTTATGCTCACTTTTGTAAAGGGGTATGAATCTGCCCGAATTTCTGATTTGCAAGAGTTTTGAGAGGTTTTTTTTGAATGTGTTTAAGGGTTGTAAAAGTGTGAAAATGGCTAGACATAAGTGGGTATTTATAGGGAAAGATTAGGGTTAAGTTGGTTGAGTATTAATTAGAGTTGTTGGTGGTTAAAAGTAAAAGAAAAAAAAAAGACAATCAAAACAGCATTTAAGCTACGTTCGGTTGTGGGCTGTTAACAGCCTTGTTTATTCTTTCTTTTTTATCATCATTTTAACATATATGATTAGGTATTTTACATATTAATATATGACAGGTTTGTTGCACAAATTTACCACTAAAATATCATATTTAAACATTGAAAAAAAACTTAAGGTAATCAGCCACATGGGCTGTTCCGGTCGCAAGTGGGGGGCTGTCCCCTTTGTTTATTTTTTTTTTTTTGTGAGACATAATATGATATATATGTAGTACCTATTATATATTTATTATATTTATTAATTATTCCACACGAATCAAAGTCACAAGTTTCAAGTAATTGGGATTTATTGAACAAAAGAACGTTAGGGTGGTTGTCTAATTCCATTCGCATGGCTGTTAAGCCATTTAATTATTTTTTTTTTCTTTTTTTTTATCCAATGCCCCTCAATTGATTATTATATATGTTTAAAATACTACCATAAATTAATGTATAATATGAACATATCTACCAAATTCCTTGAATGGAATTGATGAAAAAAAAGTGTACGTGGATTTGGATTCAGACAACTTCCATTTGTTGGCAAACTTTATAATAATTTATATTATGTATCAATAATATATAAGTAAGTAATTTGTTAATCATATATATATATATATTAACTTACATATAGAACATGAAATTAAATAGGTTCGTATAAACTAAAGTATGGGTTGTGTATTGTGAACATATAATCAAATGTTTGCACGTATAGAAGATCTAGAATCACGTATTGATTGTAAGTTATGCATGTGTTTACAAGGGTACGAGTATGTATCAAATGTACATAAGGATTAAAAATATAAGCATGTAAAAAAAAACGAAGTATAATTCATATGAAATAATTAATTTTATTCCGATCAAAGTCTCGGGTTTACAATGGCTTGAAACGAAGTATTACAAGAGAAGCAATGTTTCCAAAAATAGAGTTATGAGGTATGCTTTCTAATTAAAGAAAGTTACGAAAAAGCGGGGCGTTACAGTCTCCCCTCCTTTAGAAAATTTCGTCCCGAAATTTATTTAAAATGAAGACTTGAAAAGAATTTTGGCAAAAAGAATGATTGTCTAAAATCGAGGCTTAGAAGTTTGAGACGTGTTGAAAAATATGAAAATTTGAGGAACGAAAAGATAGGTTTGTTAGAAGGGTTTGTTTGACTAAGATGATTAATCATAATTAAAACGTGTGTGTGTGTGTATTTACAAGCGAGTTTAAACAAGTTTGAATAACCCAATGAATAGGTATTTAAAATATGTTACCTAAAAAGGAAAGCTTTCGTATAAAACGGTATGTATTTCTGATGATCGGACATAATTGGATAATCGGACATAATGTGTTTGTGAGTTGCTTAAAGCTTGTATTAGGTCCAAGAGGTCTGTAAAACACTGAATTTCCCATGGCATGTTTTACAAAATTTGGTACTCTGGTGAAAACACTTATATATAGGAAGTACCAGCGGCGTATCCACCATGTTTTAACCACATTACGTCCGTTCCGTATTCGGTGCCCTGTTACGTTCCGTGTCTTACCATACACAGTAGTACACTCTATGGTTCTCGTACGCCTATCACTATAATCCCGTGTGCACCCGTGATTATATTGATCGTCGCATGATCCGCATAGCTTGTACTAGTTATGTATGAATTTGGGTAGGTATACTTTTAAAAAAAATAAGAATGTGCGCGTATAAGAATAAAGTATGTAAGCAAGTCCATGCTTAAGTATGTATGGGACCCACGCAAGCGAATCCCTCGGGTTGTGCTTGCATATAGGTACGAATGTATGAATCATGAGTAAGGATAAAAGTATGAGCATAAGTTTAAGTATGAATACGCATGTATGTATGAGCATAAACATAAAACGTGTAAGTAGTATGTGTACAAGTAGAAGCGTAAAACGTATAAGTAGTATGCGTATAAGTACAAGCATAAAACGTATGAACATAGGTTTAGGTATGAAAAATAAATATTGCGTATATAGTGTTTGTTGGGACACCACGGATCTAAGTGTATAAAACATTCAAAAAGGTCGAGTATGTAAATACGAACAATATAAGTGAAATTGTCGCGATGAAATGGCAAAACGTGTATGATGATATGCATGTATAGTTGTTTAAACGAAATGTTGAGTTTATTGAATCAAATTTAGATTGAGCTTGGTTTGAAAGGTAGAATATAGTTTGTAAATGTAAAGGAACATAAAGTACTCATTGGTTATGCTTAACGTATTTTGTAATGATTGAAATGCTACTTTTGTTTAAAAAAAAAAAGAGTTCACGTATGTTGAAAATTGTCGGTCCCCATGGAGTCCTTTAGCCCACGTATTTTGAAATTTGGGTGACGAGTTAAGCGTTGTAGAGGGGTTTTTTTTAAAAAAAATAAAAAAAAAATAAAAAAAAATAACGGGTTTGCTTCATTTGCATCAAGACATGAAATTTTGAACTTTGAAGGTTCTTGTGAAAACGTCGACCCTAAGAAAAGAAATTTAGTAAAGGACTTAGTGATTGTTTTAAAAAAAAAATTAAATTTAACAAATGATTTATTGATGTTGAAAAGAGTACTTGGTAAAACGATCATATAACATCCATGAGATCTTATAAGTAATTGAGAAAGGTTAGGTTGATTTCGATTAAGAATGGAAGTCTCTAGTATGATGATATAATGTGAGCGTATTTTAGTTAATAAATCGGATATGAAGTTCATGGGTAAGAGATTCATTAGACCGATTAATTGATAGGTAGCATTTCATAAGGTTTGGAAATTCGTGAAATAAAATGTTTTAAGACATGATTAAGAATCTCGTGTATATGATTTGAGTGAAAATGGATGGTAGAATAAGAAGTACGTTTGATAAACAATGTATTTTGAAATAGGTATAAGTAGGTATTTTGAATAATGGTAAATGATTTAGGTATAAAACATGATCGGGTTTGCATAATAAAATATTTTGAAAGAGGAGTTTTGGTAACGGTCACCTAAGTAAGGGAATCACCCCTAACTCGTTGGTGAGGTCGTTTTAAGGGAAGAGGGGTGGAGTCAATCGTCAAGGTAGGGAAGTCACTCCAATCTCGATGATACATCTCCACTAGTTGTTACAAGGAATATGAATGTAAATTATATGAAAATCATGCATATATAAGTGTATCGGAAAGGTTCGATATGTTGTGCGTGTGAAAAGAGAAATCAAAGGTAAACTCGAGGTTGAAAGATTGCATCGTATAAAATGAACAATAGAAGCACATGTTTGACCAAAGTTTGGAGTGTTCCAAAACGGAACTTTGACTAACCAAAGGGGTCGAAAAGTCTTTTGAATTTGAGGAGCATGCTTTGGCCTAATAGGTAAAATACTCTCGCCGACAAGTCGGTTAACGGTATTTACCCTTCCGGTTACTACATGTCCCAAATCAATCAAAATTTCGAGACTTGGCGGGATTTATGAAAAAAAAATGCCAAGGAGTGGAACTAGTCGACAAGGTGCGGGTTTCACCCCTAACTTGACGATTTCGTATCCTAAGTGTGGTTGGTACTCGTCGGGTCAAAATTTAATTTCGATGTGTTGACGAGGGTCCACTAGAATTTGAAATTTGAGATTTACCATTAAGATGTGGATTTCACTCCTAGCTTAATGGCGATATCTCGTGTAAAAAAAAAAGAATAGGTAGATTGAGAGTCGTTCACCAAATTGTGGGTTTCACGCCTATTTTGGTGAATTCGTCTCATTTGTACAATATGAGTGTTGTCGGATTTAGAATAATCGAGTAAAATGCATGAGGGAAGTGTATGTCGAAGGAGATACACAAACAAGTGTAAACACATAGGAAAGCATATCAAGAATGGTACTTAAATAATGAAATGATAAAACAAGTATTAACACATAGAGAAATATGTCAAGAATAACACATAAAGAATCAAACAACGAAACAAGTGTTAACACATAATAAAACAAGCATTAATGCGTAAGAACAATATGTCAAATATTACACACGAGTAACATACATGTTTAAAAGAGCATGAATAAGTAACAAATAAGGCTCTAAAACTATAGACTAGGTGAAAGCATTCCTACTTTTCCTAATTCCCTATAGTTATGGCTCTGATACCAATCTGTCACACCCCAACCAATGGCGGAAACATCGGGATGAGACGAAGTGTGAAGATTGCAAGAGACTTCATAACGCTATTTGTGACAATATTTAATAAACCGGTTTCATTTCATAAGTAAATTGTCAACAATACAAGAAATACAAATAACAACAAGTTCAAAGGAAATACATAACAACATAATCAAAATTGATACAACATATTAAACCTAAACGTCTATATGTGTATCTAGGCATCAACGCTACTTCTTTTCATAGCATCATCATCCTCAACCTGTAACATGTTTAAAATAAAGTTCAATGCAAAAGCAAATGCGAGTATACAAGTTTGGTACATACATAGCATAAGATAAAAGTGTGAACAATTCCTCATAGCAAGCATGCGATTCAAGATAAACATTAAATATGGCATGTGTCTAACAAATCAAACCAAGAAAACGCAACTTGCTCATGACATAACCAAAGTTTCAGTAGAGGCGGGTCGTTAATCCTATAGCGCTACATATGTCACGGTTTGGCTCGTACGAAGTTAATGATAAGTTCAACACATAAGAATCACCCAAATTTAAAGCATCAAGCCATCACATATACAAGCATGTTATAGGAATGTTCAAGTGTTTAGACAAAAGTTCATGTGTAAGTTTCAATAGGTAAACATGTTACACCCCAAAAGTGGTAAAAGTAAAAAGGGGAAAAATGCGAGTATACTCACAAATTTGCATATGCTTTCCGATTATCCAAGTGAAGACGAATGTATAAGGGTTAAGGTTCAAGGTATAGTTAGGGTCGAGATTCGGGATTAAGATTCAAAGAATAACAAAGTAAGTATTATGAAAGTAATCTCTATGGTATTAGCACTTGTCTTTGACACTATAGTAATCCCTAGGATTGTATGTGATTTCATAGGTTCAAGACCTATTAGAATCGTGACAAGGAACTACACTCATAGTGATAAACTTATTAACTTGGTAGAGGATTTATATAATCACTACCAAGGGTTCGGTTTTAAGGTTTATTATTGTAGTCATATCATGTACATAATAATAATTTAGTCATGTAGGAGGCGGGAGGTTGAACCTTCCAATTTGGTACCTCTTGGTGTCATATAAGTCAAGTAGGAGGTAGGAAGATGAATCTTCCATTTAGGAACCTCATAGATATGTACAAGAAATGATGCAACTAAACTAAGTAAAACATCAAGTGATGTGTGGACTTGTATGTAGGTTAGCCTAGGCTAACCAAGTAGTCACACTATCTTCAAGTTCGAGACTTGGCACCACTTGTGAGTTAAGAACTCGATTAAAACAGAAAGTTTAGAGTGTTTAGACACTCATATTAAGTGTAAAACAACCTTGGTTTGGCTTTACTAATCATACAATGGATTAGGAGCATAGGAACACAAGTTTGTTTGATGTATACAAGAGTTTAAGAAAGTTTAAAACACAACAGAAAGTTTATGGACACTTTCAGGGCATTTCCAGGTCTGATTTCTCCAAGGAGAAATCGGGGAATCAAACCCAAAGATTATCCAAGCAATTAGAAAGAAGAATCAAGTGATTTGGTTGAGTTTTGAGCAAGTTATGCTCACTTTTGTAAAGGGGTATGAATCTGCCCGAATTTCTGATTTGCAAGAGTTTTGAGAGGTTTTTTTTGAATGTGTTTAAGGGTTGTAAAAGTGTGAAAATGGCTAGACATAAGTGGGTATTTATAGGGAAAGATTAGGGTTAAGTTGGTTGAGTATTAATTAGAGTTGTTGGTGGTTAAAAGTAAAAGAAAAAAAAAAGACAATCAAAACAGCATTTAAGCTACGTTCGGTTGTGGGCTGTTAACAGCCTTGTTTATTCTTTCTTTTTGATCATCATTTTAACATATATGATTAGGTATTTTACATATTAATATATGACAGGTTTGTTGCACAAATTTACCACTAAAATATCATATTTAAACATTGAAAAAAAACTTAAGGTAATCAGCCACATGGGCTGTTCCGGTCGCAAGTGGGGGGCTGTCCCCTTTGTTTATTTTTTTTTTTGTGTGAGACATAATATGATATATATGTAGTACCTATTATATATTTATTATATTTATTAATTATTCCACACGAATCAAAGTCACAAGTTTCAAGTAATTGGGATTTATTGAACAAAAGAACGTTAGGGTGGTTGTCTAATTCCATTCGCATGGCTGTTAAGCCATTTAATTATTTTTTTTCTTTTTTTTATCCAATGCCCCTCAATTGATTATTATATATGTTTAAAATACTACCATAAATTAATGTATAATATGAACATATCTACCAAATTCCTTGAATGGAATTGATGAAAAAAAAGTGTACGTGGATTTGGATTCAGACAACTTCCATTTGTTGGCAAACTTTATAATAATTTATATTATGTATCAATAATATATAAGTAAGTAAATTGTTAATCATATATATATATATATATATATATTAACTTACATATAGAACATGAAATTAAATAGGTTCGTATAAACTAAAGTATGGGTTGTGTATTGTGAACATATAATCAAATGTTTGCACGTATAGAAGATCTAGAATCACGTATTGATTGTAAGTTATGCATGTGTTTACAAGGGTACGAGTATGTATCAAATGTACATAAGGATTAAAAATATAAGCATGTAAAAAAAACGAAGTATAATTCATATGAAATAATTAATTTTATTCCGATCAAAGTCTCGGGTTTACAATGGCTTGAAACGAAGTACGATTACAAGAGAAGCAATGTTTCCAAAAATAGAGTTATGAGGTATGCTTTCTAATTAAAGAAAGTTACGAAAAAGCGGGGCGTTACAGAAATCATGCATATGTATAAATGTATGGAAAAGGTTCAATATGTTGTGTGTGTGAAAAGAGAAATCGAAAGTAAACTCGAGTTTGAAAGATTGCATCGTATAAATAAATAATAGAAACACATGTTTGACCAAAGTTTGGAGTGTTCCAAACGGAACTTTGACTAACCAAAGTGGTCGAAAAGTCTTTTGAATTTGAGGAGCATGCTTTGGCCTAATAGGTAAAATACTCTCGCCGACAAGTCGGTTAACGGTATTTACCCTTCCGGTTACTACATGTCCCAAATCAATCGAAATTTCGAGACTTGGCGGGATTTATGAAAAAAAATCAAGGAGTAGAACTAGTCGCCAAGGTGCGGGTTTCACCCCTAACTTGACGGTTTCGTATCCTAAGTGTGGTTGGTACTCGTCGGGTCAAAATTTAATTTCAACACTTTGACGAGGGTCCACTAGAATTTGAAATTTGAACTTCTCCATCAAGGTGAGGATTTCACTCCTAACTTGATGGTGAATTTCGTGTAAAAAGAAAAGGAAAGTGGATGGATTGAGGGTTGTTCACCAAATTATGGGTTTCACGCCTATTTTGGTGAACTCGTCTCGTTTGTGTAATATGTGTGTTGTCGGATTTAGAATAATCGAGTAAAACGCGTGAGGAAAAGTGTATATTAAAGATTAAACAAACAAGTATAACATGTCAAGAACATCACAATAAAAGTGAAATGATGAAACGAATATTAACGCATAAAAAGTATGTCAAGCACACACATAAAGGATAAAATGAAGAAACAAGTATTAACACATAATAAAATCAAGTATAGCATGTTAAGTGTTAACCCACAAGTGACACATATGCTTACAAGATCAAAAGAGAATAAATAAAAGCAAATAAGATAGCATGCTAGTAATTTCAAGTAAAACATACGAATAAAGCTCTAGAACTATAGACTAGGTTAAAGCATTCCTACTTTTCCTAATTCCCTATAGTTATGGCTCTGATACCAATCTGTCACACCCCAACCAATGGCGGAAACATCGGGATGAGACGAAGTGTGAAGATTGCTAGAGTCATCATAACACTATTTGTGACAATATTTAATAAACCGATTTCATTTCATAATTCTTTTGTCAACATTACAAAGAAATCAAATAACATCAAGTTCGAAGGAAATACAATACAACATAATCAACATTGATACAACGATTAAACCTAAACGTCTATATGTGTATTTAGGCATCAACGCTACTTCATTTCATAGCATCATCGTCCTCAACCTGTAACATGTTTAAAATAAAGTTCAATGCAAAAGCAAAGGCGAGTATACAAGTTTGATACGTACATAGCAAAAGATAAGTTTGAACAATTCCTCATAGCAAGCATGTGATTCAAGATAAACATTTAAACATGGCATGTGTCTAACATATCAAACCAAGAAAACGCAATATGCTCATGACATAACCGATGATAAAGGGCGGGTCGTTAATCCTATAGCGCTACATATGTCACGGTTTGGCTCGTACGAAGTTAATGATAAGTTCAACACATAAGAATCACCCAAGTTTAAAGTATCAAGCCATCACGTATACAAGCATGTTATAGGAATGTTCATGTGTTTAAGCAAAATGTTCATGTGTAAGTTTGTTGATAGATAAAACATGTTACACCCCAAAAGTGATAAAAGTAAAAGGGGAATACGAGTATACTCACAAAGTTTGCATATGTTTTCCGATTATCCAATGTAACAAAGTTGCCGAGGTTGGAAGGTTGAATGCGTAAGGGTTTAAGTTCAAGCATGTTTAGAGTCGAGATTTGGAATGAAAGTGACATGAAAATATTATATCAAAATATTCATCTTCACACATAACACTTGTATGACACTTGGTAACCTCATGGGTTATAATGATTTTATGAGTTGAACACCCATAAGAATCATAACAAGGTTTAGGTCCTTAGATGATAACCTACTACTTTGACAAATGAATATGATTTCAACATCAAAGATTCGAGTGTACATAGATAGTATGTAGGTCGTATATTATACACATATTATTAAGTCTAAATGTTCAAGTATTCAGGTAAGAGGTAGAAGATTACATCTTCATTTAGGTACCTCAAGTTGAGTCATGGGTGTCATGGATGGGGTAGGAAGACAAGGCTTCCATTTAGGTACCCCTTTGATGTTCACCACTACACTTGATGTAAAAACAACCAAGGAGGGTCATGAACTAAGGTCTTTACATGTATGTAAAGTAAACTAACTAATAGAAATCATCAAATCATGTGAGGATTGTATGTTTGGACAACCCAAGTTGTTCCATAATCACTCATGTATCAAAGACTATGTTTGACATGATTTGTGGGTTGAAACCCTAGACAAAACACCAAGTTTATGAGGTTTAATCCTCTGATTTCAAATGTCTCAACCTTGTTTTTAAGCTTAACCAACCATGGGATAAGTTGTAAGCATTAGGACATAGGCATGAGATGTGTTAGACACAAGTTGCATAGGTTTAAACAAGTTTTGAAGAACATAAAAATCAAACAGAAAGTTTATGGACTATTTTGGGGCATTTCCAGGTCTGATTTCTCCAAGGAGAAGTCTAGGAATCGAACCCCATGATTATCCAAGCAAGTAGGAAAAAGAATCAAGTGAATCGGATAAGAATTGAGTGAGTTATGCTCATTTTCGTGAAGGGGTGTCAATCTGCTCGAACCTTTGCTTTCAGCTACGGTTTGGAGGATGTTTTGAGAGTTTTTAGTGTTGCAAAAGTGGTAGGGAGGCTGGTTATAAGTGGTATTTATAGGGGGAAGGATTAGGGTTTCAATGGGTTGGGCGTTGGAAGTGTTTAGAAGGGGTTACACCTTGAAACTAGCCCACAAAACCCAACTATATGGGGCTGAATTTTGCTGAATTGGGGCTGCCATATTTCTTTATTTTTTTTATTTTTTAAAACATTATAATGAGTAATTTTGTTAATTAAGTGGTGTAATAATATGCAACAATGTTTCCCCTAACTTGTAACAAGGTGAAATATGAAATAAAACATGATTTAACTAGGTAAAAAGTGTAATGTATAAGTATGTAACATGTTTGTAAGTGACAAGTATATGTCACATATTAGATGATTAACCCTGTTGTATAAATAAGCATATTATTAGGGGTTTTTAGGTATCAACAATATAAAGACAAGCATGGACATGCATCGTGAATAAGTATAAGTATGAATTACAAATAAGGATTCGATGTACAATGAATTCGAACGTATGAACATGTATGAATATGTAGATGGTGAATTTAAAGAAATACGGATTTTATTTATGTTCCAAGTCTCGGATTTTACAACGAAAAGACGACTACAATAATACAAGATTTCCAAAAATAGCATTAGAAGGCGAGCTTTCTAATTATGGAAAGTATGAAAAAGCAGGGCGTTACACGGGCGAGTATCGTAGTTACGTTGGTACACTTCTTAGAACGCATGACAGTTGTTGTTGATGTCGGTCCGTTTGCTAGAAATTGAATCTTTGTCCCGATGTTCGCCTGGACCCCACGTGCTAAAAAAGAGTGCACGAACCCTATCCCAAAAAACGGGGCCCGTTTGAAAGTTTGCTACAAATTTAAAAAATAAAAGTAAAAATATAAGTTGTATGTTAAAAATAAAAGTAAAAATATAAGTAAAAAATAAGTAAAAAAAAATATAAAAGTTACCAGTCACGCCCGAGTCAACGTGAATTCCTCCTCTTTCATCCATTTAATGGTAGTTTTTGTACGTCGAGGTTCGTCCTTTTCCTTCTTCTTATGCGACCTTCTGTCGCGTTTCGATTTCTCTTGCACCGGTTCGGGTTGCGTCTCCGGCACGATATCGACTTCGGTTTCGGGTTCGGCTTGTTGTTGTGACGGTTGCGACCCGCCGACTTGACCATAGCCGAAGGTGGGAGGCACGAACGGAGTGGCGCCACTCAAGTAAGCCGCGTACGTTAACATGCTCGGGTCCATTTCTTGA
The DNA here is from genome assembly GCF_002127325.2 of Helianthus annuus. Lineage (NCBI taxonomy): Eukaryota > Viridiplantae > Streptophyta > Magnoliopsida > Asterales > Asteraceae > Helianthus > Helianthus annuus. Next base: position 140,455,299 of record NC_035445.2, read on the forward strand.
AGGTTAAACGTGTGTTGCGGTTGGGTTGTGTTCGGGTTCATGGGTCTTACGGGGACACCAAAAGGGGGTCGGAATGGATGCATGATTGTGTAAAATATAAAAGAAGTAGGAGAGAAAGTAAGAGTTTTTTTATAAAAAATAGGAGAAATTGGGTGATATATATAGTGGGTAAATTTTTTAATTAAAAAAAATAAAATAAACAATTGACTGTTGCCAACGGTCATGTCTCAAGCCCCAATGCAAATTCAGTGTTTTAAATAAAACGCCAACACCAATTTTTTTTCAAAAAACCGCCTAATAACGCCTAGTGTAATGGGGGGGGGGCGTTTTTTTTCAATTTTAAAAATACCGCCCCACTACGGGTGTCTAACTACATATTTTTTGTTTGCTTTACTCAATGTTTCAGTTGGGCCTTCGAAACTTAACCCAATCAAGCTCAAATCCCTTTAACCCAATTAAAAAAGTAACCATTTGCTACTTAGGTTAGGGTGGAGGGTATAACCTTCGGGGAGTTGTGTGGTGACTTGAGTCACCGATTCGGTGACTATACCCTCGGTTCCAAGGCATTCGGTGAGGAGGAGAGATAAGGTGAATTTCGGTGAGTGTTCACAGATTGAAGTGATTGATTTTTGACCCTTTTTTTAATTATTTGAACGTTATTTTTGACCGTTTGTATTTTTTTCGACCGTTAGAATTTTTTATATAAATACCCATAATTTCAATCAATTTAAAATACACAACTCTTCTCCATCCAACTTTATTTTTTTTTTAAAAAATCACTCCTATTTTTTCAATGGATGATATACCACCGCTATTCCTACCAATTGATATTAGTGAAGACGATGATTCTTCCTCGAGCGATAGTAGTTTAATTTTTTTCCAAAATCTTATTAACGAAGCCGCTCAACTGGAAGACATGGGCACTTCTAGAAAAAGGAAAACTGTCCATCGAGATCGAGTGAAATGTCACGACAACCTTATGAGAGATTATTTTGTCGAGGAGCCCGTATTCAACGAAGATGTTTTTCGTCAAAGGTTCCGTATGTCCAAAAGGTTGTTTTTAAAAATTTTGAGTGACGCGCAAGCGAATAACTCGTGGTTTCAAGACGCCGCGGATGCTAGTGATAGGAAGAGTTTTACATCGATTCAAAAAGTTACTTTGGCGATTAAGCAACTAGCAACCGGCAATGCTCCAGACGAGTTCGACGAGTATTTAAATATGTCCACAAGGACTTCCAGAGAAAGTCTAGAATATTTTTGCGAAACTGTATGTAATTTATACGCTTCCGAGGTTTTACGTAGACCTACTAGCCACGACGTTGCGCTCTTGTACCAAGCTCATGAGGAGAAACATCACCTTCCTGGGATGTTGGGTAGTCTTGATTGTACACATTTTGTTTGGAGAATGTGTCCAACGGAGTTGCGGGGTCAATATATGAGGGGGGATAACAGTCACCCGACAGTTATGCTCGAGGCGGTGGCCTCTCAGGATTTATGGATTTGGCATGCTTTTTGTGGTTCAGCAGGTTCACAAAACGACATCAACGTGCTCCAACAATCTCCGTTATTTCTTACTGAGCGAAATGGAACTGCACCAAAATGCCCATTTTACGTGAACAACCACTTGTACAAGCGTGGATACTATCTTACTGATGGAATCTACCATACTTGGTCCGTGTTTGTGAAATCATTTCCATATCCTCACATTGTGAAAGAAAAGAAGTTCAAGAGGCAACACGAGGCGGCAAGAAAAGACGTGGAGCGGGCTTTTGGTGTTTTAAAGGCAAAATGGCATATACTTCATCGCCCGATGCGTTCTACGAGTGTTAAAAAAAATTAGGATGGTCGTATATGCGTGCATTATTATGCATAATATGATTCTAAAAGACGACGGAAACGCGATTGCACCGGTACATATTCGGGATCCTCCAGTCGAGCCCGTTTTCGAAGACACTGCTTATAACGAGCTCATTGATGAAGATACGCATTATAGACTAAAATATGATCTTGTGGAGCATCTTGGAAAACAAGATTTACCCCACCTTTTAGCGGATTCCGACGACGAATAGTTAAATTAGGTTTTTTTTAATTTATTTTTATATTTTAAATTAGGTTTTTTTTAATTTATTTTTATATTTTAAATTAGTTTTTTTAAATTTATTTTTATATTTTAAATTAGGTTTATTTTAAATTTATTTTTATATTTTAAGTTAGGTTTTTTCTTATGTAATGCGTTTTTTTAATTAAAAGTACCTTTGTTTTTATATTATTTAATATGTTTTGTTTATTTATGAATAATTTCTAGAAAATAAAAAAATATATAACTCAAACACCCTAGGGTGTTTGACTATATCCTCTGATTGACTGTAAAATGGAGAGTTGACATGGCATAATATTATTGGCTAGGATTTTACTAAAACACCCTAAGGTGTTTGACTATACCCTCCACCCTTATAACCTAGTGATCAAGAGAAATTATCTTTTATGGGGAGACCAATGTTCAATCATTGAAAGATGCAAGTATTTAAGGGGAAAAATTAGCTGTTAAAAAAAATAAACATTTAATTTAGTAAACCTAATTAAAAAAGTTTAACCCAATCAAGCTCAAATCCATTTAACCCAATTAAAAAAGTAAAAAAAAAAGTTGACTGGCAAACTGTGGAGCGCTTAGGTCACTAGGGCAATTCGATAGTTTTGTTTATTATTATCACAATTATTTTCGTGTTTATATGTGTGTATATTATATACATGTGTGAGTTTATATTTTAATGGTTCATTTTTCATAGATCTAATACTTGTACAAAACATCTAAATTCTCTAAGACAACCCTATGTACATATGTACCTACATACACCTGCATGTACCTAGTACGTAAATTTAATATGTTATTGTGTACTTAGATTTAATCTTACTAGAATCTTGTTTATAAGACTGGGTGTTGTGAGTTCACTAGCAACCCATTAACGGTGTCATATAGGCTGTTGGCAACGGTTAACCCATGCCGACTAGTTAACGGTGGATGTGAATGGGAATGGAATGGGGAAATCGTTAACTTATTAACTATGTTAATGAAAAGGTTGAGATGATGGTGGGGCCCATGGATGTGGGAACCAATCACATGTCACCTTTTTATTATTTTTTTAGTTATTGGTATTGGGTGTTTAGTTAATCTACAACACATTATTAAGAAATATTTAGTTAATGATCAAATTCTTATATGGCGGTGACGGTTGATGTAGCAACGAGTTTAGTTTACCGATATGATATCATACAGGAAGTAATATTTTAGAATTTAGATAGCTGGTCCAATTGGAAAATTTCTATCTATTACTCTTTATGTTTCTAGAATAGAGTTAAGCATTGAAATAGGATATACCAAAAAATGGAAATCTAATGAAGCTAGCCCTACATTCTTTTTCTGGCTTAGCAGTAATCCATCTTATTCTTATCTTATTAATGGTATATTTAGAAATGTAAACTGTGTTATAAAAATTATACAAAGGTATATTGACATCTTAGAAATGTAAATTGTGTTATATATATTATACAAAGGTATATTGAAATCTGACAAAGAAACTGAAATTTAAAATAAAAAATATTGTCATTTTTTTATTAAACTTATTTCTTTATAATCTTATTAAAAAGGAAAATAATCTAAATCTAAATATTAATAAAAGACTACAAATAATGCCATGTGGCAATTTCTCCTTCAACTTCACAATTATACTTTTATTTTTATTTAAAAATATTTTGTTATCCTTATCCTTATTATTATTATTATTAATATTGTTATTATTATTATTATCTATAAATCTCTTAATTTCAATTTTAATATTATATATAAAAAATATTTTGTTATCCTTATCCTTATTATTATTTTTATTAAATCTCTTAATTTTAATTTTAGTAACATACGAAGGAATATTATATTTTTTGTCTTCTTTTTTTTTTCTTTTCTCTTTGGCATGTGATTTTTCATTTTGTAATAAAACTTTAGTTTTTATAATTTGTGTCACAAAGGTTAAATAATTTTAGTTTGTTTGTTAGGTTTTTGTTTTACGTTTTTCTCGGATTTGTTCAACGTTCGTTGCTATTTAGCACAGTGTTTGATAGTCACATTTGGCCCCTCAGGGTTTTTTTTTTCATTCCTATTTGGTGGTCACATTTGGTCTTTTAAGTTTGTTTTACCCCCTCCACTTTCTAATACGCATCATTATAAATTCGACTCCTTCTACGTTTTACGTCACATAAGTCGCTTTGTGTTGGAAATTTGTGTTTTTTTACGCTTTACCCGGTTTTGGTCTTCGTTCGATGCTACTTAGCATGGTTTTACATCCCCACCTCCTTATTATCTATAAATCTCTTAATTTCAATTTTAATATGATATATAAAAAATATTTTGTTATCCTTATCCTTATTATTATTTTTATTAAATCTCTTAATTTTAATTTTAATAACATATGAAGGAATATTATATTTTTTGTCTTCTTTTTTTTTCTTTTCTCTTTTGGCATGTGATTTTTCATTTTGTAATAAAACTTTAGTTTTTATAATTTGTGTCACAAAGGTTAAATAATTTTAGTTTGTTTGTTAGGTTTTTGTTTTACGTTTTTCTCGGATTTGTTCAACGTTCGTTGCTATTTAGCACAGTGTTTGATAGTCACATTTGGCCCCTCAGGGTTTTTTTTTTCATTCCTATTTGGTGGTCACATTTGGTCTTTTAAGTTTGTTTTACCCCCTCCACTTTCTAATACGCATCATTATAAATTCGACTCCTTCTACGTTTTACGTCACATAAGTCGCTTTGTGTTGGAAATTTGTGTTTTTTTACGCTTTACCCGGTTTTGGTCTTCGTTCGATGCTACTTAGCATGGTTTTACATCCCCACCTCCTCAACGTTGGTAGCACGTTTTATGCCCACTGGCCCGCAACGCGGGTAGCTTAAGACTAGTACATGTTAATAAAATAATAAATATAGTAATTAAATTTTATAGATTATTAGTTCTTTACCCATCATTCACATATATTTTGTTAAAGACCTTATGTATATGTATACAGGGTAGTGTGTCTAACTAGTTCCGCTATATTTAAAATATAACTTTTTTTTATTATTTGGTATATGGAATTACATTTACACAACCGGTACAATACCGAGGTTCTTAAAGATATAACTTTTTTATTTTATTTAATATATAAAATTACATGTATTCAACTCATGTAATAAATGAGGTTTTTAAAGATATATTATTTTAATATTTAATATATAAAATTATATTTATTCAACTCATGTAATACACGGGGTTCTAACCTAGTAATATTATATACGATATGGGCTACACTAATGCACTATAAAAGCTAATCTATAGCAAAAGAAGAGTCACAATTTTCTTCAACACAATAAACTTCTTTTTGGTGCTAATTCGACCCATCTTCTTCCTCGTGACAATATCTTTGATGTCTTACATTCATACTCCTATCATTTCTTCTATGAAACTACATAGAGTTAATACAATTACCGCGATGAAGCTTGAAATCCAATCAAGAAAACTCATCAAACCCTCAGTTTCAACTCCCCTTACCCTTCGTCATTACAAAATAAGCCTCATCGACGAGTTTGCCCCCACAATGAACTTACCTCTTGTTCTTTTCTTCCCTCCTAGTCTTGATAATAACCCAACACTCATTGTCCAACTCGAGGAATTGTTAAAGAAAACCCTCACAAATTTGTACCCTTTGGCGGATAGATACATGGAGGACACTCACACAGTGGACTGTAACAATCAAGGTGTTGAGTTTATACAAGCCAGACCTGATATAACGATTCAAGAACTTCTTATTAAAAAAACTAATCTCCATCTTGTCAATGAGTTAATTCCCTCCAAACTTTTGGCCTCAGATCTTAATAATGCAATGCTTGCTACACAAGTAACCACGTTCCAATGTGGAGGTTTAGCGCTAGGTGTAAGTAGCGCACATAGGATTGGTGATGTCTCTACTATGATCACCTTCCTAAATCAATGGGCTACTTTGACTCGTAAAGACACCAAACTTGGTTTCGGTGGCATTGATTTCACATCGTCCTCAATGTTTCCTGCTCAAGGCTTACTTCCCCTCGGCGGTTGGGAGGGCCGTGGAATCCCCCCCCCCCAGATGTAGGGTTTCGCAAGTTAGAAAGTAACGATGATTACGTAACAAAGAAGCTTTCATTCGACGAGAATGCAATATCAAACATGAAAACCAAGGTCGCGTTCAATGGAAAAGACAACACCCATCAATTGTTTAAGGTAAGGTTGGTGTCAGCATTGATATGGAAGGCTTTCATAGGTGTAGATTATGCAACTTATGGCGATCTAAGAACATCGGTCTTGGACTCTTGGTCCAACCGGTAGCGCTAAGACAAAAAAGGGAAAAAATTGCTTCGTTGAATCCTAAAAGTCCTTTAGGGAATCACTGGGGGCTAATAGTAACCGAAAGTGGTACTACCAAAGAGTTTGAAAACTTGACAGATTACTAGTCGGTTCGGTTACTAAAACTATTAAAGACTACTCAAAAGTAGGTCATGATAGTAGTGAAAGGAAACAAATGGTTTTGAATTCCTTCTCTGATGCTGCCAATATTCCTGATACAACAAATGTAACTTGGTTAGCTAGCTGGTGTAAGTTCCCATTTTACAATGTTAACTTTGGGTTCAGGAAACCGTTATGGGTAGGTTGTGGGTTTGTCTCGTTTAAGAGGGGTATGATGCTATTGGATGACACGAAAGGTAACGCAGTTGAAGCATATGCGACTATGGGAGTAAAAGATGTCCCCTACTTCGAGCAAGATGAGGACATTAAAGCCTTTGCCACTTAAACATCTATTGATCTCGAGTTCAAAACCTAACATCTGGATATGGTCAATCATATGTAACATCCCAAGTTTAGGGAATTTATAAAATTTGATGTATTATGAATAACTATATACATGTTTGTTTTATATAATATATGTAGAGGGTCAAAAATGGTGGATTAAGATTCAACCATATTTTCATGGTTTTGATTTGCCATAACATAAAGCAGTTTTTTCGTAAAAGTATCTAAAATGAAACGTCTTACACGGTCTTCTCTCTTGAAACCGCTTCATCAACTTCATAAGCAACCACCCAACTGTCAAAAGAAGAAAAGGTATAAAAAAAATAACAGTACTTAGTTTTAAAAAAATGCAGAATATAGAAAACTGCTAACTTGATCAAGCCAAGCTTGAACCTAGCAAAGATAGTCAAATAGACCCAAGCTTGACAGCTTGATGAACCTATAGCCTAAACGAATTGAGCCCATCGAGCCCATAAGAACTAAGAAGCATGTATCCTAGTTTTCATATAGGCCACAAGTTTTGGTCTTTTAGGTTATAATTTTTACATTCAACTTTAAAAACTCCATACCAAACTTCACAAAGGGTGTGATCAGGGCGATTGTTTTTTTTTTTTTTTTTTGGGTAGCCTTAAAGCCCTTAACAACCAAACAAACAAACGTACCCAAAAATATCCTACGTGAAGAGTAGGGTCTGGAGTGGGTGAGATGATGGCAAACCTCCCAACTCAACAAAACTTTTTTTTTCTTTTTTTATTTTATGAATAAGATGTAACGGTAACAACCCATTATTAGCAAACGCACAGGAACCATTAGTATCCTGCTAACCGATGGGGTCAACACACGGTGATCATTAATCAACCCTTCATGAGAATATTATAAAGCGATAAAGTCCAGGTAAGAGCATAATGACTGCAAGTTACCAGCATAAAGTATAAATAAGCAATCACAAAAGAATATGGCTTACCAAAATAGCATCAATTTCCTCTTGAGTCATTGGTGTTCTTTTCGGTTGAAGAGAGGCTTTCCCACCGAGAGTTTTCTCCGATGGGGCAGACCTTGAGAAAAAAGTGGAAGAAACATTCTTGCAGCAGGCACTGCTAACGTCTGAGTTGCAGAACCTACAAGATGGTCATACACTTAGAACACGTTATAGAACAAAATGCATAAAGTGTTAGTTGATACATAAATCATCAAATATCGATCTTAAATCCAGAATCATATTGTATAGTCAAGCAAAAAGTAATTTAAAATCTGCAGAAATTTTAAAGATTCCATATCAATTAGACGTCAAAAATCAAAAGTGATCCCTCTAATTATAGTGCCACCCTGCATTCTGATGTTTCGATTAAACATTGTTATACATTACAAGTTACTAAATTAGTTAATTCATAAATCATCAAATACGGACCTCTTTAAATTCATAATCAGAGTACATATTTAGATATCATCATCATCATACTCAGTAAATCCCACCAATAGCAAAACAAAGGTAGGGTCTGAGGAGGCTAAGATGTAGACAGCCTTGCCTCTACCCCGTAGGAATAGAGAGGTTGCTTCCAGTGAGACCCATGGCTCGATAGTAGTTTTGCATCAAGCCTTGGACATAACGCACATAACACTCAGCAATCGGGACAAAGGCCGATTAGCGTAGAGTACATATTTAGACACATTGTGCTAAAAATAATAATTTTAAAATTTGCAGCGATTTTAGAAAATCCATATCAAAGTGTGACAAGGCACGTCGTGGTCCAGGCCCAAGACCATGAGGTCCAATCCCAAGTATTAGGCCCATAAACTTGGAAGAACGCCCAAACCCATAAAAGGGGCCCAATTTGCTGACACGCATGCTGTTCATATCGGCATTTCATGGTCATGGTAAGGACGGCCGGAGGTAACGTGTTGGAGCTCACCAGAGGGCAAAACAGGCCTGAACAGTTGCCATCGCTTTTGATGAAGACGCCCTCGCAGATTTTCCCGCTCATATCTGATGGGACAAGCTCGATCCGTTGAACGGATACATCCTTTACCCAAAGGAGAACCCTCTGACCAATGAAAGGGACGTCTAAGACCTAACGATTATAGATAAAGGATCTCCAGACCAGAATGAGATATATACAAGATTACGAGATTTGAAAGAGAAGAAAGACACATTGAATTCTCCTCATTAAACTCACCGAAAATTCTTCATTTACTCACACATTTATCACTTCGATTACTGGAGATTGAAGAAACCTTTGTTGGTTCTCACGCCGGAGGTTGGTCGTTTTAAAATGCATGATGCGCTCCGATGTGTTTTGATCCCAAAAGACGATGCGTGATGCGCACGCATCACGTATGTGAGGCGTTGTTATTTAAAATAATATTGATAAATAATATTTTTACTTGTTAACTTTAAACACTAAAACTTTAGAGATTAAAATAAATAAATACAGCAAAATAGCTATTGTACCATGAAAGAAGTTTAATATAACCAAAATAAGCCTTGAACTCTTTAAGTGTACAAGTAGTCTATGCAAAAGGTACAAGTAATCTATGTAGGAACTCATTTAACAACTTCATCAGCTCATTGTACAAGCTTGTTAGGCACATTCTACAAGCTCATTGTACAATTTTACTCAATACTGGTCGATTTGAGGAAAAATGGGCGCATCAGGGCGCATCATGCATCAGGAGCGCATTATTCGATTTAGGACGTATCATCAACCTCGTATCATGTAATTGTAGTGCATTGCATCACCTGATGCAATCTCATCAGCGCATCGTACGCAACATGCATTCTGCGCGCATTTTAAAACCAAGGTTGGTCGTGGACACACACCCCGGGCTCCCCACAATGAGACTGACGGTGATCGGTTTTATAGGTTTTCTAGCCAGATTAACGACCGGAGCAGTTCAAGATATTTGTACCAGAAGCTGTGCATATTTTGGACTCGAAAAAAATTCATTTAGGCCAAAAATATTAAATTAGTTCCTTTTTTTGCAGTGTCATTCTGCATCCTGCGGTTTAGATTAACTATTGATGATACATTCCAAATTATATATCTGCTTCACTGTGTAAACCAGAAATCAATAACCTAACTTTTAACATACATAAGCTGCATTGGGTCAAATAATCACGTATAGATAGAATTATCAGATTTCACACCTAATCTAACCGATAACGCATTTTCTTACATTCTATCTAAAAAATATCATGTTCCGAAACATAAACACATTTATTTATTTATTTATAAAAAAAAAAAAAAAAGAAGAAGAGAAACCAGAAGGCTTCGGATGACGTTTTGGAAACTTGATTAGAGGAATTCTCTTCATCGCTTGTGATGCTACCGTATCTCCACCGGTCAGCGGTGGCGGTGAAAGGGTTTTCTGCGGTTGCGGCACCTCATGGGGCTTTTTTTGCTTGTAGAATGATGAAAGAATGTAACGGCATTTGGTGAGTATTGTCATTTTTAATCCAAACGAAGACAAAAAGAACAACCAACATTACTATTTATTTGGGCATATCCTTTCTTTTACAATTTTACACCAACGGTTCATCTTTGATCACATAAGTGTTATGGTTTGACTTTCGGTCGGCGAGTTTTCCTCGGAGTTAGGGTTTTACTTTTAGTGGATCTTCGATCGGCAAGTTATTCTCGGAACTAGTCATGGTGCGCTTAAGCTACCTGGCTCTATCTGCAGTCGCGGGCGTATGAGGTCGCCTTTTGCCATTAATTTCGTTGGGCATTCAAAAAAACTTAAGGTTTTTGTACTTAAACCGTTTTAATTCATTCTTATAATGTTTAAACAGTTTTTATTAGATCTTATAAATAACAAATAATAAAAGCCGTAATAAAACCTAAAACCTGCTTAACTCTGGATCTCACGTAGAGGTGTACAAATCGGTTAATCGGTTTTTAAAAAACCGGTTAAAAAAAAACCGGTTTTTTCACCCAAAATAAAAACCGTTTTTTTTCTATAACCGGTTCCGGTTACTAACCGGTTTTTGAGGTCCAAAACAATAACCGGTATAACCGGTTGGGACCGGTTTTTAACCGGTTTTTCCCAAAAAAACCGGTTTTTTTCCGCTTTTAACCGGTTTTTTAATAACCGGTTCGGTTAATAACCGGTTTTTGAAATCAAGAATAGTAACCGGTATAAAAACCGGCGGTTAAAAAAAACCGGTTATAAAAAAAAACCGGTTAAAAAAAAACCAGTTTCGGTTTTTTTTCCGGTTTCGGTTCTAAAACCAGTTTTTTTGTACACCTCTAATCTCACGTACGTCTGGGTCATCACCAATCAACGCATATGGTTGACTGGATCTTACGACGAAGATTGACTTATGAATAACTTTACCTCTGTGTTAGACACATTGCCACAAGCACCACCACACCTCTAGTCGTTGGGACGCAAAACCCATGGCTTTATAGCCTAGTGGTATCTTGGGGGTGAGATAAGACTTTGGACCAATAGGTCTTGGGTTCGATTCTCACAAGGGGGTTTTTTCCCATATTTATTGGGTTTCCTCCTGAATTGGTGTATAGGCATTATGCCTAGTGGAGATGGATATGATCGGATGGTTCCGCTGGTGGCACGATGATACTCCAGTGGTCCGTCAGTGATCCAAATTTGCCATTAAAAAAAATAATGCTTGTTATCTTTTAATGTCTAACATAAAATACCCAATTACCCTATATATTAAAAAAGGAACGTTTTGAACAGTAATTTTCTATATATTATAATAATATAATAAAATATTATAATAATTGTTATTATTTTTATTTTTGAGTTTGATAAGTTTGGTGTCAACCAGTACTTGTATTGAAAATACCGGTTCAACGCTAAAAGTCGGTACCGGATTGAGTTTGATAGTCTTTTAGTTCGAGAAATTTGGTACTGCTACCCAGTACCATTTGCTCATCCCTGATCACGGGTACCATACGAACAACAACGGTATCATACACCTTTTTTTTTAGTTTCAGGGGTAGGGATGAGCTCGATGCGAACTGATACCCTGGTTACGGTATCGGTATATGAATGTAAAAACCGGTAGCGAAGCGGTACCAAAAACGCTAAATGTCAGTACCGAACTGGTACTTAGGATCTTTCGATTCAGGAAATTCGGTATCGGCACCCATTACTATTTGCTCATCTCTGAGTACGGGTTTCAATAGAACAACATCATTACCATACAACTTTTTAGTTAATTTTGTTTCGGTTATTTTTTAGTGTTTTTTTCTACATTTTCTTTTTATTCTTGTCAGCGGTTCCATATGTAACGCGCTTGTATTGATTTCAAACACATATAAACACAGACTAAATAACAAAATAAGTTCGCCGCAACGCGGCGAAAGTTTTTATAACTAGTTTCATTAAATCATGATATAAGCTATTTTAATTGGATAATTTATTACAGTATAAGATTTGAATCAAAAGTTACATATAACTTTTTTGGACTTAACTACATTTTATACATAAGTTAGGGAAATTACATAACAACGGGAGGTAAACAGGCAACAAGTTACGCCGCTACCTCTTTTGAATAAACTAGTGGGGTGCCCGCGCGATGCGGCGGGGGTGACATTTGCATTGCGGTAGTTGTTTTGAATGATTTATTTTGTAATTTTTCCGAAAGGTTTTACGTAAGTAACTTCATTGTGGTAGATAGTCGTTTACCCGCGCGATGCGGCGCGAAACATATCACTTTGGTTGGTGAGTTTAGGGCTATGTACAGGGCGGTTCGGTTTTGTGCCATAACCAAAACCAAATTCGCGATGCAAAGGAAAACACAACACTTGTTAGTAATTTTAAGGGTGTGGCGATTTACAATAGGATACTCGTTTAGCGTTAGTTTATCAGTCGTCTCGTGATTTATTGAATAGTACTAAGTTAGTTTTCTTATTCGTGATATGTTGGCACTCGTTTTTTTGTTAGTTTATCAATTCTTTGGCGATATACCTTTGTTCATTTTTTTAGCTGTAGGTTCGGCGTGATATATCTTGCCTTGAATGTTTTTGGAATTTTTGAAGTGAGTACGAAGAAAATTTGAGGTTGTTGGATACGTTTAACCAATTTGATAAACTATGAGTTTAAAGTTGATGTAGGATAGCGTAATTAAGTTAAAGGGAAAACAGTTAACTAACTTACTGACTTTTAATGTCAAATATTGATGGATATACTAATTTGTTTCTTCAAGTTTTGAAACCTTTCGAACTTAACTTAAAAATAATGTGAAAATTGTTAAATTCTATCCCTATCCAAAATTTAGAACTTTATTACATTTTAAAAATCAGGTTATAAGGTTAAAGTACACATGGCAACGTTGTCGCTTATAAAAAACATACACCATCAAAATCAAGAACTATAATTATATAATACCAAGTTACAATCAATGAGTTATATATTCAATGGTGAAGTGGGATTTGATGGCACTGAAACGATGTTAAAATGGGATGCGCCATATATGGTCAATTAACAGTAATTTATAAACATGATTTTAACTCTAAGATTTATTGAATAACTTAATTGTTTAGTTTAAAAAACAATATCAAACGAATTATAACATAGAATACAATTAAGTTTCTGAAAAAAAAAAGATAAAATAGGAAATGTAAGATAAATCATCAAGCACAAGTACGATTGGTGTTCATCACATGCAAGAGGATATGTTTAAAAAGGAGAAGTTTGACCGCCTAAGTATGTAGTTATGAAGTATAAAAACATGTTTTCAATTAAGTTTTGCTTGCATGTAATTTTTTGCTACACGCACTTGTAATGTACAGAAGCAAACGACTCCATCATCCGATGAAATATACACAAGCACTCAGATGCTTATTTTGAGTGCCCCTAGCCAGCAACTTAGCAACTTAGCAACTTAGATGTTGCTACACGTATTCTTCTTTTTGCCTCAAGTTCCAATCTTCTTGAATTTAAACAAGATGAAATTGGGAAGATTGACACAGATCTTTTGTCATCCCTATTTTTACTAAAGTTTGAAAAGAACTTAAAACTTTTAGCAGCGCCATATCTTCTTCTGATGCTTGTTATAATCGTATCACATGACTCATCTTCCTTGTAAACACCTCTTCTTCAGAGACCCTGTTGCCAAGTGTTTTTAAGGCGCTCCAACAACTCTCCATCTTTACTCTGTGATGCAGCTTTTGCAGCGTCTTAAGCCATGCCTATTCGTGCATACGCCTGTTCAACACAAATAAACTTTTCTTATTAGCCTGCCTATACACTTTTGTATAAACTATTTACTTGCATCAGCAAGTAAACACATGTATCTAAGCCTAAGCTGAATCTATGACAATTAGCCTTGAAGTTTAATGAAAGTCTACGACAACTATAAACTCAACCAATAGGAATATGTCACCTCCTTTGAACCCACTCCAACCCATTTGACCACTAAAAACCACAATTCATTTACATAGCTGGCCAGCTGCCTATAATCACTAATTGTTTAAAAAAAATTGGAACTAAAGCCATTGTTGGTAATCCCTTTTTACTACATTGCTAAAGGGCGAGCAAATAGAATATGATTTTGATGATCCCTTTTTACTATATGGATCGAAACGGGGTCGATTCGGGTCGGGTTTCGGGCCGACACGGGTTTCTACACGGGATGGGTTTCGGATCGCAGCGGGTTTTGGGCGGAGACGGGTTTTGTACCGTTTCGACGCGTTCCGTTTCAACATGAACCGTTTCGACGCGAACCGTTTCGACCCGTACTGTTTCGACCAGTACCGTTTCGACACGAACCGTTTCGACGCGTACCTTTTTAAATGACCGTCTAATGCGATTCACGCTGTTCACTATTTTATATTTAGCGGGTCTCTTTTAGTCAAACTTTACTTTGGAATTCATAACTTACCAGTCATATCAATGATTACACATTTTACAGATGTGCCATTATTAGCTGCTAACCACTCTTCCTCTTCTCTAATCCATCTCAATATCCTGCAAAAGAAACCGAAACTTCAACAGCCCGAGATGCATTTCCAACTTGTAACTTTTTGCATTAACGACTTGTATATCATACCTTTCTTGTAGATACATATTGGATCCATATATAAACTGGCCCACCGTGAACCGGCTCGTCTCTATGGTTGAAGTGATCACCCGTACCGTTTCGAATCGAACCGTTTCGACGCGGACCGTTTCGACCAGTACCGTTTCGAACCGAACAAAATTGACCCTCGATGTACAATCTGTTTAAAAAAACATTTTTAACCGTTCCGACCGGAACCCGTTTCGACCCGAACCAAAACAACCCCTTTTTAATTACCCCGTTTTGACCCGAATCTGTTTTGACTCATGACCCGACCCGACCCGTTTGCCAGGTCCACTTAAGATGTTCCAAGAGATATTGAATAGTCTGCATAACATGTGTTTTCCTGCAAGATGCCAGCAATAAATTAAATAATACATAAATTAAACTAAGTGAGAAGGTACACATTAACAATATTGTTCAAGTATGAGCCTTAAGATGTGGATCATGCTACTGACCTAATAATTTAAAAGAGGTTAACAGATTCAATACCAGGTTATTAAAATCAAAGTGCAAAAGTGTATAATGACACTACAATGTTAATCAAAAAAAAAAAAAATAGAAATGAGGATTGTCATTATAATAACACCTGTTAACCATATATGATAAAAATTAGGAAACTTTTGTATCCTATCTTCTACTGATTTACACATGATTTGAATTACAGAAATAAAATGTCATGATATTCCTACCTCTTGACCATGAAGTGGGAAAATCGTATGCATTATATGGTCACCGCCTATAATCAAGGTGTGTAGAAAGAAGCGAGTCAGAAACACCATTTGATAGATCAAACTCATTGTCGATATCACCAAATCCTTCCTCATTTTCATCAACATCAACTCTTGTAAATACACTATATGCTGCTCCTTCAGCTGGATGATATATCTCAACATTATGTCTAAAAAATACAAACTTTTACATAGTAGAGGGTAGAAACATGGGTAGGTCGAGTGAGTTCAGTACGGGTCAGAACTGTTCGTTTTTAATATGGGAGGCTGGGTTGCTCTGGGAGAAAATTCATCCATTTTATTTTTTATCATAATATGCAACAATATATTGCATGATTCCTTTCAACTCTCCATACTTTATGACTGGAAACATGAGCAATGTCAAAACATTCAATCAATGGGTAACCAGTGGGAGCGAAAACATTATTATTTTATTGTTTCATAGAAAAGTACCAGAATCGAAGCAAATCAAAATACATGATGAATTCAAAGTATCATAAAACATATTTTTATTTACCTTCAACGAAACCCTAGTCTCCTCCACCGGAGTTCATCAGAGGTGTCGAAACCATTGTCGGAAAGCTGTAACAACCAGTCAAAATCGTCATTACACAGATCAATCTAACAACCAATGGAAGTGGAGAAAGACTTACCGGACCATCGTCTTCGCCGGAACCCTTGGAATCTATCGATAATGTTTACGTGATTCTTAAGGACCACCATCGTCACCACCGTATGGAAAGTTCTAGCCGAATCATTACCTCCGTTTATAGCTTGCCCAATCCGTCTTCACCATCGGATTTCCTGCCTTCTGATTAACAAGTTGTGGTGAGAAAAGAATAAACTCAAGTGTTTTTAACCAGCAACACAGACTTTCCAAAGAATACAAGGTGCTAGCTGCAAGTACATAAGAGGACCAGTTATGATTGCCTCAACTAATATGTACATATATTACCTCCCTAAAAGGATTCAAAGTGTGAGTTCTTGTCAGACAACCTCCATGCTAATCTGCATCACTTCATTCCAAAAACCTTAACGTTAACACAATTACATATAAATTGCATACATTTAAATTTAAAATAGCATACCTGTTTACCGGGTCAAAATGATGGCGTGGAAGCTGATGTGTCAGATTGTCTTGTGTTAATCTCTTCACCAATATACAGCCGTTTGAGAAGCTATGGTCGGCAAATGATGACATCATAGTAGCAGCCTGAATTCAACAAGTTTTCTCTAGGTATCCTAAGATTGTCAAACCTGAAACACATGTAGACTCGAGATTAATACTAACCCTGGTCGTTGTCCACGTCTGTGTTGCCTTCCATAACGCTGGTCGTTGTCCACGTCTGTGTTGCCTTCCATAACGCTGGTCGTTGTCCACCGTCTGTGTTGCCTTCCATAGCGTTGTCCATGTCTGAAAATGACCACACAACCACAGGTCGGTGGTTATTTACCATTTAAACAAACGGAACTCGATTAGGGTTTGGAGGTTTATCTTAGCCGGAGTACCTTCAGATCTAATCTGGAAAAACTGATGCTCTTTTTCTTCTTCGGTTTAATGATGGAGAGAGAGAGAGAGCAGACCGAGATCCTGGTTATCATCTGAGAGTGGGTTTGAAATTCAAAATATGATTAGGGGTTTTTCTTGTCCCACCTAACTGTGCGTTTTTTAAGGGAAGGGCTTTATGACTTTTTCCTAATTTGATGTGCTTGAAATGCTTGCACATTAGCTTTAAAAGTTAATAAAAGTTGGCTTTAATTAATTGTTCATTTACGCATTTAAAGCGGGCTTGGGTAAAAAAAATGTTGGCTTTAATCAATTGTACATTTACGCATCGGCTATTTGTACTTTATGAACGCACGGCGAAACTAAAAAAAGAAAACTATCGAAACGTTTAAAAAATGTGCCGATCGTCATGGTACCTTCAGATTTTTTTAAAACATTACAGGTTGTAACATATCGCAGGAATACGTTAAAGAATTAAAGAGGGGGGAAGTGTAACTAATTACCCATAATTATGTTAAACGTAAAGGATTTAAATGTAAGAGATTGAGGGACTAAAAAATAATTATGGTTTAAAAGACCACTTTACCCTCATTTTAGGGGTTTATTTATAAATAAAGGGAGAAGAAGTTCTTAACTTTTGGAAATCCTTTCCTCCTGCATTATAATATAGTATAGATAATAACATAAGGAATAAAACGACCCAAACACAGCCTATTGAGTTTAATGTGTTTAGTGGCCCAACCCAAAACTGAGACAAGCTTGTTATCATGACTTTCATATTAGGTTCGTGTCATGTTTTACCGTCGTTTTATGGGTTTATTTCATACCATAAAACTATAAGGACTGAACTTGCATATTAAAAGAAGTTTTAGACCTTACAAATATATTCTCCAAAACCCTCTCTGTTACTTTCATACGATCCCACCGTTCGCCGCTCTCCTCCGTCGGCTACAACCGGTGACTGCACGAGTTTGATTACTTATATATTCTTACGGTAATTACATTTATCTTTAACTTTTTTCTTTTTTATTTAATTCTTAAGATCTCCGAATTATTATTTTCTGACCAAAATTATGTTAATATATCTGCTGTATTGTTTTTTGTTTTAATTTCTTTTGATATGCCTAATTTGATTTTTGCACTGTTTGTGTTAATAAGTATAATTGATTTTGTAAAGTTAGTGAATTTTACTCATTGAATTGAAGTCTACATGAACTAATAATTAAGTTTATCAGCTATAAGTGTTCTAATTGTTAGGGAATTGTGGTCTAAAAATTATAAGTTAGAATTTGATATGAGTTAAACAGAATTAGATAATTAGAATTAGCACAACTCCTGCAAAAAGTAGTTTTTTTTATGGGCGAAATGGATTTAAATAATCACAACTTTCTCAATTTGGCCGATAATACTCCGAACTGGTCCACTTTTGGCCGATAATCGTTCGCCGTTGATCAGAACGAGGGTACGAGTCGATTAATGTAAAAATTACCTCGAAACGATGCTTCAAACGACTTGATTTTTGTTAATTGGAAGTTTAAACACCTGAAGTGAAGCACTGTTTTTGTCGTTTGGGGGAGTATTTCGAGGTAAATTTTACATCAATCAACTCGTATCCTCGTTCTAATCAAAAGCCCTAAAACACCAGTTTGTAATTCAAAAAAAAACTTAACTCCGTTAAGCTATATTTAACGCAGACTATTATCGGCCAAAAGTGGACCAGTTCGGATTATTATCGGCCAATAACTGAGTTGCGATTATTATCGGCCAATAACTGAGTTGCGATTATTATCGGCCAAATTGAGAAAGCTGGGATTAATTAAATCCAATTTGCCTTTTTGATGTTATGATAATATGATATTTACCAGTTTGGGTGTTTGGAAAGTTCTGATTATTTAAGGATTTGCATATAATATGACTTATAATACCAAAACACAGTGCCAAACACCCCTAATTAAAACAATGCTTGTTAATTTTTGGCAAAGTTGACCCTGAGGCGCGCACCTCATGTATTTCAGACATCTTTGTGCAGCAGATTGTTGTACAGTATGCTTTTCAGGTTGTACATATATATAAACTCAATATTAAACCACATATAAAGCTTATTTGTGTATATGTGTCTAAAGATTGGGTAAATGATGCTAAAAACCTATAGGAAGTGTATAACTAATTATATTATTATTTGCGCCTCGGTCACAAAAAGCGGTGCAGTTTTGCGCTTGGCGCCTCGGTTCTAGACCTTGTCGTTTTTGTACGTTTCTCGTTTGTTAAAACCAACGTGAGAGCTGAAATTTGATTAAAACTAGGATGTATCCGCCGCGTTGCGGCGGGTGAAGTATGCTTCGTTATAATGATGACGATTCGTTTGGTTACACTATGTCCTTAATGAAAAATAACTTATACATATTTATGCTATCTTGTTTTGTTAGTTAACTCAGGCCAGACAAAAGAAAGGTTAACGGGTTGACACCGTTTAACCTTGCAAAGAGATGTTGTAGTAGATAGACGAAAGGATTCCTCTACTTTAGTACTTTATGATCAAAATAAATCCAAAATCCTAATGTTACACCATACAAACTTCAAAGAAAGTTTTGTCCTCCAAAATAATAGTAAAAAAGTTAAACAGATCTTGTCAGTGTATTTGGAATCTAAGATTGTTATGGAAATTAGTTACCTTAATTTTAGCAACCAAAAATACTTAAAATGAGAAAAAAAGAAAAATAATCTATATAATAGAAATTAAAAAGCTGAACCTATAACCAGCCAGGAATATAATACACATACACACACACAAAACCAGCCTTGCCGTCATTCTATTATACTCAACTGCAATATACATGCTAACAAAGTGCTGCCATTTTAATTGTACAAAATGAAAATAAAGATGACCAAATACTGAATCCGATCTTCTAAAAAATATATATATATTTATCCAGACAGCATCAACAAAACGTAAACAATATAGATCCTGATCAAGCTCTTACGTCCAAAACCCACAGCATAAGCGGAAATTCATATAGAACATACACCCAAATGACCGTCGAATCAATTCAAAACACACACAAATCCTAACTCCATGAAAGTCGTAACCGATTAAAGAGTTCCTTGAAGTATGCGTGTGGCCAGGTCAAATATCCAAATCTAACACATAACCTGAATCCATGAAAGTCGAAACCTAGGTCAGATATTTGATTTTACCTTCAGTCCTTGAACTTGAAAACACTCTAACTGAACACTGTACAACTTCAATTATTGAATCAATTAAATCAATTATTGTCATTGTGTTAGTAGTGGCACTTAGTGGTTTCACCAATGCAAGGTAGTTTCAAATTTCTTGTCTTCAACATAAGTTTTTATATCTAAAAAAAAGAACAACAAAATGTCTTTGGTTGTTTAAGGCACACAGAGGAAATATTTGCATCATGTGTCACCCTGTACTTGATCTAAAACCATGGTTATGTATTGTATGTTATCGGTGCATCTATGTTTTCTACTGTATTTCAAGTTTTATCTTTTTAAAAAATAACATATATATGTTAAAACAGACCATTCTATGCACATACATACGATGTGTACTGATGTTGGTGCATAAAAATTTCCAATCATATTTCAAGTTTAGACTATGGGGTATGGGGCGGGGGTTGGGACGTGGGTTGGAGAGAAACGCTCAAGTCACCACCCCGGGTGGGCTTGGGTTTGGGCGTGGCCCCTTGGGCGGGAGTTTAAGGCCGGGCGTGTGGCATGCTAGCGATCCTATGTGGCCGGCTCTTATTGGCTTGTTGGCTAGGGCATAGCGGGCCATGTTTTAATTTTAGATTTTTTTTTTATTTTAATACACCTGGCCAAGCCACGCCGGGCTAGCCACGCCCCACCATACCCCACGGACACGTCACTCACCAGCGGGGGGCTCGAACTCCACGTGTCAGCCCATGCCCCAAACCCCCGCCCCACCATACCCCACGGTCTTATCTCTTCATATAATAGACATACACAAACAGAAACACATACATACATATGCCTATATCACTATATGCACACACACATATACACAATCAATATTTCTAGCTTTCGAGTCAACTGTCCATCAAGTCAACCCATTCTGCAATACATACCTAATTATCGAAAACTACAGCTAAAAGAATGTGAAGACTAAATTCTATCTAGTATGAAAACAAAAGCAAAAATCAACTGTTAACAATAACAAAATAGAAATCAACAAACACATAAACAAATTAAAACCACCACAATCAGAACCAACAAAAAAACCCTAGAAATCAAACCCCTAAACGCCCAAATTAAAACCAAAAACCTAACCGATTGACTGCATTCGGTGGTCAAAGCAGCATCAGAATATAACAATACGATAAACATTGACCCACCGACAGATAATAAAAGTATAAAACCAGAAGAATTCATGAAAGAAATAGGGCTCAAAGATGATCGTACCTGAATAAAACGGAATCAGTAAAGCAAAATCACGAATTGGAAGCCTCGTTAAACGGAGTGAATTTGTGATTGTGTAAATTATTTGGAATTGGAGGAATATGAGAGAGTTTTAGAGAGAGAGAGAGAAAAGAGGAGTTGGCGCCGTAGAGAGAGAAACACGTTTTGGGTTTAGGGGAAATATGCCGGTCCACTCTCTCTCTCAACATCCTATGTGAGTAAGTGAAAAAGCAGAAGGTAACAGAAACCTCAAACCAACTGTGGTCAAAAATGAAAGACCACAAACTTCCCTAGCGCAATAGCATGTTATAATTTGATATATATAATAATATGCTGACATCACCAGGAAAGAATATTTAAAATCATGGCGGGAGGGAAAATAAGGAAAGAGAAACCATCGCGTGGAGGAGCTGCTGGCTCTTCAAATCACTATCAAGGAGGCATACAGTTTCACAAATCGAAGGGTCAACATATCCTGAAGAACCCTTTACTTGTTGACTCGATCATCCAGAAAGCTGGAATCAATAGTACAGACGTGATTCTTGAAATAGGTCCCGGTACGGGTAATCTTACGAAGAAGCTTCTAGAAGCTGGAAAGTCTGTTGTTGCAGTTGAGCTTGACCCGCGTATGGTTCTTGAGTTGCAGCGTCGGTTTCAAGGCACTCCACACTCCAATCGACTCAAGGTAAGTATTTGTTTTAAGTTTTAGATTTTTTGTATGAGTCTAAATGGTGCATTACATGCATGTTAGTAGGGCTGCAAACGAACCAAACGAACAAGACCTTGTTTGTGTTACTTTCTTAAGAAATATATGTGTTCACGAACTGTTCATGAACACTTACCGAACTAGATTTTATGTTCGTGTTTGTTTGTTAAGGAAATGAACTTGTTTGTGTTTGTTTGTTAATTTTAGGCAACCGACGAAAACGAACGTTGATGAACACAAATGAGCACAAACTCATGTTCATGAACACAAATGGAAACAAATAAACACAAACAAGCGTTCATGAATAGAATATATAATACACCGACACTTATTAAGTATTTTATTTGTTGGGATTTTGAAGTATTTAAATAAAAGATAAAAACTAAAAACACTAATGAACTATTGAACACAGACGAACACGTTACCGAACAACATTCACGACCATAAACGAACAAACGCAACATCTGTTCATGTTTGTTCGTTTAACTAAACGAATGAAATTTCTTGTTCGTGTTCGTTTGTTTAATAAACGAACGAACACAAATGAACTTCCCGCCGAACGCTTGACGAATTATTCGCTGAACGTTTGGTTCGTTTACAGCGCTACGTGTTAGTAATCTTTAGTTGCATTACTGATTATTGAATGTAGGACACTTGACTTGTGTTTGTATTTGACACAATTTATAGGTTATTCAAGGAGACGTACTCAAATGTGATCTTCCATACTTCGACATATGCGTAGCCAACATTCCATACCAAATATCATCTCCTCTTACTTTCAAACTATTAAATCACCGTCCCGTATTTAGATGTGCCGTAATAATGTTCCAAAGGGAATTCGCAATGAGACTAGTGGCCCAACCCGGTGACACGCTCTACTGCCGCCTTTCAGTAAACACCCAACTTCTGGCCCGCGTTTCCCACTTACTAAAAGTCGGAAAAAACAATTTCAGACCCCCGCCAAAGGTTGATTCATCCGTAGTCAGAATCGAGCCAAGAAAACCTGCTCCATCGGTCAACTTTAAAGAATGGGACGGTTTAGTCAGAATATGTTTCACTAGAAAGAACAAAACCATAGGGGCAATCTTTAAGCAAAAACGCGTGCTTTCAATATTGGAGAAAAACTATAAAACGCTACAAGCGTTACAGACTTCTCAGGGAAACGGTAACCAAGTGGTAACCGATGCATCGGTTCTTGGAGATGCCGGTGAGCTGACAATGGAAACGGATGAAAATGATGACGGTGATGATGACGACGATGATATGGAAATGGATGATGGTGAGGCAAATGGGTCGGATTTTAAAGAGAAAGTTTTGGGTGTGTTGAGACAAGGAAAATACGAAGAGAAGAGATCGTCGAAGCTTGCGCAAGCTGATTTTATGCATTTGCTATCGTTGTTTAACCAAGCGGGTATACATTTTTCTTGATTGATTTGCAAATTTTCATGATATATGTATTTGTTTTTAGCTATAATTTTATATATCCATGGTACCTATTTTTTCATGGTATATAGTTTTTGTTAACTTTATAGTAGTTTGAAACAATTTTTAAAAAACGGAAACGAGTTTTGAGGCATTTTCCCTTCGCCTTACGAGGCGTAAGCCTCGAGGCAAACCGAGGGCCCGAAGCGGAATTAAAAAATAAATATAAAAATTATACATCTAAAAAAAATAAAATACTAAACATAAAACATAAAACATACAACTTTCCTAATGTAAATAAAGCTGTGAGAATAGTTTTGGGTTAAATATGAAAAAGTTTAATGTTTAAGGGTCCTAATGTAAGTGCTTGTAAATGGAATGAATAAAGGGGCCGTCATTTTTTCAGTAACCCTAAAAGAGTTACGCCTCCATCCTGAAACCCTAATTTTTCTTGGTCACTCATCTCATCGCTACAAGCCAAGTACGTCTCCATCTACCTCTATATTTCATCTCGATTCTTTCATAATCGACTCCGTTTTCTTCGGTAATCCTAAAAAACCCTAATTTCTCCCGCCTAAAAGGTATATACGCCTCTTAGTTACAGTTCCACCTCGACACGAAACGTCCGCCTCACAACACTGAGGCGTACGTATGAAAACAAGCAGTGAGGCGCCGCCTCTTATTCGATTTCTTGCCGTTTCGCCTTGAGGCGCGCCTCAAACAGATGTTTGACATCATCCCCTTACATGTTCATGAAAATGAGTTTTTGTTAACTTGGAGATGTTAGATAACTTTCATTTTCATCATTACCACCCACTATGGAGTCAATGATAACGCTTTTTTTTAACGGCAAATTTGGATTACTAACGGACCACTGGAGTATCATCGTGCCCCCAGCGGAACCACCCGATCATATCCATCTCCACTAGGCAATAATGCCTATACACCAATTCAGGAGGAAACCCAATAAATCTGGAAAAACCTCCTTGTGGGAATCGAACCCAGTACCTCATGATCCCTAAGCCTTATCCCACCACTAGTCTATAATGCCATGGACTCAATGATAACGTCTGATCTTTACTTGACAATGATGATTTAGGATCGACTTTTTGTTCCAGATTTGTGATTTTAGGGCTGTGAACATTTTCTAACATGGTGAAAAAGAATATTGATTGCTATAATACTAGTTAGGAAACATGCTCGTGTTACATCACGGGGTTTTGGTCGGTATCTGTTTGGTTTGGTACGACACTCACTGACACTTAGTATAGCAACTTATGTCCAAACGGATATTAACACATGTTTTATGTTGATTGATAAGCATAAAAGATATTTACACTGGATGGTATTGTTGTAGCTCATTTGATGCAGGAGCATCAATGTTATCTTTTATTTATTTGAATTTTGAATTTCCTATTTTTATGTGATTTAGTTTCCTAATATTTTTATGAGTGAGAGTTATAAATTAGGGTTTAGAGTTTTTTATTGAGTTTTAGTGATAAGAACTTTGTTCTTGAACCTTTGGTTCGTTTTATCGTCTTTGATTAATCATTAAGCTTTTGAGCCATTTGATTGCGTGAGAAACTGCATCATCATTAGGTTAGGCGCACCACCATATATGAATTGACACATCTTTACAATCATAGATGCAATACGGTTATAATCAAAAGTGCACGTGATCATGTAAAAACGTTAGTTTAGATCATGTAAAACCATTAGTTAAAAAAATGCATTCATATCAAATCAAAGAGTATAAAATTCTGGATTTAGTGGTACAATTTTACTAAAATGTAATTAAAGTATATTAAATATATCTGATGAAAAACTTGATTAAGACTGTGTTTGGTTCAAATTTAAAAGAACTCTTCACTACTTATTTTATGTCAACTCTTTACTACTTAATTTATGTCCTATTTTACACTTGCAAGATATTTAGTTTTCCATTAATTATATTTTATGCCCCCCTAACCATTTGTACCCTCTATTTTTATTAAGTCGACACATTTTCTTTCTACACGTATACAGAAATCTAATGTTTACAAAAAAACCATTCAAATTACACCTGTTTTGTACACTTTTTTTTTGAACGGTAAATTTAGGTTTGGTACACTTTATACAGAAAACTAGTACAACATATACAGAAAACTATCATTTACAAAAAAAAAAAAAAAAAAAAAAAAAAAAAAAAAAAAAAAAAAAAACATTCCAATTACGTGATTTCGTCTATCGATCTATTAACAGAGCTGCCTCATCCTCCTTCCTTGGTATGTGACCTCTTCCTCCTTTGATTATTTGATATGTTTAAGTAGTTTCGCTTTAATTCTGGTTATTACCTATCAAGTAATTTCACTATGTATCAAAGCTTTGTAGCTCGATCAAGAACATACTAAGGGTCAAAAACTTTTGAGTCTCAAGTATTATCAACCAACTCGAATATTTACAGTTTAGATTACGAAAATAACCTTTGACCAAACAACTTTACAAAAATAAACATCGTTTGCGTCTGGGGAGATGCAAACACGGAAATAAATGCAAGTTTTGTGTTTGGGTCCAAAGTTTGCGTTTAAGACTCAAACTTTACGTCAGAGAATATGGCATGGGTTGTCGTGCCTACTTTTTTTACTTTTCCACCACGATTTTTAATCAAAAAATAATTTTTTTTCATATGATAATTTTTTTTATGAAAAATACATCAAATTAAAGATAATAAACTTTTTTTTTTAAATATGGACATATAAAAAGTTATGGTCGTTTAAAAATCGTGGTTAAAAAAAAAGTCTAAGGATAATGACACGTTCACTAGGATTTATGAGGCAACCATAGACGCAATTTTTAAAGATTGAGGCAGCCAGACGCGAAACATATTTATTTTTGTAATTTTGACCAGTAAAATGTCCATTTTCATGATTTTCCCTTTCTTTAACTTGTTTTATAATTTTTTAATGTATTTGAATCTCTAATTAAATGAATATTGTTAAAATTTGAATATATGGAAATAATAAAATATTTTACCTTGTTAAAATTTGAATATTTGGAAATAATAAAATATTTTACCATATACAAGACTATCCCCATTGACGATCTTTATGTAGGTTGGTTGTCACTTGTTAAAATATTATTTGTTGTACTAAAATTTAAAAAGGGAAAAAGAAAAGAAAACCAACGACAAGGTTGTTGGAGCAACGTAGGTCATGACCCAAAACTTAAATACACGGTATTTCTTAAAATAATTTTGTCAACATCCCGATATAAATTTTATTAAAAACAGATTTGGTTAAAAAACATTTTTAATATAAAATAAATATTTATTTATAAAAGTTAGTTTAGGTAATGTTTTATAAACCAGTTTAAACCGGCCGGTTATACCGGTTGAACCGTCTAGTACACCTGGTTTAACCGTACGATACATTCGGCCGGATTTTAAAACATTGGGTTCAGGTTGGGTTATTGGGTTGTGTAGGGGAAGAAAGAGAAAATTAGGGCTCCGTCTTTACCGCACCAACATTCTTCATTTTCACACCCCGTTGATTTCGATCAACATCGTTCATCTTCGCAGCCCGTTAATTTCGATTTCGAAGGTAACTATTACGTTTTTTTTTTTTATGGATTTGATTCCAGAATTTACAAAACCAGACGTATGTCTAAAATTAATTGTTTCTAAACCGCATTTGTTTTAGGGTTTTAAATATTTTCATTTTCTGCTGTTAGTAATCAGTTTTACTATCGATTAAGTAAGTCATCATTTATATTCCATGCATTTGTAAAAGAATGCTTATTATGTTTAGATTTACAGTTTTGATTCTTTAATTTTGTTTTGGTTATTTGAACACTCGTTATTGGCTTGGTTAAAAGCTCGAACTAGCCGTTCAAATTTGCCGTTCAAAAAAAAAAAAAAAAAAAAAAAAAAAGCTCGAACTAGCCGAGCTTTAACGAGCCTGAGCTCGAGCCTGAAATAGAGCCTAAACGAGCCCAAACAAAAAATTATTTATTTTATGTATAATAAATATAAGAATATTGATGATAACATTGGTGAGCCGAGCTCGTTTAAGCGATACTAAAGCAAGCCCGACCTGAGTTTTTAGCTCGTCTGAGGTTGTTCTTAAAATAGCTCGAGCTCGCTCGAGCTCAAATAAGTAGGCTCGAGCCGAGCCGAGCTCGAGCTTCATAAAAACATGACGAGCCGAGCTCGAGCCCAGTCAAGCTCGGGCTCGGCCCGGTTCGTTTACACCCTTAGTCATTAGGGCTGCAAACGAACATAAAATTATGCTAAGGCTGGAAGTTCGTTTGTGTTTGTTCGTTTAACAAATGAACACGAATAAGGAATTTCGTTCGTTTAGTTAAATGAATGGACATGAACAGAGTATGCGTATGCGTTCGATCATTTGTGCTCGTGAACGCTCGGTAATGTGTTTGTTTATGTTCGATAGTTCATTAGTGTTTTTATTTTTTGTGTTTTATTTAAATACTTCAAAATTCTGACAAACTTAATATTTAATAAGTGTCAGGGTATTATATATTATGTTTATGAATGCTTGTTTGTATTCGTTTGTTTCCATTAGTGTTCATGAATATTAGTTTGTGTTTATCAACGTTCGTTGCCTAAAATTAACAAACAAACACAAACACGTTCATTTTCTTAACGAACGACCACGAACATAAAATCTGGTTCGGTTAGTGTTCATGAACCGTTGGTGAACACGTATATTTCTTAACAAACGAACACGGGCAAGGTTTTGTCCGTGTTCGTGTTTGTTCGGTTCGTTTACAGCCCTAGTGTCATTTTTCATTTTATAATTTCTTTTGTTGATAAAGCATTTCTATATGCTTATGAGTTTTTGTTTATTTAGGACAATGGAATCACCTGTGGAAATTGAAATGCTGCTTTATACCGGAGGCTCATGGAAGGTAGACCATACACCGGGGGATGCGGTGTACACCGAGTACAAGGGGGACACTATAGGGACACATCTTTTGAAGGTGCCTTTGAATTTTACATGTTCCATGTTGCATGATCATGTGAGAAGGACAGCTGGTTCATCCCCCTTTAACCTTAGTTACAAACGTCCCATGCAGGCGGATGATCCTGACATTACATTTATGAACATCACCATCGAAAAGGACGAGGACTTGGAGTACCACTTTAGGGATCATGTGAGGATGCAAATAGATGAGGGTAAACCTGTTGAATTGTATCATACGGTTCGTGACTGAGTTGGGAGTTTAGGGCACTTCTGTTGGTAGCTAGAATAACTAGTCTTATGATTCGTGTCTAGGCTAGGTTTCATTATCAGTATATCCTAGTATTTGGTGACTTGCCCCCTTTCGAATCGGGCCTCTATCCAAAAATCTCGGTTTTTATAATATTTCGTCTACTTTTCTTTTTAAATTTAATTACAATTATGTTATGGAATGTGAATGTGTTTTCGTAGTCAGATTCCCATGGTTTTGTTATGAAATTTGTGTGAAATCAGTTGGATATGAAGTGATTGGGGACTTGTGATTCTAAAATCTAACATTGGCAATGGTGACATTTAGAGATTTTTGTAATTATCCGACCCACTTGCAATTTTCATAGGAAAACAGTCTGTTATGAAATTAACTGATTTCAAACCGACGGGTGAAAAGGAAGCCAATAATTCAAGAAAAAATGTCCAACTTCAAGAGATAAACAGGCGTCAACGCATTAATCTTCCAGGACTCGGAGGCTTCTTATAACAGTTTCGTGGAAAATGTCGGAGGGATTTGAAGGTCAGTTAATAGTTCTGCTTTAATCACTTGATTATCTGATCTCTAATCTGGAAAAAAAACTGAAATTTTTATTCCATATGATGTACTCAAGGTTAAAGCAACCAACATAAACCGAGGGATCAAACAGGGAGATGTTGAAACTAAAGGATGAAAAATTCAGTTTATAGAAGCCAGTGAGGAAAAATCCTATGTGAAATGATGATCCACCAACCCCCTTCTATTGAGGTAAGAGCAGTCTAGTATGTATGTATGTATGATAATTGTTGGAAATACATATGTTCCTATGTTAGTTAAACTTTAGTTATGTGATAATTACTCGAATGATATGTATATGTATATGATATGCAAACCGATAACTAGTATATTAGGGTAGTATGATAAGCGGTTTAAAGGATAAGCGGGTGTGTATATTTAAACTGCATTATAAGGCAGTTACCCGCCAAATTCTAACCGCCAAAAAATGTAACATATAAGTATGAACTGCCGGCAAATGTTTTAATCACCAAGACATTTTCCCTCCAAACAGAAAGTGTCCATTTTACATTCATTTCTTTCAATCTATTCATATTGCATCCGTGTGTTCATCATGCCTGCATATCATGTTATGTTTTCCGCTGCAAGTAGTAATACACATGCAGACAATGGTGATGAATCGGCTGTCCAACATAGTGGTATCAGAGCCACGTCAAGATCCGATGCAGAAATTAAACCAACAGCCACAACGATGCCATGTCAACACTGCTGTGATGAAAAGAATGAAAGAAAACGAAGATCCCGACGAGAACGTTTATGTTATTACTGTCACTTGCCCGGTCATCAAATCTACACATGTAAAGCCAAGGAAAACGATGAAGAATTACAACTAATTCGGCAAGCGATCAATGCCGGAATCAGAACCCAGAACGAAGATGTACACTGTCATGATGAAATGATAGTCACAGGGACAGACGGTGGACAATGGAAGGATATCTGGTATGTTAATTCAACTTTTCATCATCATTACGTGGGCAATATTGATGTTTTCAAAAGGGTCAAGCATATCATGGGTGTCGAAACGAAATCCGGTATGAATAATTTTTTATTCATACGCGGAGTAGGGATTGTTGAGATGAAAACAGGAAATGATACGCTGAGAATTCCTAGTGTATTTTACTCACCGGATATTGATCGAAATGTTCTAAGTCTTGAACAGTTAACCCTCCAAGGTTTCACGGTCAGAAAATCCGGTGACTCATGTAAAATATTTCCTATGTTTTCATCTCCGGTGGTGAACTCTATAAATGATACAACTGGGCTCTCAAAAGAACAGGAACTGGGGTTAAAAGAGAAAGAAAGACTGCATAATATGTGCGGAATTGATGATGAATTCAAGAGTGACTATCTGAATTCATATTTTGAATCGCTGAATGTGTCGGAGAAGGAAGGAGAAGACTGGAATTTAATGATCTTAAATTCGTTAGAATTTCATAATTTCGAGGACTGCAAGGCCCTAATGGATATGCTTGATGATCGTGAATACGTATTCAAGTACAAAGTCATTTTACAAAAGAAATTCGAAGACTTGGTTCGGTGGTTTCTGTATGATTATATGGGAATCACTTCAAGGCCTATTCCTCCTTTCACCACTGATCAAAAGAAAATAGATCTACTAAGTCTATACATTCTGGTGGCAAATGATGGTGGGTATCGAGAAGTTACGACTGAGAATACATGGCCAATTATAGCAAAGGATTTAGGTCTCGGATATGCAGATGGAGATTACATAAGAATAGTGTATGCTATGTATCTTGATGTCTTAGAATATTACTATAAATTCAAGACAGTTCAAAACAAGGTGCACGTGAAGGAAATGATCAATGAAGACGCTGGCTTGCTTAAAAACTGTGATAGGAAGTCCGGAAGTGCAGACATGGTTCAAGAAAGTGCTGCAGGAATCAATCAACATGATGAAGGCTCGTCACAAGAAAGCCACAGGAAGATCAGAAGTGCAGGTGATACTCGAGAAGGTGCTGAAATGAACAGTCAATCCATGCATTATGCATTGTTTGCTGAAGACGGATGGGCAGACAACTGGAGTGCTCGCAAGAGGAGGAAAAGATTTAATTTTACTCACATAAAGAAGGCAATGGAAGAGGCAAACCGAAGTGTAATGCAGAAGGGTTCCAACATAACCAAAGTTTAAGGGGGTTGTGTTGGAAATACATATGTTCCTATGTTAGTTAAACTTTAGTTATGTGATAATTACTCGAATGATATGTATATGTATATGATATGCAAACCGATAACTAGTATATTAGGGTAGTATGATAAGCGGTTTAAAGGATAAGCGGGTGTGTATATTTAAACTGCATTATAAGGCAGTTACCCGCCAAATTCTAACCGCCAAAATATGTAACATATAAGTATGAACTGCCGGCAAATGTTTTAATCACCAAGACATTTTCCCTCCAAACAGAAAGTGTCCATTTTACATTCATTTCTTTCAATCTATTCATATTGCATCCGTGTGTTCATCATGCCTGCATATCATGTTATGTTTTCCGCTGCAAGTAGTAATACACATGCAGACAATGGTGATGAATCGGCTGTCCAACAATAATGTGGAAACATGCTTTTATCGGTTATGGTTATGGTTTTGGAAATTCAATAACCGAACAGAACCGCCATTTGCACACCCCTAATTCTTGTTGCTTCTTTACTTTATGCTGAATAATGTTTATTATTGAAATACTATCCAGAAAGGTTTTGCTTGATGAAGGTTCAAGAGAAATTGTTGAACTAGAACAAGCTGTTACCTGGAGGTTCATCATCTCTAATGTGTTAAATGACTAACTTAGAAAAGGGTTTTGCTAACCAAATTTCCTAGGGCTGCAAGAGAGCCGAGCTCAAGCCGGCACTAGAACATTAGGCTAAGCTCAAAATCGGCTTGATGATTCTTCAAGATTTGACTCGAGAGGAGGATTGGACACGGGCTTGAGCTTGGCTTGGCTTGGCTTGGCTTGAAAAGGTAGAAAATATGTATAAAAGTAATTTTAATAGCCAAATTCATATCAAATATGTATGCATGCCTCGATTTTGGCTTGAACAATTTTCAGTTTTAGATTATATCATTTTGTAGACAATAGTTTGTGGAGATCTGGCCCCTTTGGTTAAACGGAGTGAATTTGTTTGGTTTAGCCCATGTATGTATTATGCTGGCGGGCCTTTACTTACTTAAGAGTCAAGATAGATTGCTAAGTTGAGGTTATCAAGGGGAATTGAGGTTGTGGAAGGTGTCCTTATAGTCAGTCGTTCACATTTATTTTTTGAGTGTGAGTATGCTAGAGCTGTTCGGAAAGGCTTTGGCTAATTTTACTAATGCCCCGGGGGGTTCATGGCCTGATTACGTTGAGCAAATTAAGGTGTCAACATCTATATGGCTGTGTATTTCATATGGCAGGAGCGTAATAATAGGTATGGAAAGACCGGTGCAGGTTGTTTGTAATAAGATTAATTAAATGAGCAGAATATATGAAGAGCTGGGCAGAATTATAAAGGTAAATGCTGCTGAGTTTTTGAATAATTTCATATGGCAGGAGCGTAATAATGTTTGCAGGGAGGGTGCTGTCATCTTTAAGGAATAAATAAATAGAGTAAATTACTTTTTGAGTCCTTGTGTTTTAGTGGTTTTAACCATTTGAGTCCAAAATCAAAATGTTTAACACCCTGAGTCCCTAGACGCTTTTTTATAACCATTTGAGTCCAAATTTTAACCTTTTGAGTCCAATTTTTTTTAACAAAATTGGACTCGAACCGTTATAAAATGAACAAAATTGGACTCAAAACGTTATAAAATAAATGGCTAGGGACTCAAAAAGTAATTTACTCAAATAAATAATATGGTTTTTCTGTAGTTGCTTGAACCCAGAACTTATTATTTGTTTTTGTCTGGCATATATAAGATGGGTGAGTTTTTTTAGCTTGATTTGTTGGTTATACACCATCTAAACTTCATTTCTTATTTAAAAAAACGATATAGCTATTTGTGCTAGTATTTTACGGTAACTGTCCATTTTTTATACAGATTTGAACAAGGCAAAACAAGTTTGGTAATTAACCACTTACAAAATAAGTTAAATCCAAGATATTCAGACTCTCAAATTAGTTATTGAGTCAACTTGACCTCAGTCGAATCCAGGATTTTATTCTAATGGGTTTCTTTTAATAAATTCTCTTTAATTCTCACTATCTTTTTTAAAGCTTTCATGATTTTTTTTTTTTTTTTACTTTTTATTAGTTTTATGTAAGTTCCACCTTGGTAGCAAGTAGCGGAATTGTCTATCCTTCAACTAAAAAATAAGCAAATTGTCGCTCGCAAGAATCGTTGAAACATGTTCCACCAAATCAGCTCGAAGGTTCTGATGTATATCCCTTGACTTTATTAAAAATTCATTTGCCGCTTTATCTTCGTCTGTTACGTTACCTGGTTGGGGGTCATCGTCATCATAGTAGGTAACGACCGCTCTACCTTCATCCTCCAAAATCATCTTGTGAAGAATGATACATGTGTACATCACGTTTCCAATTTGATCCTTGTCCCATAGTCGACAAGGCATTGCCAATATTCGCCACCTTTTCTTCAAAACACCGAATGCTCCCTCGATGTCTTTACGTGCAGCCATCTGGACCCTGTTAAACTTTAATCTCTTTGGATCTGAGGTACCGTGTCTTGTGAACGATTTTACGAAAACCCCCACACTGGGTAAATCCCATCAACTAGGTAGTACCCGTACACGTACTCAACCCCGTTTATAAAGAAAGTTCCTTTGAGTCCTATACCATTTACCCGATCATTGAAAAGAGGCGAGTGGTTTATGATGGTAATATCATTATGTGAACCTGACATACCGAAGAACGCATGCCATATCCAAAGATCTTGTGATGCAACCGCTTCAAGCATGATGGCTGGCACCCCGTGAAATCCACTAGTGTGAGCGCCTTGCCATTAGGTAGGACAAAGTTCCCAAGGCCATTTCATACAATCTAAACTACCTAGCATCCCGGGTAGCCCATGATGATCTGCGTGATGTTCCAATATTTGTTGCATTTCACTGAAGGAGGGCTTTCTCAAATATCTTTTCCTATAAAGTTCTAGAATACACGAACAAAAGTTGTGAAGAGTTTCTCTAGCTACACGTGCAGACATTTTTCAATAGTCATCCATAATGTCCGAACTATTGCCGTACACTAACTGCCTAAGTGCGGCCGTGACCTTTTGCCACGTACTAAATCCTAATTGTCCGGTGACATCGGGTTTTTGTTGGAAACAAACTTATTTCTCCTCAAGATCTCTAGATATTCTTAAAAATAAGTTTCTACTCATACGAAAACGACGCCTAAACATTTTTTCATCATACTTAGGTCCGCTGAGAAGTAATCGTTTACCAACAAATCGTTAGCGGTGTGCCGTTCACGAGCGATGTACCTTCTCCTCCGTTTAGGTTGTTGAGTCTCTTCCTCATCGTCTTCGTCTTCCACGATAGCTTTCACCACCGCCACGATCGATTGTAGAAATATTTCCGCACCATCGTCAGATGATGATGACGATTCACTATAACTTAAAGAACTCATGGCAATATTGTGTTTTATGTGTTTGATATTGTGTGAGAAAAATGTTAAATGTGGTAAGTATTTATAAAGGAAATTTTTTTTTAAAAAAAGTAGCCCCCAACGGCTACTTTTAATGGGCCAATCACAATCCGCCAACTCACCTTACTCCCCCGCCCCACGCCCGGCTTGAAAGCCAAGCCCCAAGGGGCCACGCCCCAACCCAAGCCCACCCGGGGTGGTGGCTTGGGCGTTTTACCTCAACCCACGCCCCAACCCAAGCCCCATACCCCACGGCCTTAGCTAACTAAAACCACCCTTACTCCTGAGATTTTGGGTGTTCTTTTTTGGACGAAAACGCCGGAGCACGCCCCCCAAGCGGCCCCCGTGGGCCTTTTTTTTGCAAAATTCATATGAAGCGTTGTATATTACACGCCAGACGAAACTTGAATGGGCCAATCACATGTTTCCATGCTCCATTTGTTCAATAACATTTTTTATGGTTTTTTTTATTTAATTCTATTACACCACAATGCCCACATCCCCACTACACCTATTTTAGAAAACGCCCCATAATGCCTCATTGCTGACTGGGTTGCCACATAACGCAAAACGCCCAAGGGTAGGGGCATTACCACTACACATCGACGCCTCTTGCAAGGCAGTGGTATCCGAGATATAAATTAAAGATTTAGGATGAATAATTTTAGGCCAGGTCTATTCGCACACGGCTGTTGTCTTTTTGCACATCTAAAGCGCCTCGCTATGGCCAAAGCGGGGCGCTTTGGCTTTGGTCAACAGACAAGGACTGACAGCTAAAGCGCCCCGCTTTGGCCATAGCGAGGCGCTTTGGATGTGCAAAAAGACAACAGCCTTGGTTGGGGTTGATTTGGGTTGATGTGGGTTAGTTTGGTAGGGATTTTTGGTTGAATTAGTATGGTAGTGATTTTTTGAGGAAAAAAATTTTATGTGAGAGTTGCCGTTGTGAATGGGAATTTGTTTTTGAATGATTGAATGTTGCCTTTTTGAATTAAAACGTTGTTTATTTTATTAAATTAACGTTTTATAATTACATCATTACGTCATTATTTTTATAGAAGGTGTATAATATAAGTTCTTAATGTTGTTTATTTTGTTAAATTAAAACGAACACGTTAAATAAAATGTACAGAAAGCCATAAGAATTAAACGTAAACAATCCAGAACCAACGTGATGTAAATAGAAGATTAACTACAATATATATATATATATATCAGTTTGTACATACAATACACAACAAAAAGGTACAACTAAGTACATAATACATAACAAAACACTAAACAAACAAAGTAATGTACTAATCCTCGTGCGGTGGGGACGGTGGGAGGGGAAGTGGAGGCAACGCGGCGAGCTCTCGTAGATCAACGAGCGTCTGGACGATCCAGTCAATGCGTGCGCCCTGACGTCTGAGGCGTCGGTCGAAGTCCCGAGCCACCTCACGCGCTGCCGGAGGCAGGTCAGCGTAAACGTGCTGCGGGTGCTGTGGCGGCTCAGGAGCTGGCTGAACTGGTGGTACCGGGACCTCCTCGACCCGCTCCTCCTGCACCGGATCATCCTGAGCCTGAGCCTCAGGCTGAGGCTCAGGCTGAGCCTCAGGCTCATCGATGCCCAGAGCCTGTAGCTGAGCCCGCCGAGCGGCCCGCTGAACATCAGGAGGGGCTAACATCCCAGGCCTCACCTCAATAACAACCGGGATGACCTCCGGCAACACCTCTGGCTGCCAAATCAGTCCGTCAGCACCCCTGAACCTCAGACCGACATCAAAGGTACGGGTGATCTGCATAGCGGCTACTGACGCGCGGCCCAACCTGGATGATGGGACCGGATCGGACAGCAGCGGATCATGCTCGGGCACGATCCCTAGCGATCGTGCAATGGCGGTGATAAATGAGCCAGTGTGAAGAAACCCGCGGAGCTGCCGGTGGTATGCAGTAGAAAAGTACTCTGCCAGGCTGGCTGCTAGATCGCAGGGCTGGCGGCGTAGTAGGCAGTATAGAAAGAAAAGGTCACTGAGGTTGACATTCTCCTTGCTGGAACCCCGCGGCACGATAGTCGACGCGATCACATGGTGCAGGTATCGGTACAAAGGGTCTTTAATGGTGGTGGCCTTTTGCCAGGATTTCCCAAAGGGAGCCCTGGAAATGACCCTCCAGAAACTGATAAGCGTCTGCCTGTCCATCATCGTAACCGCCTGCGTATATAAATCAGTATCAAGCTCAGGCTCAGTGTACAAACCTGTGTGGACAGCAAACTCCCGCACACTCATATCAAACTGCTGACCGGCCAGACGGAATGTAACCTCGTGGACTGGAAAATGGGGGTCCTCCACGTAATCCGCCGGATGCGGCGTGTATGTAAACGTAGAGCAAAACTCGACCGTAAGCTCAGGGTACGAGTCCTCCATCGCTAACTCAAATAGGCGCGACTAAGGAGTATCTAGCCCAACTATCTCACGCGCCCGCTCGACCTCTCCCAGGGTAGATAGCAGCTCCCAGTCTATGCCTACGTGCTCCCCAATCGGTATGGTGCGCAACCTAGCGCATCTCCCCCTCGCCCGTGACCCCATCGGAAACTGAAGATACGGACATGCCGGCTCCTCCTCGTCCCCCACCACTCCCTCATCCTCCATATGCTCAATCTCCTCATCGGATAAATCCATCCCTGCACGTTGATCAATTAAACAAATAATTAAACAAATAATAATTAAACAAATAATTAAACAAATAATAATTAAACAAATATTACTATACCCTACAAAAAGCAACTTGAGTTATGTACCCTTTCTTCAAGAGTCGCGTCGGTTTGTATCTATATATTAACTAAAAGGAATGTACACTGCAAGATGGAAACTGTTCCATTGGTCATCGCAACTTTTCAACAACGAAGAGACGCCTGTTCGAATCCCCTCAACAACCGTTTCTTTTTTTTTTCCTCCATGTGAATTAATAATTTCTCCTTCATAAATGGTACTCCACCGTAAGAAGAATAATTATTTGTATGGATTCCACCGCTTCATTATGTATATTGGATTGCACAAACCGTTTCATTATATATGGATTATTATATATGGATTATATATGGATTATTACACCATTCATTGTTTTATTAAATTAATTAATCTAAACCAAAAAGCAACTAGATGTTGCATTTTCGTTCAAAGCAAAACTAAACGTTGCATTTATCGGTCAAAGAAAAAAATAAGGCTCGCATTTAAGATATGTGTTTTCTATCTTTGCTTTTCTTATCCTTCTTGAGTTGCGATTAGGGTAAAATTCCAATTTAGACGCTTAAATAATATGCGGTTATGTGTTAATTTTTCATACCAAACATAAAGGTTCTGCACGAACCGTAATCCCAGTACTGATCACGTAAAAGTTATTTGCTTTTTGAAAGTTTAGTCAGAATGCGTGGAGTTTTTAAAAGGATTGAATTGACTAAACAGGGTTAAATTTAAAAAAAAAAACATATGTTGTTTGCAAATTGTGCTTCAACAAAATTTTTCTAACTCAAGAGTCAAAAGAACCAAGGTTTTGACAGTCTTTTGTGTTTTTCATAAAAAAGACCTTGAATTTAATTTTCTTTTCCAAATTTGATTATAGAGAGTGAGTTTGTGTTAACACTTTTGTAACATTTAATCTTTAACAATGCAGTTTGAACATGTTTTTGTGTTTGAATCGATGATAATCAAGAGAAACAGTGATACTAAAGACTTTTATAATTGACATCCCGCCGCAACGCGCGGGTTTACGTTAACTCGTTAATAAACAAATAATAATTAAACAAATAATTAAACAAATATTAATAAACAAATAATATTAAACAAATAATAATTAAACAAATATTAATAAACATATATTAATAAACAAATAATATTAAACAAATAATAAATAAACAAATAATAATTAAACAAATATTAATAAACAAATAATAATTAAACAAATAATAATAATTAAACAAATAATTAAACAAATATTAATAAACAAATAATAATTAAACAAATAATAATTAAACAAATATTAATAAACATATATTAATTAACAAATAATATTAAACAAATAATAATTAAACAAATATTAATAAACAAATAATAATTAAACAAATAATAATAATTAAACAAATAATAATAATTAAACAAATAATAATAATTAAACAAATAATAATTAAACAAATAATATTAAACAAATAATAATTAAACAAATATTAATAAACAAATAATAATTAAACAAATAATAATAATTAAACAAATAATTAAACAAATATTAATAAACAAATAATAATTAAACAAATAATAATTAAACAAATATTAATAAACAAATAATATTAAACAAATAATAATTAAACAAATAATAATTAAACAAATATTAATAAACAAATAATAATTAAATAAATAATAATAATTAAACAAATAATAATTAAACAAATAATATTAAACAAATAATAATTAAACAAATATTAATAAACTAATAATAATTAAACAAATAATAATAATTAAACAAATATTAATAAACAATTAATATTAAACAAATAATAATTATTAAACAAATATTAATAAACAATTAATAAAAATTAAACAATTAACAAAAAAGCTCGAAATATCTTCGAATCCGGCTCGAGTGTGTGAGGATCGCACCTTTGTGTGTGTTTTTGGTGTTTGGGTGAAGTGGGGGGGATGATGCCCCGCTTCAGTGTATAACGAGGGACCAAAGCGCCCCGCTATGGCCATAGCGCGGCGCTTTGGGTCCAAAACGCCGCGTTATGAGCATAACGGGGCGTTTTGGGCATTTTTTAAATTTTTTAAAATTGTTTTTAATTCACAAACGCGTCGATAAATAGTCTAAATTTTCCGTTTTTTCCATTATACATCATTTTTTAATATATATGGACTATACGGCAAGTTCCGGATCTAATCGGTTACGTGTGATGTCTTATTCCGTTATCTCGTATCATTTAGGTTTGAAATCACAAGTACTCCTGTGAGAAGTGTTATGCGTATCAGCTGCCTACCGTACATGAACATGACGTATTTTTTCATTAATTGCAGTATTATGATGTATATTGTCATTTCGGGTCGTACAAGTGCGTATTGAATCTGATTGGGTCGTGTCGGTGACATTCGGTTTTTAACGTGATGTAACGCGTATATTGAACAAACACAAACGTGATTATTATTAAACACATTTAAGATACATCGTGAACATATGGGGTTGCATTAAGGTCCGGGGCACGATACGTAAGCATTTCGTACGTGTTGATCTGATCCCTGTATAATGTATGCCAGGCTGCTGCGCGCTCTGTTCTGTTCGTTGTCCAGAGTAGGTTTGGGGGAGGCATTGGATAACAACCTCCAAGCTCTACATGTATGAAATGCCCATTGTCGACGAACACAACCGCAACTACCAGCAGAGGGAAAATTGTATCGCTCCCACGAATGTCGAAGGTGTGAACAATCACACCGTATCGTTGGGCAATAAGAAACCCCGTCTCAGGCATCGACATGTAATTTTCGATACCTGCTCGTCCCACCCCCTTGAAATCGATCCGTTTAACCAGCGCATCATAATGTCCTATGTTTTCCGGATCGAAAACCTGCCTCCAAAGCGATTCGTTCATACGTAACTCCTTTAGAAGTTGTTCCCGGATCTTTAAATATGAATTTTGTTTCACTCCTAACCCAACAACCACCGATCGAAATCCACAATGACCATCTGGTTTCACGTCCTTTATTCTAACGATGTATGGATGGATCACTTTGGGAATCTGAGATGCGTAGTTGCGGATCGCTATATCCGTCTTAGGACCGAGCTTGATATTCGGGAAATCAGGATATAGGTTGAGCGGTTTGGTATTCTTTTCTCTTCTAGAATCTTCGGCTGATATGTACGAGCTGTGACGAGGAAGATCGTCTGAGGCATCAACCCAAGTTTCTTCTGACGGAATGTAAGAGCTTTGTCTAGCGGTTTCAACCTTTCTTTCTTCTTGCGTTTTCAATGTTGGTCGACGAGTTTTCTTCAGAACAGCAGGAGGTTTTTTGTTACTGTTCCCTGGATTGAGGATTTGCTGAAACTTTTCAAAGAAGCTCCTTTTCACTTGAGGGGGTGTTGGATCGATCTGTTTTTTCAATTTTTCAAATTCCGCGTCTACATCGATATCCTCTATGTTATTCCTTGCAGGCTTGAAGTCAAGCTTCTTCCAAAACACGTCTATGTGTGTGATCCGGATTTGCTGACCTGTGGATGAAAACAAATTAGGTGGCAAAATCATAACGAGAAAGGTCAAAAATATTAATTACCTTTATTTTCCAACTTTTCCAAACGACAGGCACATGGCAAACCACAGCTGTTAAAAAGTTGGCAAGCACAGCTTGCACCGTAGGCTCTCAACCCGTCTTCCTTACGTTTTAGTTCCATACTCAAAAGCTCAATCGCATATATTGAAACCTTTCTGAGAATATATGCAAGCATGGGCTGATTCTTGTGGTGCGTCATCACTTTTCGGAGGCTTGTTTCAAAGCTACTTCTAATCTCGGCGTATTGTTTATCAACAACATGATCAACATACAGTACAAGTTTATCCAGTGTGTTGCGATGACTTGGAAAGTGACTTTTTAATGTTGCATGCATGCTCTCAACCCTGTTGGTCGTAGTCTGGTGAAAGTTGATAGTTTGGTTAATCCAGCAAGATACAAACTTTTCACGGTACGGATCCAACCAGGATTTCTTCAAATAATAAAAAACCTCTAAAATTAAAAAACGTAAATAGTCAGTTTTTGTTATTATATAAAATTTGAACATAATTATGTAAGAAATACTCACGTTCACGGTCAGCTTCTTTCAGCTGTGCTTCAAGGTTTTCCAAGTTATACCTGTATATTTCCTCGGTCGTAGACTCGCACAATGTCCAAAATGTACGTACGAATTCTTTCCACTCCTTGTCAGAGAATTTCTTCTTGCTGTTCTTATTAATATTTTGTTGAATATGGAACCGACAAAGATACTTATGCGCTTTTGGAAAAACTTGTTCACACGCGTTCATTAGCGCAAAATCCCTGTCTGTTAAAATCACGCGCGGTTCCATACATCCTGCCAGCATAGACTTGATCCTCTGCAACACCCATAGGTAGTTCTCTGACTTCTCAGCGGAAATTACCGCACAAGCAGCCGTAAACGATTTGTTTGTCGACGTCATGCCTACGACCTGAACAAATGGCAGGTTGTACATGTTCGTTTTGTATGTGGCGTCAATCATTAGCACATGCGGGAAGGCACACCACATAGTGAATGATTTTTCGTGAACAAAGAAGACGTCTTCAACTTCGTTCGATATCTCATTCGTGCGCATGTAATAAGTGTAATTTTTTTCGATAAGAATGTTTTCAAGTTTTTGCATCGGAGACTTACCGACATTTTTTTCGGCGTTGATCTTCTGAACAGCGTTGTGTATATCTTTCGGAATAAGCTTTCTAGCCGGATTGTTTTTTGTCAGCGTTCGCCAGATACTTTGGTTGCGAATATCTTGCTCTGCCAACTCCTTAACCAGTTTTTTGTCCTCCGAAGAAAGCCTTCTCGCATACGCGTGACCCTCGAAGTTTTCAATAGGAGTGTGGTTATGCTTCGCCTTCGTCACCTCGATCCTCCAAACACTTCCGGATGATTCCGAAAACCCGATCATCTCGAACGGGCAGCCTATTTTCTTGCTACCCGTTTTCCTCTATGTAGCTACACTCTTATGCTCCCCACCAAAAGTACATTGAAACCAAATCTTGTAATTCTCTCCTCTTTTATTCGACCTCTTAGTCACAATGAGGTAACCATTGTCTTTTGCCGTGTCTTGTACCCAACGCACCAACTCTTTACGTGACGAAAAGGTCTGCGCTGTAAACGAAAATGTAACCGGGTAACAACCTTCCTCGTCAACAGACACATCCTCCGGCTCACCGTCGTCACCGAGGTTCGAATAGACTTGATGTTCAAAGCTCTGTTCACAACCGTAACTCTGGTTTGGATAACACTCCTGCTGTACAAAGCTTTGCTCGCCACCGTAACCGAAATTCGAATAACCTTGTAAGCCTTGTTGACAACCGTAACTGTCGTTTGGATAACACTCCTGCTGTACAAAGCTATAGTCGCCACCGTAACCGAAATTCGAATAACCTTGTTGTGCGTAAGGGTCCTCCACAGGGGTATTCAAATCCAGCGGCACCGTGTTATCACGATAACGAATGCCAGATACAACCTCTGTCTCCCTCAAGTTGGACGACACCGGTTTCTCAAACGAGTCAGAAATAGCGGTCCCCTCGTAAGAATCAGGAACAACTGACTCGTCAGAATATTGACCGAAAAGATAGTTACTGAACCACGACATCGTTTTTTCAAAAAATGTAACTAATAGAGCAAAGAAGATCGACAAAAAACAATCCGAATTATGAATGTCGAGTCTGGCCAGGGATTTAAAGGCAACATTTGGGGTCGAAGCGCCGCGCTATGGCCAAAGCGCGGCGCTTAGGGTTCACGGGGCGACTGAAACCTCGTATCACCTTTATGTCTGTCAGTCTGTCAGTTAGTCAGTCATTCGAAACCTCGTATCAACTTTTGTCGCCCTAAGCGCCCCGCTTTGGCCATAGCGCGGCGCTTAGGGGTGTGAAAATTATTTTGGCCGTGTATAATTAGCATGATCCTAATTTTATAAGGACCAATAAAGAGAGCGCATTTTTTTTCTCAAATGTATAAATGGATTATTGCAAGAAAGGCACAAAATTATACAAGTTGAAATATGTATTATCACACTATAGTTAATGTCACGGACTAGAATTATCTTTCAAAGTTAGATGAAACATAACTTTTCTAAACGAAACTTGGATGTTATCTAAAAAATCTGACCATGTTTTGCTTTTGGATGAAAATGGTAACAAAATTAAAATCACAAGGACCAAGATTCAAAAGGTTTAAATTTCGGTTTAAGACTATGGGGTATTGGGCTTGGGTTGGGGCGTGGGTTGGGGGAAAACGCTCAAGCCACCACCCCGGGTGGGCTTGGGTTGGGGCGTGGCCCTTGGGGCTTGGGTTTCAAGCCGGGCGTGGGGCGGTCTTGACATCCTAGCTGGCTGCCTCCCATTCGCTGACCCCGCCATGTCATAGCGGCCATTTGAAAGTTTGAATTTTAAATTCAAACCGTTTGGCTACCCCAATCCGCCAACCCCAACCCCACCGGTCCCCCCATCCCACGAACCCGCTACCCCACCGGCTACCCACTTCATTCCACGAACCCGCTACCCCACCGAAGAACATGGCATCTTGGACTCACGAGGAAGAATTGGCTCTCGTCACAAGCGTCGTTAACGCTATGAAGGGGCGGCAACAAGGCCAAACAAAATATTGGCCGGAAGCATTCGCAACCTACCGACATAACGTCGGAAACGACCGCCACAACCTC
The DNA here is from genome assembly GCF_002127325.2 of Helianthus annuus. Classification (NCBI taxonomy): domain Eukaryota; kingdom Viridiplantae; phylum Streptophyta; class Magnoliopsida; order Asterales; family Asteraceae; genus Helianthus; species Helianthus annuus. The sequence continues at coordinate 140,499,788 of NC_035445.2, forward strand.
AACGCGTGCCAACATAAATGGCGCGAGCTACGGCCCAAGCTCGATCGTTTCAAGACTTACTACGAAGCCGTTCCGAGCGGCGAGTTAAGCCACGAGGACCGGGTGGCGGAGGCAAGGAGCGAAAGGCGTTCGACAAGATCGCCCTTTTTGAAATTTATCTAACGCTCTAGGTTTGTTACTTTGTAATTTCTAGAAATTATGTAATTTTTAGGATTATGTAATTTTTAAAATTTTAATGAAATTGTAGGTTTTTTTTTATATATGTTGTGTGAATTTTATAAATTTTTTGTAATTTTTTTTAATAATCTGCCACGCGGTGCACCCAACCCACGCCCCGCCATACCCCGCGGACACGTCACTAGGCGGGGGGGGGGGAGGGGGGGGGGCTCCCATTCCACGTGTCAACTCATGCCCCAACCCAAGCCCAACCCAAGCCTCACCATACCTCACAGTCTAAAGTGTTAATAGTGACAAAACCTTTAGGACCATTTTAGCAGTTTACTCCAAAAAAAAAAAAAAAAAAAAAAAAAAAAAAAAAAACACTTACGGAGCTGCCAAACTTTTACCCAACAAGTGAGACTGTGTACGGATGGACCATTCACAAACCAGTAGCCCAAACTAACCTCATCCAAACAGACCAAACCCTCAACTTTATTAAAGCCACGTCCAATGAAATATTTGTGGATGCCCTTATAACATGACCCATATAACATATATATATACTAATAATTATAGATCATAAATTTCAATGTTAACAATCTCAAAGCTAAATTACCAACATATAACATGTTTTCTTAGAATTTAAAGCCCTAGAAAAATGGAGGCCTAAAGCTCTTGCTTGATTTCACCCTCTTGAGCCGGCCATAACTAAAGTTAACATCCCCCAAGCTAAATTACTATCAAATTTTGGAACTTTTTCAATCAAGCTCACCACAAATTAAGGTGTTGATACCTCGTAAAAAACGCCAACGAAATATAACTTTTTAAATAAATACGCCACATCAAGCTCACCACAAATTAAAGTTAAGATAGCTATGCATTCCTCCACACAATGACCTTCACGTCGACTAAAATATCATATAAAGGAATCATGTTTTGTTCATGTAATATACATTTCTGTTTTAAATAGCATATCATATCCGTTACACATCGTATTACTTTATTGGTAAACCAAGCGTGTATCACACTTGCGTTGTATGATGGCTTACGGAACAAAAAATAAGGACTTAAGAGTTACATTGTTTTGCTTTATCATAGTGAAGTTGTTTAAAAATATCATACTAAAGCAAAACACGTGTTTATCACCAATGTCTATTGTACTGCCATTATAAACAATTTTTATAGTAATGTCAGTATCGTTTATTCTTCTAACTTTATACGATACAAATAAACTAAAATGTTGAAATTGATTTACACGTTGTTACAGTCGATGTTACATTTGGCTAGACATGTGTGTTTTCATGTCTTTTCAACCTTCATGTTTGCCGCTACTTTATTTATTTTTATCCACTTAGCTAGCCCACCCTCTTTATTGTATTTGTCAAATATGAGTTTTACATAGTTCTAAGTAGTTATACATCGTTTCTAATATCTTACATTTATTTATAAACCGACTTGTTGTTCGAGTTGGTCGAATAATTAATGTTCTATTTATTGTTGGTCCAACTAGCATGTGTAAATGATATTTATAACTTTATATATGTATGGTCGTGCATGTGTACATACATATATCATCAATAAAGTGATTACGGTCAGTGACGGATCTAAAAACTTTTTCTACTGGGTTCCTTTTGGTAAATTCTCATTAATTCTCACTATTTTTTTTCTCAAATTATACGAGGTTCTCACTAATTTTTCCCATTTTTTCTAAACCGAATGGGTTCCTGAGAACCCACAAAAGTGGCCTAGATCCGCCCTTGATTACGGTCCTGCGTTTTTTGCCAGGCCGGCTGATTTTAATGAAGTTTACCTTTAAAAAAATCAATTAGGTCATTGTGAAACCAAAGAAAATTCAAGTGATGTTTTTTACCTGATGAAGGGGTATGGTCCTAAAAGCCGCGCAGACCTTCTTCCAGGTCGCACGCAGGACCACACTCCTTAATCAATAAGATGTTCAGTCCCAACCTCGCGCGGGTTACTTCAGTAAGTACTGGCCTCGCGCGAGGTCTAAACAAGGAAGAGCATTGATTTCGACACTTAGCATTCTGGATGAGTCTCCAAAACCTATAATCCTGCGCGGGCTAATAACGTGCTTAGCAAAGGTCGCGCAGGATCTATAGCGCATGACCACTTCAGAAGGTACGAAGGTACAAGTGACAGATGAAAAGAGCCAATCCGCATCCTCCAGGCTCTGCTCAATCGTGCTCCACGATCGTCTGACGTGCAGGAGGCAAAAAGTACGTAAGGACGCCTATGTGGCACCAATCACAGGGCAGAGACACCTGCCCCACGATCTCCACTTACCTGCTGATGGCAGATGGACAACAAGGCCGACAACAGTGACACGTGACTCCATTCACGGTGCGCCAGCACCGGAAAACTTCTAGAAGTCACTAACGGTCGACACCAGTGAGACAAGGAGCATATCCGCTATGTTGTCGCCTTCTGGCCCAAGGCCCATCAGCCCACTTCCTCTTACACCTCTCCGGCTATAAATAGGGACCTTGGTTCACAGGTTATTCATTCTGTTCCCCCTACTCTCATTCTTAATACTTCATTATCTCCTCAAAGCAGTTGCTTATTCTCACGTCGGAGTTTGGTTAAGAGGGAAACCCCCATATTCCCCTTTTAACGAGCTAACGGTGTTTTGTTTTGCAGGATTAGCCGGTCATTAAGGAGCTCAGGAGTTTAAAGAAGATTAACCCTTATGGTAGAAACATAAACCAAACTGATTATCCCTAAAATTAGTTACGTGTTTCTTCATTGGCGCCCACCGGTTTTTTGCAAATCACTCTCATCTTCTTTTTCTGAGTTGTCTTAACTTGTTTTTCCTTCGATCATGGCTGGTCAAGGAATCGTTACTGATTTTGGCTTTGGAACAAACTCTAATGCAGTGTTGGGGGGGGGATGACAATCAAAACGTCCAAGTCCAACATGTAGAAGAAATCGGTGAAATCGAAGTAACCAACACCGGGGGACCCCGCGCGAGCATAACTCGCATCACCCAGACGGTAACCCCGGGAAACAATGGTGCTGGACCATCAAATCCAGCTCCACCTCAGAACATTTTGGCGCTATTAGGCCTACCTGAAGGCGAAACTCCAGCCTCTTGGTACGCCAAGCAAATTGCAACCATCAATGCCGCGTATCAGTCTCTGAGCGCACAACAAGCAGTCTTACAAGCAGAGCAATCTTTGGTTACACCTACTGGTCCGAGTCAGGGGGCGCGCCAGATACCCCCGCAACAAATCCTACAGGGAAGAATGACCAGGCCTCCTCCCCTACGAAGACCAAGCTTGCACGACACACACGATACACGGGGAGAGACAGAAAGCTATTATGACTACCCGTCAAACGTCCAAAGAGGACCAGTTCACACCAGACTTGGAGCACGCAACCTGAACAATGAATGGGACGACACAGACCCAAACGACCCAACATGGCAAGACAACGAAAGTTCCTCAGTTTTCAATCGCTTGCAGAGGAATCATGAGTATTACAAGCCAAGACAGCGCATCGCATACAGCGAAGAAGCAGAACGAGACTTCAGCCTCGCCTACAGGCCGGCTGAAGCTGCAGAACACTCAAAGTTCATTCTGAAGATTGCTTTAGCACCATTGACGAAAGAAAAGTTGCCTCCAACAGTCGGGAAATTCAACGGCCTAACTGATCCAGATGATCACGTTAGAGTATTCACAAGTGTTGGCGTTATGGGAGGTTGGAATACGCCAATGTGGTGTCACTTGTTTATCCAGACGTTTACGGGGGCTGCTCGCACCTGTTTCGACAGCCTTCCGCCTGGAAAAATCAGTTCATGGGTTGATTTTAGGACACAGTTTGTTAACCATTTCAGCCAACAAAGACGTTACCAGCGCGACACAGCTGAGGTAACAGACATCTGGCTAAGAGAGAATGAGGGATTGTAAGACTTCATCACTCGCTTTAACAAAGAATGTTTGGAGATTGGCGATGTAAGCGAGCAACTCATGCGCGCTCATTTTAAGAAGGCCATTCGCTGTGATAGTCTCATCAGAACTATCATCGGAAAGGATGGAATGCCCAAAGAATGGGATAAGCTCATGGAGGCTGTGAAAATAGTTGCGTAAACTGAAGAATCGTTGGTCGGTAATAAGAACTCTTATCCTGAGGATCGCTTCTCCAAAGGAAGCTCGCGAGACAACAAGCGCGACAAAAACAAAAGTCAAGATTGAAAATCCGGAAAAGCAAGAGGTTACGACGATAGACCGCGCTACAGAGAAGACGCGCGAGAGACAATTGACAGAATTGGGTATCGAAAAGCAGTCAGGATGATAACTGAGAAAAACACTGGACTCCGCTCATAAAAACCCCAAAAGAGGTGCTAATGACGGAGAACCATGACTTCAAGGCTCCAAGGCCTATGACAAACAAGAAAGGGCAAGACCCGAACCTGTACTGCGATTTCCACAAGGATACAGGCCATCTCACAGATGACTATATCAGCTTACGTCAAGAGATCGAGAAAGCGCTAAAGAGCGGAAAGTTAGGCCACCTGGTGAAAAATGTGCACAAAGAAACGCGCCAGATCCAGCGCCATGACGATGGGATTCACAAGAAAGTCCGGCGCCTGGAGACACATATGGTCAACGGACCAAGATACAGTGCAAGAGAAAAAGGCTAGCGCCCGTATGAGCTATCTTGGCAAGAACAGCAAGTCATTTCCCAGTAGTACGCGGGGGCCCTCGCGCAACACGCCCCGTTGTTATTACCTGTATTGTTGGTCATTATGAAACAAAGTACATCTTTATTGACCCAGGAAGTACAGCAGACACCATCTATTAGCAAAGCTTTAACCAGTTCGACGATGAAGATAAAGCGAGACTCGAGCTAGTTGACTACCCACTGTCAGGCTTCTGAAACGAAATGATCTTCCCACTAGGCCAAATCATCTTTCCCATCACATTCTCTGACGGAAAGCATTCAAGAACAACAAATGTGAATTTCATGGTAATGCTTGTCAAATCAAGGCATGATGTGTTGATTGGGAGAGAAACCCAAGGCGAATTAAACATGGTAACTTCCACACCCCACTCAGCCATCGGGTTTCCAACAGAGACGGGGGTGGCAATTATCTATGCGAAGAAGGAAGTAATGTCGGCAGAAGAGATGCGCCCAACCAAAGCGGCGAAGGTTTCAACAACTGAACCAGAAAAGTGGGTTTTAAACCGAAAGTACCCAGAGCAAACGGTGACGATAGGCCACGCAATCTCACCAAACATCAGAACGCACCTCAAACAACTCTTGTTCAGGAACATGGACATTTTCGCCTGGACTCCGGCAGACATGACCGGTGTCCCGCGCGATGTCACTGAACATTGTCTGAACACTTATCCCTCCGTCGAACCAAAAGTGCAAAGAAGACGCAGCTTAGGGGCGGATAAAACTAAAACGATGAATGAGCAAGTGTGTGAACTGCAAAAAGCAGGAATCTTGAGAGAGGTGCGCTATCAGAGTTGGGTGGTAAACCCCGTAATGGTGGAGAAATCAAACGGATGATGGAGAATGTGCGTCGATTATACCGACCTCAACAAGGCATGCCCCAAAGATTGCTATTCCTTGCCTGAGATCGACAAAAAGATAAACTCTCTCGCACCATACAGATGGAAATGCTTATTGGATTGTTACAAGGGGTATCATCAAGTCCAGATGAAGCTGGAAGCTGAAGACAAGACAGCCTTCAGAACTGATCTTGGAATTTTCTGCTACACACAGATGTCGTTCGGCCTCAAGAACGCTGGCGCAACATACTAGCGCTTAATGGATACAATCTTTGCTGATGATATCGGTAAACATATTGAGGTGTACATCGACGATCTGGTGATTAAAAGTCCCGAAGAGTACCAAATGTTAAAAGATATCGAGAAAACATTCAACTCACTGAGAAGCGTGAATATGAAACTGAATCCAGCCAAATGTTCCTTTGGTATGGAGGAAGGAAAATTCTTGGGCTTCGTAGTTACAAATGGCGGATTTAAGGTAAATCCAGAGAATGTTCAAGCCATAGAGCGCATGCCATCACCACGAACAATCAAAGAGATGCAAAGAGTAGCCGGCCGTCTGGCCGCGCTCAATCGATTTCTGTCAAACCACGCCGCAAAATCATATACTTTTATCAGCGCTTTGCGCAACTGCGTAAAGAAGCAAGAGTTTAAGTGGACGCCGGAAGTAGAAGTCGCGTTCCAACAAATGAAAGAGTGCCTGATAAAGCTCCCCACACTGACTGCGCCGTTCGAAAAAGAGCCGCTCATCTTGTACTTGTCTTCGTCAGACAAGGCAGTTGGGTCGGTATTACTAGTGGAAAGAGATGGAGTCCAGACTCCAATTTATTACATCAGTAGGGTGCTTACCGATCCAGAAACGAGATATTCAACAATGGAAAAGTTGGTGCTAGCGCTGCTGCATGCCTCTAGAAGGCTGCGCAGATACTTTACAGGGCACATGATCACAGTACTCACCAACTTTCACATCGGCATAATATTGCAAAAACCAGAGACGTCTGGACGGTTAGCAAAGTGGGCAATCGAGCTGGGGGGCCACAACATCTTGTATAGGCCGCGCCCAGCCATCAAGGGTCAAGTTTTAGCGGACTTCGTCACAAAAGTCTCGGTAGATAAAATCAAGGATTGTGAGATTGTCGAGACTCCTGTGAAAGACACGTCCAATGAGTTATGGTTGCTGTACACTGATGGGGCCTCAAACGAAGATGGCGCAGGAGCCGGATTGCGCCTTGTGAGCCCCGAGAAGCATGAATTTACATATGCCATTAAGTTGGATTTCAAAAACACCAACAATGAGGCGGAATATGAAGCATTCTTGGCAGGCTTACGCCTCGCCATAAAAATGGGAGCCCAAAATCTACAAGCACATGTCGATTCGCTTTTGATCGCCAGCCAAATCAACGGAATTTATGATGCAAAAGGCGAAGTCATGGCCTTATATTTGGACCAGGCGAAAGAGTTACTCCAACAATTCAAGTCGTACAAGGTAGTTCACATCAACCACTCCTAAAACAAACCAGCAGACGCCTTAAGCAAGCTCGCTTCAACTTCTTTTCAACATCTCGCCAAAGATGTAAGGATTGAAGTACTCAAAAATCCATCAGTGCTGCTGCAGCAGGTTAATGTGATCGAAGTAGGGCAGCCATCGTGGATGACCCCTATAATTCAATACCTGCAAGAAGGAATACTCCCGGAAAGCAAAGCAGAGGCAAGGAAGATTCAAAACAAGGCCCTGCATTATGAAATGAATGGTGGTATCTTATACCGAAAGTCCTTCTTGGGGCCACTGTTGCGTTGCGTGGACTTCCAAGACGCGAACTACCTGATTAGGGAGATCCACGAAGGGATCTGTGGCATCCATGCAGGCCCACGCATGGTTGTTGCAAAGATTATGAACGTTGGATACTATTGGCCAGGGATGCACGTCGACGCCTTGAAGGAGCTGCGCAAATGTGACTCCTGTCAGCGACATTCTCCAAAAACCCTGCGCCCAAAAAACGATCTTATCCCGGTATCCACTGCCTGGCCTTTCCAGCAGTGGGGAATCGATATGGTGGGACCCTTCCCGGATGCTCCTGGCGCTGTTAAGTTCATAATAGTTTGCCGTCGATTACTTCACAAAATGGGTGGAGGCCAAAGCACTAGCCTCAACTACTTCAATGATCGTGCACAAGTTCATTTGGGAGCACATCATTTGCAGTTTTGGCATCCCACTCAAAATTGTAACAGATAACGGCACCAACTTTGCTTCCGAAGACCTCCAAAAGTGGTTGAAAGAGATGAACATCGAACACACTTTCTCATCTGTTGCGCATCCTCAGGGCAACGGACAAGTCGAAAGTGTGAACAAGAGCATCGTTGAAGGGATAAAAGCTCGACTGGGCACAAAGAGAAGAGGCTGGGTAGATGAGCTCCCGAGCATCCTATGGGCTCATCGAACCATGCCAAAGACAAGCACTGGTGAAACCCCCTTTAGCCTAGTCTATGGCTCAGAGGCGGTTATCCCAGCTGAGATTGGCCTGCCCTCACCGCGCTTGACAGCAGTCAACACAATTGATAACGAGGTAGAGCATCGTCTTGACTTGAATTTGCTGGAGGAAAGGCGCGAAATTGCGAAAATTAAAGAAGCCAAGTACAAGACACAACTGGAAAGGTACTACAATGAGAGAGTGCGCATTTGTACCTTCACTCCAGGAGAATATGTCTTCCGAGACAACGAAGCTTCAAACACTGAACGTCTAGGAAAGCTAGAACCCAAATGGGAAGGCCCATACTTAATACACGAGGTGCTAGGGAAAGGGGCTTACAAGTTGCGCACTCTGGATGGATACATCATCCCGCGCACATGGAACATGCAACAACTGCGCAAGTGCTATATGTAACACTCCCGGCCTTGTGCCTTTACTTTCTCATGTTGGACACGCGCCTTTTTGATTTCCTATGTTGGCTAAACGCCCTACTTGTTTGCGATATATGTTGGCCCAAGCGCCTGTTTCTTAATGAATGAAAGCATATGCCTTTTACGTTACAAATGCATGTTAAACTTTTGATCAACACGAAAACACTTCCGTAAATTACGAGCTCTTGAGTTGCGCCTCTAAGGTCCTCCGCGAACACAGCGCGAGATCGGGCAGTTACACGCGCACAAGAGCCACACACGTTTATTCGCGCTAACTTAACCAAAGTTTCTAGCAACAGTGCAAAAATTGTAAATGGACAAAGGAAAATCAAACATAAGGATTATATTAAACAAGCGCAACCGCGCAACGATTACATGGCAAATTAACATAACATCATCAGTCCAAAATAAAATAAGCGCAACCGCGCAAACAGCTACATTTAACATCCAAAAACAAAATTATAAGGCACAAAGCCTACCAACCCTATCTACTCATGGCCATCACCATCGGCTTCACCATCATCACCATCATGTTGGCCATCACCATCATCACCATCATGTTGGCCATCACCATCACCATCATTGCCCGCCGCCTCCTCCTCATCAGATAATTCAACAGTTTCTGGTGGGTCGAGAATGGTCTTTAGATGCTGGCACCAGTCGTCATGCTCTAAAGCCTTTGCCACCAAGTCCATAACAGACAATGTCAGATGATCGTAAGAATTTTCAGCGCGAGCCACTCGGCATCAGCTTCACTGGTTACCGAGCAATGACTAGTGTCAAACTCCTGCCCAAACACCTACTCAACATGCTGCGCGCACTCAAGATAACCTCCACGGTGACCAACCGCGCGAGAGGCATCTATAAGAGCAGTGACAGCCCCATCTAGTTATCCAGCATATAGAATAGAGTTGGCCATCTACACCAAAAGAAACAAATGAGAAGCCGGGTTTAGCAAATAAAACCTAAGTAAAGAAGAGAACAATACCAGGACTAATCCTCTACCACGCATCCATTCAGCTTCGGAAACTAGCGTGTCAACAATCCTTGAGCCTCAGCATAGTTATTTTGCGCCACATTAAGGGTAGATGAACTTATGGCGCACGCTTCCTCAGCCTTTTGCTTGGCCTCCTCAGCAGAGGCAGCTTTTCCCTTCTCGGCCTCCAGGTCGATCTCCAAGGACTCACTTTTGTCGACATGCTCTTGTAGGCGACGCTTCAATTCCGCAATCTCGACATCCTTGGCCATCAAATCTTTGTCTTTTTCAGACAGCTGCGTCTTCACCTCAGCCAGCTCAACCTACAAAGGATAAAAGACTTAGATAATTCTGCAAGCAAAAAGCACTAGGAGAGAGGGTAAACGATTTGCAAACCTCAGCATTCTCCTTAGCAGCCTGCGCATATTCGACCTTTCCGTTCACCTCGGCAACCTTGCCTTCGAGTTCAGTAATCTTCAAGCGTGCGACATACATGCGCTGTTTATCTTTCTCACATATTTTCTTCCATTTAGCCTTCTCTTTAGCCAGGAGGTCTTCAGCAGCGCGAAGCTTGCCCATAAGGCCCTCGCGCCCCCATTCTTCTGATTTCCTATCAGCTTCGAACTTGGCTTTTTCTTCAGCATTAGCCTTCTCAAACTCCTTCGCCTGCCTCACAAGGCGATCACGATATTTCACCCAGTCAGCTCGCTCCTTGACCATGGTGCGCCACTCACGAACAATTTGGTGATTGGCGGCGCGAGCGTTAGCCTCTCCAACCACATAGGCTTGATACAACCCATCGTGAGTCCGCGCCCTTTGCCGGTTAACCTCACCGGGAGGGAAGGAGTTCAAAAACCAATCGCGACATGCCGCAAACTCATTAAACGTATCCTTCTGCTTCATACCCCAAGGAGCTTGGTGTGGAGCGTTGCCGCGTGACTCCTCGGTATAGGTTTTGTAATAAAGATCACCCACAGTATCCTTAGGACCGATGGGAGATTGCGGCACAAACCCTCTAGCACCACCAGAACTCGCGCCACCAGCAGCAGCAGTTTTCCCCTTGTGAGCAGCAGAGCCCGACCCCCCAGTGGTAGAAGTTACTTGAGCAGTATGAACGCGGGCATCGGCTGGCGCAGGATCAGTTGGTTTCTCAACCTCAGGTTCTTTTTTCTTCTCATGATGGGGTTGGTCAAGCCACGTGATATGAACAACCTCCGGACCCTGTGCCTTATCACTAGCAATTGCAGCAGCGGTCCCGGTATCCTTTGGATCAGCTCCAACAGGCTTTTCAATGGTTTTCTCCTTGGTTTTCTTTTTCTCCTTCTCCTTCTCAACAACCATGTCAACGGGTTCTTCAGTGTTTTTCTCCTTCTCAGACTCTACCCCAGCAGTCTTGAAGGGTTTGATAGTAACCTTGGGCCTCTTCTGGGTCGGTTACTTAGGATTTGTAATAACAGCACCCTTCTTTTCAGGGGTCTTCTTTTTGGCCTCTGCAAAAAAGGAGCGTTAAGTAGACGGAACGGCAAAGAAAGTAGGGTAACAAAGAAACTAACCAGGAGAAAATCTATACAAGGAGCGCAAGTTGCTCTGCTTCCCAATCAAGGGAACCCCTCCAACCTTCGAGGCGATAGACACACCAGCTGTGGTCTCAATTCTACTTCTTTTCCTGCTTACCAATTTGGCTGTAGGTTCCTCTTCCTCTTCTTCCTCCTCTTCATCATGCGCGATGGAGGATGGAGTAGCTCCAGCATCTGGGTTGCGAGAACCCGCGCTTCCTGAGCTCTTTGAACCAGCAGCTCCTTTCTTCTTCTCGCCTACGTGCGACAAACCTTTAAGTGAGTCCCTGATAATCACATAATCTTCCAAGTTACTCTGGCGAAAGCATACAGTACCTTTATCAGCAACTCCGGTCGCTGTGCGACTGCTACCACCCTTCTTGTTGGCCACTTCAGCATCTATGGTGATAACCTTCTTCTTTTTCGTCTTCTTCTTCTTCTTCTCTTCGGGATCAATACCCAGGTCACGCAACACACCTGCAAATATGTTAGACCAGGAACTTAGCTCTCCACTGGAAGACCCCACAGACTCCTCGCTGGAAAGATAAGACAATCTCTTTCCCAGTAGAAGTCAAAGCGTGCCGAGGTCGAGGGTTAAGTATATGCGCACCTTCGCTTGCAGTAGGTGGGTTGGCGAAAGCCCCAGGAACTGGATACATGAAGCGCGACTTGATCCTATCATACCAATACTGCTCCCCAGACTCCAACGGGCGCACGCCTATAGCTCCATCAAAAGTGGGGAAGGCGGCTTGGTAAAGTTGTGCCTCTACATTCAAAATTCAAACAGTTAAGCGCATCAAAAGTAAGCAGAAAATTAAGGAAGCAGCTAACTTTATCCTCAAACTTCAAAGTCGGCACCTCTTCGCTATCGTGCGACCATTAGTCACTCATTTGCGCCGCGACTAGAACATTTTCACCAAACACCCGGTTGGGAGTGGCAGTAAGCTTCAGATACCAAGCTTCCTTCTTTGGAATCGCCAAATCCTCCTTTGTGATCGTTTCGGACCATGCGCGGAAGGTCATGGCAATTGGTATCACCTCCTCGCGAATGAAAAAGAACTTTGGTTTCCAGTCATGAAAACTCTTAGGAGGGTTCAGGAGTATCTTATTCGCAACACCTCGACTGGCAAACGAGTAAAAGCCCATGTTTCCGATCAGTTGATAGAAAACTCTAAACCTTTCCACAGTCGGCTCAATATCATGGGATCGACAAAGAAATTCAAAGTGTCGAACCCTAACCATTCCAGGAGGACTCATTTGCGAAATGTGGAACCCATAGAACTAAAGAATGTGGGCCATGAACTCCGTTGCCGGCAACCGAAAGTTGCCCTGATCGAAGAAGTCTTCAAAGAGGGTGATGTAACCGGCGATGCATCAGGGGCCGTCTGATTTTGGCCGGGGTACCGAGCATCCCATTCCGGTGGAAACTGGAAACTCCGTGTAATCTGCTCAAATAACCCTAAGTCCCACTTAAGGACAGGAACGGGACCTTCTTCACCGGGATTCTCCTCCTGATGTTCTTCAACCATGGATATTCTGGAAAAAGTTTGAGGGTGTGATGAAGAATCTTAAAAGTTCTACTACAGATCACTTGAAGATTTGAAGGTCTGAAGAAGAAAGAGAGAAGACAGAAACAGTTAAAGAAGGAAGAGTGATATGCCCTCACCTTTCATCAGATATATATACCCATCGCATTTAATGCGATGGGTAAGCGTGCCGAGATCACCGCGCACGTGACCAATCAGAGAATGCCACGTAAGGCGGGATTCTCGGAGTGACGGCTACCACGAGCGCGTGGGCCTCACTCGCCTGATGGAAAGCCGGACCGTCAGGGACAACTTGATGACAGCCGTGTCAGCGGTCAACTCGAACGTCGCCATCAACGACATTTGCACAAACTTGTCAGAATTCAAATTTCGAAAGTTTTCCCGCCCGAAGTTATTACAAACTTCATGCAGAAGCTACTAAGGCCGCGCATCATCAACAATTAATCAATAACCCTGCGCGCTTCAACCTTAAAGGCAGTGAATCACCAAGAGCTAAACCCGGTAGTCGCGTCGTAGTTACTGACAAGCAATTACACACGCGCCGTCAACCAGGATCAAGCAAGCATTTTCAAGCATTAACACTTCTTTTTTTTTTAAGTCCAGAGCTCCAACCACTTACTTCGCGCATGGTGCAGCACTGGACTGGGGGGGACTTGAAGGGGTATGGTCCTAAAAAGCTGCGCACGCCTTCTTACAGGTCGCGCGCAGGACCATACTCCTTAATCAACAAGATGTTCAATCCCAACCTTGCGCGGGTTACTTTAGTAAGGACTGACCTCGCGTGAGGTCTAATCAAGGAAGAGCATTGATTTCGACACTTAGCATTCTGGATGAGTCTCCAAAACCTATAATCCGGCGTGGGCTAATAACGTGCTTAGCAAAGGTCGCGCATGATCTATAGCGCATGACCACTTCAGAAGAAGGTACGAAGGTACAAGTGGCAGATGAAAAGAGCCAATCCACACCCTCCAGGCTCTGCTCAATCGTGCTCCACGATCGTCTGACGTGTAGGAGGAAAAAAGTACGTAAGGACGCCTACGTGGCACCAATCACAGGGCAGAGACACCTGCCCCACGATCTACACTTACCTGCTGATGGCAGAGGGACAACAAGGCCGACAACAGTGACACGTGGCTCCATTCACGGTGCGCCAGCATCTGAAAACTTCTAGAAGTCACTAATGGTCGACACCAGTGAGACAAGGAGCATATCCGCTATGTTGTCGCCTTTTGGCCCAAGGCCCATCAGCCCACTTCCTCTTACACCTCTCCGGCTATAAATGGGGACCTTGGTTCACAGGTTATTCATTCCGTTCCCTCTACTCTCATTCTTAATACTTCATTATATTCTTAAAGCAGTCGCTTATTCTCACGCTGGAGTCTGGTTAAGAGGGAAACCCCCATATTCCCCTCTTAACGAGCTAACGGTGTTCTGTTTTGCAGGATTAGCCGGTCATTAAAGAGCTTAGGAGTTTAAAGAAGATTAACCCTTATGGTAGAAACATAAACCAAACTGATTATCCCTAAAATTAGTTACGTGTTTCTTCACCTGAAATTCAGTTTTTAAAAGTTTCTTGTATATATATATATATATATATATATATATAGGACAAAGATCCGTTAGGAACCACCCTTTATTGCGAGAACCGCGAGAACCAATGTGAACACATGGCAAATTTGTAATTAAATGACATTTAATAAAAAAACACGCTCTCCTCTTATTTTAGCCCCTGTTCACCATCGTCAATCACAATCTAGGGTTTCGCTGGAGATTTTGCTTAATCTTCGACGGAGATCTACGGCGGTGAGTTTCACGGCGGCGATCTTACAGGGGATTCGATTGGGATACTGATTACGGCGTTGGGATACTGATTTCGGCTACAAATGGCTTCGTCTGACTCATCTCGTGTTGGAGTTGAACCTACGGCATCTGAAGGTTTTAGTTTTCGAATCCAATTCAGATGTTTATGCTATGATTTCAATTTATGATTTGCCCTTAATTCGAATCTCGTTTTAAAAGATTGTTTGGTTGTTCTAGAATCGAAACAATTTTCAATGACAGGATGATGGCTGTTGTAAGTAATTCAATTTTATATATAGCATACTCCAGCAGGTTTTATTCTATTTGAATCCCAAATAAATTAGGCATTCTTGTTTGGTGTTTGGTGGTAGTTGCAGGTCAGAAGTGATGGTGAATTTTTAGCCAAGTGGTATCTTCTTAGGTAAAAGGTTCATATATAAATCTTTAATTTACATCGGATTTAGCTAAATAAATTAGGCACGATGTTTACGACGACAATCATGTAACACACCGGATTTCACAGCGGTGGCAGCCGGAAACGGTGTTTACAGCATCCTCTACATCACCATTTACATCTGATGTTCTTCCTCATACATTCTCTGATAATCCTCCTCATACATCTGATGCAGACATTGTTGGTGACATTGTTGGTCCATCTTCCGATAATACAGTTGACAGACACAATACACCTATAAATACATAACATCAAGAGTTGCAATTCATTTGATTTGTGACTAAAAGGTATTATGTTGACTGTAAATGATGTGTATACTTTGTAAATGATATTGTGTTAAATGATATGCACATGTGCATTATATTTACTGTAAATGATGCTGTATTAAATTATATGCACATGTGCATTATGTTGATTGCAAATGATATTGTATTAAATTATATGCACATGTGCATTATGTTGAAAATTAGACTATGTCATTGATGTATGGATTATGAACAAGTGCCTTATGGATAACTATCCAATTATGTACAAAATTGCAGCAAACAAAGGGTCTTGGGTGGCGGACAACTACAAAAAAATAGGGGAGTTGATATTGGCGATGAGATGCTGGAGAGCAGCTTCCCACATGTGGAGATTGAGAAAGATGATGGTGGTGGACAGGGTCAAGCTGCAGGTCATGGAAATGAGAATGCAAGCAGCAGCTCTAGCGGATCGAGCAATTCAAGCAGTGGCGAGTCGTCTTCCTCGAGTGGTATTGAATCTTATAGATAACTATCCAATTATATACAGAATGGCAGCAAACAAAGGGTCTTGGGTGGCGGACAACTACAAAAAATAGGGGAGTTGACTATGTGGGATTGCAAATGGAAGAACAAGCCAGCAACCGGGGAGGCATGGGTGGAGTTTATGCAGCTTTTGGCACTGCTGAGAGACACCAGAATGAAGACGGGTCAATATGGGTGGGGTTGGCACTCGGAAAATAAGTCGACTTTTACAGATAAACCTATACTACTGGACTTGGGTTTGACTAAGTTGAATTTGTCCAAGAATATGTATTCTAGTCCACTTGATTTTGCCTCCGATGTTCCGTTGGTGTTTGAGAATGCGATGCTTTATAACCTCAAGACGAATGAGGTTCATGGAATGGCTCATCAGCTGCTGTCCTATTTCGAGATGCTTTTTAGACCGATTCAGGCGAAATTGCCTACTAATCAGCGTGTGAATGAGTTTTCTGTTGTATATGAATTCGATTGAAGTTCGTGGGACGATATATAGACGCCTGAGAGATCCAAGAAGCCAAAATTTAGTGACCCGGTTGTTCCTGTTTTAAACAAGCAAAATCACTCGACTACATCTAAACCGATCGTCCCACCTGTTGTTCAGCCGCCTATGCGGACGCCATCGCCAATGCAGGCTGCGGAACCAGAACCAGAACAGATCAAACCGTCATCAACTGCGACACGAGGAACTGTGCCGAAGCTGCCCAAGCCTAGAGCCAAGGATCCGAACAAGAGGGATATGAACATGGAAGAGAAACAGAAATTGGGGTTATGGCTGCAACGTATGCCACCAGAGAAGATGCCATAGTTGTTGCAGATCGTACGTAAGAGGAACGTAAGAGGAGCGATCAGTTGGCGCAAGTGGGTGATGAAATAGAGCTTGACATAGAGGCTTTGGACACAGAAACGCTCTGGGAACTCGATCGGTTTGTCACCAACTGTAAGAAACTAGTGAGCAAGACGAAAAGGCAAGCACTTTTAGTAAACAACGCAACGGTCGACATTGATGATGTAAGCTTTTCAATTGTTGGAAAACTGGAAGAATTGCTTGTTGTTTTATTTGAATGGTTGTGTTGAATTCAGGTTGAGGGGATTAAGAAAAAAAAGAAAGAAGCAGGGGAAGAAGATGTCGATATTGGTGATGAGACGCTGGAGAACAGCTTCCCACATGTGGAGATTAAGAAAGATGATGGTGGTGGACAGGGTCAAGCTGCAGGCCATGGAAATGAGAATGCAAGCAGCAGCTCTAACGGGTGACGATCTAGGTGTGGTCGAAAATCAAAGTGCAGGTTGTAACACTCAGGAAGTAAAATACAAAAAAAGGGAAGGGCATGAAGAATAAAAAGAGGAGTTGTAGAAAGAAATGATGTTATGAATCTATGGATACATGATCCCCTATTGCTTTAATTTGCTTTCTATCGTTTTTTTTTTCTGTTTTTTTTTTCAGCTAAGATTTCCAAGTTTCTTTTCAAGGCTTTAATTTGTAATTTTACACCATAATCCATGTTTAATTATCAACTCTTTTCTTTTTTATCATTAAACATTAAACAAACAATTGGTTTATTAAATAAGTTACTTATATTTTCATACATCATGTAATCCTGCACATGTGCATTATGTTGACAACCATATGTAATCATCAAAAAAATAAACTGTTAACCAACAGTACATAATTATGCACATGTGCATCACATTATTAACACCCAATAATCATCACTAATAAACATTAAACAATAACTGTTATTTCTTACATTCATTACTTTTATTTTCATATATTACATAATCATGCACATGTGCATTATATTGGTAACAATCCATGATCATCACAAATAAACTGTTAACCATCAGTACATAACGTTATGCACATGTGCATCACATTACCAACGCCCCGTAATCATCACCGAATAAATGTTGAACACGTGCGTACACACGCCATATACCTTATTAATTAGAATGTTGTATGTTTTACTTTTTATGTATACATGAACAATTACAAATGAACAATTACAAACAATTACAAGTGTTGTACATTCTACACTACAGGAACAATTACAAATATTGTACATTCTACACCTAATGGCATGCTATATTGGATACCCTATGTTGAATCTGAATACAACCATATGGTCATCAGTATCAACCGTCGCCGTTACCGTTGATCTTGCCAACTTCTTGTTCTTTACCGCACGCACTCCATCACCTCCTTTTTTTACGTTTCAACACGTAACCTCCTTTTTTGGGGGCTTTCATCACGAGTTCGCTTAATTGCCCGCCCTTTTTTTGTGTTTGTTTCTTCTTGCACACCTGCGCGCACCTGCACGATATATTTAATGTGTTTACATAAGCGATATCATTTAACATGAATTTAATAAAGGGATGACATGTGCATAAACTCCCATCTGGATCATCAAACATTAATTAACCTTTTTACCTTTTTGTTTAACCGTCGTGTAATCATATTCCATTCCATCCGGCATTTTAATTGACCTTTCATCCCTTGGTTTCAAAAAAAGATGCTTTCTTCAATTTTTTTCCATTGTTGATCTACAATAATAAACAAAATAAAATAAAATAAAATAAAAAGTAGGATCAATAAACATAAATTATCAATGAATATGTGCATTAACTTTAAGTTTATTATCACTATATACATTATGCACATGTGCATCAACATAAACGACCTTATTAACATATTCTGGAAATTATGCACATGTACATCAGCATGAATGACCTTAATAACCCATTCTGTCAAAGTTTGCAGATGTACATAACTATGCACATTTTTTGTCTTTCTTTGTTTCGTCCTTTTTTTTCCTTTCATTTTCTCTTTCCGTTGACAGTTCAAAACAACCCCACTGTTCTTTAACCCCAACAACCCACTAATTACATCCTCGTCCACCTTTTTGTTACCAACATCCAATTTAATGACCATCTCTTTCCCTCTAAACTTATCCACCACAAACTATGACAAATTTGATGGTAAGTTGTCCGTTTTAAAATTCAAAATACTACCAAACCCCATTTTTTTAACTACAACCTTTTGTTTTTTAGACATTGCGTCCAACTCCATCAACATTTGATGTGGCAACAAACGTGTCCGTATATATATCCAGTTGACAGCTCTAACAATTTTTTTTTACATTCTTTCCCTCTAACAATTTCTTTACTCTCTGTCTTTTATGCGATTGTTTCAACTATTTGTGATGTTGATCTTTTTGCTAGTTTCTTAACTCTTTTTGATGATATCCCTTCTTTCATTGAACATGTTTATCCACACATTATATGCACATGTGCAAACGCAATAACACATGTTATGAGATGTTCTTACATACTAATGCACATGTGCATCTTAAAGTTTATTTAAAAAAAAATTAAATAACACATACCATCAACAACAGTGTTATCTGCCTTATTGACATCCTTGTCACTATTGGCTTTTAATGTTGATAACCTACTATTATTTGTCGTGTGAACTTCAACAAAACCTTCATTTGTTGTTTCCTCTTGTTTCCGCTTGCTAATCCTCCTATTAATGTCCTCGTGCACATCCTTCCTCGCTTTTTTTACATCTTCATTTATAAACTTAACATGTTTATACACAGTATACTATCAGCAAAAAAACATTAATACAATGAAGCACATGTGCATAAAAACATATTTAATTACTGATCAATCAAAATAAGAATTATAAATAATCAACATAATATAACCTTTTTGTTTATTATTCGTATTCTCTTTCGTTGCGCCTGCGTCTGCGTCCGTGTCTGCGTCTAGCATTTTCTGACGTGTCTGCGTCTAGCATTTTTGACGATCCTTCATCTCTTGATTTTAATACATATGTGACTTTCTTCAAAAAAAAAATTTCCGATTTTTTTTTCAATTGATGATCTACAATTAACATGTTCAAAAATGTTAAATACCTTAATAGCTGTTAAATATATCAATAACATAATACCACAAATTATGCGCCTGTGCATAATAACATATTTTGTAAATCTACGCACATGTGCATATATGTATATATGCATATATCACACAACAACATCCTATTAACATAATTTAACATGAAATGCATATGTGCATAACCATACGTTACATCAAAATAGAACTAAAATACATTATTCACATGTTAGTGCAAACTATGCACATGTGCTGTCACACCCCAACCGATGGCGGAATCATCGGGGCGCGGCACTAGGCGAATCAGATTGCTCAAGAGAATCCATAACAACTATATTGCGATAATATTTATTACATTTGTCATCCCATACTAACAAACAATACAATCACGTAAGTCATCACAGATTTCTTGTCCTCTCGAACAATTCAAATCCGACAACCTAGATTTTAGATGAGTTTCTAGACTTCCTAGCTTGATTTGGTGTAAACTTCGGCTAAACCTGCAACATACGTTAAAACTTTGTCAATACAAAAGTATTGGCGAGTATACAGGTTTGATATGTGATAGTGTGATAGATTGAAAGTGCTGCGAATTTCCACATGCATAAACGTAGTACACAACATATATACTCACAAAACTGATACTACCAGCTAAGTCCTCGATGCTCGACTCTTGATGGCATAACTAGACCCCGTCGGGCGAAATAGTACTATACTAGTCTTGGTGGGACGTCACGAGTATAAGTCCTAGCATACATGTACTAGCATCACGTATATCTATGCAAACAGTTATTCGCAAGTGATAAATAGTCCAATTAAATCATTCGTTTGATAAGTTTGGTTTTTATGGAACGTATGTTACACCCAAAATTCGATAAAAGGGGTCAAGTATACTCACAGCGCGTTTTCGGTTAGGTTTGCGGAACCGGTGCCGGAGAATATCCTGATTTCAGATAATTTACGTGAGTGATAGATTACTATGCGTTAAACGGTATCGATTTGCGTGAAATCGGGCAAAATTGGGTTAAAAATCGGGTAAAATGATGAAATTGGGCTGGCCCAGTCGAACAGGCCACTCGATCGAGTGGGCCTGGTCGATCGGACAGACTTGGTCCTGATCGATCGGACAGCCTGTTCGATCGACCAGCTGTTCGATCGACCAGCTGTTCGATCGACCAGCTGTTCGATCGACCAGCTGTTCGATCGACCAGCTGTTCGATCGACCAGCTGTTCGATCGACCAGCTGTTCGATCGACCAGCTGTTCGATCGACCAGCTGTTCGATCGACTTAGCTGTTCGATCGACTAGCTGTTCGATCGACTTAGATGTTCGATCGACTAGCTGTTCGATTGGCCATCCTGTTCGGCTGTTTTCGATGATTTTTCGAGCGTTTTTCAGCGTTTTGGGTCGAGACGTTACGATGAGGTGTTAAGCAACTGAAATCCCGTCAATTCCAACCTGTTTCATCGGCCGGGAATCACCCCGTTCGTCGGAACTGGTCGTTTTTGTCGGTTTTTCAGTGTTTAACTCGAAATCGATCATTTTATCACTAGAAATGTGTAGGAGATTGGTCTAAGTTCTGGTTTTACCATTTTTATGTATAGATCTGATGTAAAAACCTTGATTTTACTTAGGAAATGCCCTAGATCTAAGTTGTTCTTGCTGATATGAGGTCAACACCTTGAAGTTCATAAGAACTTGTGATGAAATCAGTCAGAACATCTCAGATCCATGACCATCTTGATAGGAAAACACTGATTTGGTTGAGATTCCTGAGGAATCGTACGTAAATCATACGAATCTGAGTTGTTCTTCATGGGATGACATCACCTTTGAAGAACTTGGTGGTGACATCACCTTAGAACACCCCAAATCCGTTGATTTCACGGTTAAAAAGTGAAATTTGAAAGATAGAAAGATGAAGGATTGCATAAGGATCAAAGAAGTACAAGATTCGGGTTGAAAACTTACAAGAATCGGAAGAAATCGAGAGATTTGAGGGCTGGAGCGTCTTGGTCGAGTAGTGGCAGCAACAACAAGTGTTTGGGAGTGAATGGAGGGGTATTTATAGGCAAGGAAGGGGAAAGGAAGGCAAAACAGCGACTGGATCGGCTGGCCCAGTCGATCGGCTGGCCCAGTCGATCGGTTGGCCCAGTCGATCGGCTGGCCCAGTCGATCGGTTGGCCCAGTCGATCGGCTGGCCCAGTCGATCGGCTGGCCCAGTCGATCGGTTGGCCCAGTCGATCGGCTGGCCCAGTCGATCGGCTGGTCCATTCGATCGGACTGGTCCATCCGATCGGCTGGTCCATCCGATCGGACTGGCCCATCCGATCGGACTGGCCTATCTGATTGGGCCGGTCTGACCAGTTGGACTAGTCTGATCGAATTGATCCGTTCGGAAGCCTTTTGATCCCGTTTTTGGTGCGATTTCGACGGTTTGAGCCATATTTTCATATATTTATATAATTATTAAATTATTTATTATTATTAATCACAAAAGGGCCGTATATACGTATTTATGTATCCAATTCTCAGTGCGGTGATCGAGTTACGCGTGCCTTTGAGTGCGTTCTACGATGTGATGTGCCACAATGATTATCGGGGCACCACTTACTCATATTGCCATCATCGTCATGACGGTTAGAGTCATAGTACTCACCCGATAACCCTCGTTAGCGTTGATTACTCACATTTTGACACCTCACGCTCATCGAGAAGGGTAGTTTAGGCCCATATTCGACATCATCGTGAGTGTTATGCGAAATAGGTTTGTAATAGCGATAGAATATGCGTAATTATTCGATTGTACTTCGATTTAGCGATATAATTGATATAGTTACATTATGATCCGAATCTCCGGTGCTAGGCGTAACGAGTGTATCGAGTAGTAACAACGCACGAAGGTGCGGGTTGTTACAGTATCCCCTCCTTTAGGAAATTTCGTCCCGAAATTAATCCAATAGTAGGGTTGTAAGAGTTGATGCGATTGAGAGTAGAGATTATTAGCGTCTAGATAACGAGCGTTCGATTACGATTTGGCGAGTGAAAATAGAGAGAGCATACGATTCGAGTAGTTAAAAGTGATAACACACACAAAAAGCAATTCCATAGCGTTTTAAACTTACCAATACTCGATTAATTTCCGAAGTTAATTAAGAAGAATCTCCTCATGGCGCGGTGTCGACCGCTTTGATGTCCACACCAGCGCTATGTGGAGGGTTTTGTTATTTGATAACAGGTTTTGAGTTTTACATTTTAAAAGAATCAGGTGGCAAAATAAGTTTTAAGAAAACTTTCCTACAACGTGGGTTCGAGCGGAACTCGACTGCCGAACTCTCGTTCTCGGGAAGATTCCTGTCGGTCATTGCAAAGGTTTTTAAGAAAAGAATTGGACTTATGAAATTTTCATTGGGCACGGAGCCAAACTGATTCAATGTTTTCTCCATGTTGTAAGGAATTTCATTTGTCCAACGGTTTTAGTAAAAATTTTTATAAAAAAATAGGTTTTCCTTAATACTATGGAAAAATAACTTACATCGGGCCCCACGTGGCACCTTCCCACAAAAGTTCGTTAATATGGTTAAAACACTTATATATAGGAAGTACCAGCGGCGTATCCACCATGCTTTACCCATATTAACTCTGTTTCATGAGGCAGTGTCATGCGTGCCGATAAGACACAGATAGAATTTCGATTCCCTTGATCCTAGCGATGAGGTGCTAGACCGAGTTTTGAATAGAAATAAGTTGGATGCGAACCAAGCGTAGGCGGCGGGTGCGAGTAGTCCGGTCGCACAACGCTGATATGGTATGCTTGGTTGGGCAACGAATGACACGATTTTGATTCGGGTAAATGAGATTTCGATTTGATTCCACACGAAGTTCGCATGGCACGTTTCCACAAGACTTGCTAATATGACAAACACCATGTTTCCATATTAGTTTTATCTTGTGAAGCAATGTCATGCACCCTAACATTACACGACCTGCGATGACTTCCAAGTAACATTCGAACATCGATAGACAATAGATTTCCACAGATTGATAAGCGACGATTGTTGCGTTGCGAGTGATAGGCGACTGATTGAACTGATTACACCACAATAGTACTAATGCTAACCCACACGCCCTTTTTCCACGAAGGTCAACTAATATGGTCAAAACATCACCATGTTTCAGCCTCATTAGTTTCGTCTCATGAAGCGAGGTCGTGCGCGCTAACATGACATGTAGAATGCGTGCATTGATAAGTAATAGCGAACCATGATAAGAGTATCGAGTTGGTGGATTAGGTGCGAGGCGCGTTAAGAGTGGAAGGCGGCGAGTGATTCTCGATACTCGTCTAGCGAATCCACAATAGACGATCCACACCAGCTGATAGAAGTTCACACAATTGACAACAACTAGCGTTAGAGGTTTCTAGACAAACACATGATGCGATTGCGATTTCGAGCCACTTATCGAATGATTTGATTGTGAGATTGATCCGGCAAAACTGCGATTAAGTTGCGTTCTAGACTTTACGACCAGTCTCGCGTTGCTCCAATTGCTCTTCGGGGTGAACTTACCTAAGTTCATCGATGTGGCAATTTGTGTACGCGGACTTACGAGAAGCCTCGCAGTGATGCGGTTTAGTTTTGTTACGCCTTGTGATTGATGGTAGAGTGTCAAATTAACCATAATAGTATAATAGGTCTAATAACGTCCAACTCCACATGGCACTTTCTTCACGAAGTTTCGGTAGTATGGTAAAGCGTACCCCCGCGTCACCCCTACTACTTATGCCCCGTGCTTTGGTGTCACACTTTGTTGACACGACCTTGACCGTGCTTTTAAACGTTATGGCACCATTAGAACTTCACTACGATCTCCGTGCACTGACCAAGATAATCCCGTGTGCACCCGTGATTAGTTGTCCCTTGCACGTATACCGTACCTCGTTCTAAGAGTGTTTTAGGGATAAAATACATAATATAGTACATAGTGCTAGCGTCTAGATAGTGCTCGATTGTAAGAGAAATAGAATCCACACACGATGATATATGAAATGAGTTCCAGAAATGATAGCGTTAAGTCGCATTATTACAACAACATTAGGATCAAAATAACGTCGTTGTGGATACTTGCGGAGACGGCGGTTGCTGATGACTTCCTTCCAGGTCACGGTCTTGTACGGCACTGCGACGTATAATGCCCATACCAGTTGCAATTTGCGCAAAAGCGACATTTTGCTTCTAGCGGGTGATGATACGTGCATGTGAAACACAGGGGATGAGATCCATTATAAGCACGTTTTGACTGAACTGGGACTGATCGGAGAGGTTCGGGTTGTGGCAATCCAGTTGTTGAAGAGTCTGGGCTCACGGTCTTTCGTTTGCGGCTCGGTTGGGCTTCCTGAGTTGATGCGGCGTCGTCTTCGGATTCGCCTGACGATTTAGCGGAGGCACTGTCGGAGCAATTCTTAGAAGAATCCTCCGAGGAGCTGTCAGATGAACCATCGACCGATTCTCCAGAGGAATCGTCGGATGAGTGGGTGATGATTGCTTGATGAGCTCGTGTGACAGGCTTCTTGGTGAAGGATCCGTTTACGACTCGTTTGCTGTTGAGCTCTGCGGCTAGACGGTAGGCTTCTTCGATGGTAGTAGGTTTTGCAGCTTCGACAAAATCACCCACACACTCTGGTAAGCCACGAATATACTTCGTGATAGCTTTCTTTGGAGTGTCGACTTGACTTGGGCAGATTATGCTGAGCTGTTTGAACCTTGCTGTATAGCTCGCATTGTCACCTTCGGTTTGCTTGATTTCCCAAAATTCGTTCTCTAGTTTCTGGACTTCGTGAGGAGGGCAATATTCTTCCTTCATGAGTTCCTTCAGCTCGCCCCATGAGAGGGCGTAAGCTGCGGAGATCCCACGTTTGTTGCGTTCGGCGGTCCACCAATCGAGTGCTCGTGATTGAAATACTCCGGTGGCGCAAGTAGTTTGAAGGTCCTCGGGGCACCCACTCTGACGAAGGGTAACCTCGATGGCGTCGAACCACTGGAGTAATTGAGAAACATCTCCTTCACCCGTGAAAGGCATCGGATCACAGGCTTTGAAGTGTTTGTAGAGGAATGCAGATTCCGTCTTGACGTCTTCCGGGGCTCGAGAGTGGCCTTGAGAGTGCACTTGCGCGACAATTTGAGGAATGAGCTTGACCACCTCCTTGGTTACAATTGAGGCAATCCTCTTATCGGCGCGTCGTTGGGCTCTTCTCCTAGCTACTCGTCTCGAGTTCGAGTTGTTGGAAGGCATCTAGACAGAAGGATTCGGAATGAGATTCAATCATAATGATTTCTGAACTTTTGATGCGATTTGATTTGATCAAAACTCGGTATAGAATTTAATTAAACACATAGGAGCCACATAGGAAAATTCTAGGTTCCTAAACTCTCACATAATTGATTCGTTTTGTATATAGTACATATAGATATAGTTGTAGGTTACACATAGATATTGATTCAGAATTCGCGACGATGCGACGAGAGAAATGGCGTAAGCGAATTCGAGTACTTAGGCGTTTGTTTTGTTGCGATCATTTGGTCTTTGTTTTAGATTGCGATGGCTGTGCAAGTTGTGCGCTTTGTAAATCTAGGATTGTAAATCCGATAAGTCGAGAAATCGATAAATCGTAAAGTTTAAATTTGAAAACTCATAGACGTAATTGATACCATATATGTAACAGTTTAGATAGAATGCCTTGGGTGTTTAGGCGTTGACTACCCAAGTAACCCGACTATACCCAACAAGTTCGGGCATACGCGTTGACCTAGGGGACTCATGCTTCCACTGGGATGCAGCTCCTGGCATTCGTCTCTCTAGTCTTCGCGTAGCCTGAGTCGTTGTTATGGTCGTGACCTTGGTGAGAGCTTTTGTAAACCATTTTATAGAGTGGAACAGTTGATTAAGGTATGGGTTTCACCCCTGGCTTAACAACTTCGTTCCCATTTGTGGTTGTGCTCATCGAATAAATCCGAGAGTTCCACCAGAATTTCGAAATGGAGACCTTTTGTCGAGATGTGGATGTCACTCCTAGCTCCCAAAGAGTTCTCGTGCTAGAAAAATACGCTGAGTGAGTGATCCTATCGAGAGTTATTGGTTTTCACACCTGGTCTCGACTAGATCACTCGGTTTTGTTATGCGAGTAGTTTTGAAAACATGTGTATTGTGTCAGCCTTAGGAAAGGCTAAGTAACCTTCTAGCCTTAGGAAAGGCTCTTTGTGTGAAGTTGTAGTATGCGGTGTTCACACAATAGTTGTAACTTTTCAACAAATTCGATCGAGAGTAGCAAGTTGGCCCAAACAAACCCTAACGAGTTCGTAGGAGTCGGCCTGTTGGTACTTGGACTATAGACTAGGTCAATTTTTCTAAGACATCGACCCGGACTAGGTCGAGTCTTAAACTTTGCCTAATTCCCTATAGTTATGGCTCTGATACCAATCTGTCACACCCCAACCGATGGCGGAATCATCGGGGCGCGGCACTAGGCGAATCAGATTGCTCAAGAGAATCCATAACAACTATATTGCGATAATATTTATTACATTTGTCATCCCATACTAACAAACAATACAATCACGTAAGTCATCACAGATTTCTTGTCCTCTCGAACAATTCAAATCCGACAACCTAGATTTTAGATGAGTTTCTAGACTTCCTAGCTTGATTTGGTGTAAACTTCGGCTAAACCTGCAACATACGTTAAAACTTTGTCAATACAAAAGTATTGGCGAGTATACAGGTTTGATATGTGATAGTGTGATAGATTGAAAGTGCTGCGAATTTCCACATGCATAAACGTAGTACACAACATATATACTCACAAAACTGATACTACCAGCTAAGTCCTCGATGCTCGACTCTTGATGGCATAACTAGACCCCGTCGGGCGAAATAGTACTATACTAGTCTTGGTGGGACGTCACGAGTATAAGTCCTAGCATACATGTACTAGCATCACGTATATCTATGCAAACAGTTATTCGCAAGTGATAAATAGTCCAATTAAATCATTCGTTTGATAAGTTTGGTTTTTATGGAACGTATGTTACACCCAAAATTCGATAAAAGGGGTCAAGTATACTCACAGCGCGTTTTCGGTTAGGTTTGCGGAACCGGTGCCGGAGAATATCCTGATTTCAGATAATTTACGTGAGTGATAGATTACTATGCGTTAAACGGTATCGATTTGCGTGAAATCGGGCAAAATTGGGTTAAAAATCGGGTAAAATGATGAAATTGGGCTGGCCCAGTCGAACAGGCCACTCGATCGAGTGGGCCTGGTCGATCGGACAGACTTGGTCCTGATCGATCGGACAGCCTGTTCGATCGACCAGCTGTTCGATCGACCAGCTGTTCGATCGACCAGCTGTTCGATCGACCAGCTGTTCGATCGACCAGCTGTTCGATCGACCAGCTGTTCGATCGACCAGCTGTTCGATCGACCAGCTGTTCGATCGACTTAGCTGTTCGATCGACTAGCTGTTCGATCGACTTAGATGTTCGATCGACTAGCTGTTCGATTGGCCATCCTGTTCGGCTGTTTTCGATGATTTTTCGAGCGTTTTTCAGCGTTTTGGGTCGAGACGTTACGATGAGGTGTTAAGCAACTGAAATCCCGTCAATTCCAACCTGTTTCATCGGCCGGGAATCACCCCGTTCGTCGGAACTGGTCGTTTTTGTCGGTTTTTCAGTGTTTAACTCGAAATCGATCATTTTATCACTAGAAATGTGTAGGAGATTGGTCTAAGTTCTGGTTTTACCATTTTTATGTATAGATCTGATGTAAAAACCTTGATTTTACTTAGGAAATGCCCTAGATCTAAGTTGTTCTTGCTGATATGAGGTCAACACCTTGAAGTTCATAAGAACTTGTGATGAAATCAGTCAGAACATCTCAGATCCATGACCATCTTGATAGGAAAACACTGATTTGGTTGAGATTCCTGAGGAATCGTACGTAAATCATACGAATCTGAGTTGTTCTTCATGGGATGACATCACCTTTGAAGAACTTGGTGGTGACATCACCTTAGAACACCCCAAATCCGTTGATTTCACGGTTAAAAAGTGAAATTTGAAAGATAGAAAGATGAAGGATTGCATAAGGATCAAAGAAGTACAAGATTCGGGTTGAAAACTTACAAGAATCGGAAGAAATCGAGAGATTTGAGGGCTGGAGCGTCTTGGTCGAGTAGTGGCAGCAACAACAAGTGTTTGGGAGTGAATGGAGGGGTATTTATAGGCAAGGAAGGGGAAAGGAAGGCAAAACAGCGACTGGATCGGCTGGCCCAGTCGATCGGCTGGCCCAGTCGATCGGTTGGCCCAGTCGATCGGCTGGCCCAGTCGATCGGTTGGCCCAGTCGATCGGCTGGCCCAGTCGATCGGCTGGCCCAGTCGATCGGTTGGCCCAGTCGATCGGCTGGCCCAGTCGATCGGCTGGTCCATTCGATCGGACTGGTCCATCCGATCGGCTGGTCCATCCGATCGGACTGGCCCATCCGATCGGACTGGCCTATCTGATTGGGCCGGTCTGACCAGTTGGACTAGTCTGATCGAATTGATCCGTTCGGAAGCCTTTTGATCCCGTTTTTGGTGCGATTTCGACGGTTTGAGCCATATTTTCATATATTTATATAATTATTAAATTATTTATTATTATTAATCACAAAAGGGCCGTATATACGTATTTATGTATCCAATTCTCAGTGCGGTGATCGAGTTACGCGTGCCTTTGAGTGCGTTCTACGATGTGATGTGCCACAATGATTATCGGGGCACCACTTACTCATATTGCCATCATCGTCATGACGGTTAGAGTCATAGTACTCACCCGATAACCCTCGTTAGCGTTGATTACTCACATTTTGACACCTCACGCTCATCGAGAAGGGTAGTTTAGGCCCATATTCGACATCATCGTGAGTGTTATGCGAAATAGGTTTGTAATAGCGATAGAATATGCGTAATTATTCGATTGTACTTCGATTTAGCGATATAATTGATATAGTTACATTATGATCCGAATCTCCGGTGCTAGGCGTAACGAGTGTATCGAGTAGTAACAACGCACGAAGGTGCGGGTTGTTACATGTGCATATTGACTTATTATTACAATTTATGCACATGTGCATATATAATACCAAACATTACCTTAATAACATATTCTGTGATAAACTTATGATGTCAACATATGCACATGTGCATACCAGTATATCACATAATACAACACGAATTCCGTATCAACAATATGCAAATAATATGCAAACGATGTAATATATAACATATAAAAAAAGCACAAATGATTTGTATAAACTTGCAAACATGCTCGATTTAGATGACAATATAAATGTTATAATGCACAAAGTATATATGTTACATTGCACAATATCTATGTTACAATGCACATTATCAATGATACACCACATATTCCGGCGATTGTATTGCGATTCCGATGGTTATCCCTTAATATATTGTCATATTGACTATTATTGTAATCACGTTGCCCTAATTAGCCCTAATTGCGAACGGATTATAAATCCACAGTGTTTACAATCACGTTGCCCTAATTATGAATGTAAGAAAACAAGTACGATCTGTGATTATGTTTGTAACAAAGTTTATACGACTAATTTTGTTCAAAATTTTGGGAACTAACCTCGATTGTATGACAAAATCTGAAATATATGCTTGTAAATCTCAAATCTCCGATAGAATGTCAATCCAAATGCTTCGATACGGTGAATCGATTGTAATCGACGAACTGGTGATGGTGAAATGTTGAGAGATTCGTATGTAATCATAATGAAATGCAGATAAATGGAGTGGAGAGATTGAGAGAATGTGTAGAGCCTGTGGATAGTTTGGACGTGAAAGGCTATATTGATTATAATTGAATATATGATTGAAGTCCGACATCAGGTGCGTGTTTTAATAATTGTTTGGATATTTACAAAATTGCCCCATGTTCACATTGGTTCTCGCGGTTCTCGCAATAAAGGTGGTTCTCGCATGAACCCTATATATATATATATATATATATATATATATATATATATATTACGATTATTTATTCTTTTGAATATGGTTGAAATAATACTAAATCGGGAATCCATCTTTTTACGTTAATTAATAAAGGTAGGGTAGACATTTGAGAAATAAGCATAACATCTATTAAAACTTTTGACGAGTTATTAGATGTTATAAGAACCAACATCGTGCTTTCTTCATTTGATATATCTCGTTAAAAAAGCAATATGCAATCACATAATTTTGTTTGGATCGGATAAGTAACCACACTAATTAAATAGTTAAATGATCAAACTAGATATGTATATATGGATAGAGGATCCTGTAAAAAGTGCTCAAAGTGTGAGAAGTGTAAGAAGTGTATTATAACACTATATATAATACTATATAACACCATATAAACACCGTATAACAATATGTAACAACATATAATACCATATAACACTATGTTACACTACATATCATTATATAACAAATATAACACTATACATCTATC